>NC_140993.1:181291696-181909427 GCF_052327205.1 Somniosus microcephalus | reverse complement strand
GACTGAGGTCAAACCTGCCCCCTGACCCCAGTGACTGAGGTCACACCTGCCCCCTCCCCCCAGTAACTGAGGTCACACCTGCCCCCTACCCCCAGTAACTGAGGTCACACCTGCCCCCTACCCCCAGTGACTGAGGTAACACCTGCCCCCTACCCCCAGTGACTGAGGTCACACCTGCCCCCTACTCCCAGTGACTGAGGTCACACCTGCCTCCTACCCCCAGTGACTGAGGTCACACCTGCCCCCTACCCCCAGTAACTGAGGTCACACCTGCCCCCTACCCCCAGCAACTGAGGTCACACCTGCCCCCTATCCCCAGTAACTGAGGTCACACCTGCCGCCTGCCACGAGCAACTGAGGTCACACCTGCCCCCTGACCCCAGTAACTGAGGTCACACCTGCCCCCTACCCCCAGTGACTGAGGTCACACCTGCCCCCTACTCCCAGTGATGAGGTCACACATGCCCCCTACCCCCAGTAACTGAGGTGACACCTGCCCCCTATCCCCGGTAACTGAGGTCACACCTGCCCCTACCCCCAGTAACTGAGTTCGCACCTGACTCCTGACCCCGTGACTGAGGTCACACCTGCCCCCTACCCCCAGTGACTGAGATCACACCTGCCCTACCCCCAGTAACTGAGGTCACACCTGCCCCCTACCCCCAGTGACTGAGATCACACCTGCCCCGTACCCCCAGTGACTGAGGTCACACCTGCCCCCTCCCCTCAGTAACTGAGGTCACACCTGCCCCCTACCCCCAGTAACTGAGGTCACACCTGCACCCCACCCCCCATTAACTGAGGTCACACCTGCCCCCTGCCGCCAGTGACAGAGGTCACACCTGCCCCCCTACCCCCAGTGACTGAGGTCACACCTGCCCACTACCCACAGTGAATGAGGTCACACCTGAGCCCTACCCCCAGTAACTGAGGTCACACCTGCCCCCTGCCCCAGTAACTGAGGTCACACCTGCACCCTACCGCTAGTGAACTGAGGCCACACTTGCCCACCACCCCCAGTGACTGAGGTCACACCTGCCCCCTGACCCCAGTAACTGACACCACACCTGGACCTTACCCCCAGTAACTGAGGTCACACCTGCCCCCTGACCCCAGTAACTGAGGTCACACCTGCCCCCTACCCCATTAACTGAGGTCACACCTGCCCCCTGACCCCAGTAACTGAGGTCAAACCTGCCCCCTACCCATGTAACTGAGGTCATACCTGCCCCTACCCCAGTATCTGAGGTCACAACTGCCTCCTACCCCAGTAACTGAGGTCAGACCTGTCCCCTACCCCCAGTGACTGAGGTCACACTTGCCACCTGCCCCCAGTAACTGATGACACACCTGCCCCCTACCCCAAGTAACTGAGGTCACACCTGCCCACTACACCCAGTGACTGAGGTCACACCTGCCCCCTACCCCCAGTGATTGAGGTCACACCTGCCCCCTGCCACGAGTAACTGAGATCAAACCTGCCCTCTATCCACAGTAACTGAGGTCACACCTGCCCCCTACCCCCAGTAACTGAGGTCAAACCAGCCCCCTGACCCCAGGAACTGAGGACGCACCTGACCCCTGACCCCGTGACTGAGGTCACACCTGCCCCCTACCCCAGTGACTGAGATCACACCTGCCCCCTACCCCCAGTAACTGAGGTCAAACCTGCCCCCTACCTCCAGTGACCGAGGTCACACCTGCCTCGTACCCCCAGTGACTGAGGTCACACCTGCCCCCTCCCCTCAGTAACTGAGGTCACACCTGCCCGCTACACCCAGTAACTGAGGTCACACCTGCCCATTACCCCAATTAACTGAGGTCACACCTGCCCCCTGCCCCCAGTGACTGAGGTGACACCTGCCCCCTACCCCCAGTGACTGAGGTCACATCTGCCCCCTGCCCCCAGTGATTGAGGTCACACCTGAGCCCTACCCCCAGTAAATGAGGTCAAACCTGTCCCCTAACCCCAGTGACTGAGGTCACACCTGCCCCCTCCCCACAATAACTGGGATCACACCTGCCCCCTACCCCCAGTAACTGAGGTCACACCTGCCCCCTACACCCAGTGACTGAGGTCACACCTGCCCCCTGCCCCCAGTGACTGAGGTCACACCTGCCCCCTACCCCCAGTGACTGAGGTCAAACCTGCCCCCTGACCCCAGTGACTGAGGTCACACCTGCCGCCTCCCCCTAGTAACTGAGGTCACACCTGCCCCCTACCCCCAGTAACTGAGGTCACACCTGCCCCTACCCCCAGTGACTGAGGTCATACCTGCCCCCTACTCCCAGTGACTGAGGTCACATCTGCCCCCTGACCCCAGTAACTGAGGTCAAACCTTCCCCCTACCCCATGTAACTGAGGTCACACCAGCCCCTCCCCCAGTATCTGAGGTCACACCTGCCTCCTATCCCAGTAACTGAGGTCCCACCTGTCCCCTACTCCCAGTGTCTGAGGTCACACCTGCCCCCTGCCCCCAGTAACTGAGGTCAGACCTGCCCACTGCACCCAGTGACTGAGGTCAGACCTGCCCACTGCACCCAGTGACTGAGGTCACACCTGCCCTCTGCCATGAGTAACTGAGTTCACACCTGCCCCTATCCCCAGTAACTGAGTTCAAACCTGCCCCCTACCCCCAGTAACTGAGGTCAGACCTGCCCACTGCACCCAGTGACTGAGGTCACACCTGCCCTCTGCCATGAGTAACTGAGTTCACACCTGCCCCTATCCCCAGTAACTGAGTTCAAACCTGCCCCCTACCCCCAGTAACTGAGGTCAAACCTGCCCTCTGACCCCAGTAACTGAGGTCTCACCTGACCCCTGCCCACAGTGACTGAGGTCACACCTGAGCCCTACCCTCAGTAACTGAGGTCAAACCTGTCCCCTAACCCCAGTGACTGAGGTCACACCTGCCCCTACCCCAGTATCTGAGGTCACACCTGCCCCCTACACCCAGTAACTGAGGTCACACCTGCCCCTTGCCCCCAGTAACTGAGGTCAAAACTGCCCCCTACCCCATGTAACTGAGGTCATACCTGCCCCTACCCCAGTATCTGAGGTCGCACCTGCCCCCTACCCCCAGTGACTGAGGTCACACCTGCCCCCTGACCCCAGTAACTGACGCCACACCTGGACCTTACCCCCAGTAACTGAGGTCACACCTGCCCCCTGACCCCAGTAACTGAGGTCACACCTGTCCCCTACCCCCATTAACTGAGGTCACACCTGCCCCCTGACCCCAGTAACTGAGGTCAAACCTGCCCCCTACCCCATGTAACTGAGGTCACAACTGCCTCCTACCCACAGTAACTGAGGTCAGACCTGTCCCCTACCCCCAGTGACTGAGGTCACACTTGCCACCTACCCCCAGTAACTGATGACACACCTGCCCCCTACCCCAAGTAACTGAGGTCACACCTGCCCACTACACCCAGTGGCTGAGGTCACACCTGCCCCCTACCCCCAGTGACTGAGGTCACACCTGCCCCCTGCCACGAGTAACTGAGGTCAAACCAGCCCCCTGACCCCAGTAACTGAGGACGCACCTGACCCCTGACCCCGTGACTGAGGTCACACCTGCCCCCTACCCCAGTGACTGAGATCACACCTGCCCCCTACCCCCAGTAACTGAGGTCAAACCTGCCCCCTACCCCCAGTGACCGAGGTCACACCTGCCTCGTACCCCAGTGACCGAGGTCACACCTGCCCCCTCCCCTCAGTAACTGAGCTCACACCTGCCCCCTACACCCAGTAACTGAGGTCACACCTGCCCATTACCCCATTTAACTGAGGTCACACCTGCCCCCTGCCCCCAGTGACGGAGGTCACACCTGCCACCTACCCCCAGTGACTGAGGTCACATCTGCCCCCTACCCCCAGTGATTGAGGTCAAACCTGCCCCCTACACCCAGTGACTGAGGTCACACCTGCCGCCTCCCCCCAGTAACTGAGGTCACACCTGCCACCTACCCCCAGTAACTGAGGTCTCACCTGTCCCCTACCCCCAGTGACTGAGGTCACACCTGCCTCCTACTCCCAGTGACTGAGGTCACACCTGCCCCCTGCACCCAGTAACTGAGTCACACCTGCCCCCTACCCCCAGTGATTGAGGTCACACCTGTCCACTACTCCCAGTGACTGAGGTCACACCTGCCCCCTGACCCCAGTAACTGAGGACACACCTGCCCCCTACCCCCAGTAACTGAGTTCACACATGCCCCCTTCCCCCAGTGACTGAGGTCACACCTGCCCCCTTGCCCCAGTGACTGAGCTCACACCTGCCACCTACCCCCAGTAACTGAGGTCTAACCTGCCCACTGCACCCAGTAACTGAGGTCACACCGGCCCCCTACCTCCAGTAACTCAGGTCACACCTGCCCACTGACCCCAGGAACTGAGGTCACACCTGCCCCCTACCCCCAGTAACTGAGGTCACACCTGCCCCCTACCCCCAGTGACTGAGGCCACACCTGCCCCCTACACCCAGTGACTGAGGTCACACCTGCCCCCTGCCCCAAGTAACTGAGGTCACACCTGGCCCCTACCCCCATTAACTGAGGTCACAACTGACCCCTACCCCCAGTAACTGTGGTCACACCTGCCCCCTGACCCCAGTAACTGAGGTCACACCTGACCCTATGCCCAGTGACTGAGGTAACACATGCCCTTTACCCCCAGTGACTGAGTTCACACCTGCCCCCTATCTCCAGTAACTGAGGTCAATCCTCCCCATAACCCCAGTCATTGATGTCACACCTGCCCCCTGCCCCCAGTGACTGAGGTCACACCTGCCCCCTACCCCCAGTATCTGAGCACACACCTGCACCCTGACCCCTGTAACTGAGGTCACACCTGCCCCCTACTCCCAGTAACTGAGGTCACACCAGTCCCCTACCCCCAGTAACTGATGTGACACCTGCCGCCTACCCCCAGTAACTGAGGTGAAACCTGCCCCCTACCCCCAATGATTGAGGTCACACCTGCTCCCTACCCCCAGTAACTGAGGTCACACCTGCCCCTACAACCAGTAACTGAGGTCACACCTGCCCCCTACCCACAGTGACTGAGGTCACACCTGCCCCCTACCCCCAGGAACTGGGGTCACACCTGCCCCCTACCCCCAGTATCTGAGGTCACACCTGCACCCTCACCCCAGTAACTGAGATCACACCTGCCCCCTACCCCCAGTAACTGAGGTCACACCTGCCCCCTGCCCCCAGTAACTGAGGTCAAACCTGCCCCCTACCCCCAGTCACTGAGGTCACACCTGCCCCCTACCCCCAGTACACTGAGGTCACACCTGCCCGCTGACCACAGTAACTGAGGTCACACCTGCCCCCTACCCCAAGTAACTGAGGTCACACCTGCCCCCTACCCCCAGTAACTGAGGTCACACATGCCCCATACCCCCAGTAACTGAGGTCACACCTGCCCCCTACCACCAGTAACTGAGGTTACACCTTCCCCCTAACCCAAGTAACTGAGGTCAAACATGCCCCCTACCCCCAGTGACTGAGGTCACACCTGCCCCCTACTCCCAGTATCTGAGGTCACACCTGCCCCCTGACCCCAGTAACTGAGGACACACCTGCCCCCTACCCCCAGTAACTGAGGTCACACCTGCCCCCTGCCCCCAGTAACTGAGGTCACACCTGCCCCCTTCCCCCAGTGACTGAGGTCACACCTGCCACCTACCCCCAGTAGCTGAGGTCTAACCTGCCCACTGCACCCAGCAACTGAGGTCACACCGGCACCCTACCTCCAGTAACTCAGGTCACACCTGCCCCCAGACCCCAGGAACTGAGGTCACACCTGCCCCCCACCCCAAGTAACTAAGGTCACAACTGCCCCCTACCCCCAGAAACTGAGATCACACATGGCCCCTACCACCAGTAACTGAGGTCACACCTGCCCCCTACCCCCAGAAACTGAGGTCACACCTGCACCCTACCCCCAGTGACTGAGGCCACACCTGCCCCCTACACCCAGTGACTGAGGTCACACCTGCCCCTTGCCCCAAGTAACTGAGGTCACACCTGGCCCCTACCCCCAGTAACTGTGGTCACACCTGCCACCTGACCCCAGTAACTGAGGTCACACCTGACCCTATGCCCAGTGACTGAGGTAACACGTGCCCTTTACCCCCAGTGACTGAGTTCACACCTGCCCCCTATCTCCAGTAACTGAGGTCAAACCTCCCCATACCCACAGTCTTTGAGGTCGCACCTGCCCCCTGCCCCCAGTGACTGAGGTCACACCTGCCCCCTACCCCCAGTATCTGAGCACACACCTGCACCCTGACCCCTGTAACTGAGGTCACACCTGCCCCCTACCCCCAGTAACTGAGGTGAAACCTGCCCCCTACCCCCAATGATTGAGGTCACACCTGCTCCCTACCCCCAGTAACTGAGGTCACACCTGCCCCTACAACCAGTAACTGAGTTCACACCTGCCCCCTACCCACAGTGACTGAGGTCACACCTGCCCCCGACCCCCAGTAACTGGGGTCACACCTGCCCCCTGCCCCCAGTAACTGAGGTCAAACATGCCCCCTACCCCCAGTGACTGAGGTCACACCTGCCCCCTACCCCCAGTACACTGAGGTCACACCTGCCCGCTGACCACAGTAACTGAGGTCACACCTGCCCCCTACTTCCAGTTACTGAGGTCATACCTGCACCCTGATCCCAGTAACTGAGGTCACACCGGCCCCCTACCCAAAGTAGATGAGGTCACACCTGCGCCCTGACCCCAGTAACTGAGGTCACACCTGCCCCCTACCCCAAGTAACTGAGGTCACACCTGCCCCCTACCCCCAGTAACTGAGGTCACACATGCCCCCTACCCCCAGTAACTGAGGTCACACCTGCCCCCTACCCCAAGTAACTGAGGTCACACCTGCCCCCTACCCCCAGTAACTGAGGTCACACATGCCACCTACCCCCAGTAACTGAGGTCACACCTGCCCCCTACCCCCAGTAACTGAGGTCACACATGCCCCCTACCCCCAGTAACTGAGGTCACACCTGCCCCCTACCCCAAGTAACTGAGGTCACACCTGCCCCCTACCCCCAGTAACTGAGGTCACACATGCCCCCTACCCCCAGTAACTGACGTCACACCTGCCCCCTACCCCCAGTGATTGAGGTCACAGCTGCCCCCTACCCCAAGTAACTGAGGTCACACCTGCCCACTACCCCCAGTAACTGAGGTCACACATGCCCCCTACCCCCAGTAACTGAGGTCAAACCTGCCCCCTACCCCAAGTAACTGAGGTCACACCTGCCCCCTACCCCCAGAAACAGAGGTCACACCTGCCCCCTACCCCCAGTGATTGAGGTCACAGCTGCCCCCTACCCCCAGTGACTGAGGTCACACCTGCCCCCTGCCCCAAGTAACTGAGGTCACACCTGCCCCCTACCGACAGTAACTGAGGTCACACCTGCCCCCTACCCCTATTAACTGACGTCAAACCTGCCCCCTGACACAAGTAACTGAGGTCACACCTGACCCCTACCCCCAGTGACTGAGGTCACACCTGCACCCTACCCCCAGTGACTGACGTCACACCTGCCCCCTTCCCCCAGTAACTGAGGTCACAACTGCCTCCTACCCTGAGTAACTGAGGTCACACCAGCCCCCTACCCCCAGTAACTGAGATCACACCTGACCCTTCCCCCAGTATCTGAGGTCACACCTGTCGACTGACCCCAGTAACTGAGTACACACCTGCCCCCTACCCAAATAACTGAGGTCACACCTGCCCCCTGCCCCCAGTAAATAAGGTCACACCGGCCCCCTACCGCCAGTAACTGAAGTCACACCTGCCCCCTACCCCCAGTACCTGAGGTGACACATGCCCCCTACCCCCAGTAACTGAGTTCACACATGCCCCCTACACTCAGCAACTGAGGTCAAACCTGCTCCCCTACCCTCAGTAACTGAGGTTACACCTTCCCCTACCCCCAGTAACTGAGGTCACACCTGCCCCCTACCCACACATACTGAGGTCAAACCTGCCCTCTACCCCCAGTGACTGAGGTCACACCTGCCCTCTACCCCAAGTAACTGAGGTCACACCTGCCCCCTGACCACAGTAACTGAGGTCACACCTGACCCCTACGCCCACTGACAGAGGTTACACCTGCCCCTTACCCACATTGACTGAGGTCACACCTGCCCCCTACCCGCAGTAACTGAGGCCACACCTGCCCCATACCCGCAGTCACTGAGGTCACACCTGCCCCCTGCCCCCAGTGACTGAAGTCACACCTGCCCCTGATCCCCAGTAACTGAGGTCACAACTGCCCCCTACCCCGAGTAACTGAGGTCACACCTGCACCCTACCCCCAGTGACTGAGGTCACACCAGCCCCCTACCCGTAGTAACTGAGATCACACTTGCCCCCTACCCCGAGTATCTGAGGTCACACCTGTCGACTGAACCCAGTAACTGAGTTCACACCATCCCCCTACCCCCAGTAACTGAAGTCACACCTGCCCCCTGACCCCAGTAACTGAAGTCACACCTGCCCCCTGACCCCAGAACTGAGGTCACACCTGACCCCTACCCCCAGTACCTGAGGTGACACATGCCCCCTACCCCCAGTAACTGAGTTCACACATGCCCCCTACACTCAGCAACTGAGGTCAAACCTGCCCCCTACCCTCAGTAACTGAGGTTACACCTTCCCCTACCCCCAGTAACTGAGGTCATACCTGCCCCCTACCCACACATACTGATATCACACCTGCCCCCTACCCCCAGTAACTGAGGTCACACCTGCCCCCTGCCCCCAGTGTCTGAGGTCACACCTGCCCCCTACCCCCAGTGACTGAGGTCACACCTGCCCCCTACCCCCAGTAACTGAGGTCACACATGCCCCCTACCCCCAGTAACTGAGGTCACACCTGCCCCCTACCCCCAGTTACTGAGGTTACACCTTCCCCCTAACCCCAGTAACTGACGTCACACCTGCCCCCTACCCCCAGAAACTGTCACACCTGCCCCCTACCCCCAGTGATTGAGGTCACACCTGCCCCCTACCCCCAGTAACTGAGGTCACACCTGCCCCCTACCCCTTGTAACTGATGTCAAATCTGCCCCCTGACACAAGTAACTGAGGTCACACCTGACCCCTAGCCCCAGTGACTGAGGTCACACCTGCAACCTACCCCCAGTGACTGACGTCACACCTGCCCCCTTCCCCCAGTAACTGAGGTCACAAATGCCCCCTACCCCGAGTAACTGAGGTCACACCTGCACCCTACCCCCAGTGACTGAGGTCACACCTGCCCCCTACACCCAGTATCTGAGGTCACACCTGCCGACTGACCCGAGTAACTGAGTTCACACCTGCCCCCTACCCCCAATAACTGAGGTCACACCTGCCCCCTGCCCCCTGCCCCCAGTAACTGAGGTCACACCTGCCCCCTACCCCCAATGACTGAGGTCACACCTGCCCCTTGACCCCAGTAACTGAGGTCACACCTGCCCCCTATACCAGTAACTGAGGTCACACTTGCCACCTGACCACAGTAACTGAGGTCACACCGGCCCCCTACCCCCAGTAACGGAAGTCACACCTGCCCCCTGACCCCAGTAACTGAGGTCACACCTGCCCCCTACCCCCAGTACCTGAGGTCACACATGCCCCCTACCCCCAGTAACTGAGGTCACACATGCCCCCTACACTCAGCAACTGAGGTCACACCTGCCCCTACCCTCAGTAACTGAGGTTACACCTTCCACTACCCCCAGTAACTGAGGTCACACCTGCCCCCTACCCCCACAAACTGAGGCCAAACCAGCCCCCTACCCCCAGTGACTGAGGTCACAACTGCACCCTGCCCCAAGTAATTGAGGTCACACCTGACCCCTACCCCCAGTAACTGAGGTCACACCTGCCCCCTACCCCCAGTAACTGAGGTCACACCTGCCCTCTGACCACAGTAACTGAGGTCACACCTGACCCCTACGCCCACTGACTGAGGTTACACCTGCCCCTTACCCCCATTGACTGAGGTCACACCAGCCCCCTACCCACAGTAACTGAGGCCACACCTGCCCCATACCCCAGTCACTGAGGTCGCACCTGCCCCCTGCCCCCAGTGTCTGTAGTCACACCTGCCCCCGATCCCCAGTAACTGAGGTCACATCTGCCCCCTACCCGCAGTAACTGAGGTCAAACCTGCCACCTAACCCCAGTGACTGAGGTCACACTTGCCCCCTACCCCCAGTAACTGAGGTCACACCTGTCCCCTACCCCCAGTGACTGAGGTCACACTTGCCACCTGCCCCCAGTAACTGATGTCACACCTGCCCACTACCCCCAGTAACTGAGGTCACACCTGCCCACTACACCCAGTGACTGAGGTCACACCTGCCCCCTACCCCCAGTGACTGAGGTCACACCTGCCCTCTGCCACGAGTAACTGAGGTCAAACCTGCCCCCTATCCCCAGTAACTGAGGTCACACCTGCCCCCTACCCCCAGTAACTGAGGTCAAACCTGCCCCCTGACCCCAGTAACTGAGGTCGCACCTGACCCCTGACCCCGTGACTGAGGTCACACCTGCCCCCTACCCGTGACTGAGATCACACCTGCCCCCTACCCCCAGTGACTGAGGTCACACCTGCCTCATACCCCCAGTGACTGAGGTCACACCTGCCCCCTCCCCTCAGTAACTGAGGTCATACCTGCCCCCTACCCCCAGTAACTGAGGTCACACCTGCCCATTACCCCAATTAACTGAGGTCACACCTGCCCCCTGCCCCCAGTGACTGAGGTCACACCTGCCCCCTCCCCACAATAACTGAGATCACACCTGCCCCCTACCCACAGTAACTGTGGTCACACCTGCCCCCGACACCCAGTGACTGAGGTCACACCTGCCCCCTGCCCCCAGTGACTGAGGTCACACCTGCCCCCTACCCCCAGTGACTGAGGTCAAACCTGCCCCCTGACCACAGTGACTGAGGTCACACCTGCCGCCTCCCCCCAGTAACTGAGGTCAAACCTGCCCCCTACCCCTAGTAACTGAGGTCACACCTGCCCCCTACTCCCACTGACTGAGCTCACACCTGCCCCCGACCCCCAGTGACTGAGGTCACACCTGCCCCCTACACCCAGTTACTGAGGTCACACCTGCCACCTACCACAAGTAACTGAGGTCAAACATGCCCCCTACCCCCAGTGACAGATCACACCTGCCCCCTACTCCCAGTATCTGGTGTCACAACTGCCCCCTGACCCCAGTAACTGAGGACACACCTGCCCCCTTCCCCCAGTGACTGAGGTCACACCTGCCACCTACCCCAGTAACTGAGGTCTAACCTGCCCACTGCACCCAGTAACTGAGGTCACACCGGCCCCCTACCTCCAGTAACTCAGGTCACACCTGCCCCCTGACCCCAGTAACTGAGGTCACACCTGCCCCCTACCCCCAGCAACTGAGGTCACACCTGCCCCCTACCCCCAGTAACTGAGGTCACACATGGCCCCTACCACCAGTAACTGAGGTCACACCTGCCCCCTACCCTCAGTAATTGAGATTAAACCTTCCCCCTACCCTCAGTATCTAAGGTCACACCTGCCCCCTACCTCCAGAAACTGAGGTCACACCTGCACCCTACCCCCAGGGACTGAGGCCACACCTGCACCCTACACCCAGTGACTGAGGTCACACCTGCCCCCTGCCCCAAGTAACTGAGGTCACACCTTGCCTTTACCCCCATTAACTGAGGTCACACCTGACCCCTACCCCCAGTAACTGTGGTCACACCTGCCCGCGGACCCCAGTAACTGAGGTCACACCTGACCCTATGCCCAGTGACTGAGGTTACACCTGCCCCTTACCCCCAGTGACTGAGTTCACACCTGCCCCCTACCCCCAGTAACTGAGGTCAAACCTCCCCATACTCCCAGTCATTGAGGTCACACCTGCCCCTTGCCCCCAATGACTGAGGTCACACCTGCCCCCTACCCCCAGTATCTGAGCTCACACCTGCACCCTGACCCCTGTAACTGAGGTCACACCTGCCCCCTACTCCGAGTAACTGAGGTCACACCAGTCTCCTACACCCAGTAACTGAGGTTACACCTTCCACTACCCCCAGTAACTGGGGTCACACCTGCCCCCTACCCCCACAAACTGAGGTCACACCTGCCCCCTACCCCCAGTGACTGAGGTCACACCTGCCCCCTACCCCAAGTGACTGAGGTCACAACTGCACCCTGCCCCAAGTAATTGAGGTCACACCTGACCCCTACCCCCAGTAACTGAGGTCACACCTGCCCCCTACCCCCAGTAACTGAGGTCACACCTGCCCCCTGACCACAGTAACTGAGGTCACACCTGACCCCTACGCCCACTGACTGAGGTTACACCTGCCCCTTACCCCCATTGACTGAGGTCACACTGCACCCTACCCACAGTAACTGAGGCCACACCTGCCCCATACCCCAGTCACTGAGGTCAAACCTGCCCCCTGCCCCCAGTGTCTGAAGTCACACCTGCCCTTGATCCCCAGTAACTGAGGTCACACATGCCCCCTACCCACAGTAACTGAGGTCAAACCTGCCACCTAACCCCAGTGACTGAGGTCACACTTGCCCCCTACCCCCAGTAACTGAGGTCAAACCTGTCCCCTACCCCCAGTGACTGAGGTCACACTTGCCACCTGCCCCCAGTAACTGATGTCACACCTGCCCCCTACCCCCAGTAACTGAGGTCACACCTGCCCACTACACCCAGTGACTGAGGTCACACCTGCCCCCTACCCGCAGTGACTGAGGTCACACCTGCCCCCTGCCACGAGTAACTGAGGTCAAACCTGCCCCCTATCCCCAGTAACTGAGGTCACACCTGCCCCCTACCCCCAGTAACTGAGGTCAAACCTGCCCCCTGACCCCAGTAACTGAGGTCGCACCTGACCCCTGACCCCGTGACTGAGGTCACACCTGCCCCCTACCCCAGTGACTGAGATCACACCTGCCCCCTACACCCAGTAACTGAGGTCAAACCTGCCCCCTACCCCCAGTGACTGAGGTCACACCTGCCTCGTACCACCAGTGACTGAGGTCACACCTGCCCCCTCCCCTCAGTAACTGAGGTCACACCTGCCCCCTACCCCCAGTAACTGAGGTCACACCTGCCCATTACCCCAATTAACTGAGGTCACAACTGCCCCCTGCCCCCATTGAATGAGGTCACACCTGCCCCCTACCCCCAGTGACTGAGGTCACACCTGCCCCCTACCCCCAGTGATTGAGGTCACACCTGCCCCCTACACACAGTGACTGAGGTCAAACCTGCCCCCTAACCCCAGTGACTGAGATCACACCTGCCCCCTACCCACACTAACTGAGGTCACAACTGCCCCCTGCCCCCATTGAATGAGGTCACACCTGCCCCCTACCCCCAGTGACTGAGGTCACACCTGCCCCCTACCCCCAGTGATTGAGGTCACACCTGCCCCCTACACCCAGTGACTGAGGTCACACCTGCCCCCTGACCCCAGTGACTGAGGTCACACGTGCCCCCTAACCCACAGTGACTGAGGTCAAACCTGCCCCCTGACCCCAGTGACTGAGGTCACACCTGCCACCTCCCCCCAGTAACTGAGGTCACAACTGCCCCCTACCCCTAGTAACTGAGGTCACACCTGCCCCCTACCCCCAGTGACTGAGGTCAAACCTGCCACCTACCACCAGTAATTGAGATCACACCTGCCCCCTACTCCCAGTATCTGAGGTCACAACTGCCCCCTGACCCCAGTAACTGAGGACACACCTGCCCCCTACCCCCAGTAACTGAGTTCACACCTGCCCCCTGCCCCCAGTAACTGAGGTCACACCTGCCCCCTTCCCCCAGTGACTGAGGTCACACCTGCCACCTACCCCCAGTAACTGAGGTCTAACCTGCCCACTGCACCCAGTAACTGAGGTCACACCGGCCCCCTACCTCCAGTAACTCAGGTCACACCTGCCTCCTGACCCCAGTAACTGAGGTCACACCTGCCCCCTACCCCAAGTAACTGAGGTCACACCTGCCCCCTACCCGCAGTATCTGAGGTCACTACTGCCCCCTACCCTCAGTAATTGAGATTAAACCTTCCCCCTACCCTCAGTATCTAAGGTCACACCTGCCCCCTACCTCCAGAAACTGAGGTCACACCTGCACCCTACCCCCAGTGACTGAGGCCACACCTGCCCCCTACACCTAGTGACTGAGGTCACACCTGCCCCCTGCCCCAAGTAACTGAGGTTACACCTGCCCCTTACCCCCAGTGACTGAGTTCACACCTGCCCCCTACCCCCAGTTACTGAGGTCAAACCTTTCCATACTCCCAGTCATTGAGGTCACACCTGCCCCCTGCCCCCAGTGACTGAGGTCACACCAGTCTCCAACCCCAGTAACTGATGTGACACCTGCCGCCTACCCCCAGTAACTGAGGTGAAACCTGCCCCCTACCCCCAATGTTTGAGGTCACACCTGCTCCCTACCCCCAGCAACTGAGGTCACACCTGCCCCTACAACCAATAACTGAGGTCAGACCTGCCCCCTACCCACAGTGACTGAGGTCACACCTGCCCCCTACCCCCAGTAATTGGGGTCACACCTGCCCCCTACCCCCAGTATCTGAGGTCAAACCTGCACCCTGACCCCAGTAAATGAGATCACACCTGCCCCCTGCCCCCAGTAACTGAGGTCAAACCTGCCCCGTACCCCAGTAACTGAGGTCAAACCTGCCCCCTACCCCCAATGTTTGAGGTCACACCTGCTACCTACCCCCAGTAAATGAGGTCACACCTGCCCCTACAACCAGTAACTGAGGTCACACCTGCCCCCTACCCACAGTGACTGAGGTCACACTTGCCCCCTTCCCCCAGTAACTGGGGTCACTCCTGCCCCCTAACCCCAGAATCTGAGGTCACACCTGCCCCCTGACCCCAGTAACTGAGGTCAAACCTTCCCCCTACCCCATGTAACTGAGATCACACCTGCCCCTCCCCCAGTATCTGAGGTCACACCTGCCTCCTACCCCCAGTGACTGAGGTCACACCTGCCCCCTGCCCCCAGTAACTGCAGTCACACCTGCCCCCTACCCCCAGTAACTGAGGTCAGACCTGCCCACTACACCCAGTGACTGAGGTCACACCTGCCGCCTACCCCCAGTGACTGATGTCACACCTGCCCTCTGCCATGAGTAACTGAGTTCACACCTGCCCCTATCTGCAGTAACTGAGGTCAAACCTGCCCCCTACCCCCAGTAACTGAGGTCAAACCTGCCCTCTGACCTCAGTAACTGAGGTCTCACCTGACCCCTGCCCCCAGTGACTGAGGTCACACCTGCCCCCTACACCCAGTAACTGAGGTCACACCTGCCCCATGCCCCCAGTAACTGAGGTCACACCTGCCCCCTACCGCTAGTGACTGAGGTCACACCTGCCCCCAGACCCCAGTAACTGACGCCACACCTGGACCCTACCCCCAGTATCTGAGGTCACAGATACCCCCTGACCCCAGTAACTGAGGTCACACCTGCACCCTACCCCCATTAACTAAGGTCACACCTGCCCCCTGACCCCAGTAACTGAGGTCAAACCTGCCCCCTACCCCATGTAACTGAGGTCACACCTGCCCCTACCCCAGTATCGGAGGTCACACCTGCCTCCTACCCCCAGTAACTGAGGTCACACCTGTCCCCTACCCCCAGTGACTGAGGTCACACTTGCCACCTGCCCCCAGTAACTGATGTCACAGCTGCCCCCTACCCCCAGTAACTGAGGTCACACCTGCCCACTACACCCAGTGACTGAGGTCACACCTGCCCACTACCCCCAGTGACTGAGGTCACACCAGCCCCCTGCCACGAGTAACTGAGGTCAAACCTGCCCCCTATCCCCAGTAACTGAGGTCGCACCTGCCCCCTACCCCCAGTAACTGAGGTCAAAACTGCCCCCTGACCCCAGTAACTGAGGTCGCACCTGAACCCTGACCCCGTGACTGAGGACACACCTGCCCCCTACCCCAGTGTCTGAGATCACACCTGCCCCATACCCCCAGTAACTGAGGTCAAACCTGCCCCCTACCCCCAGTGACTGAGGTCACACCTGCCTCGTACCCCCAGTGACTGAGGTCACACCTGCCCCCTACCCCCAGTAACTGAGGTCACACCTGCCCATTACCCCAATTAACTGAGGTCACACCTGCCCCCTGACCCCAGTGACTGAGGTCACACCTGCCCCCTACCCACAGTGACTGAGGTCACACCTGCCCCCTACCCACAGTGACTGAGGTCACACCTGCCCCCTACCCACAGTGATTGAGGTCACACCTGAGCCCTACCCCCAGTAACTGAGGTCAAACCTGCCCCTAACCTGAGTGACTGAGGTCGCACCTGCCCCCTCCCCACAATAACTGAGATCACACCTGCCCCCTACCCCCAGTGACTGAGATCACACCTGCCCCCTACCCCCAGTGACTGAGGTCACACCTGCCCCCTGCCCCCAGTGACTGAGGTCACACCTGCCCCCTACCACCAGTGACAGAGTTCAAACCTGCCCCCTGACCCCAGTGACTGAGGTCACACCTGCCACCTCCCCCCCGCAGTGACTGAGGTCACACCTGCCCCCTACCCCTAGTAACAGAGGTCATACCTGCCCCCTACCCCCAGTGACTGAGATCACACCTGCCTCCTACCCCCATTGAATGAGGTCACACCTGCCCCCTACACCCAGTTACTGAGGTCACACCTGCCACCCACCACCAGTAACTGAGGTCAAACATGCCCCCTACCCCCAGTGACTGAGGTCACATCTGCCCCCTACACCCAGTAACTGAGGTCACACCTGCCACCCACCACCAGTAACTGAGGTCAAACATGCCCCCTACCCCCAGTCACTGAGGTCACACCTGCCCCCTACCCCCAGTAACTGAGGTCACACCTGCCACCTGCCCCCAGTAACTGAGGTCCAACCTGCCCCCTGACCCCAGTATCTGAGGTCACAACTGCCCCCTGAACCCAGTAACTGAGGACACACCTGCCCCCTACCCTCAGTAACTGAGGTCACACCTGCCCCCTGCCCCCAGTAACTCAGGTCACACCTGCCCCCTGCCCCCAGTAACTGAGGTCACACCTGCCCCCTTCCCCCAGTGACTGAGGTCACACCTGCCCCCTGCCCCCAGTAACTGAGGTCTAACCTACCCACTGCAACTAGTAACTGAGGTCACACCGGCCCCCTACCTCCAGTAACTCAGGTCACACCTGCCCCCTGACCCCAGTAACTGAGGTCACACCTGCCCCCTACCCCCAGTAACTGAGGTCACACCTGCCCCCTGCCCCCAGTAACTGAGGTCTAACCTACCCACTGCAACTAGTAACTGAGGTCACACCGGCCCCCTACCTCCAGTAACTCAGGTCACACCTGCCCCCTGACCCCAGTAACTGAGGTCACACCTGCCCCCTACCCCCAGTAACTGAGGTCACACCTGCCCCCTACCCCCAGTAACTGAGGTCACACATGGCCCCTACCACCAGTAACTGAGGTCACACCTGCCCCCTACCCTCAGTAATTGAGATTAAACCTTCCCCCTACCCCCAGTGACTGAGGCCACAACTGCCCCCTACACCCAGTGACAGAGGTCACACCTGCCCCCTGCCCCAAATAACTGAGGTCACACCTGGCCCCTACCCCCATTAACTGAGGTCACACCTGACCCCTACCCCCAGTAACTGTGGTCACACCTGCCCCCTGACCGCAGTAACTGAGGTCACACCTGACCCTATGCCCAGTGACTGAGGTTACACCTGCCCCTTGCCCCCAGTGACTGATTTCACACCTGCCCCCTACCCCCAGTAACTGAGGTCAAACCTCCCCATACCCCCAGTCATTGAGGTCACACCTGCCCCCTGCCCCCAGTGACTGAGGTCACACCTGCCCCCTACCCCCAGTATCTGAGCTCACACCTGCACCCTGACCCCTGTAACTGAGGTCACACCTGCCCCCTACTCCCAGTAACTGATGTGACACCTTCCGCCGACCCCCAGTAACTGAGGTGAAACCTGCCCCCTACCCCCAATGTTTGAGGTCACACCTGCTCCCTACCCCCAGTAACTGAGGTCACACCTGCCCCTACAACCAGTAACTGAGGTCACACCTGCCCCCTGCCCACAGTGACTGAGGTCACACCTGCCCCCTACCCACAGTAACTGGGGTCACACCTGCCCCCTACCCCCAGTATCTGAGGTCACACCTGCATCCTGACCCCAGTAACTGAGATCACACCTGCCCCCTACCCTCAGTAACTGAGTTCACACCTGCACCCTGCCCCCAGTAACTGAGGTCAAACCTGCCCCTTACCCCCAGTGACTGAGGTCATATCTGCCCCCTACCCCCAGTACACTGAGGTCACAACTGCCCCCTGACCCCAGTAACTGAGGTCACACCTGCCCCCTACTCCCAGTTACTGAGGTCACACCTGCCCCCTGATCCCAGTAACTGAGGTCACACCGGCCCCCTACCCAAAGTAGATGAGGTCACACCTGCGCCATGACCCCAGTAACTGAGGTCACACCTGCCCCCTACCCCAAGTAACTGAGGTCACACCTGCCCCCTACCCCCAGTAACTGAGGTCACACATGCCCCCTACCCCCAGAAACTGAGGTCACACCTGCCCCCTACCCCCCGTGACTGAGGTCACACCTGCCCCCTACCCCCAGTATCTGAGGTCACACCTGTCGACTGACCCCAGTAACTGTGTTCACACCTGCCCCCTACCCCCAATAACTGAGGTCACACCTGCCCCCTGCCCCCAGTAACTGAGGTGACACCTGCCCCCTGCCCCCAGTAACTGAGTTCACACCTGCCCCCTACCCCCAGAGACTGAGGTCACACCTGCCCCTTGGCCCCAGTAACTGAGGTCACACCTGCCCCCTACCCCCAGTAACTGAGGTCACACTGGCCACATGACCCCAGTAACTGAGGTCACACCGGCCCCCTACCCCCAGCAACTGAAGTCACACCTGCCCCCTGACCCCAGTAACTGAGTTGACACATGCCCCCTACACTCAGCAACTGAGGTCACACCTGCCCCCTACCCCCAGTACCTGAGGTCACACATGCCCCCTACCCCCAGTAACTGAGTTGACACATGCCCCCTACACTCAGCAACTGAGGTCACACCTGCCCCCTACCCTCAGTAACTGAGGTTACACCTTCCCCTACCCCCAGTAACTGAGGTCACACCTGCCCCCTAACACCCACAAACTGAGGTTACACCTTCCCCTACCCCCAGTGACTGAGGTCAAACCTGCCCCCTACCCCAAGTGAATGAGGTCACAACTGCACCCTGCGCAAAGTAACTGAGGTCACACCTGACCCCTACCCCCAGTAACTGAGGTCACACCTGCCCCCTGACGACAGTAACTGAGGTCACACCTGACCCCTACGCCCACTGATTGAGGTTACACCTGCCCCTTACCCCCATTGACTGAGGTCACACATGCCCCGTACCCGCAGTAACTGAGGCCACACCTGCCCCATAGCCACAGTCACTGAGGTCACACCTGCCCCCTCCCCACAGTAACAGAGATCACACCTGCCCCCTACCCCCAGTAACTGAGGTCACAACTGCCCCTACCCCCAGTGACTGAGGTCACACCTGCCCCCTGCCCCCAGTGACTGAGGTCACACCTGCCCCCTACCCCCAGTGACTGAGGTCACACCTGAGCCCTACCCCCAGTAACTGAGGTCAAAGCTGCCCCTAACCCCAGTGACTGAGTTCACACCTGCCCCCTCCCCACAGTAACTGAGATCACACCTGCCCCCTACCCCCAGTAACTGAGGTCACACCTGCCCCCTGATCCCAGGTACTGAGGTCAAACCGGCCCCCTACCCAAAGTAGATGAGTTCACACCTGCGCCCTGACCACAGTAACTGAGGTCACACCTGCCCTCTACCCCAAGTAACTGAGGTCACACCTGCCCCCTACCCCCAGTAACTGAGGTCACACATGCCCCCTACCCCCAGTAACTGAGGTCACAGCGGCCCCTACCCACAGTACATGAGGTCACACCTGCGCCCTGACCCCAGTAACTGAGGTCACACCTGCCCCCTACTCCAAGTAACTGAGGTCACACCTGCCCCCTACTCCAAGTAATTGAGGTCACACCTTCCCCCTACCCCCAGTAACTGAGGTCACACCTGCCCCCTAACCCCAGTAACTGAGGCTACACCTTCCCCCTAACCCCAGTAATTGAGGTCACACCTTCCCCCTACCCCCAGTAACTGAGATCACACCTGCACCCTACCCCCAGTGACTGAGGTCACACCAGCCCCTACCCCCAGTAACTGAGATCACACCTGCCCCCTACCCCCAGTATCTGAGTGTGGTAAACCACTTTTATCGTTCACTATCGTTACACTATAGTTATCACTGTTGTATTGTTATCACTGTTCTCACTGTTGTATCACTATACGAGGTCGCCTCTTGTCGCGCTGTTATACCTGGGCTGACCACCTCCGACTCCGCCCATGGCTCCACCTACCTGCCCAGGTATAAAGGTAGTCGACTGGCTGGTATTCCTCCTTGTTGGACCCGATCACCCACGAGGGTGGGCTCTGTTATTTAGTCAATAAAAACCTTTAGTTACGTTCCTAACTCATCGCTTTTACTGGACGAATTGATAGGTATATCAATTTTATTGACTAAATTTTAAAGATGTCTACTACTGGCCAGCCAGAAGCCCTCCCAGAAGCACAGCCACAGCAGCTTTCAGACACCGGGCTACGCCAGCCACACCAGCCGGCTTGGCTGCAAGCCCTCAAACCACCGTACCTGGATCTAAACCCACAGGCAGCAAACTCAGCCCTCAACTTCAAACACTGGCTGGACTGCTTCAAATCCTACCTGGAAGAATCCGGCGTCCCTCAGAGATCCAAACTAAGAGTTCTGAACGCCCAAGCGAGCCCGAGAGTATACGCACTCATCCAGGACACGACTACATACGAGGCCGCTATCAACCTACTGAAACAGCAGTACCAGAGCCCGGTAAATTACATGTACACCAGGCACCTCCTAAGATCCCGCCCGCAACAGCCAGGAGAGTCTGTAGCTGAATTTTTACGGGCGCTAAGAGCACTCGGCAGGAACTGTGACTTTAAAGCGGTGACGGCTGTTGAAAATACGGAAGATAATATCCGCGATGCCTTTGTGAAAGGCCTACGGTCCGACTACTCACGGCAAAGACTGCTTGAAGCTAAAGACCTCGACCTGGACAAAGCTGAAGCCCTCGCTCTCTCCCTAGAGGTGGCCCATCAGGACCAGGAGGCGTTTTCCAGGTACTGCTCGCGACCCTGGGACTCGGGCCTGACCCCTACCGCAATACCCTTCGCAGCGCCGCCCCCGGGACCTACCTCAGCGTCAGCGTCCCGGACCCGACCGGGACCGCCACCCCCGGTACCGGCTCCGACATCGGGCACCCGCGATCGGGCCGCCGGCTGCTTCTTTTGCGGCCAGGAGAAGCACCCGAGGTCGCGCTGCCCAGCCAGGAACTCTACCTGCTCAACCTGCAGGAAGAAAGGCCACTTCTCTAAGGCCTGCAAGAGCGGATATTCAGAGGCCAGCAGTGCCTCATGCGAACTGTGGGGGCGGCCATCTTCTTTCAAGGCAACTGAGGCCAGCATCCCCACATGTGAGTCATGGGGGTGGCCATCTTTGATCAAGGCAACCGACCCCAATAGTGCCTCATGTGAGTTATGGGGGCAGCCATCTTCTCCGCCATTTTGTCCTACCTCGTGGGAGATGCCATTTTACCCACCACGCCCGACTGCCACCGGGCCCCCGGACCCGACGACCGCCTCGCCCGCAGACGACAACGACTCGCTTACCTACACACTAGCCTCCGTCACTCTGGATCAAGCCCACCCACACCACCTGTCCAAGTCGATGATGGACATCAAAGTAAACGGCCACGCCACGACCTGCCTGTTCGACAGCGGAAGCACGGAGAGCTTCATCCACCCAGACACGGTGAGCCACTACTCCCTCCCTGCCCTGCCAACGCGCAACCGAATCTCGATGGCATCGAGGTCCCACGCCACGGACATTAGCGGCTACTGCGTTGTGACCTTGTCGGTTAAGGGTACAGAGTATAAAAATTTTAAACTCCTCGTCCTCCCCCAGCTCTGCGCTGCTGTCCTACTAGGGCTGGACTTCCAATCCCACCTCCAAAGTGTAACCCTAGCATACGGTGGACCCCTCCCCCCACTCACAGTCGACAACCAGCGAATGTTAAACCGCCCACCGCGTAACACCTGCAGCCTATCCACCCTCAAGGTGCCGCCACCTTCCCTGTTCGCTAACCTCACCCCCGACTGCAAACCCGTCGCTACCAAGAGCAGGCGGTACAGCGCTGGGGACAGAGCCTTCATTAGCTCTGAGGTGCGGCGCCTCCTAAAAGAGGGCATTATCGAGGGGAGCAACAGCCCCTGGCGTGCCCAGGTCGTGGTCGTTAAGACCGGCGATAAAAATCGCCTGGTCATCGACTACAGCCAGACCATAAACAGATACATCCAGCTGGACGCATACCCCCTTCCCCGCATATCTGACATGGTCAATCAGATTGCACAATACCGCGTATTCTCGACCATCGACCTTAAGTCGGCCTACCACCAACTCCCTATCCACCCCGAGGACCGCCAGTACACCGCCTTCGAGGCGAATGGGCGCCTATACCACTTCCTTAGGGTCCCCTTCGGTGTCACCAACGGGGTCTCGGTCTTCCAAAGGGAGATGGACCGGATGGTTGACCAGAACGGACTGCAGGCCACATTCCCCTATCTAGATAACGTCACCATCTGCGGCCGCGACCGGCAGGACCATGACGTGAATCTGGAGAAATTCCTCCGTACGGCCCAACGGCTGAACCTCACCTACAATAAGGAGAAATGTGTGTTTAACACCTCGCGCCTTGCCATCCTTGGCTGTGTAGTAGAGAACGGACTCATCGGCCCCGACCCCGAAAGAATGCGCCCCCTCATGGAGCTACCCCTCCCCCACTGCCCTAAGGCACTTAAGAGAACCCTGGGGCTCTTCGCCTACTATGCCCAATGGGTGCCCAATTATGCGGACAAAGCCAGACCCCTCATGAAGTCCACATCCTTCCCCCTCACGGAGGAAGCGTGCGCGGCCTTCTCCCTCATCAAGGGAGACATAACCAAGGCCACAATGCACGCAGTGGATGAGTCCATCCCCTTCCAAGTGGAGAGCGATGCATCCGACTTCGCCCTAGCCGCTACCCTTAACCAGGGGGGGAGGCCGGTGGCCTTCTTCTCAAGGACCCTACAGGGCCCCGAGATCCGACACTCGTCGGTCGAGAAGGAAGCCCAGGCAATTGTGGAGGCGGTACGGCGCTGGAGGCATTACCTGGCAGGCAAACGATTTACCCTCCTCACCGACCAACGTTCGGTTGCTTTCATGTTTAATAACAAGCTGAGGGGCAAAATCAAGAATGACAAGATCTTGAGGTGGAGAATCGAGCTATCCACCTACGATTATGATATCTTGTACCGGCCAGGTAAGCTGAACGAACCCCCTGATGCTCTTTCACCAATTACATGCGCCAGCGCGCATATTGATAGACTTCAGACCCTCCACAACGACCTCTGCCACCCCGGGGTCACCAGACTTTACCATTTCATTAAGGCCCGCAACCTGACCTACTCCATCGAGGAGGTCAGGACCATGACCAGGAACTGCCAGACCTGCGCCGAGTGCAAACCGCACTTCTATAGGCCGGACAGAGCAAGCCTGATCAAGGCCACCCGCCCCTTCGAGCGCCTGAGCATCGACTTTAAGGGGCCTCTACCGTCATCTGACCGCAATGTGTACTTCCTCAACATCGTTGATGAGTACTCCCGTTTCCCTTTTGCCTTCCCCTGCCCAGACATGACCAGTACCACGGTCATCAAGTGCCTGAACGACCTCTTCGCCTTGTTCGGGTTCCCGAACTATATACATAGTGACCGGGGCTCCTCCTTCATGAGCGAGGAACTCCGTCAGTTCCTACTAGCGAGAGGTATTGCAGCAAGTAGGACCACCAGCTACAACCCCCGAGGGAACGGCCAGGTGGAAAGAGAGAACGCGACGGTATGGAAGGCCGTCCTCTTAGCCTTAAAGTCCAAGGGCCTCCCAACCTCCCGCTGGCAGGAAGTCCTCCCGACAGCGCTGCACTCCATCCGGTCACTACTTTGCACTGCCGCTAACGCCACCCCCCATGAAGGAATGTTTGTTTTCCCCAGGAAGTCGACTACGGGAACCACTCTACCAACCTGGCTGACCTCTCCGGGGCCCGTCTTGCTGCGAAAGCATGTGAGGGCCCATAAAACGGACCCCCTGGTCGAGAGAGTGAACCTCCTGCACGCCAACCCCCAGTACGCCTACGTGGATTACCCAGACGGGCGGGAGGACACTGTCTCCTTACGAGACCTCGCACCCTCGGGCACTCCGGAGACACCACCTTTACCCCCCCCCACCACCCCCGCAATTCCAGCCCAGGTAGACGGCATGCCGGAACCCCACGAGCCTTCGCCGACCACGCAGACACCAGCATTAACACCGGATAACGCAGCACCGCCGCTGCGACGATCGGAGAGGCTTACGAGGCCTCCGGACAGATTAACATACCAGAACTGGTAGTACACTTCAACCCGCCAGACTCAAATCTAAACAAGGGGTGAATGTGGTAAACCACTTTTATCGTTCACTATCGTTACACTATAGTTATCACTGTTGTATTGTTATCACTGTTCTCACTGTTGTATCACTATACGAGGTCGCCTCTTGTCGCGCTGTTATACCTGGGCTGACCACCTCCGACTCCGCCCATGGCTCCAGCTACCTGCCCAGGTATAAAGGTAGTCGACTGGCTGGTATTCCTCCTTGTTGGATCCGATCACCCACGAGGGTGGGCTCTGTTATTTAGTCAATAAAAACCTTTAGTTACGTTCCTAACTCGTCGCTTTTATTGGACGAATTGATAGGTATATCACTGAGGTCACACCTGCCGACTGACCCCAGTAACTGAGGTCACACCTGCCCCCTACCCCCAGTAACTGAGGTCACACTTGCCACCTGACCACAGTAACTGAGGTCACACCTGCCCCCAGCCCCCAGTGACTGAGGTCACACCTGCCCCTTGACCCCAGTAACTGAGGTCACACCTGCCCCCTACACCCAGTAACTGAGGTCACACTTGCCATCTGACCACAGTAACTGAGGTCACACCTGCCCCCTACCCCCAGTGACTGAGGTCACACCTGCCCCTTGACCCCAGTAACTGAGGTCACACCTGCCCCCTACCCCCAGTAACTGAGGTCACACTTGCCACCTGACCACAGTAACTGAGGTCACACCGGCCCCCTACTCCCAGTAACTGAAGTCACACCTGCCCCCTGACCCCAGTAACTGAGGTCACATCTGCCCCCTCCCCCCAGTACCTGAGATCACACATGCCCCCTACCCCCAGTAACTGAGGTCACACATGCCCCCGACACTCAGCAACTGAGGTCACACCTGCCCCCTACACTCAGTAACTGAGGTTACACCTTCCCCTACCCCCAGTAACTGAGGTCACACCTGCCCCCTACCCCCACAAACTGAGGTAACACCTGCCCCCTACCTCCAGTGACTGAGGTCACACCTGCCCCCTACCCCAAGTGACTGAGGTCACAACTGCACCCTGCCCCAAGTAACTGAGGTCACACCTGCCCCCTACCCCCAGTGACAGAGGTCACAGCTGCCCCCTACCCCCAGTAACTGAGGTCACACCTGCCCCCTTCCCACTGTGACTGAGGTCACACCTGCCCCCTACCCCCAGTGACTGAGGTCACACCTGCCCCCTGACCCCAGTAACTGAGGTCACACCTGACCCTACGCCCAGTGACTGAGGTTACACCTGCCCCTTACCCCCAGTGACTGAGGTCACACCTGCACCCTACCCCCAGTAACTGAGGTCACACCTCCCCATACCACCAGTCACTGAGGTCACAACTGCCCCTGCCCCCAGTGACTGAGGTCACACCTGCACCCTAACTCCAGTATCTGAGGTCACACCTGCCCCCTACCCCCAGTAACTGAGGTCACACCTGCCCCCTACCACAGTAACTGAGGTCACACGTGGCCCCTACCCCCAGTAACTGAGGTCACACCTGCCCCATACCACAGTAACTGAGGTCACACGTGGCCCCTACCCTCAGTAACTGAGGTTAAACCTTCCCCCTACCCCCAGTAACTGAGGTCACACCTGCCCCCTACCCCCGGAAACTGAGGTCACACCTGCCCCCTACCCCCAGTGACTGAGGCCACACCTGCCCCCTACCCCCAGTGACTGAGGTCACACCTGCCCCCTGCCCCAAGTAACTGAGGTCACACCTGGCCCCTACCCCCAGTAACTGAGTTCACACCTGCACCCTGGCCCCAGTAACTGAGGTCACAGCTGACCCTACGCCCAGTGACTGAGGTTACCCCTGCCCCTTGCCCCCAGTGACTGAGGTCACACCTGCCCCCTACCCCCAGTAACTGAGGTCACACCTCCCCATACTCCCAGTCACTGAGGTCACACCTGCCCCGTGACCCCAGTGACTGAGGTAACACCTGCACCCTACCCCCAGTATCTGAGGTCACACCTGCACCTGACCCCTGTAACTGAGGTCACACCTGCCCCATACCCCCAGTAACTGCGGTCACACCAGTCCCCTGCACCCAGTAACTGATGTGACACCTGCCGCCTAGCCCCAGTAACTGAGGTGAAACCTGCCCCCTACCCCCAATGATTGAGGTCACACCTGCTCCCTACCCCCAGTAACTGAGGTCACACCTGCCCCTACCACCAGTAACTGAGGTCACACCTGCCCCCTACCCACAGTGACTGAGGTCACACCTGCCCCCTACCCCCAGTAACTGGGGTCAAACCTGCCCCCTTCCCTCAGTATCTGAGGTCACACCTGCCCCCTGACCCCAGTAACTGAGATCACACCTGCCCCCTACCCACAGTAACTGAGGTCACACCTGCCCCCTGCCCCCAGTAACTGAGGTCACACCTGCCCCCTACCCCCAGTGACTGAGGTCACACCTGCCCCACCCCCAGTACACTGAGGTCACACCTGCCCCCTGACCCCAGTAACTGAGGTCAAACCTGCCCCCTACCCCCAGTTACTGAGGTCACACCTGCCCCCTGATCCCAGTAACTGAGGTCACAGCGGCCCCTACCCACAATACATGAGGTCACACCTGCGCCCTGACCCCAGTAACTGAGGTCACACCTGCCCCCTACCCCAAGTAATTGAGGTCACACCTTCCCCCTACCCCCAGTAACTGAGGTCACACATGCCCTCTACCCCCAGTAACTGAGGTCACACCTGCCCCCTACCCCGTGACTGAGGTCACACCTGCCCCCTGCCCCAAGTAACTGAGGTCACGCCTGACCCCTACCCCCAGTAACTGAGGTCACACCTGACCCCTACCCCCAGTAACTGAGGTCCCACCTGCCCCCTACCCCCAGTATCTGAGGTCACACCTGCACCTGACCCCTGTAACTGAGGTCACACCTGCCCCATACCCCCAGTAACTGCGGTCACACCAGTCCCCTGCACCCAGTAACTGATGTGACACCTGCCGCCTAGCCCCAGTAACTGAGGTGAAACCTGCCCCCTACCCCCAATGATTGAGGTCACACCTGCTCCCTACCCCCAGTAACTGAGGTCACACCTGCCCCTACCACCAGTAACTGAGGTCACACCTGCCCCCTACCCACAGTGACTGAGGTCACACCTGCCCCCTAACCCCAGTAACTGGGGTCAAACCTGCCCCCTTCCCTCAGTATCTGAGGTCACACCTGCCCCCTGACCCCAGTAACTGAGATCACACCTGCCCCCTACCCACAGTAACTGAGGTCACACCTGCCCCCTGCCCCCAGTAACTGAGGTCACACCTGCCCCCTACCCCCAGTGACTGAGGTCACACCTGCCCCCTACCCCCAGTACACTGAGGTCACACCTGCCCCCTGACCCCAGTAACTGAGGTCAAACCTGCCCCCTACCCCCAGTTACTGAGGTCACACCTGCCCCCTGATCCCAGTAACTGAGGTCACAGCGGCCCCTACCCACAATACATGAGGTCACACCTGCGCCCTGACCCCAGTAACTGAGGTCACACCTGCCCCCTACCCCAAGTAATTGAGGTCACACCTTCCCCCTACCCCCAGTAACTGAGGTCACACATGCCCTCTACCCCCAGTAACTGAGGTCACACCTGCCCCCTACCCCGTGACTGAGGTCACACCTGCCCCCTGCCCCAAGTAACTGAGGTCACGCCTGACCCCTACCCCCAGTAACTGAGGTCACACCTGACCCCTACCCCCAGTAACTGAGGTCCCACCTGCCCCCTACCCCCAGTAGCTGAGGTCACACCTGCCCCCTGACCATAGTAACTGAGGTCACACCTGACCCCTACGCCCACTGACTGAGGTTACACCTGCCCCTTACCCCCATTGACTGAGGTCACACATGCCCCCTACCCGCAGTAACTGAGGCCACACCTGCCCCATACCCCAGTCACTGAGGTCACACCTGCCCCCTGCCCCCAGTGACTGAAGTCACACCTGCCCCCGATCCCCAGTAACTGAGGTCGCACCTGCCCCCTACCCCCAGTAACTGAGGTCAAACCTGCCACATAACCCCAGTGACTGAGGTCACACCTGCCCCCTCCCCACAGTAACTGAGATCACACCTGCCCCCTACCCCCAGTAACTGAGGTCACACCGGCCCCCTACCCCAAGTGACTGAGGTCACACCTGCCCCCTGCCCCCAGTGACTGAGGTCACATCTGCCACCTACCCCCAGTGACTGAGGTCACACCTGCCCCCTACCCTCAGTGACTGAGGTCAAACCTGCCCCCTGACCCCAGTGACTGAGGTCACACCTGCCCCCTCCCTCCAGTAACTGAGGTCACACCTGCCTCCTACCCATTGTAACTGAGGTCACACCTGCCCCCTACCCCCCAGTAACTGAGGTCACACCTGCTCCCTACCCCCAGTGACTGAGGTCAAACCTGCCCCCTACTCCCAGTAACTGATGTCACAGCTGCCCTCTACCCCCAGTAACTGAGGTCACACCTGCCCCCTACTCCCAGTAACTGATGTCACAGCTGCCCTCTACCCCCAGTAACTGAGGTCACACCTGCCCCCTACTCCCAGTGACTGAGTTCACACCTGCTCCCTACCCCCCAGTGACTGAGGTCAAACCTGCCCCCTACCCCCAGTGACAGAGGTCACAGCTGCCCCCTACTCCCAGTAACTGATGTCACAGCTGCCCTCTACCCCCAGTAACTGAGGTCACCTCTGCCCCCTTCCCACTGTGACTGAGGTCACACCTGCCGCCTAACCCCAGAGCAATATATTAAGAATACACTCAGCTCCATGGAGGAATCCATTGATTCCAATTGTTTCTGGGAAAACTTGAAAACACTACACAAAAAACAACACGATGATTTGGCCATTCAAAATGGGGACACATGGGTAAACCACTTTGAAAAATTATACCAGAAAAACACACTAAGACCAGAGCAACACCAAATATGCAAAAAACTGGAAAAGCTAGAAATGGCCATAAAAGATAACCAAAACCCGCTGGACGCCATAATAACAGAAAAAGAACTTCTTGAAAAACTCAAGGACCTGCGACCAGGAAAAGCCTGCGGGACAGACGGCATACTAAACGAGATGATTAAACACACAGACAACAAAATGAAACTGGTTATCCTAAAAAGCTTCAACTTGGTTCTGAGTGTCGGTTATTTCCCTGATATCTGGAACAAAGGACTCATAACGCCCATATACAAAAGTGGGGACAAAATCGACCCAAACAACTATCGAGGCATCTGTGTAAACAGTAACCTGGGGAAGGTATTCTGTAGCATCATAAACAAAAGACTTATAAACTTCCTTGAGGAGCACAATGTCTTGAGTAAAAGCCAAATTGGATTCCTGCCAAACTATAGAACATCCGATCATATCTTCACCCTACAGACCCTAATTGACAAACACGTTCACCATAACAAAAGCAAAATCTACGCATGCTTTGTAGATTTCCAGAAGGCTTTCGACTCCATCTGGCATGACGGTTTATTCCTGAAACTTATCGAAAGTGGGGTAGGAGGGAAAACATATGATGTAATTAAATCAATGTATACAAACAACAAATGTGCAGTTAAAATTGGAGACAAACAAACAAAATACTTCCCCACAGGGGGCGGGGGGTGACGCAGGGCTCGCCAATCTTCACCGACACTCTTTAATATTTACATAAATGGATTGGCAAAACTACTTGAACAATCTACAGCACCCGGCCTCACCCTATATGAATCCAAGGTTAAATTCCTCCTCTATGCAGACGACCTGGTTCTGCTGTCACCTACTAAAGAGGGGCTACAGCAAAACCTGGACCTGCTGGAGTCGTACTGCCAGACTTGGGGCCCCTGACAATAAATCCCCCAAAAAAACAAAGTCCTTGTGTTCCAGCAAAGATCCAAACATCAGGGACCCAAAATAAATTTCACAGTAGGAACAACCAAAATTGAACAAACCACTAACTACACATACTTGGGCTTAAAAATCAGTTCTACGGGAAACTTCAAACTGGCTGTGAATGAACTGAAAGAGAAAGCAAGAAGGGCTTTCTATGCCATCAAAAAATCAATCCAAATAGAAATCCCAATTAGCATTTGGCTCAAAATTTTCAAATCAGTAATTGAACCACTTGCACTCTATGGCAGTAAGGTATGGGGACCGCTAACTCAACAAGAATTTGCAAAATGGGACAAACACCCAATTGAGATCCTACATGCAGAATTCTGTAAAAGTATCCTCCGGACTCAAAGGAAAACAGTAAACAATGCATGCAGGGCGGAACTAGGCCAATATCCATTAATAATCACTATCCAAAAAAGAGCCACCAAATTTTGGAATCACCTACAAATGAGCAATCCCCAATGCTATCACTACGACGCCCTGAAATGCCAAGAGCTGACCATAAAGAAGAATACCCTCAGTCAACTAGTCCTGGGACTCAGTGAAGTAACTATTAACAATACTAACAATAACCAGCCCCCAGGACAGTGACAGGGTAACACAAAGAATTCGACCCAACACAATCGTCGCTAAGCAAAAAGGAAAAATATCTGACATATTGGGCAGAAACAACAAAAACCCAAAGCAAACTCAATTGCTACTTGGCCCTAAACAGACAATACAACATAGCTGATTACCTGACCATGGTAAAGGATAACAAACTGAGAAGAACCTTGACAAGGTACAGACTTAGCGAACATAGCCTAGCGATCGAAAAAGGCAGACACAGGCAGACCAGGCTGCCAAGAGAGGACAGGATATGCTCTCACTGCAGTCAGGGAGTGGTGGAGACAGAGATGCACTTCCTCACAGCTTGTGGAAAATATCAGGGCATCAGGGAGAATTTCTACCAAAAATTCTCACAAATATGCCCTGATTTCAGAAATCTGAATGACAACCAAAAACTCCCATTCCTACTGGGAGAGGAGAGAAGCTGTATAACACTGGCGGCACACTATGTTACAGCTTGCCATGAACAGAGGGACAACCAGTAAACTAAGAAAAGAATATATATAAAACAATGCGAATGTATATTTATACACTCAGGGATATACCTGTTTATACACTGTATGAATAGAACTGCGTTTATGTGCTAAACCATAAATGTATTTTGATGCTTTGGCAACATAAGATGTAACTTATCATGCCAATAAAGCGATTTGAATTGTGAATTGTGAATTGTGACTGAGGTCACACCTGCCAACTACCCCCAGTGACTGAGGTCACACCTGCCCCCCTGACTCCAGTAACTGAGGTCACACCTGCCCCCTACTCCCAGTCACTGAGGTCATGCCTGCCCCCTACCCCCAGTAATTGAGGTCACACATGGCCCCTACCCCCAGTAACTGAGGTCACACCTGCCCCCTGACCCCAGTAACTGAGGTCACACCTGATCCTACGCCCAGTGACTGAGGTTACACCTGCCCCTTACCCCCAGTGACTGAGGTCACACCTGCACCCTACCCCCAGTAACTGAGGTCGCACCTCCCCATACCACCAGTCACTGAGGTCTCAACTGCCCCTGCCCCCAGTGACTGAGGTCACACCTGCACCCTAACCCCAGTATCTGAGGTCACACCTGCCCCCTACCCCCAGTAACTGAGGTCACACCTGCCCCCTACCACAGTAACTGAGGTCACACATGGCCCCTACCCTCAGTAACTGAGGTTAAACCTTCCCCCTACGCCCAGTAACTGAGGTTACACCTGCCCCCTACCCCCGGAAACTGAGGTCACACCTGCCCCCTACCCCCAGTGACTGAGGCCACACCTGCCCCCTACCCCCAGTGACTGAGGTCACACCTGCCCCCTGCCCCAAGTAACAGAGGTCACACCTGACCCTACGCCCAGTGACTGAGGTTACCCCTGCCCCTTGCCCCCAGTGACTGAGGTCACACCTGCCCCCTACCCCCAGTAACTGAGGTCACACCTCCCCATGCTCCCAGTCACTGAGGTCACACCTGCCCCGTGACCCCAGTGACTGAAGTCACACCTGCACCCTACCCCCAGTATCTGAGGTCACACCTGCACCTGACCCCTGTAACTGAGGTCACACCTGCCCCATACCCCCAGTAACTGCGGTCACACCAGTCCCCTACACTCAGTAACTGATGTGACACCTGCTGCCTAGCCCCAGTAACTGAGATGAAACCTGCCCCCTACCCCCAATGATTGAGGTCACACCTGCTCCCTACCCTCAGTAACTGAGGTCACACCTGCTCCCTACCCACAGTGACTGAGGTCACACCTGCCCCCTACCACCAGTAACTGGGCTCAAACCTGCCCCCTACCCTCAGTATCTGAGGTCACACCTGCCCCCTGACCCCAGTAACTGAGATCACACCTGCCCCCTACCCACAGTAACTGAGGTCACACCTGCCCCCTGCCCCCAGTAACTGAGGTCACACCTGCCCCCTACCCCCAGTGATTGAGGTCACACCTGCCCCCTACCCCCAGTACACTGAGGTCACACCTGCCCCCTGACCCCAGTAACTGAGGTCACACCTGCCCCCTACCCCCAGTTACTGAGGTCACACCTGCACCCTGATCCCAGTAACTGAGGTCACAGCGGCCCCTACCCACAGCACATGAGGTCACACCTGCGCCCTGACCCCAGTAACTGAGGTCACACCTGCCCCCTACCCCAAGTAACTGAGGTCACATCTTCCCCGTACCCCCAGTAACTGAGGTCACACTTGCCCCCTACCCCCAGTAACTGAGGTCAAACCTGCCCCCTACCCCCAGAAACTGAGGTCACACCTGCCCCCTGCCCCCAGTGATTGAGGTCACAACTGCCCCCTACCCCCAGTGACTGAGGTCACAGCTGCCACCTGCCCCAAGTAACTGAGGTCACACCTGCCCCCTCCCCCCAGTAACTGAGTTCACACCAGCCCCCTACCCCCAGTAACTGAGTTCAAACCTGCCCCCTGACACCAGTAACTGAGGTCACACCTGACTCCTACCCCCAGTGACTGAGGTCACACCTGCACCCTACCCCCAGTAGCTGACGTCACACCTGCCCCCTTCCCCCAGTAACTGAGGGCACAACTGCCCCCTACCCCGAGTAACTGAGGTCACACCTGCACCCTACCCCCAGTAACTGAGGTCACAGCTGCCCCCTTACCCCCAGTAACTGAGGTCACACTTGCCCCCTACCCCCAGTGACTGAGGTCACACCTGCCCACTACCCCCAGTAACTGAGTTCACACCTGCCCCCTAACCCCAGTGACTGAGGTCACACCTGCCAACTACCCCCAGTGACTGAGGTCACACCTGCCCCCTGACTCCAGTAACTGAGGTCACACCTGCCCCCTACTCCCAGTCACTGAGGTCATGCCTGCCCCCTATCCCAGTAATTGAGGTCACACATGGCCCCTACCCCCAGTAACTGAGGTCACACCTGCCCCCTGACCCCAGTAACTGAGGTCACACCTGACCCTACGCCCAGTGACTGAGGTTACACCTGCCCCTTACCCCCAGTGACTGAGGTCACACCTACACCCTACCCCCAGTAACTGAGGTCGCACCTCCCCATACCACCAGTCACTGAGGTCTCAACTGCCCCAGCCCCCAGTGACTGAGGTCACACCTGCACCCTAAACCCAGTATCTGAGGTCACACCTGCCCCCTACCCCCAGTAACTGAGGTCACACCTGCCCCCTACCACAGTAACTGAGGTCACACATGGCCCCTACCCTCAGTAACTGAGGTTAAACCTTCCCCCTACGCCCAGTAACTGAGGTTACACCTGCCCCCTACCCCCGGAAACTGAGGTCACACCTGCCCCCTAGCCCCAGTGACTGAGGCCACACCTGCCCCCTACCCCCAGTGACTGAGGTCACACCTGCCCCCTGCCCCAAGTAACAGAGGTCACACCTGACCCTACGCCCAGTGACTGAGGTTACCCCTGCCCCTTGCCCCCAGTGACTGAGGTCACACCTGCCCCCTACCCCCAGTAACTGAGGTCACACCTCCCCATGCTCCCAGTCACTGAGGTCACACCTGCCCCGTGACCCCAGTGACTGAGGTAACACCTGCACCCTACCCCCAGTATCTGAGGTCACACCTGCACCTGACCCCTGTAACTGAGGTCACACCTGCCCCATACCCCCAGTAACTGCGGTCACACCAGTCCCCTACACCCAGTAACTGATGTGACACCTGCCGCCTAGCCCCAGTAACTGAGGTGAAACCTGCCCCCTACCCCCAATGATTGAGGTCACACCTGCTCCCTACCCTCAGTAACTGAGGTCACACCTGCCCCTACCACCAGTAACTGAGGTCACACCTGCCCCCTACCCACAGTGACTGAGGTCACACCTGCCCCATACCACCAGTAACTGGGCTCAAACCTGCCCCCTACCCTCAGTATCTGAGGTCACACCTGCCCCCTGACCCCAGTAACTGAGATCACACCTGCCCCCTACACACAGTAACTGAGGTCACACCTGCCCCCTGCCCCCAGTGACTGAGGTCACACCTGCCCCCTACCCCCAGTACACTGAGGTCACACCTGCCCCCTGACCCCAGTAACTGAGGTCACACCTGCCCCCTACCCCCAGTTACTGAGGTCACACCTGCCCCCTGATCCCAGTAACTGAGGTCACAGCGGCCCCTACCCACAGCACATGAGGTCACACCTGCGCCCTGACCCCAGTAACTGAGGTCACACCTGCCCCCTACCCCAAGTAACTGAGGTCACATCTTCCCCGTACCCCCAGTAACTGAGGTCACACATGCCCCCTACCCCCAGTAACTGAGGTCAAACCTGCCCCCTACCCCCAGAAACTGAGGTCACACCTGCCCCCTGCCCCCAGTGATTGAGGTCACAACTGCCCCCTACCCCCAGTGACTGAGGTCACAGCTGCCACCTGCCCCAAGTAACTGAGGTCACACCTGCCCCCTCCCCCCAGTAACTGAGTTCCCACCAGCCCCCTACCCCCAGTAACTGAGTTCAAACCTGCCCCCTGACACCAGTAACTGAGGTCACACCTGACTCCTACCCCCAGTGACTGAGGTCACACCTGCACCCTACCCCCAGTAGCTGACGTCACACCTGCCCCCTTCCCCCAGTAACTGAGGGCACAACTGCCCCCTACCCCGAGTAACTGAGGTCACACCTGCACCCTACCCCCAGTGACTGAGGTCACACCTGCCCACTACCCCCAGTAACTGAGTTCACACCTGCCCCCGACACCCAGTATCTGAGGTCACACCTGCCCCCTGACCCCAGTAACTGACGTCACACCTGCCACCAACCCCCAGTAACTGAGGTCACACCTGCCCCCTGACCCCAGTAACTGAGGTCACACCTGCCCCCTACCCCCAGTAACTGATGTCACACATGCCCCCTGACCCCAGTGACTGAGGTCACACCTGCCTCCTACACTCAGTGACTGAGGTCACACCTGCCCCCTGCCACGAGTAACTGAGGTCACACCTGCCCCCTATCCCCAGTAAATGGGGTCACACCTGCCCCCTGCACCCAGTAACTGAGGTCATACCTGCCACCAGACCCCAGTAACTGAGGTCACACCTGCCCCCTACCCCCAGTGAGTGACATCACACTTTCCCCCTCCCCCCAGTAACTGAAATCACACCTGCACCCTACCCCCAGTAACTGAGGTCACACCGGCCCCCTACCCCCAGTAACTGAGGTCACCCCTGCCCCCTGACCCCAGTAACTGAGGTCACACCTGCCCCCTAACCCCAGTACCTGAGGTCACACATGCCCCCTACCCCCAGTAACTGAGGTCACACATGCCCCCTACACTCAGCAACTGAGGTCACACCTGCCCCCTACCCCCACAAACTGAGGTCACACCTGCCCCATACCCCCAGTGACTGAGGTCACACATGCCCCCTACCCCAAGTGACTGAGGTCACAACTGCACCCTGCCCCAAGTAACTGAGGTCACACCTGACCCCTACCCCCAGTAACTGAGGTCACACCTGCCCCCTACCCCCAGTGACTGAGGTCATACCTGCCCCCTACTCCCAGTGACTGAGGTTCACACCTGCCCCCTACCCCCAGTAACTGAGGTCAAACCTGCCCCCTACCCCAAGTGATTGAGGTCACACCTGCCCCCTACTCCCAGTAACTGAAGTCACACCTGCCCTCCACCCCCAGTAACTGAGGTCACACCTGCCCCCTGACCCCAGTAACTGAGGACACACCTGCCACCTACCCCCAGTGACTGAGGTCACACCTGCCCCCTGACCCCAGTAACTGAGGTCACACCTGCCCCCTACTCCCAGTAACTGAGGTCACACCTGTCCCCAACCCAGTAACTGAGGTCACACATGGCCCCTACCACCAGTAACTGAGGTCACACCTGCGCCCTACCCTCAGTAACTGAGGGTTAACCTTCCCCCTATCCCCAGTAATTGAGGTCACACCTGCCCCCTACACCCAGAAACTGAGGTCACACCTGCCCCCTATTCCCAGTGACTGAGTTCACACCTGCCCCCTGCCCCAAGTAACTGAGGTCACGCCTGGCCCCTACCACCAGTAACTGAGGTCACACATGCCCCCTGACCCCAGTAACTGAGGTCACACCTGACCCTACGCCCAGTGACTGAGGTTACACCTGCCCCTTACCCCCAGTGACTGAGGTCACACCTGCCCCCTAACCCAGTAACTGAGGTCACACCTCCATATACCCCACTCACTGAGGTCACACCTGCACCCTGCCCCCAGTGACTGAGGTCAAACCTGCACCCTAACCCCAGTATCTGAGGTCACACCTGCCCCCTACCCCCAGTAACTGAGGTCACACCTGCCCCCTACCACAGTAACTGAGGTCACACATGGCCCCTACCCTCAGTAACTGAGGTTAAACCTTCCATCTACCCCCAGTAACTGAGGTCACACCTGCCCCCTACCCCCGGAAACTGAGGTCACACCTGCCCCCTACCCCCAGTGACAGAGGCCACACCTGCCCCCTACCTCCAGTGACTGAGGTCACACCTGCCCCCTGCCCCAAGTAACTGAGGTCACACCTGGCCCCTACCCCCAGTAACTGAGGTCACACCTGCCCCCTGACCCCAGTAACTGAGGTCACACCTGACCCTACGCCCAGTGACTGAGGTTATACCTGCCACTTACCCCCAGTGACTGAGGTCATACCTGCACCCTACCCCCAGTAACTGAGGTCACACCTGCCCCCTACCCCCAGTATCTGAGGTCGCACCTGCCCCCTGACCCCAGTAACTGAGGTCGCACCTGCCCCCTGACCCCAGTAACTGAGGTCACACCTGCCCCCTACCCCCATAACTGAGGTCACACCAGCCCCCTACCCCCAGTAACTGAGATCACACCTGCCGCCTACCCCAAGTAACTGAGGTGGAACCTGCCCCCTACCCCCAGTGACTGAGGTCAAACCTGCCCCCTACCCCCATTAACTGAGGTCACACCTGCCCCTACCCTCAGTAACTGAGGTCACACCTGCCCACTACCTCCAGTGATTGAGGTCACACCTGCCCCCTACCCCCAGTAACTGAGGTCAAACCTGACCCCTACCCCCAGTATCTGAGGTCACACCTGCCCCCTGACCCCAGTAACTGAGATCACACCTGCCCCCTACCCTCAGTAACTGAGGTCACACCTGCCCCCTGCCCCCAGTAACTGAGGCCACACCTGCCCCCTACCCCCATCAACTGAGTTCACACCTGCCCCCTACCCCCAGTGACTGAGATCACACCTGCCCCCTGCCCCCAGTGACTGAGATCACACCTGCCCCCTGCCCCCAGTGACTGAGATCACACCTGCCCCCTGCCCCCAGTGACTGAGATCACACCTGCCCCCTACCCCCAGTGACTGAGATCACACCTGCCCCCTGCCCCCAGTGACTGAGGTCACACCTGCCTCCTACCCCCAGTGACTGAGGTCACACTTGCCCCCTGACCCCAGTGTCTGAGGTCACACCTGCCCCCTCTCCCCAGTAACTGAGGTCTCACCTGCCCCCTACCCCCAGTAACTGAGGTCACACCTGCCCCCTACCCCCAGTAACTGAGGCCACACCTGCCCCCTACCCCCAGTGACTGAAATCATACCTGCCCCCTACCCCCAGTGACTGAGGTCACACCTGCCCCCTACCCCCAGTGACTGAGGTCACACCTGCCCCCTCCCCCCAGTAATTGAGGTAACACCTGCAGTCTACCCCCAGTAACTGAGGTCAAACCTGCCCCCTACCCCCAATGACTGTGGTCACACCTGCCCCCTACCCCCAGTAACTGAGATCACACCTGCCCCCTACCCCCAGTAACTGAGGTCACACCTGCCCCCTAACCCCAGTAACTGAGGTCACACCTGCCCCCTAACCCCAGTAACTGAGGTCACACCTGCCCCCTCCCCCCAGTAATTGAGGTAACACCTGCAGTCTACCCCCAGTAACTGAGGTCACACCTGCCCCCTAACCCCAGTAACTGAGGTCACACCTGCCCCCTTGTGCTGAAATAACTGTGTTCTGATATTTGTACTTGCACTTGTGATGTCTGGAATGTTCCACCAGGGGGAACCACTAATGCTCCTCCCTGGCCCCGCCCCTCTTCTGGTATGTTCTACCAAGGGCTCAGTCGATGATGGACTCTGTTAACTCTGCCATGATTCTTTTTTAATAAGTGCCTTCAGTCTTAAGTTTAACTTCGGATTCGGGCAGTTATTTGGCACATCAATTTTATTTAATAACAACTTTTGGAAGATGGATCAATTTTTGAAACCAAAGCGTCTGGATATCGATCCCCATTCGGCAGATGATTCGAAGAAATTTACGCATTGGCTCCGATGTTTTGAACACTTCATCGCATCATCGACCGATCCGACGGTTAACAAGTTGGGTCTTCTAACCAACTTGGTAAGTCATCAAACTTACTCTATAATTGAAGATATTATTACATATGAAGAGGCCCTCGCAGCTCTTAAAGCCCAATACCTTAAGTCGGTTAACGAAGTGTACACCAGGTATCTCCTGTCTACTCGCAGGCAATTAGCCGAGGAATCTCTGGACGATTTCCTGCAGGACCTTAAGGCTTTGGCTAAGGGTTGCAACTACAAGGCTGTCTCTGCCATAGTGTATCAGGAAGAAGCCATCCGCGATTCTTTCATATCTGGCCTCCGATCTAATTATATTAGACAGAGACTCCTCGAGAATGACTCGTTAGTTTTAAAAACGGTTGTCGCTGCTGCTCGATCGTTAGATGTAGCCCAGAAGAATTCAGAAGTGTATGCATCAGCCCATGCATCTCTCTCAGCCTCGTGTGTTCTGAGTATGGAGGCATCCATAACACCAATGGAGCCCCCACTAAATCCTATTGTTGCGGCTGTGCCCCATGGGTCTAAGTGTTATTTTTGTGGCCAATCTAAACACCCCAGGCAAAGTTGCCCAGCCAGAGAGGCTACCTGTTTTAAATGTAAGAAACGGGGACATTTTAGTAAAGTGTGTAAGGGTAATCCTGTACCCAATGTCTTCTCTGCTGCCGCCTATCGTTTTACTCTAGCCTCGGCTACGGTTGACCAGACCATACCGTGTTCCTTGTCAAAATCTATGATGGACATTAAGATTAATGGTCGCCCTAGTGGGCGTTTGATAGACTGTGGCAGTACTGAAAGTTTTATACACCCCAACCTTGTTAACTCCTGTTCATTGAAGGTGTATCCTACTCGAAGTGAAATTGTGATGGCGTCCAAATCCCTTACTTCGGAGGCAACTTGTTATTGTAAAGTCACATTGACCGTTAAGGATACGGAGTATAAGGACTTTAAACTCCTCATATTACCTCAGTTGTGTGTGAACTTAATATTAGGCTTGGACTTCCAGTGTCAGCATGAGAGCGTTACCCTTAAGTATGGTGGATCCCAGCCTCCGCTCACAGTCTGCGGCCTTTCTACTTTAAACGTAAGCCCGCCTTCTTTGTTTGCGAACCTTGCTCCTAATTGTAGACCTATAGCGACTAAGAGTCGACGGTATAGTTCAGAAAATAAAACATTTATAAAAGAGGAAGCGGAAAGGCTTCAACGGGAGGGAATCATCGAACACAGTGGTAGCCCGTGGCGTGCCCAGATGGTGGTGGTTAAAACTAATGAGAAGAAAAGACTTGTGGTCGATTATAGCCAGACTATAAACTTGTATACCCAATTAGATGCCTATCCTTTGCCTCGTATTTCTGAGATGGTGAACCAGATAGCTCAGTACCGCGTGTTCTCCACCATTGATTTAAAGTCTGCCTATCATCAACTCCCCATCAAAATAGAAGACCGACCTTATACGGCCTTCGAAGCTAATGGGCGCCTGTTCCAATTCCTTCGGGTGCCCTTTGGAGTGACGAATGGGGTATCCGTCTTCCAACGGGAGATGGATCGTATGGTGGATGAATACGCGTTGGAAGCAACATTCCCGTACCTGGACAATGTTACCATCTGTGGGCGTGACCAACGGGAGCATGATCAAAATCTCGCAAAGTTCCTAGAGACTGCAAAGAGGTTAAACCTGACCTACAACGAAAACAAGTGTACCTTCAATACTACACGTTTGTGTATTCTTGGTTGCATTGTGGAGAATGGGGTAATCGGGCCAGACCCTGAAAGATTACGCCCACTTAAGGAATTACCTTTAGCTCACACTGTAAAAGCCTTAAGAAGGTGTCTGGGATTCTTCTCGTACTATGTCCAGTGGGTGGCTAGCTACTCAGATAAAGTCTGACCTCTTATTAAGTCGACGTCTTTTCCGCTATCGGCGGAAGCTCAGGAGGCTTTCCTTAATATCAAACGGGACATTGAGATGGCAGTGGTATGTGCCGTGGATGAGAAGATCCCATTTCAAGTGGAAAGTGATGCATCTGATTTTGCGTTGGCAGCAACTCTTAACCAAGCTGGTAGACCAGTAGCTTTCTTCTCTCGTACATTGCAAGGACCAGAAGTTCGACATTCTTCAGTGGAAAAGGAGGCACAGGCGATTATTGAAGCAGTCAGGTATTGGAGACGTTATCTCGCTGGCCAACGTTTTACGCTCATTACTGACCAGCGATCTGTGGCCTTTATGTTCAACACTAAGCAGAGAGGCAAGATCAAAAATGATAAGATTTTAAGATGGCAAATAGAACTGTCAACATATGACTATGATATTCAGTACAGGCCTGGAGTATTTAATGAGCCATCGGATGCTTTGTCACGAGGAGTATGTGCTAGTCTAGGTACAGATAAGCTTCAAAGTCTCCACGACGCACTCTGCCACCCTGGGGTTACGAGAATGAACCACTTCATTAAGTCCCACAATCTACCCTACTCTATTGAGGAGGTCCGGACAATGACCAGAACCTGTCATGTTTGTGCTGAATGCAAACCCCGCTTCTATAAGCCGTCCGAGCCAGCTCATCTTATTAAAGCAACTCGACCATTTGAGCGTTTGAGTCTCGATTTTAAAGGTCCCCTTCCATCGAGCGACCGTAATGTCTATTTTCTTAATATTATAGACGAGTACTCTCGGTTCCCTTTTGTTATCCCCTGTCCGGATGTGAATGGTGCTGTTGTAATTAAATGCCTCTGCCAACTGTTTTCCTTGTTCGGCATGCCTAACTATATACATAGTGATAGGGGTTCGTCCTTTATGAGCGAAGAATTACGACAGTTTTTGCTATCGAAGGGGATTGCAACGAGTAGAACTACCAGCTATAACCCTCGTGGTAATGGGCAGGTCGAGAAAGAAAATGCGACAGTGTGGAAGGCTATCGTACTGTCTCTGAAGTCACGAGGCCTGCCGACCTCTCGCTGGCAGGATTTCATGCCAGACGTGCTGCATTCCATAAGGTCTCTTTTGTGTACAGCGACGAACGCCACCCCTCATGAAAGGATGTTTAGTTTTCCAAGAAAAGCTACTAATGGAGTATCGTTACCCACATGGTTGACGACCACGGGCCCTGTGTTGTTGCGCAGACATGTGAGAGGCCACAAGACTGATCCACTGGTGGAAGAAGTACAACTCCTCCATGCTAATCCCCAGTATGCGTATGTTCAATATTTGGATGGGCGAGAGGATACGGTCTCTATTAAAGATCTTGCACCTACTGGAGCTCGAAAGAGTTCAACTCTGAGAGTAGCGTTTTCAATCGTGGTATTGGACCTTCAGAGACACAAACCCTCAGTGTGGAAAATACTGATGATTCTGGGAATTCGAATGAACCGGAGTTAGTACTCCGGGAGGAGCCTCAGCAAGAGTTACGTCGTTTCCAGAGGATTATCAGACCACCTGACAGACTGAATCTATAGCAGGGGGTGAATGTGATGAAATAACTGTGTTCTGATATTTGTACTTGCACTTGTAATATCTGGAATGTTCCACCAGGGGGAACCACTAATGCTCCTCCCTGGCCCCGCCCCTCTTCTGGTATGTTCTACCAAGGGCTCAGTCGATGATGGACTCTGTTATCTCTGCCATGATTCTTATTTAATAAAAGGCTTCAGTCTTAAGCTTTAACTTCGGATTCGGGCAGTTATTTGGCACATCACCCCAACTCCCAGTAACTGAGGTCACACCTGCCCCCTGCCCCCAGTAACTGAGGTCACACATGCCTCCTACCCCCAGTGACTGAGGTCACACCAGCCCCCTACCCACAGTGACTGATGTCACACCTGCCCCCTGACCCCAGTAACTGAGGTCACATCTACCCCCTACCCCAGTAATTGAGGTCACACCTGCCCCCTGACCCCAGTAACTGAGGTCACACCGGCCCCCTACCCCCTGTAACTGAGTTCACACCTGCCCTCTGACCCCAGTGACTGAGGTCACACCTGCCCCCTCCCCCCAGTAACTGAGGTCACACCTGCCCCCTGACCGCAGTGATAGAGGTCACACTTGCCCCCTGCCCCGAGTGACGGAGGTCACACCTGCCCCCTACCCCCAGTAACTGAGGTCACACCTGCCCCCTGCCCCCAGTAACTGAGGTCACACCTGCCCCCTGCCCCCAGTAACTGAGGTCACACCTGCCCCCTACCCTCAGTAACTGAGGTCACACCTGCCACCTACCCCCAGTGACTGAGGTCACACCTGCCCCCTACCCTCAATAAATGAGGTCAAACCTGCCATCTACCCCCAGCAACTGTGGTCACACCTGCACCCTGACCCCAGTAACTGAGGTCACGCCTGCCACCTACCCCCAGGAACTGAGGTCACACCTGCCCCCTGACCCCAGTGACTGAGGTCACACCTGCCCCCTACCCCCAATAACTGAGGTCATACCTGCCCCCTACCCCCAGTAACTGAGGTCAAACCTGCCCCCCACCCCCAGTAACTGAGGTCACAGCTGCCCCTACCCCCAGTAACTGAGGTTACAACTTCCTCCTAACCCCAGTAACTGAGGTCACACCTGCCCCCTACCCCCAGTGACTGAGGTCACACCTGCCCACTACCCCCAGTGACTGAGGTCACACCTGCCCCCTACACCAAATAACTGAGGTCACACCTGCCCCCTACCCCCAGTAACTGAGGTCACACCTGCCCCCTACCCCCAGTAACTGAGGTCAGACCTGCCCCCTGACCCCAGCAATTGAGGTCATACCTGACCCCTACACCCAGTGACTGAGGTCACACCTGCCCCCTACCCGCAGTGACTGAGGTCACACATGCCCCCTCCCCCAGTAACTGAGGTCACACCTGCCCCCTACCCCAGTGACTGAGGCCACACATGCCCCCTACCCCCAGTGACTGAGGTCACACCTGCCCCCTACCCCCAGTAACTGATGTCACACCTGCCCCCTACCCCCAGTGACTGACGTCACACCTGCCCCCTGACCCCCAGTAACTGACGTCACACCTGCACCCTACCCCCAGTAACTGAGGTTACACATGCCCCCTGAACCCAGTAACTGTGGTCACACCTGCCCCCTCCCCCCAGTAACTGAGGTCACACCTGCCCCCTGACCACAGTGACTGAGCTCACACCTGCCCCCTACCCACAGTGACTGAGGTCACACCTGCCCACGACCCTCAGTAATTGAGGTCAGACCTGCCCCCTGACCCCAGTAACTGAGGTCACACCTGCACCCTACCCGCAGTGACTGAGCCCACACCTGCCCCCTCCCCAAGTAACTGATGTCAAACCTGTCCTTTCCCCCAGTGACTGAGGTCACACCTGCCCTCTACCCCCAGTGACTGAGGTCACACATGCACCCTACCCCCAGTAACTGATGTCACACCGGCCCCCTACCCCCAGTAACTGAGGTCACACCTGCCCCCTACCCCCAGTAACTGAGGTCAAACCTGCCCCCTACCCCCAGTGACTGAGGTCACACCTGCCCCCTACCCCCAGTAACTGAGGTGACACCTGCCCCCTGCCCCCAGTTACTGAGGCACACCTGCCCCCTGCACCCAGTGACTGAGGTCACACCTGCCTCCTGACCCCAGTGACTGAGGTCACATCTGCTCCCTACCCCCAATAACTGAGGTCACACCTGCCCCCTACCCCCAGTAACTTAGGTCTCACCTGCCCCCCACCCCCAGTAACTGAGGTCAAAGCTGCCCGCTACCCCCAGTAACTGAGGTTACACCTTCCTCCTAACCCCAGTAACTGAGGTCACACCTGCTCCCTGACCCCAGTAACTGAGGTCGCACCTGCCCCCTTCCCCCAGTGACTGAGGTCACACCTGCTCCCTGCCCCAATTAACTGAGGTCACACCTGCCCCCTACCCTCAGTAACTGAGGTCACACCTGCCCCCCTACCCCCAGTAACTGAGGTCACACCTGCCCCCTGACCCCAGCAACTGAGGTCACACCTGACCCCTACACCCAGTGACTGAGATCACACCTGCCCCCTACCCGCAGTGACTGAGGTCACACCTGCCCCCTCCCCCAGTCACTGAGGTCACACCTGCCCCCTACCCCAGTGACTGAGGTCACACATGCTCCCTACCCCCGGTGACTGAGGTCACACCTGCACCCTACCCCCAGTAACTGATGTCACATCTGCCCCCTACTCCCAGTGACTGAGGTCACACCTGCCCCCTACCCCCAGTAACTGAGGTCACACATGCCCCCTGAACCCAGTAACTGTGGTCACACCTGCCCCCTCCCCCCATTAACTGAGGTCACACCTGCCCCCTGACCACAGTGACTGAGCTCACACCTGCCCCCTACCCCCAGTGACTGAGGTCACACCTGCCCACTACCCTCAGTGACTGAGGTCACACCTGCTCCCTGACCCCAGTAACTGAGGTCACACCTGCACCCTACCTGCAGTGACTGAGGCCACACCTGCCTCCTCCCCCAGTAACTGACGTCAAACCTGCCCCCTACCCCCAGTAACTGAGGTCAAACCTGCCCCCTACCCCCAGTGACTGAGGTCACACCTGCCCCCTACCCACAGTAACTGAGGTCACACATGCCCCCTCCCCCAGTAACTGAGGTCACACCTGCCCCCAACACAGTGACTGAGGCCACACATGCCCCCTACCCCCAGTGACTGAGGTCACACCTGCCCCCTTCCCCCAGTAACTGATGTCACACCTGCCCCCTACCCCCAGTGACTGACGTCACACCTGCCCCCTGAACCCAGTAACTGTGGTCACACCTGCCCCCTGACCACAGTGACTGAGCTCACACCTGCCCCCTACCCACAGTGACTGAGGTCACACCTGCCCACTACCCTCAGTAATTGAGGTCACACCTGCCCACTGACCCCAGTAACTGAGCTCACACCTGCCCCCTACCCACAGTGACTGAGGTCACACCTGCCCACTACCCTCAGTAATTGAGGTCACACCTGCCCCCTCCCCCCAGTAACTGAGGTCACACCTGCCCCCTGACCACAGTGACTGAGCTCACACCTGCCCCCTACCCACAGTGACTGAGGTCACACCTGCCCACTACCCTCAGTAATTGAGGTCACACCTGCCCACTGACCCCAGTAACTGAGGTCACACCTGCACCCTACCCGCAGTGACTGAGCCCACACCTGCCCCCTCCCCAAGTAACTGAGGTCAAACCTGTCCTTTCCCCCAGTGACTGAGGTCACACCTGCCCTCTACCCCCAGTGACTGAGGTCACACATGCACCCTACCCCCAGTAACTGATGTCACACCGGCCCCCTAACCCCAGTAACTGAGGTCACACCTGCCCCGTACCCCCAGTAACTGAGGTCAAACCTGCCCCCTACCCCCAGTGACTGAGGTCACACCTACCCCCTACCCCCAGTAACTGAGGTGACACCTGCCCCCTGCCCCCAGTAACTGAGGCACACCTGCCCCCTACCTCCAGTAACTGAGGTCACACCTGCCCCCTACCCCCAGTAACTGAGGTCACACCAGCCCCCTACCCCCAGTAACTGAGGTCAAACCTGCCATCTACCCCCAGCAACTGTGGTCACACATGCCAACTGACCCCAGAAACTGAGGTCACACCTGCCACCTACCCCCAATAACTGAGGTCCCACCTGCCCCCTACCCCCAGTAACTGAAGTCACACCTGCACCCTACCCCCAGTAACTGAGGTCACAGCTGCCACCTACCCCCAGTGACTGAGGTCACACCTGCCCCCTACCCCCAGCAACTGAGGTCACAGCTTACCCCTACCCCCAGTGACTGAGGTCAAACCTGCCCACTACCCCCAGTGACTGAGGTCACACCTGCCCCCTGCCCCAAATAACTGAGTTCACACCTGCCCCCTACCCCCAGTAACTGAGATCAAACCTGCCCCCTGACCCCAGTAACTGAGGTCACAACTGCCCCCTACCCCAGTAACTGATTTCACAACTGCCCCCTCCCCCCGGTAACTGAGGTCACACTTGCCCCCTGACCCCTGTGACTGAGGTCACACCTGCCCACTACCCCCAGTGACTGAGGTCACACCTGCCCCCTGCCCCAAGTAACTGAGGTCACACCTGCCCACTACCCCCAGTGACTGAGGTCACACATGCCCCCTACCCCCGGTGACTGAGGTCACACCTGCCCCCTACTCCCAGTGACTGAGGTCACACCTCCCCCCTACCCCCAGTAACTGAGGTCACACCTGCCCACTACCCTCAGTGACTGAGGTCACACCTGCCCCCTGACCCCAGTAACTGAGGTCACACCTGCACCCTACCCGCAGTGACTGAGGCCACACCTGCCCCCTCCCCCAGTAACTGATGTCAAACCTGCCCCCTACCCCCAGTGACTGAGGTCACACCTGCCCTTTACCCCCAGTGACTGTGGTCACACATGCACCCTACCCCCAGTAACTGATGTCACACCGGCCCCCTACCCCCAGTAACTGAGGTCACACCTGCCCGCTTCCCCCTGTAACTGAGGCACACCTGCACCCTGCCCCCAGTGACTGAGGTCACACCTGCCCACTACCACAGTAACTGAGGTCACACCTGCCCCCTACCCACAGTAACTGAGGTCACACCTGCCCCCTACCCACAGTAACTGAGGTCACACCTGCCCCCTACCCCCAGTAACTGAGGTCACACCTGCCCCCTACCCCCAGTAACTGAGGTCACACCTACCCACTACCCCCAGTGACTGAGGTCACACCTGCCCCCTACCCCCAGTAACTGAGGTCAAACCTGCCATCTACCCCCAGCAACTGTGGTCACACCTGCCAACTGACCCCAGTAACTGAGGTCACACCTGCCCCCTACCCCCAGGAACTGAGGTCACACCTGCCCACTGAACCAAGTGACTGAGGTCACACCTGCCCCCTACCCCCAATAACTGAGGTCACACCTGCCCCCTACCCCCAGTAACTGAGGTCACACCTGCAGCCTACCCCCAGTAACTGAGGTCACAGCTGCCACCTACCCCCAGTGACTGAGGTCACACCTGCCCCCTACCCCCAGTAACTGAGGTCACACCTTCCCCCTACCCTTTGTGACTGAGGTCACACCTGCCCCCTACCCCCAGTAACTGAGGTCACACCTGCCCCCTACCCCCAGTAACTGAGATCAAACCTGCCCCCTGACCCCAGTAACTGAGGTCACACCTGCCGCCTACCCCCAGTGACTGAGGTCACACCTGCCCCCTACCCGCAGTGACTGAGGTCACAACTGCCCCCTACCCCAGTAACTGATTTCACACCTGCCTCCTCCCCCCGGTAACTGAGGTCACACTTGCCCCCTGACCCCAGTGACTGAGGTCACACCTGCCCACTAACCCCAGTGACTGAGGTCACACCTGCCCCCTGCCCCAAGTAACTGAGGTCACACCTGCCCCCTACCCCCAGTAACTGAGGTCACACCTGCCCCCTACCCCCAGAAACTGAGGTCACACCTGCCCCCTGACCCCAGTAACTGAGGTCACACCTGACCCCTACCCCCAGTGACTGAGGTCACACTTGCCCACTACCCGCAGTGACTGAGGTCACACCTGCACCCCCCCCAGAAACTGAGGTCACACATGCCCGCTATCCCAGTGACTGAGGTCACACCTGCCCCCTACCCCCAGTGACTGAGGTCACACCTGCCCCCTACCCCCAGTGACTGAGGTCACACCTGACCCCTACCCCCAGTAACTGAGGTCACACATGCCCCCTGACCCCCGTAACTGAGGTCACTCCTGCCCCCTGACCCCAGTGACTGAGGTCACATCTGCTCCCTACCCCCAATAACTGAGGACACACCTGCCCCCTACCCCCAGTAACTGAGGTCTCACCTGCCCCCCACCCCCAGTAACTGAGGTCAAAGCTGCCCGCTACCCCCAGTAACTGAGGTTACACCTTCCTGCTAACCCCAGTAACTGAGGTCACACCTGCTCCCTACCCCCAGTAACTGAGATCGCACCTGCCCCCTTCCCCCAGTGACTGAAGTCACACCTGCCCACTACCCCCAGTAACTGAGATCGCACCTGCCCCCTTCCCCCAGTGACTGAAGTCACACCTGCCACCTACCCCCAGTAACTGAGGTCACACCTGCCCCCTACCCCCAGTAACTGAGGTCACACCTGCTCCCTGACCCCAGCAACTGAGGTCACACCTGACCCCTACACCCAGTGACTGAGATCACACATGCCCCCTACCCGCAGTGACTGAGGTCACACCTGCCCCCTCCCCCAGTAACTGAGGTCACACCTGCCCCCTACCCCAGTGACTGAGGTCACACCTGCCCCCTCCCCCAGTAACTGAGGTCACACCTGCCCCCTACCCCCGGTGACTGAGGTCACACCTGCCCCCTACCCCCAGTAACTGATGTCACATCTGCCCCCTACTCCCAGTGACTGAGGTCACACCTGCCCCCTACCCCCAGTAACTGAGGTCACACATGCCCCCTGAACCCAGTATCTGTGGTCACACCTGCCCCCTCCCCCCAGTAACTGAGGTCACACCTGCCCCCTGACCACAGTGACTGAGCTTACACCTGCCCCCTACCCCCAGTGACTGAGGTCACACCTGCCGACTACCCTCAGTGACTGAGGTCACACCTGCCCCCTGACCCCAGTAACTGAGGTCACACCTGCACCCTACCCGCAGTGACTGAGGCCACACCTGCCCCCTGCCCCAGTAACTGATGTCAAACCTGCCCCCTACCCCCAGTGACTGAGGTCACACCTGCCCTTTACCCCCAGGGACTGAGGTCACACATGCACCCTACCCCCAGTAACTGATGTCACACCGGCCCCCTACCCCCAGTAACTGAGCTCAAACATGCCCCCTACCCCCAGTGACTGAGGTCACACCTGCCCCCTACCCACAGTAACTGAGGTGACACCTGCCCCCTGCCCCCAGTAACTGAGGCACACCTGCACCGTGCCCCCAGTGACTGAGGTCACACCTGCCCACTACCCCAGTAACTGAGGTCAAACCTGCCCCCTACCACCAGTAACTGAGGTCATTTCTGCCCCCTACCCAGAGTGACTGAGGTCACACCTGCCCCCTACACACAGTAACTGAGGTCACACCTGCCCCCTACCCCCAGTAACTGAGGTCACAGCTGCCCCCTACCCCCAGTGACTGAGGTCACACCTGCCCCCTACCCCCAGTAACTGAGGACAAACCTGCCATCTACCCCCAGCAACTGTGGTCACACCTGCCAACTGACCCCAGGAACTGAGGTCACACCTGCCCACTGAACACATGACTGACGTCACACCTGCCCCCTACCCCCAATAACTGAGGAGGCTCATGCCTCCTACCCCCAGTAACTGAGGTCACACCTGCCCCCTACCCCCAGTAACTGAGGTCACTGCTGCCCCCTACCCCCAGTGACTGAGGTCACACCTGCCCCCTACCCCCAGTAACTGAGGTCACACCTTCCCCCTACCCCCAGTGACTGAGGTCACACCTGCCCACTACCCCCAGTGACTGAGGTCACACCTGCCCCCTGCCCCAAGTAACTGAGTTCACACCTGCCCCCTACCCCCATTAACTGAGGTCACACCTGCCCCCTACCCCCAGTATCTGCGGTCAAACCTGCCCCCTGACCCCAGTAACTGAGGTCACACCTGACACCTAGCCCCAGTGACAGAGGTCACACCTGCCCCCTACCCGCAGTGATTGAGGCCACACCTGCCCCCTACCCCCAGTAACTGATTTCACACCTGCCCCCTACCCCCAGTGACTGAGGTCACACCTGCCCCCTGACCCCCAGTAACTGAGGTCACACCTGCCCCTATCCCCAGTGACTGAGGTCACACCTGCCCCCTACCCCCAGTAACTGAGGTCACACCTGCCCCTACCCCCAGTAACTGAGATCACACCTGCCCCTGACCCCAGTAACTGAGGTAACGCCTGACCCCTACCCCCAATGATTGAGGTCACACCTGCCCCCTACCCCCAATGATTGAGGTCACACCTGCCCCCTACCCCCAGTGATGAGGGCACACCTGACCCCTACACACAGTAACTGAGGTCACACATGCCCCCTGACCCCAGGAACTGAGGTCACACCTGCCCCCTCCCCCCAGTAACTGAGGTCACACCTGCCCCCTGACCCCAGTGACTGAGCTCACACCTGCCCCCTATCCCCAGAAACTGAGGTCACACCTGCCCCCTATCCCCAGAAACTGAGGTCACACGTGCCCCCTACCCCAGGTAACCGAGGTCACACCTGCCCCCTACCCCCAGTGACTGATGTCACACCTGCCCCCTACCCCCAGTGACTGAGGTCACACCTGCCCCCTACTCCCAGTGACTGAGGTCAAACCTGCCCCCTACCCCCAATGACTGATGTCGCACCTGCCCCCAGTAACTGAGGTCACACCTGCCCCCTGCCCCCAGTGACTGAGCTCACACCTGCCCCATACCTCCTGTAACTGAGGTCACACCTGCCCCCTACCCCAAGTAACTGAGGTCACACCTGCCCCCTACCCCCAGTTACTGAGTTCACACCTGCCCCCTACTCCCAGTAACTGAGGTCACACCTGCCACCTACCCCCAGTAACTGAGGTCACACCTGCCATTTACCCCAGTAACTGAGGTCACACCTGCCCCCTGACCCCAGTAACTGAGGTCACCCCTGCCCCCTACCCCCAGTAACTGAGGTCACACCTGCCCCCTGACCCCAGTGACTGAGTTCACACCTGCCCCCTGACCACAGTGACTGAGGTCACACCTGCCCCTACCCCCAATAACTGAGGTCCCACCTGCCCCCTGACCCCAGTAACTGAGGTCACACCTGCCCCCTGACCCCCAGTAACTGAGGTCACACCTGCCCCCTACCCCCAGTGACTGAGGTCCCACCTGCCCCCTGACCCCAGGAACTGAGGTCACACCTGCCCCCTACCCCCAGTAACTGATGTCACACCTGCCCCCTACCCCCAGTGACTGAGGTCACTCCTGCCCCCTACCCCCAGTAACTGAGGTCACATCTGCCCCCTACCCCCAGTGACTGAGGTCACACCTGACCCCTACCCCCAGTGACTGAGGTCACACGTGCCCCCTGACCCCAGTAACTGAGGCCACACCTGCCCCCTGCCCCCAGTGACTGAGGTCACAGCTGCCCCCTGCCCCCAGTGACTGAGGTCACACCTGCCCCCTACCCCCAGTAACTGAGCTCACACCTGCCCCCTACCACCAGTAACTGAGGTGAAACCTGCCCCCTACCCCCAGTAACTGAGGTCACACCTGCCCCCTAATCCCAATGACTGAGGTCACACCTGCCCCATACCCCCAGTAATTGAAGTCACACCTGCCCCCTGCCCCCAGTCACTGAGGTCACACCTGCCACCTTCCCCCAGTAACTGAGTTCACACCTGCCCCCTACCCCCAGTAACTGAGGTCACACCTGCCCCCTGACCCCAGCAACTGAGGTCACACCTGACCCCTACACCCAGTGACTGAGGTCACACCTGCCCCCTATCCGCAGTGACTGAGGTCACACCTGCCCCCTCCCCCAGTAACTGAGGTCACACCTGCCCCCTACCCCAGTGACTGAGGTCACACATGCCCCCTAACCCCAGTGAATGAGGTCACACCTGCCCACTACCCGCAGTAACTGATGTCACACCTGCCCCCTACCCCCAGTGACTGACGTCACACCTGCCCCCTGACCCCCAGTAACTGAGGTCACACCTGCCACCTGACCACAGTGACTGAGGTCACACCTGCCCACTACCCCCAGTGACTGAGGTCACACCTGCCCTCTACCCCCAGTGACTGAGGTCACACATGCACCCTACCCCCAGTAACTGATTTCACACCTGCCCCCTCCCCCCAGTAACTGATTTCACACCTGCCCCCTCCCCCCAGTAACTGAAGTCACACCTGCCTCCTGACCCCAGTGACTGAGGTCACACCTGCCCACTACCCCCAGTGACTGAGGTCACACCTGCCCCCTACCCCAGTAACTGATTTCACACCTGCCCCCTCCCCCCAGTAACTGAAGTCACACCTGCCTCCTGACCCCAGTGACTGAGGTCACACCTGCCCACTACCCCCAGTGACTGAGGTCACACCTGCCCCCTGCCCCAAGTAACTGAGGTCACACCTGCCCCCTACTCCCAGTAACTGAGGTCACACCTGCCCCCTACCCCCAGTAACTGAAGTCACACCTGCCCCCTGACCCCAGTAACTGAGGTCACACCTGACCCCTACCCCCAGTGACTGAGGTCACACTTGCCCACTACCCGCAGTGACTGAGGTCACACCTGTCCCCCCCCAGAAACTGAGGTCACACATGCCCCCTATCCCAGTGACTGAGGTCACACCTGCCCCCTACCCCCAGTGACTGAGGTCACATCTGCCCCCTACCCCCAGTGACTGAGGTCACACCTACCCCCTACCCCCAGTAACTGAGGTCACACATGCCCCCTGACCCCATTAACTGAGGTCACACCTGCCCCCTGACCCCAGTGACTGAGGTCACACCTGCCCCCTACCCCCAATAACTGAGGTCATACCTGCCACCTACCCCCAGTAACTGAGGTCACACCTGCCCCCCACCCCCAGTAACTGAGGTCACAGCTGCCCCCTACCCCCAGTAACTGAGGTTACACCTTCCTCCTAACCCCAGTAACTGAGGTCACACCTGCTCCCTACCCCCAGTAACTGAGGTCACACCTGCCCCCTACCCCCAGTGACTGAGGTCGCACCTGCCCCCTGCCCCAAGTAACTGATGTCACACCTGCCCCCTACCCCCAGTAACTGAGGTCACACCTGCCCCCTACCCCCAGTAACTGAGGTCACACCTGCCCCCTGACCCCAGCAACTGAGGTCACACCTGACCACTACACTCAGTGACTGAGATCACACCTGCCCCCTACCCGTAGTGACTGAGGTAACACCTGCCCCCTGATGTACCTATCAATTCGTCCAATGAAAAGCGACGAGTTAAGAAAGTAACTATAGGTTTTTATTGACTAAATAACAGAGCCCACCCTCGTGGGTGATCGGATCCAAGAAGGAGGAATACCAGCCAGTCGACCACCTTTATACCCGGGCAGGTAGGCGGAGCCATGGGCGGAGTCGGCAGTGGTCAGCCCAGGTATAGCAGCGTGATAAGAGGCGACCTCGTACAGTGATACAACAATGTGAACAGTGATAACTATAGGGAAACGATCTAACAGTGATAACTATAGTGTAACGATAGTGAACGGTAAAAGTGGTTTACCACATTCACCCCTTGTTTAGATTTGAGTCCGGCGGGGTGAAGTGTACTACCAGTTCTGGTATGTCAGTCTGTCCGGAGGCCTCGTAAGCCTGTCTGATCGTCGCAGCGGCGGTGTTGCGTTCTCCGGTGTTAATGCTGGCGTCTGCAAGGTAGGCGAAGGCTCTTGGGGTTCCGGCGTACCGTCTACCTGGGCTGGAATTGGGGGGGTGGTGGGGGGGGGTAGCGGTGGTGTCTCCGGAGTGCCCGAGGGTGCGAGGTCTCGTAAGGAGACTGTGTCCTCCCGCCCGTCTGGGTATGCCACGTAGGCGTACTGGGGGTTGGCGTGCAGGAGGTTCACCCTCTCGACCAGGGGGTCCGTTTTATGGGCCCTCACGTGCTTTCGCAGCAAGACAGGTCCCGGAGAGGTCAGCCAGGTTGGTAGCGTGGTTCCCGTAGTCGACTTCCTGGGGAAAACAAACATTCGTTCATGGGGGGTGGCGTTAATGGCAGTGCAAAGTAGTGACCGGGTGGAATGCAGCGCCGCCGGGAGGACCTCCTGCCAGCGAGAGGTTGGGAGGCCCTTAGACTTTAAGGCTAAGAGGACGGCCTTCCATACCGTCGCGTTCTCTCTTTCCACCTGGCCGTTCCCTCGGGGGTTGTAGCTGGTGGTCCTGCTAGTGGCGATGCCTCTCGCTAGTAGGAACTGACGGAGTTCCTCGCTCATGAAGGAGGCGCCCCGGTCACTATGTATATAGTTTGGGAACCCGAACAAGGCAAAGAGGTTGTTCAGGCATTTAACGACCGTGGTGCTGGTCATGTCTGGGCAGGGGAAGGCAAAGGGGAAACGGGAGTACTCATCAACAATGTTGAGGAAGTACACATTACAGTCAGAGGACGGGAGGGGCCCCTTAAAATCGATGCTCAAGCGCTCGAAGGGGCGGGTGGCCTTGATCAGGCTTGCTCTGTCCGGCCTAAAGAAGTGCGGTTTGCACTCGGCACAGGTCTGGCAGTTCCTGGTCATGGTCCTGACCTCCTCGATGGAGTAGGTCAGGTTGCGGGCCTTAATGAAGTGGTAAAGCCTGGTGACCCCGGGGTGGCAGAGGTCGTTGTGGAGGGTCTGAAGTCTATCAATTTGCGCGCTGGCGCATGTAATTCGCGATAGAGCGTCAGGGGGTTCGTTCAGCTTACCAGGCCGGTACAAGATATCATAATCGTAGGTGGATAGCTCGATTCTCCACCTCAAGATCTTGTCGTTCTTGATTTTACCCCTCAGCTTGTTATTAAACATAAAAGCGACCGAACGCTGGTCGGTGAGGAGGGTAAATCGCTTGCCTGCGAGGTAATGCCTCCAGCGGCGTACCGCCTCCACAATCGCCTGGGCCTCCTTCTCGACCGAAGAGTGTCGGATCTCAGGGCCCTGTAGGGTCCTTGAGAAGAAGGCCACCGGTCTCCCCTCCTGGTTGAGGGTAGCGGCTAGGGCGAAGTCGGATGCATCGCTCTCCACTTGGAAGGGGATGGACTCATCCACTGCGTGCATAGTGGCCTTAGCAATGTCTCCCCTGATGAGGGAGAAGGCCGCGCGCGCTTCTTCCGTAAGGGGGAAGGAGGTGGACTTCATGAGGGGTCTGGCTTTGTCCGCATAATTCGGCACCCATTGGGCATAGTAGGCGAAGAGCCCCAGGGTTCTCTTCAGCGCCTTTGGACAGTGGGGAAGGGGTAGCTCCATGAGGGGACGCATTCTTTCGGGATCGGGGCCGATGATTCCGTTCTCTACTACGCAGCCGAGGATGGCAAGGCGCGAGGTGTTAAACACACATTTCTCCTTATTGTAGGTGAGGTTCAGCCGTTGGGCCGTACGGAGGAATCTTTCCAGATTAGCGTCATGGTCTTGCCGGTCGCGGCCGCAGATGGTGACGTTATCTAGATAGGGGAACGTGGCTTGCAGCCCGTTCTGGTCAACCATCCGGTCCATCTCCCTTTGGAAGACCGAAACCCCGTTGGTGACGCCGAAGGGGACCCTAAGGAAGTGGTAGAGGCGGCCATTCGCCTCGAAGGCGGTATACTGGCGGTCCTCGGGGCGGATAGGGAGTTGGTGGTAGGCCGACTTAAGGTCGATGGTAGAGAATACCCGGTATTGAGCAATCTGATTGACCATATCAGATATGCGGGGAAGGGGGTATGCGTCCAGCTGGGTGTACCGGTTTATGGTTTGGCTGTAGTCGATGACCAGGCGGTTTTTATTGCCGGTCTTAACGACTACAACCTGGGCACGCCAGGGGCTGCTGCTCCCCTCGATGATGCCCTCCTTCAGGAGACGCTGCACCTCAGAGCTAATGAAAGCTCTGTCCCCGGAGCTGTACCGCCTGCTCTTGGTAGCGACGGGTTTGCAGTCGGGGGTGAGGTTAGCGAACAGGGAAGGTGGCGGGACCTTGAGGGTGGATAGGCCGCAGGTGTTACGCGGTGGGCGATTTAAAGGCTGCTGGTTGTCGACTGTGAGCGGGGGGAGGGGTCCACCGTATGCTAGAGTGACGCTTTGGAGGTGGGATTGAAAATCCAGCCCTAGTAGGACGGCAGCGCAGAGCTGGGGCAGGACGAGGAGTTTAAAGTTTTTATACTCCGTGCCCTTAACCGGCAGGGTCACAACACAGTAGCCGCTGATGTCTGTGGCGTGGGACCTCGATGCCATCGAGATCCGGTTGCGCGTTGGCTGGACAGTGAGGGAGTAGTGGCTCACCGTGTCTGGATGTATGAAGCTCTCCGTGCTTCCGCTGTCGAACAGGCAGGTCGTGGCGTGGCCGTCTACTTTGATGTCCATCATTGACTTGGACAGCTGATGCGGGCGAGCTTGGTCTAGTGTGACGGAGGCTAGTGTGTGGCTGAGCGGGTCGCTGTAGTCTGTAGGTGAAGCGGTCGTCAGGTCTGGAGGTAAGGTGGCGGTCGAGCGTGGTGGGTAAAATGGAGGCGCCCACGAGGTGGGGCAAAATGGTGGAGAAGATGGCTGCCCCCACAACCCACATGAGGCACTGCTGGCGTCGGTTGCCTGGATCAAAGATGGCCACCCCCATTGCTCATCTGTGGCCTTGATAGAAGATGGCCGCCCCCACAGTTCGCATGAGGCACTGCTGGCCTCTGCTGCTCTCCCTCTGCAGGCCTTCGCGAAGTGGCCTTTCTTCAGGCAGCTGGAGCACGTCGCGTTTTTGGCTGGGCAGCGCGACCTCGGGTGTTTCGCCTGCCCACAGAAGAAGCAGCCGGCGGCCCGGTCGCGGGGGTCCGAAGTCGCAGCCGGTACCGGGGGTGGCGGTCCCGATCGGGTCCGGGACGCCGACGCTGAGGTAGGTCCCGGGGGCGGCGCTACGAGGGGTATTGCGGTCGGGGTCGGGCCCGAGCCCCAGAGTCGCGAACTGTACCTGGAATACACCTCGAGGTCCCGCTGGGTCACTTCTAGGGAGTAGGCCAAGGCTGCAGCTGTGTTCAGGTCGAGGTCCTTTGATTCCAGCAGTCTCTGCCGTGAGTAGTCGGACCGAAGGCCTTTCACGAAGGCATCACGGATGTTATCTTCAGTGTTTTCTGCAGCCGATACTGCTTTAAAGTCACAGTCCCTGCCGAGTGTTCGTAGCGCCCGTAAAAATTCAGCTACAGACTCTCCTGGCTGTTGCGGGCGGGATCTTAGGAGGTGTCTGGCATACATGGAATTTAGCAGGTTCCGGTACTGCTGTTTCAGTAGGTTGATAGCGGCCTCGTAAGTAGTAATGTCCTGGATGAGTGCGTATACTTTAGGGCTCGCTTGGGCGGTCAGAACTCTCAGTTTGGATCTCTGAGGGACGCCGGATTCTTCCAGGTAGGATTCGAAGCAGCACAGCCAGTGTTTGAAGTCGAGGGCTGCGTTTGTTGCTTGTGGGTTTAGATCCAGGTATGGTGGTTTGAGGGCTCGCAGCCAAGCCGGCTGCTGTGGCTGTTGTAGCTGGGCGTCTGGCTGGTCGTTTGGCTGCTCCGTTGACTGGTTGTTTGGCTGCTCAAGTGACGACATTTTAAAATTTAGTCAATAAAATTGATATACCTATCAATTCGTCCAATGAAAAGCGACAAGTTAAGAAAGTAACTATAGGTTTTTATTGACTAAATAACAGAGCCCACCCTCGTGGGTGATCGGATCCAAGAAGGAGGAATACCAGCCAGTCGACCACCTTTATACGCGGGCAGGTAGGCGGAGCCATGGGCGGAGTCGGCAGTGGTCAGCCCAGGTATAGCAGCGTGATAAGAGGCGACCTCGTACAGTGATACAACAATGTGAACAGTGATAACTATAGGGAAACGATCTAACAGTGATAACTATAGTGTAACGATAGTGAACGGTAAAAGTGGTTTACCACACCCCCTCCCCCAGTAACTGAGGTCACACCTGCCCCCTACCCCAGTGGCTGAGGTCACACATGCCCCCTACCCCTGGTGACTGAGGTCATACCTGCCCCCTAGCCCCAGTAACTGATGTCACATCTGCCACCTACCCCCAGTGACTGAGGTCACACCTGCCCCCTACCCCCAGTAACTGAGGTCACACATGCCCCCTGAATCCAGTAACTGTGGTCACACCTGCCTCCTCCCCCCAGTGACTGAGGTCACACCTGCCCACTACGCTCAGTGACTGAGGTCACACCTGCCCCCTGACCCCAGTAACTGAGGCCACACCTGCACCCTACCCCCAGTAACTGAGGTCACACCTGCCGCCTACCCCAAGTAACTGAGGTCAAACCTGCCCCCTACACCCAGTGACTGAGGTCACACCTGCCCCCTACCCCCAGTAACTGAGGTGACACCTGCCCCCTGCCCCCAGTAACTGAGGCACACCTGACCCCTGCCCCCAGTGACTGAGGTCACACCTGCCCCCTACCCCCAGTAACTGAGGTCACAGCTGCCCCCTACCCCCAGTAACTGAGGTCATATCTGCCCCCTGCCTCCAGTGACTGAGGTCACACCTGCCCCCTACCCACAGTAACTGAGGTCACACCTGCCCCCTACCCCCAGTGACTGATGTCACACCTGCCCCCTACCCCCAGTGACTGAGGTCACAACTGCCCCCTACCACCAGTAACTGAGGTGAAACCTGCCCCCTACCCCCAGTAACTGAGGTCACACCTGCCCCCTAATCCCAATGACTGAGGTCACACCTGCCCCATACCCCCAGTAATTGAAGTCACACCTGCCCCCTGCCCCCAGTCACTGAGGTCACACCTGCCACCTTCCCCCAGTAACTGAGTTCACACCTGCCCCCTACCCCCAGTAACTGAGGTCACACCTGCCCCCTGACCCCAGCAACTGAGGTCACACCTGACCCCTACACCCAGTGACTGAGGTCACACCTGCCCCTTATCCGCAGTGACTGAGGTCACACCTGCCCCCTCCCCCAGTAACTGAGGTCACACCTGCCCCCTACCCCAGTGACTGAGGTCACACATGCCCCCTAACCCCAGTGAATGAGGTCTCACCTGCCCACTACCCGCAGTAACTGATGTCACACCTGCCCCCTACCCCCAGTGACTGACGTCACACCTGCCCCCTGACCCCCAGTAACTGAGGTCACACCTGCCACCTGACCACAGTGACTGAGGTCACACCTGCCCACTACCCCCAGTGACTGAGGTCACACCTGCCCTCTACCCCCAGTGACTGAGGTCACACATGCACCCTACCCCCAGTAACTGATTTCACACCTGCCCCCTCCCCCCAGTAACTGATTTCACACCTGCCCCCTCCCCCCAGTAACTGAAGTCACACCTGCCTCTTGACCCCAGTGACTGAGGTCACACCTGCCCACTACCCCCAGTGACTGAGGTCACACCTGCCCCCTACCCCAGTAACTGATTTCACACCTGCCCCCTCCCCCCAGTAACTGAAGTCACACCTGCCTCCTGACCCCAGTGACTGAGGTCACACCTGCCCACTACCCCCAGTGACTGAGGTCACACCTGCCCCCTGCCCCAAGTAACTGAGGTCACACCTGCCCCCTACTCCCAGTAACTGAGGTCACACCTGCCCCCTACCCCCAGTAACTGAAGTCACACCTGCCCCCTGACCCCAGTAACTGAGGTCACACCTGACCCCTACCCCCAGTGACTGAGGTCACACTTGCCCACTACCCGCAGTGACTGAGGTCACACCTGCCCCCCCCCCGGAAACTGAGGTCACACATGCCCCCTATCCCAGTGACTGAGGTCACACCTGCCCCCTACCCCCAGTGACTGAGGTCACATCTGCCCACTACCCCCAGTGACTGAGGTCACACCTACCCCCTACCCCCAGTAACTGAGGTCACACATGCCCCCTGACCCCATTAACTGAGGTCACACCTGCCCCCTGACCCCAGTGACTGAGGTCACACCTGCCCCCTACCCCCAATAACTGAGGTCATACCTGCCACCTACCCCCAGTAACTGAGGTCACACCTGCCCCCCACCCCCAGTAACTGAGGTCACAGCTGCCCCCTACCCCCAGTAACTGAGGTTACACCTTCCTCCTAACCCCAGTAACTGAGGTCACACCTGCTCCCTACCCCCAGTAACTGAGGTCACACCTGCCCCCTACCCCCAGTGACTGAGGTCACACCTGCCCCCTGCCCCAAGTAACTGATGTCACACCTGCCCCCTACCCCCAGTAACTGAGGTCACACCTGCCCCCTACCCCCAGTAACTGAGGTCACACCTGCCCCCTGACCCCAGCAACTGAGGTCACACCTGACCACTACACTCAGTGACTGAGATCACACCTGCCCCCTACCCGTAGTGACTGAGGTAACACCTGCCCCCTGATGTACCTATCAATTCGTCCAATGAAAAGCGACGAGTTAAGAAAGTAACTATAGGTTTTTATTGACTAAATAACAGAGCCCACCATCGTGGGTGATCGGATCCAAGAAGGAGGAATACCAGCCAGTCGACCACCTTTATACCCGGGCAGGTAGGCGGAGCCATGGGCGGAGTCGGCAGTGGTCAGCCCAGGTATAGCAGCGTGATAAGAGGCGACCTCGTACAGTGATACAACAATGTGAACAGTGATAACTATAGGGAAACGATCTAACAGTGATAACTATAGTGTAACGATAGTGAACGGTAAAAGTGGTTTACCACATTCACCCCTTGTTTAGATTTGAGTCCGGCGGGGTGAAGTGTACTACCAGTTCTGGTATGTCAGTCTGTCCGGAGGCCTCGTAAGCCTGTCTGATCGTCGCAGCGGCGGTGTTGCGTTCTCCGGTGTTAATGCTGGCGTCTGCAAGGTAGGCGAAGGCTCTTGGGGTTCCGGCGTACCGTCTACCTGGGCTGGAATTGGGGGGGTGGTGGGGGGGGGGTAGCGGTGGTGTCTCCGGAGTGCCCGAGGGTGCGAGGTCTCGTAAGGAGACTGTGTCCTCCCGCCCGTCTGGGTATGCCACGTAGGCGTACTGGGGGTTGGCGTGCAGGAGGTTCACCCTCTCGACCAGGGGGTCCGTTTTATGGGCCCTCACGTGCTTTCGCAGCAAGACAGGTCCCGGAGAGGTCAGCCAGGTTGGTAGCGTGGTTCCCGTAGTCGACTTCCTGGGGAAAACAAACATTCGTTCATGGGGGGTGGCGTTAATGGTAGTGCAAAGTAGTGACCGGGTGGAATGCAGCGCCGCCGGGAGGACCTCCTGCCAGCGAGAGGTTGGGAGGCCCTTAGACTTTAAGGCTAAGAGGACGGCCTTCCATACCGTCGCGTTCTCTCTTTCCACCTGGCCGTTCCCTCGGGGGTTGTAGCTGGTGGTCCTGCTAGTGGCGATGCCTCTCGCTAGTAGGAACTGACGGAGTTCCTCGCTCATGAAGGAGGCGCCCCGGTCACTATGTATATAGTTTGGGAACCCGAACAAGGCAAAGAGGTTGTTCAGGCATTTAACGACCGTGGTGCTGGTCATGTCTGGGCAGGGGAAGGCAAAGGGGAAACGGGAGTACTCATCAACAATGTTGAGGAAGTACACATTACAGTCAGAGGACGGGAGGGGCCCCTTAAAATCGATGCTCAAGCGCTCGAAGGGGCGGGTGGCCTTGATCAGGCTTGCTCTGTCCGGCCTAAAGAAGTGCGGTTTGCACTCGGCACAGGTCTGGCAGTTCCTGGTCATGGTCCTGACCTCCTCGATGGAGTAGGTCAGGTTGCGGGCCTTAATGAAGTGGTAAAGCCTGGTGACCCCGGGGTGGCAGAGGTCGTTGTGGAGGGTCTGAAGTCTATCAATTTGCGCGCTGGCGCATGTAATTCGCGATAGAGCGTCAGGGGGTTCGTTCAGCTTACCAGGCCGGTACAAGATATCATAATCGTAGGTGGATAGCTCGATTCTCCACCTCAAGATCTTGTCGTTCTTGATTTTACCCCTCAGCTTGTTATTAAACATAAAAGCGACCGAACGCTGGTCGGTGAGGAGGGTAAATCGCTTGCCTGCGAGGTAATGCCTCCAGCGGCGTACCGCCTCCACAATCGCCTGGGCCTCCTTCTCGACCGAAGAGTGTCGGATCTCAGGGCCCTGTAGGGTCCTTGAGAAGAAGGCCACCGGTCTCCCCTCCTGGTTGAGGGTAGCGGCTAGGGCGAAGTCGGATGCATCGCTCTCCACTTGGAAGGGGATGGACTCATCCACTGCGTGCATAGTGGCCTTAGCAATGTCTCCCCTGATGAGGGAGAAGGCCGCGCGCGCTTCTTCCGTAAGGGGGAAGGAGGTGGACTTCATGAGGGGTCTGGCTTTGTCCGCATAATTCGGCACCCATTGGGCATAGTAGGCGAAGAGCCCCAGGGTTCTCTTCAGTGCCTTTGGACAGTGGGGAAGGGGTAGCTCCATGAGGGGACGCATTCTTTCGGGATCGGGGCCGATGATTCCGTTCTCTACTACGCAGCCGAGGATGGCAAGGCGCGAGGTGTTAAACACACATTTCTCCTTATTGTAGGTGAGGTTCAGCCGTTGGGCCGTACGGAGGAATCTTTCCAGATTAGCGTCATGGTCTTGCCGGTCGCGGCCGCAGATGGTGACGTTATCTAGATAGGGGAACGTGGCTTGCAGCCCGTTCTGGTCAACCATCCGGTCCATCTCCCTTTGGAAGACCGAAACCCCGTTGGTGACGCCGAAGGGGACCCTAAGGAAGTGGTAGAGGCGGCCATTCGCCTCGAAGGCGGTATACTGGCGGTCCTCGGGGCGGATAGGGAGTTGGTGGTAGGCCGACTTAAGGTCGATGGTAGAGAATACCCGGTATTGAGCAATCTGATTGACCATATCAGATATGCGGGGAAGGGGGTATGCGTCCAGCTGGGTGTACCGGTTTATGGTTTGGCTGTAGTCGATGACCAGGCGGTTTTTATTGCCGGTCTTAACGACTACAACCTGGGCACGCCAGGGGCTGCTGCTCCCCTCGATGATGCCCTCCTTCAGGAGACGCTGCACCTCAGAGCTAATGAAAGCTCTGTCCCCGGAGCTGTACCGCCTGCTCTTGGTAGCGACGGGTTTGCAGTCGGGGGTGAGGTTAGCGAACAGGGAAGGTGGCGGGACCTTGAGGGTGGATAGGCCGCAGGTGTTACGCGGTGGGCGATTTAAAGGCTGCTGGTTGTCGACTGTGAGCGGGGGGAGGGGTCCACCGTATGCTAGAGTGACGCTTTGGAGGTGGGATTGAAAATCCAGCCCTAGTAGGACGGCAGCGCAGAGCTGGGGCAGGACGAGGAGTTTAAAGTTTTTATACTCCGTGCCCTTAACCGGCAGGGTCACAACACAGTAGCCGCTGATGTCTGTGGCGTGGGACCTCGATGCCATCGAGATCCGGTTGCGCGTTGGCTGGACAGTGAGGGAGTAGTGGCTCACCGTGTCTGGATGTATGAAGCTCTCCGTGCTTCCGCTGTCGAACAGGCAGGTCGTGGCGTGGCCGTCTACTTTGATGTCCATCATTGACTTGGACAGCTGATGCGGGCGAGCTTGGTCTAGTGTGACGGAGGCTAGTGTGTGGCTGAGCGGGTCGCTGTAGTCTGTAGGTGAAGCGGTCGTCAGGTCTGGAGGTAAGGTGGCGGTCGAGCGTGGTGGGTAAAATGGAGGCGCCCACGAGGTGGGGCAAAATGGTGGAGAAGATGGCTGCCCCCACAACCCACATGAGGCACTGCTGGCGTCGGTTGCCTGGATCAAAGATGGCCACCCCCATTGCTCATCTGTGGCCTTGATAGAAGATGGCCGCCCCCACAGTTCGCATGAGGCACTGCTGGCCTCTGCTGCTCTCCCTCGGCAGGCCTTCGCGAAGTGGCCTTTCTTAAGGCAGCTGGAGCACGTCGCGTTTTTGGCTGGGCAGCGCGACCTCGGGTGTTTCGCCTGCCCACAGAAGAAGCAGCCGGCGGCCCGGTCGCGGGGGTCCGAAGTCGCAGCCGGTACCGGGGGTGGCGGTCCCGATCGGGTCCGGGACGCCGACGCTGAGGTAGGTCCCGGGGGCGGCGCTACGAGGGGTATTGCGGTCGGGGTCGGGCCCGAGCCCCAGAGTCGCGAACTGTACCTGGAATACACCTCGAGGTCCCGCTGGGTCACTTCTAGGGAGTAGGCCAAGGCTGCAGCTGTGTTCAGGTCGAGGTCCTTTGATTCCAGCAGTCTCTGCCGTGAGTAGTCGGACCGAAGGCCTTTCACGAAGGCATCACGGATGTTATCTTCAGTGTTTTCTGCAGCCGATACTGCTTTAAAGTCACAGTCCCTGCCGAGTGTTCGTAGCGCCCGTAAAAATTCAGCTACAGACTCTCCTGGCTGTTGCGGGCGGGATCTTAGGAGGTGTCTGGCATACATGGAATTTACCAGGTTCCGGTACTGCTGTTTCAGTAGGTTGATAGCGGCCTCGTAAGTAGTAATGTCCTGGATGAGTGCGTATACTTTAGGGCTCGCTTGGGCGGTCAGAACTCTTAGTTTGGATCTCTGAGGGACGCCGGATTCTTCCAGGTAGGATTCGAAGCAGCACAGCCAGTGTTTGAAGTCGAGGGCTGCGTTTGTTGCTTGTGGGTTTAGATCCAGGTACGGTGGTTTGAGGGCTCGCAGCCAAGCCGGCTGCTGTGGCTGTTGTAGCTGGGCGTCTGGCTGGTCGTTCGGCTGCTCCGTTGACTGGTTGTTTGGCTGCTCAAGTGACGACATTTTAAAATTTAGTCAATAAAATTGATAGACCTATCAATTCGTCCAATGAAAAGCGACGAGTTAAGAAAGTAACTATAGGTTTTTATTGACTAAATAACAGAGCCCACCCTCGTGGGTGATCGGATCCAAGAAGGAGGAATACCAGCCAGTCGACCACCTTTATACGCGGGCAGGTAGGCGGAGCCATGGGCGGAGTCGGCAGTGGTCAGCCCAGGTATAGCAGTGTGATAAGAGGCGACCTCGTACAGTGATACAACAATGTGAACAGTGATAACTATAGGGAAACGATCTAACAGTGATAACTATAGTGTAACGATAGTGAACGGTAAAAGTGGTTTACCACAACCCCTCCCCCAGTAACTGAGGTCACACCTGCCCCCTACCCCAGTGGCTGAGGTCACACATGCCCCCTACCCCTGGTGACTGAGGTCATACCTGCCCCCTAGCCCCAGTAACTGATGTCACATTTGCCACCTACCCCCAGTGACTGAGGTCACACCTGCCCCCTACCCCCAGTAACTGAGGTCACACATGCCCCCTGAAACCAGTAACTGTGGTCACACCTGCCTCCTCCCCCCAGTGACTGAGGTCACACCTGCCCACTACGCTCAGTGACTGAGGTCACACCTGCCCCCTGACCCCAGTAACTGAGGCCACACCTGCACCCTACCCCCAGTAACTGAGGTCACACCTGCCGCCTACCCCAAGTAACTGAGGTCAAACCTGCCCCCTACACCCAGTGACTGAGGTCACACCTGCCCCCTACCCCCAGTAACTGAGGTGACACCTGCCCCCTGCCCCCAGTAACTGAGGCACACCTGACCCCTGCCCCCAGTGACTGAGGTCACACCTGCCCCCTACCCCCAGTAACTGAGGTCACAGCTGCCCCCTACCCCCAGTAACTGAGGTCATATCTGCCCCCTGCCTCCAGTGACTGAGGTCACACCTGCCCCCTACCCACAGTAACTGAGGTCACACCTGCCCCCTACCCCCAGTGACTGAGGTCACACCTGCCCCCTACCCACAGTAACTGAGGTCACACCTGCCCCCTACCCCCAGTAACTGTGGTCACACCTGCCACCTGACCCCAGTAACTGAGGTCACACCTGCCACCTGACCGCAGTAACTGAGGTCACACCTGCCCCCTACCCCCAGTAACTGAGGTCACACCTGCCCCCTACCCCCAGTAACTGAGGTCACACCTGCCCTTTACCCCCAGTAACTGTGGTCACACCTGCCCCCTACCCCCAGTAACTGTGGTCACACCTGCCCCCTACCCCCAGGAACTGAGGTCACACCTGCCCCCTACCCCCAGGAACTGAGGTCACACCTGCCACCTGACCCCAGTAACTGAGGTCACACCTGCCCCCTACCCCCAGTAACTGTGGTCACACCTGCCACCTACCCCCAGGAACTGAGGTCACACCTGCCCCCTACCCCAGTAACTGAGGTCACACCTGCCCACTACCCCCAGTGACTGAGGTCACACCTGCCCCGTGCCCCAAGTAACTGAGTTCACACCTGCCCCCTACCCCCAGTGACTGAGGTCACACCTGCCCCCTACCCCCAGTAACTGATTTCACACCTGCCGCAACCCCAGTGACTGAGGTCGCACCTGCCCCCTACCCCCAGTAACTGAGGTCACACATGCCCCATGACCCCACAAACTGAGTTCACACCTGCCTCCTGACCCCAGTAACTGAGGTCACACCTGACCCCTAGCCCCAGTGACTGAGGTCACACCTGTCCCCTCCCCCAGTAACTGAGGTAACACCTGCCCCCTACCCCCAGTGACTGAGGTCACACCTGCCCCTTACCCCCAGTGACTGATGTCACACCTGCCCCCTACCCCCAGTAACTGATTTCACACCTGCCGCAACCCCAGTAACTGAGGTCACACATGCCCCCTGACCCCACAAACTGAGTTCACACCTGCCCCCTCCCCCCAGTAACTGAGGTCACACCTGCCCCCTGACCCCAGTGACTGAGGTCACACCTGCCCACTGCCCCCAGTGACTGAGGTCACACCTGCCCCCTGCCCCAAGTAACTGAGATCACACCTGCCCCCTACCCCCAGTAACTGAGGTCACACCTGCCCCCTACCCCCAGTAACTGAGGTCACACCTGCCCCCTGACCCCTGTAACTGAGGTCACACCTGACCCCTACCCCCAGTGACTGAGGTCACACTTGCCCACTACCCGCAGTGACTGAGGTCACACCTGCCCACCCCCCCCAAGTAACTGAGGTCACACCTGCCCCCTATCCCAGTGACTGAGGTCACAACTGCCCCCTACCCCCAGTGACTGAGGTCACACCTGCCCCCTACCCCCAGTGACTGAGGTCACACCTGACCTCTACCCCCAGTAACTGAGGTCACACATGCCCCCTGACCCCAGTAACTGAGGTCACACCTGCCCCCTCCCCCCAGTAACTGAGGTCACACCTGCCCCCTGACCCCAGTGACTGAGCTCACACCTGCCCCCTATCCCCATTAACTGAGGTCACACCTGACCTCTACCCCCAGTAACTGAGGTCATACCTGCCCCCTGCCCCCAGTGACTGATGTCACACCTGCCCCCTACCCCCAGTGACTGAGGTCACACCTGCTCCCGACTCCCAGTGACTGAGGTCAAACCTGCCCCCTACCCCCAATGACTGAGGTCGCACCTACCCCCAGGAACTGAGGTCACACATGCCCACTGAACACAGAGACTGAGGTCACACCTGCCCCCTACCCCCAATAACTGAGGTCACACCTGCCCCCTACCCCCAGTAACTGAGGTCACACCTGCACCCTTCCCCCAGTAACTGAGGTCACAGCTGCCCCCTACCCCCAGTGACTGAGGTCACACCTGCCCCCTGCCCCAGTAACTGAGGTCACACCTTCCCCCTACCCCCAGTGACTGAGGTCACACCTGCCCACTACCCCCAGTGACTGAGGTCACACCTGCCCCCTGCCCCAAGTAACTGAGTTCACACCTGCCCCCTACCCCCAGTAACTGAGGTCACACCTGCCCCCTACACCCAGTGACTGAGGTCAGGCCTGCCCCCTACCCGCAGTGATTGAGGTCGCACCTGCCCCCTCCCCCAGTAACTGAGGTCACACCTGCCCCCTCCCCCCAGTAACTGAAGTCACACCTGCCTCCTGACCCCAGTAACTGAGGTCACACCTGACCCCTACCCCCAGTGACTGAGGTCACACTTGCCCACTACCCGCAGTGACTGAGGTCACACCTGCCCCCTGCCCCAAGTAACTGAGGTCACACCTGCCCCCTACTCCCAGTAACTGAGGTCACACCTGCCCCCTACCCCCAGTAACTGAAGTCACACCTGCCCCCTGACCCCAGTAACTGAGGTCACACCTGACCCCTACCCCCAGTGACTGAGGTCACACTTGCCCACTACCCGCAGTGACTGAGGTCACACCTGCCCCCCCCCCAGAAACTGAGGTCACACATGCCCCCTATCCCAGTGACTGAGGTCACACCTGCCCCCTACCCCCAGTGACTGAGGTCACACCTGCCCCCTACCCCCAGTGACTGAGGTCACACCTACCCCCTACCCCCAGTAACTGAGGTCACACATGCCCCCTGACCCCATTAACTGAGGTCACACCTGCCCCCTACCCCCAATAACTGAGGTCATACCTGCCACCTACCCCCAGTAACTGAGGTCACACCTGCCCCCCACCCCCAGTAACTGAGGTCACAGCTGCCCCCTACCCCCAGTAACTGAGGTTACACCTTCCTCCTAACCCCAGTAACTGAGGTCACACCTGCTCCCTACCCCCAGTAACTGAGGTCACACCTGCCCCCTACCCCCAGTGACTGAGGTCACACCTGCCCCCTGCCCCAAGTAACTGATGTCACACCTGCCCCCTACCCCCAGTAACTGAGGTCACACCTGCCCCCTACCCCCAGTAACTGAGGTCACACCTGCCCCCTGACCCCAGCAACTGAGGTCACACCTGACCACTACACTCAGTGACTGAGATCACACCTGCCCCCTACCCGTAGTGACTGAGGTAACACCTGCCCCCTGATATACCTATCAATTCGTCCAATGAAAAGCGACGAGTTAAGAAAGTAACTATAGGTTTTTATTGACTAAATAACAGAGCCCACCCTCGTGGGTGATCGGATCCAAGAAGGAGGAATACCAGCCAGTCGACCACCTTTATACCCGGGCAGGTAGGCGGAGCCATGGGCGGAGTCGGCAGTGGTCAGCCCAGGTATAGCAGCGTGATAAGAGGCGACCTCGTACAGTGATACAACAATGTGAACAGTGATAACTATAGGGAAACGATCTAACAGTGATAACTATAGTGTAACGATAGTGAACGGTAAAAGTGGTTTACCACATTCACCCCTTGTTTAGATTTGAGTCCGGCGGGGTGAAGTGTACTACCAGTTCTGGTATGTCAGTCTGTCCGGAGGCCTCGTAAGCCTGTCTGATCGTCGCAGCGGCGGTGTTGCGTTCTCCGGTGTTAATGCTGGCGTCTGCAAGGTAGGCGAAGGCTCTTGGGGTTCCGGCGTACCGTCTACCTGGGCTGGAATTGGGGGGGTGGTGGGGGGGGGTAGCGGTGGTGTCTCCGGAGTGCCCGAGGGTGCGAGGTCTCGTAAGGAGACTGTGTCCTCCCGCCCGTCTGGGTATGCCACGTAGGCGTACTGGGGGTTGGCGTGCAGGAGGTTCACCCTCTCGACCAGGGGGTCCGTTTTATGGGCCCTCACGTGCTTTCGCAGCAAGACAGGTCCCGGAGAGGTCAGCCAGGTTGGTAGCGTGGTTCCCGTAGTCGACTTCCTGGGGAAAACAAACATTCGTTCATGGGGGGTGGCGTTAATGGCAGTGCAAAGTAGTGACCGGGTGGAATGCAGCGCCGCCGGGAGGACCTCCTGCCAGCGAGAGGTTGGGAGGCCCTTAGACTTTAAGGCTAAGAGGACGGCCTTCCATACCGTCGCGTTCTCTCTTTCCACCTGGCCGTTCCCTCGGGGGTTGTAGCTGGTGGTCCTGCTAGTGGCGATGCCTCTCGCTAGTAGGAACTGACGGAGTTCCTCGCTCATGAAGGAGGCGCCCCGGTCACTATGTATATAGTTTGGGAACCCGAACAAGGCAAAGAGGTTGTTCAGGCATTTAACGACCGTGGTGCTGGTCATGTCTGGGCAGGGGAAGGCAAAGGGGAAACGGGAGTACTCATCAACAATGTTGAGGAAGTACACATTACAGTCAGAGGACGGGAGGGGCCCCTTAAAATCGATGCTCAAGCGCTCGAAGGGGCGGGTGGCCTTGATCAGGCTTGCTCTGTCCGGCCTAAAGAAGTGCGGTTTGCACTCGGCACAGGTCTGGCAGTTCCTGGTCATGGTCCTGACCTCCTCGATGGAGTAGGTCAGGTTGCGGGCCTTAATGAAGTGGTAAAGCCTGGTGACCCCGGGGTGGCAGAGGTCGTTGTGGAGGGTCTGAAGTCTATCAATTTGCGCGCTGGCGCATGTAATTCGCGATAGAGCGTCAGGGGGTTCGTTCAGCTTACCAGGCCGGTACAAGATATCATAATCGTAGGTGGATAGCTCGATTCTCCACCTCAAGATCTTGTCGTTCTTGATTTTACCCCTCAGCTTGTTATTAAACATAAAAGCGACCGAACGCTGGTCGGTGAGGAGGGTAAATCGCTTGCCTGCGAGGTAATGCCTCCAGCGGCGTACCGCCTCCACAATCGCCTGGGCCTCCTTCTCGACCGAAGAGTGTCGGATCTCAGGGCCCTGTAGGGTCCTTGAGAAGAAGGCCACCGGTCTCCCCTCCTGGTTGAGGGTAGCGGCTAGGGCGAAGTCGGATGCATCGCTCTCCACTTGGAAGGGGATGGACTCATCCACTGCGTGCATAGTGGCCTTAGCAATGTCTCCCCTGATGAGGGAGAAGGCCGCGCGCGCTTCTTCCGTAAGGGGGAAGGAGGTGGACTTCATGAGGGGTCTGGCTTTGTCCGCATAATTCGGCACCCATTGGGCATAGTAGGCGAAGAGCCCCAGGGTTCTCTTCAGCGCCTTTGGACAGTGGGGAAGGGGTAGCTCCATGAGGGGACGCATTCTTTCGGGATCGGGGCCGATGATTCCGTTCTCTACTACGCAGCCGAGGATGGCAAGGCGCGAGGTGTTAAACACACATTTCTCCTTATTGTAGGTGAGGTTCAGCCGTTGGGCCGTACGGAGGAATCTTTCCAGATTAGCGTCATGGTCTTGCCGGTCGCGGCCGCAGATGGTGACGTTATCTAGATAGGGGAACGTGGCTTGCAGCCCGTTCTGGTCAACCATCCGGTCCATCTCCCTTTGGAAGACCGAAACCCCGTTGGTGACGCCGAAGGGGACCCTAAGGAAGTGGTAGAGGCGGCCATTCGCCTCGAAGGCGGTATACTGGCGGTCCTCGGGGCGGATAGGGAGTTGGTGGTAGGCCGACTTAAGGTCGATGGTAGAGAATACCCGGTATTGAGCAATCTGATTGACCATATCAGATATGCGGGGAAGGGGTTATGCGTCCAGCTGGGTGTACCGGTTTATGGTTTGGCTGTAGTCGATGACCAGGCGGTTTTTATTGCCGGTCTTAACGACTACAACCTGGGCATGCCAGGGGCTGCTGCTCCCCTCGATGATGCCCTCCTTCAGGAGACGCTGCACCTCAGAGCTAATGAAAGCTCTGTCCCCGGAGCTGTACCGCCTGCTCTTGGTAGCGACGGGTTTGCAGTCGGGGGTGAGGTTAGCGAACAGGGAAGGTGGCGGGACCTTGAGGGTGGATAGGCCGCAGGTGTTACGCGGTGGGCGATTTAAAGGCTGCTGGTTGTCGACTGTGAGCGGGGGGAGGGGTCCACCGTATGCTAGAGTGACGCTTTGGAGGTGGGATTGAAAATCCAGCCCTAGTAGGACGGCAGCGCAGAGCTGGGGCAGGACGAGGAGTTTAAAGTTTTTATACTCCGTGCCCTTAACCGGCAGGGTCACAACACAGTAGCCGCTGATGTCTGTGGCGTGGGACCTCGATGCCATCGAGATCCGGTTGCGCGTTGGCTGGACAGTGAGGGAGTAGTGGCTCACCGTGTCTGGATGTATGAAGCTCTCCGTGCTTCCGCTGTCGAACAGGCAGGTCGTGGCGTGGCCGTCTACTTTGATGTCCATCATTGACTTGGACAGCTGATGCGGGCGAGCTTGGTCTAGTGTGACGGAGGCTAGTGTGTGGCTGAGCGGGTCGCTGTAGTCTGTAGGTGAAGCGGTCGTCAGGTCTGGAGGTAAGGTGGCGGTCGAGCGTGGTGGGTAAAATGGAGGCGCCCACGAGGTGGGGCAAAATGGTGGAGAAGATGGCTGCCCCCACAACCCACATGAGGCACTGCTGGCGTCGGTTGCCTGGATCAAAGATGGCCACCCCCATTGCTCATCTGTGGCCTTGATAGAAGATGGCCGCCCCCACAGTTCGCATGAGGCACTGCTGGCCTCTGCTGCTCTCCCTCTGCAGGCCTTCGCGAAGTGGCCTTTCTTCAGGCAGCTGGAGCACGTCGCGTTTTTGGCTGGGCAGCGTGACCTCGGGTGTTTCGCCTGCCCACAGAAGAAGCAGCCGGCGGCCCGGTCGCGGGGGTCCGAAGTCGCAGCCGGTACCGGGGGTGGCGGTCCCGATCGGGTCCGGGACGCCGACGCTGAGGTAGGTCCCGGGGGCGGCGCTACGAGGGGTATTGCGGTCGGGGTCGGGCCCGAGCCCCAGAGTCGCGAACTGTACCTGGAATACACCTCGAGGTCCCGCTGGGTCACTTCTAGGGAGTAGGCCAAGGCTGCAGCTGTGTTCAGGTCGAGGTCCTTTGATTCCAGCAGTCTCTGCCGTGAGTAGTCGGACCGAAGGCCTTTCACGAAGGCATCACGGATGTTATCTTCAGTGTTTTCTGCAGCCGATACTGCTTTAAAGTCACAGTCCCTGCCGAGTGTTCGTAGCGCCCGTAAAAATTCAGCTACAGACTCTCCTGGCTGTTGCGGGCGGGATCTTAGGAGGTGTCTGGCATACATGGAATTTACCAGGTTCCGGTACTGCTGTTTCAGTAGGTTGATAGCGGCCTCGTAAGTAGTAATGTCCTGGATGAGTGCGTATACTTTAGGGCTCGCTTGGGCGGTCAGAACTCTCAGTTTGGATCTCTGAGGGACGCCGGATTCTTCCAGGTAGGATTCGAAGCAGCACAGCCAGTGTTTGAAGTCGAGGGCTGCGTTTGTTGCTTGTGGGTTTAGATCCAGGTACGGTGGTTTGAGGGCTCGCAGCCAAGCCGGCTGCTGTGGCTGTTGTAGCTGGGCGTCTGGCTGGTCGTTTGGCTGCTCCGTTGACTGGTTGTTTGGCTGCTCAAGTGACGACATTTTAAAATTTAGTCAATAAAATTGATAGACCTATCAATTCGTCCAATGAAAAGCGACGAGTTAAGAAAGTAACTATAGGTTTTTATTGACTAAATAACAGAGCCCACCCTCGTGGGTGATCGGATCCAAGAAGGAGGAATACCAGCCAGTCGACCACCTTTATACGCGGGTAGGTAGGCGGAGCCATGGGCGGAGTCGGCAGTGGTCAGCCCAGGTATAGCAGCGTGATAAGAGGCGACCTCGTACAGTGATACAACAATGTGAACAGTGATAACTATAGGGAAACGATCTAACAGTGATAACTATAGTGTAACGATAGTGAACGGTAAAAGTGGTTTACCACACCCCCTCCCCCAGTAACTGAGGTCACACCTGCCCCCTACCCCAGTGGCTGAGGTCACACATGCCCCCTACCCCTGGTGACTGAGGTCATACCTGCCCCCTAGCCCCAGTAACTGATGTCACATCTGCCACCTACCCCCAGTGAGTGAGGTCACACCTGCCCCCTACCCCCAGTAACTGAGGTCACACATGCCCCCTGAATCCAGTAACTGTGGTCACACCTGCCTCCTCCCCCCAGTGACTGAGGTCACACCTGCCCACTACCCTCAGTGACTGAGGTCACACCTGCCCCCTGACCCCAGTAACTGAGGCCACACCTGCACCCTACCCCCAGTAACTGAGGTCACACCTGCCGCCTACCCCAAGTAACTGAGGTCAAACCTGCCCCCTACCCCCAGTAACTGAGGTGACACCTGCCCCCTGCCCCCAGTAACTGAGGCACACCTGACCCCTGCCCCCAGTGACTGAGGTCACACCTGCCCCCTACCCCCAGTAACTGAGGTCACACCTGCCCCCTACCCCCAGTAACTGAGGTCACACTTGCCACCTGACCCCAGTAACTGAGGTCACACCTGCCACCTACCCCCAGGAACTGAGGTCACACCTGCCCACTGAACCCAGTGACTGAGGTCACACCTGCCCCCTACCCCAGTAACTGAGGTCACACCTGCCCACTACCCCCAGTGACTGAGGTCACACCTGCCCCGTGCCCCAAGTAACTGAGTTCACACCTGCCCCCTACCCCCAGTAATTGAGGTCAAACCTGCCTCCTGACCCCAGTAACTGAGGTCACACCTGACCCCTAGCCCCAGTGACTGAGGTCACACCTGCCCCCTACCCGCAGTGATTGAGGTCAAACCTGCCTCCTGACCCCAGTAACTGAGGTCACACCTGACCCCTAGCCCCAGTGACTGAGGTCACACCTGCCGCAACCCCAGTGACTGAGGTCACACATGCCCCATGACCCCACAAACTGAGTTCACACCTGCCCCCTCCCCCCAGTAACTGAGGTCACACCTGCCCCCTCACCCCAGTGACTGAGGACACACCTGCCCACTGCCCCAAGTGACTGAGGTCACACCTGCCCCCTGCCCAAGTAACTGAGATCACACCTGCCCCCTACCCCCAGTAACTGAGGTCACACCTGCCCCCTACCCCCAGTAACTGAGGTCACACCTGCCCCCTGACCCCTGTAACTGAGGTCACACCTGACCCCTACCCCCAGTGACTGAGGTCACACTTGCCCACTACCCGCAGTGACTGAGGTCACACCTGCCCACCCCCCCCAAGTAACTGAGGTCACACCTGCCCCCTATCCCAGTGACTGAGGTCACAACTGCCCCCTACCCCCAGTGACTGAGGTCACACCTGCCCACTACCCCCAGTGACTGAGGTCACACCTGACCTCTACCCCCAGTAACTGAAGTCACACATGCCCCCTGACCCCAGTAACTGAGGTCACACCTGCCCCCTCCCCCCAGTAACTGAGGTCACACCTGCCCCCTGACCCCAGTGACTGAGCTCACACCTGCCCCCTATCCCCATTAACTGAGGTCACACCTGCCCCCTACCCCCAGTAACTGAGGTCATACCTGCCCCCTGCCCCCAGTGACTGATGTCACACCTGCCCCCTACCCCCAGTGACTGAGGTCAAACCTGCCCCCTACCCCCAATAACTGAGGTCACACCTGCCCCCTGCCCCCAGTATCTGAGGCACACCTGCCCCCTGCCCCCAGTGATTGAGATCACACCTACCCCTACCCTCTGTAACTGAGGTCACACCTGTCCCCTACCCCCAGTAACTGAGGTCAGACCTGCCCCCTACCCCCAGTGACTGAGTTCACACCTGCCCCCTACCCCCAGTAACTGAGGTCACACCTACCCCTACCCCCAGTAACTGAAGTCTCACGTGCCCCCTACCGCCAGTGACTGAGGTCACACCTGCCATTTACCCCAGTAACTGAGGTCACACCTGCCCCCTGACCCCAGTAACTGAGGTCAACCCTGCCCCCTACCCCCAGTAACTGAGGTGACACCTGCCCCCTGCCCCCAGTAACTGAGGCACACCTGCCCCCTGCACCCAGTGACTGAGGTCACACCTGCCCCCTACCCCCAGTAACTGAGGTCATGTCTGCCCCCTATCCCCAGTAACTGAGGTCACACCTGCCCCCTACCCCCAGTAACTGATTTCACAACTGCCCCCTCCCCCCAGTAACTGAGGTCACACCTGCCTCCTGACCCCAGTGACTGAGGTCACACCTGCCCACTACCCCCAGTGACTGAGGTCACACCTGCCCCCTGCCCCAAGTAACTGAGGTCACACCTGCCCACTACCCCCAGTAACTGAGGTCACACCTGCCCCCTACCCCCAGTAACTGAGGTCACAACTGCCCCCTGACCCCAGTAACTGATGTCACACCTGACCCCTACCCCCAGTGACTGAGGTCACACTTGCCCACTACCCGCAGTGACTGAGGTCACACCTGCACTCCCCCCAGAAACTGAGGTCACACATGCCCCCTATCCCAGTGACTGATGTCACACCTGCCCCCTACCCCCAGTGACTGAGGTCACACCTGCCCCCTACCCCCAGTGACTGAGGTCACACCTGACCCCTACCCCCAGTAACTGAGGTCACACATGCCCCCTGACCCCAGTAACTGAGGTCACACCTGCCCCCTGACCCCAGTGACTGAGGTCAAACCTGCCCCCTACCCCCAATAACTGAGGTCACACCTGCCCCCTACCCCCAGTAACTGAGGTCACACCTGCCCCCACCCCCAGTAACTGAGGTCACACCTGCCCCCTACCCCCAGTGACTGAGGTCACACCTGCCCACTACCCCCAGTGACTGAGGTCACACTTGCCCACTACCCGCAGTGACTGAGGTCACACCTGCCCACCCCCCCAGTAACTGATGTCACACCTGCCCCCTACCCCCGGTGACTGAGGTCACACCTGCCCCCTAGCCCCAGTAACTGATGTCACATCTGCCACCTACCCCCAGTGACTGAGGTCACACCTGCCCCCTGCCCAAGTAACTGAGGTCACACCTGCCCCCTACCCCCAGTAACTGAGGTCACACCTGCCCCCTGACCCCAGCAACTGAGGTCACACCTGACCCCTACCCGTCGTGACTGAGGTAACACCTGCCCCCTCCCCCAGTAACTGATGTCACACCTGCCCCCTACCCCCGGTGACTGAGGTCACACCTGCCCCCTAGCCCCAGTAACTGATGTCACATCTGCCACCTACCCCCAGTGACTGAGGTCACACCTGCCCCCTACCCCCAGTAACTGAGGTCACACATGCCCCCTGAATCCAGTATCTGTGGTCACACCTGCCTCCTCCCCCCAGTAACTGAGGTCACACCTGCCCCCTGAGCACAGTGACTGAGGTCACACCTGCCCCCTACACCCAGTGACTGAGGTCACACCTGCCCCCTTCCCCCAGTAACTAAGGTGACACCTGCCCCCTGCCCCCAGTAACTGAGGCACACCTGCCCCCTGCCCCCAGTGACTGAGGTCACACCTGCCCCCTGCCCCCAGTAACTGAGGCACACCTGCCCCCTACCCCCATTGACTGAGGTCACACCTGCCCCCTACCCACAGTAACTGAGGTCACACCTGCCCCCTACCCCCAGCAACTGTGGTCACACCTGCCACCTGACCCCAGTAACTGAGGTGACACCTGCCACCTACCCCCAGGAACTGAGGTCACACCTGCCCACTGAACCCAGTGACTGAGGTCACACCTGCCCCCTACCCCCAATAACTGAGGTCACACCTGCTCCCTACCCCCAGTAACTGAGGTCACACCTGCCCCCTACCCCCAGTAACTGAGGTCACAGCTGCCCCCTACCCCCAGTGACTGAGGTCACACCTGCACCCTACCCACAGTAACTGAGGTCACACCTTCCCCCTACCCCCAGTGACTGAGGTCACACCTGCCCACTACCCCCAGTGACTGAGGTCACACCTGCCCCCTGCCCCAAGTGACTGAGTTCACACCTGCCCCCTACCCCCAGTAACTGAGGTCACACCTGCCCCCTACCCCCAGTAACTGTGGTCAAACCTGCCCCCTGACCCCAGTAACTGAGGTCACACATGCCCCCTGACCCCACGAACTGATTTCACACCTGCCCCCTCCCCCCAGTAACTGAGGTCACACCTGCCCCCTGACCCCAGTGACTGAGGTCACACCCGCCCACTACCCCCAGTGACTGAGGTCACACCTGCCCCCTGCCCCAAGTAACTGAGATCACACCTGCCCCCTACCCCCAGTAACTGAGGTCACACCTGCCCCCTACCCCCAGTAACTGAGGTCACACCTGCCCCCTGACCCCTGTAACTGAGGTCACACCTGACCCCTACCCCCAGTGACTGAGGTCACACTTGCCCACTACCCGCAGTGACTGAGGTCACACCTGCCCCCCCCAAGTAACCGAGGCTCTCCCCCCCCCGCGATTTCCTGAGGCTCTCCCCCCCGCGATTTCCCGAGGCTCTCCCCCCCCGCGATTTCCCGAGGCTCTCCCCCCCCGCGATTTCCCGAGGCTCTCCCCCCCCCCGCGATTTCCCGAGGCTCGCCCCCCCCCCGCGATTTCCCGAGGCTCTCCCCCCCCTATTAAATTGTTATATAATACCCTAACACATCATTAAAATATTTACCTTAGTTCCCTAACACACAAAAAGTGTGGGGGAAAAAATTGTGAAAAATCAAGATGGCGGCCACTCACCTCGGTTCAGAAGGATAAGGGCCGCCCACACACGCACCTATTGTTCGACCGGTCAGGTCACTGAAGCGTAGGATTGGTCAATCGTCGAGTCACTCGACACTCAACTGTAGGAAGGAACCCGCCGTCCGATTGGTCGACCTCGACGTCACACGGTCGCTAATGAGATGCTAATGAGCGGAACGCTGAACGTTTTTGGGATACCGCGGGCGGGATTTTTGTCCAGCCGAAACGTAAATATGCCTATGACTGGTCCGGAATCGCAAGCTTTCTTTTGAGGTGACGCGCGCGTCGGTACGCTCTGTAACTTTCAAACGTATAGAGAACGGACAGACAGACATCGGGACAGACATCGGGACAGACAGACAGAAGAGGCGCTTTATATATATAGATAAAAAGAAAAAAGGTGGCTAAAGTAAATGTTGGTCACTTAGAGGATGAGACCGGGAAATTAATGGTGGGAAATATGGAGATGGCAAAAACACTGAATGAATATTTTGTATCAGTCTTTACAGTAGAAGACACTAAGAATATCCCAACACTGGACAAACAGGGGGCTATAGGGGGGGAGGAGCTAAACACGATCAAAATCACTGAGGAAGTGGCACTCGGTAAAATAATGGGACTCAAGGCGGATAAATCACCTGGACCTGATGGCTTACATCCTAGGGTCTTGAGGGAAGTGGTGGTAGGGATTGTGGATGCATTGGTAATAATTTTGCAAAACACCCTGGACTCGGCAGTCCCGGCAGACTGGAAAACTGCTAATGTAACACCCTTATTTAAAAAGGGCAGTAGACAGAAGGCTGGAAACTATAGACCGGTTAGCCTAACATCTGTGGTAGGTAAAATTTTGGAGTCCATTATTAAGGAGACAGTAACAGGACATTTGGATAATCATAATTTAATAGGACAAAGTCAGCATGGTTTTATGAAGGGCAAGTCATGTTTGACCAATTTGCTGGAGTTCTTTGAGGAAGTAACATATAGGGTGGATAAAGGGGAACCAGTGGACGTAGTGTGTTTAGACATCCAAAAGGCATTTGACAAGGTGCCACACAAAAGATTATTGCTTAAGATAAAAAATCACGGGATTGGGGGTAATATTCTGGCATGGATAGAGGATTGGCTATCTAACAGAAAGCAGAGAGTTGGGATAAATGGTTCATTCTCGGACTGGCAATCAGTAACTAGTGGTGTTCCGCAGGGGTCGGTGCTGGGTCCCCAACTCTTTACAATCCATATTAATGATTTGGAGGAGGGGACCGAGTGTAACATATCAACGTTTGCAGATGATAGTAAGATGGGAGGGAAAGTAGTGAGTGAGGAGGACATAAAAACCTGCAAGGGGACATAGACAGGCTAAGTAAGTGGGCAGAGATTTGGCAGATGGAATACAATACTGGAAAGTGTGAGGTTATGCACTTTGGCAGGAAAAATCGTAGAGCAAGTTATTATCTTAATGGCAAGAAACTGGAAAGTACTGAAGTACAAAGGGATCTGGGGGTCCTGGTGCACGAAACTCAAAAGGTTAGTATGCAGGTGCAGCAAGTAATTAAGAAGGCCAATGGAATGTTGGCTATCATTGCTAGGGGGATAGAATATAAAAATAGGGAGGTATTGCTTCAGTTGTACAAGGTATTGGTGAGACCGCACCTGGAATAGTGCATACAGTTTTGGTGTCCATACTTAAGAAAAGACATACTTGCTCTCGAGTCAGTACAAAGAAGGTTCACTCGGTTAATCCCGGGGATGAGGGGATGGACATATGAGGAGAGGTTGAGTAGATTGGGACTCTACTCATTGGAGTTCAGAAGAATGAGAGGCGATCTTATTGAAACATATAAGATTGTGAAGGGGTTGGATCGGGTGGATGCGGGGAGGATGTTCCCGATGATGGCTGAAACTAGAACTAGGGGGCATAGTCTTAGAATAAGGGGCTGCTCTTTCAAAACTGAGATGAGGAGGAACTACTTCACTCAGAGGGTGGTAGGTCCATGGAATATGCTGCCCCAAAAAGCTGTAGAAGCTACATCATTACATAAATTTAAAACAGAAATAGACAGTTTCCTAGAAGTAAAGGGAATAAAGGGTTATGGGGAACGGGCAGGAATTTGGACATGAGTCTAGGTTCGGATCGGTCATGGCCCTGTGGGTAGCGGAGCGGGCCCAGGGGCCATGTAGCCTGATCCTGCTCCTATTTCGTGTGTCTAATTCTGTTAGATTCAGGAGATGGTTCAGTGATAGTAGATTAGCGGTTAGGATCAGATCAGCCATGATCTTATTGAATGGCGGAGCAGGCTCGAGGGGCCAATTGGCCTACTCCTGCTCCTATTTCTTATGTTCTTATGTTCTTATGTTCTTACAGATGTGGACACACAGACCACATGGGCAGAGATCCGAAATGCCCAGCATGCGGACAAACGTGTCATAAGTGCAAGGGAAAGGATCATTTCTCCAAAGTATGCCACACAAAGGGTACAAAGAAACACAGTGTGAACAATGTAATGGAACAAAATGACTTTGCATTTGCTGTTACTGGAAATAACATGACAGAGAGACTTACCTTTTGTGTGGGGGGAGTAAACCTGAGAATGTTAATTGATTCGGGGGCAACTGATAGATGAGAATACATGGGAAGGATTAAAGTCTGAACACATTAAGTGTCTGTGTTATCTTGAGCTGGCCATAGATGGAGACAGACACAGGTTAACTCCTTCACATGGTTTAATCAACACTTGCACATAAAAGCCTCTGCCATGAGGCAGCAAAAACAAAGAGTACAACCAGTACAGATCAGACTTAACTCAGGAGACCAATTGCCACAGCACCACCTCGTGGATCAGGTTACACATAACCTCCCAGGTTACTACACTCCTCCCCCCTTAAGATTGCCGTATGCAATTCTTAAACAATAATCTTTACTAGGTACTACGTTTTAACTAACCAGTATGCTCTAACCATGGTTAACCCCTGACTAATTTAACAGGTTTGTATAAGTCTTTCTGGTTGCTTGCGAATCCTTTGTGAACGTCTTAATTCCACTTGTGGTGGATTCTCAGATTCATTCGCACTTGAGATTGGAGTAGTCTCTGATGTTGGTTTTACTCTGTCTCGCTGTGGCCTGGCAGTACCAGTGTCCACTGGCACCTTATAAGCCATGCTGGGTCCTGGAACAGCCTCCTCTACTGCCCTTTGTTCCATCTGAGGCAGTTCCCCCTGCTGCCGGCTGAAAAGCTGATCCACATGCCGACAAACCCCTCGATCATCCCCTAGCAACACGGAGTATGACACAGGTCCTGTAATGTCCTGGATTCGTCCTGGTATCCATTTAGGTCCATAACCGAAGTTCTGGGTGTACACAGAGTCCCCTATGGTGAAATGGCAAGCTTTAGTATGTTTGTCATGGTACGCTTTTTGGTTTGTTTGTTTTGTCTCAACCTTGCTTTTGAGATCTGGGTGTATCAGGTCTAACGTGCACTGCAACTTTCTCCCCATCATCAACTCAGCCGGAGAAAGCCCCGTGGTAGCTTGGGGTGTTATACGATAACTAAACAAGGCTCTATTGAGCTTGGTCTCCAGGGTGTCACCTGAGCTCTTCCTCATGAGCTCCTTAAAAGTCTGCACGGCTCGCTCGGCTAACCCATTTGAGGCTGGGTGATATGGAGCCGAGGTGACATGTGTGATTCCATTCCTTACCATGAATTCTTTGCTCCCTTCACTAACAAAACACTGTGCATTGTCAGATACAATCATTTCTGGAATACCATGCGTGCTGAAGCTGTTCCTGAGACAATTCAGTGTGGCATCAGTCGTTGCAGAGCTCATTGGATAAACGTCGATCCACTTTGAGTGAGCATCAACCAACACCAAAAACATTTTGCCCATAAAAGGTCCCGCATAGTCTATGTGAATTCTCCTCCAGGGTTTGCTGGGCCACTCCCAGGGATGGAGTGGTGCCCCGGCAGGTGCTTTCCTCTGTTCCTGACATATAGTGCATGACTTTACCTTTGACTCAATTTCAGCATCCAAGTTAGGCCACCACAGGACGCTCCTAGCCAGTCCTTTCATTCTAGTCATTCCTGGGTGCGATTGATGCAACTGTTCCATCTAAGTAGAGCGTCCCCGCTCTGGGACTATGATGCGTGCTCCCCATAGCACACATCCATCTTGGACACTGAGCTCGTGCTGTCTCTGTCTGTACGGCGCGAACTCCGGTCCCTCACGGTGATTTGGCCAGCCTTTTAACACATACTCACCGACCCTTGACAGAACGGGGTCCTTGGCTGTCCAGCCCTGGATTTGCGCTGAAGTCATCAGGGGATTGATCTCCTGATCCAGCATCAGGACGTGCTCCTCAGGGAAAGTACTGCGAGGAGATTTTGAGAGGGGCAGGCGGCTGAGAGCATCCGCGTTCCCGTTTTCCTTGCCGGCTCTGTACGTGATCACATATTCATAGGCTCTTAGTATTACTGCCCATCTCATTATTCTCTGTGATGCCATTTGAGGCACCGCTTTCATCTCATTCAGTAAGCTAATAAGAGGCTTGTGGTCAGTACTGATTACAAACTTCCTCCCATATATGTACTTATGGAATTTCTTTACTCCAAATATAATGGCCAACCCCTCTTTATCAACCTGTGAATAGTTCTTTTCCGCAACTGTGAGCGTGCGTGAAACAAACCCGATGGGCCTTTCCGCTCCATCTGGCATGCGGTGGGCCAACACTGCCCCCCACTCCATAGGGTGATGCGTCGCAGGACATTATCAGCTCCTTCTTCTCGCCATAATGCACTAACACCCTGCTGGACTGAAGTAGCTCCTTTGACTGCTGAAACGCTTTCGCTTGCTCTGGCCCCCAACGCCATGGCTCCTCCGTTCTCAGCAGTTTGTGCAGGGGTGCCAGCAGCATCGATAAGTTTGGAAGAAACCGGTTATAATAATTCAGGAGCCCTAGATAGGCTTTCAGTTCAGTCACTGAGGTGGGTGCTGGTGCATCCTGCACTGCCCGCACTTTCCCTGGTAATGGATGGAGGCCTGTGGCATCCACCCGATGTCCCAGGAATGTAACTTCCTTCTCCATGAAACTTCACTTACTCCGTTTCAGGTGTAGCCCCGCCTCTTCCAGCTGCTTTAGCCCTTTGTCCAGTGTTTTTAAGTGATCCTGATCGTCACTTCCTGTTAGCAGAATATCATCTAAGTACACGGCCACCTTTGGAATGCCCTGCAGAATGCCCTCCATAGTCCATTGGAATATTGCTGGGCTAGAACTGACAGCAAATGGTAACCTGGCATATGTGAACAGCCCCTTGTGCGTGTTCACCGTGACAAACTTTTTTGATTCTTCATCTAGCAATATCTGCTGATACGCATGACTCATGTCCAGTTTGCTGAATCTTTCTCCCCCAGCGAGCGATGTTAACATGTCCTCCATTCTCGGAATGGGGTACTGTTCCAGTGATGAAACTCTGTTCACTGTTAACTTATAGACACCACACACCCTTACGTTACCGTCGGGCTTCAATACCGGGACTATTGGTGCCGCCCAGTCTGAAAATTTCACTGGTTCTATTACTTTGTCCTTTAGCAGGCGATCTAGTTCTGCCTCAACCTTGGTTTTCATTGCAAAAGGTACCGACCTTGATTTAAAGAAACGAGGCGTGGCATCACTGGCTACATGAATCTTGGCTGTGGCTCCCCTTAAGGTGCCCAGTTCATCCTTGAACACTAACTCATGCTTCATCAGCACTTCTTGCAGTGCCTCTGTACTGTCCTCCCTTTTATTCATTGCCTGCCAGTCCACACTCAACTCACTGATCCACCCTCGCCCTAATAGGTTTGGCCCTGACCCTGCTACCACTACCACCATAAGCTCTTTGGTGACTCCTTTGTGTTCCACTTGTACTTCGGCCGCCCCCAAAATGTCCACCTTCTGTCCTGTGTAGGTTTTGAGACTAATGGGGCATGTACCTAGCTCTGGTACTTTTGCTTCCCCCCATAGCTTGGCGTACTCAGTCTGCGACATTATGGTTACACTACATCCGGTGTCAATCTCAAACTTTACTTGACCTCCGTTCACTATCAAATACTGAGTGAGAGGGGGTACGTTGGGCCTTGAAGTGTCTATACTGTATATAGTGAAAACCTCCTCACTAGACTCACTAGACTCTTCCTCTTGTATGTAATTTGCCTGCTTTGTGTACTTCTCCCTCCCCCCCTTTGGCATGCTTTGCCCCTTTAGCACTGCTTCTCTCACTCACTGCCCTTTTACAGACTTTCTTTAAGTGCCCTATTTTTCCACAATTGTGGCACTTTGCCTTTGCAAACCTGCAGTCCTTTGCATAATGGCTCGTCCCACCACATCGGTAGCAATCCCCAACCCCGACTGGTGGACTTTTCGCGCCAGCTTCCATCTTGAAAACAGCTCCTCCCACTGGTTTACTCCATTTCTCCTTGCTCATACTGTTTAAGTCCTTAATGTCCTTGTTAGCCATCTCCATGGCTTGTGCTTTTTTAAGTGCCGTCTCAAACGTTAATCCTTCTTCTGACAGCAACCTTTGCTGTATACTGTCGTCATTAACTCTGCATACTAGTCTGTCCCTTAACATGACTGTGAGCGTATTTCCAAAATTACAGTCCTGTGCGAGCTTCCGAAGCTCCTCCACATACTCAGTAATGCTTTCTTCCGGTCTCCTAATCCTCGAATTGAATTTCCATCTCTGTACTATTTCACTAGGTTTCGGATTGAAATGATTCTTTAGTAGACTCACCAACTCGTCAAAAGATTTTTCTCCTGGCCGCTCCGGGCTCAGCAGATTCCTCATCCATGTATAGGTTTGCGCTCCCACACAACTCAGTAAAATGGCCCTTTGCTTTTCAGCACTGTCCACCTCGTTTGCCATAAAGAATTGGCTCAGTATTTCAATATACTCCTCCCAAGACAGCGACTTGCTGTCAAAAGGTGCCACGGAGCCTACCGTTCCTGCCATCCTTGGAGTCCGGTCACTTCAGCCAAAAAATCAAACTCAGCTTCGACTCCCGCAGCCTAGACTCGTGCTTTTCCGACTAGTTTACTAACCAACCCGAGCACCTCTTCCGAATACTCCAAAACTTTTCCATCCTTTATTCTCGTTGCCATATGTGGTATCTTGAGCTGGCCATAGATGGAGACAGACACAGGTTAACTCCTTAACATGGTTTAATCAACACTTGCACATAAAAACTTCTGCCATGAGGCAGCAAAAACAAAGAGTACAACCAGTACAGATCAGACTTAACTCCGGAGAGCAATTGCCACAGCACCACCTGGTGGATCAGGTTACACATAACCTCCCAGGTTACTACAGTGTCAGTCACATGTCCCTAAGACAGAGAGAAAGTTATTCTCTTATGCTTCTAGCCGACCACTGTCAGTTAAATGTGTATTCACATGTGGGATTACAATAGGTAAGAGAACTGAGCAGGCGGAGTTCATTGTGGTTAAAGGCCATGGAGAACCGTTGCTAGGAAGGGAGACAGCCATGAAACTGGGAGTTTTAAAAATAGGCGCAGATGTCTCAGCTGTGGTAGATGTAAGACAGCTACTAGAACAGCGGTATCTAAAGGTGTTCCAGGGAGTAGGAAGGCTGAACACAAAACAGATCAGTTTTTATATCGACCCACAAGTGAAGCCTGTGGCCCAGCCACTCAGGCATTTACCATTCAACTTAAGGGGGGCAGTAGAGGCCAAAATAAAACAATTGAGGGACATGGACATTATCAAACCGGTAACTGGTCTCTCCCCATGGGTAAATCCTGTGGTTATTGTACCAAAAGCGGATAAGGATGTAAGGTTATGCCTAGACATGAGACGAGCAAACCAGGCAATAGTGAGGGAACGATATCCAATCCCCACCGTTGATGAGATACTCCAGGGTATGAACGGCTCGACGGTGTTTAGTAAGCTAGACATGAAATGGGGTTATCACCAGCTAGAACTGACCCCTGAGCCACGAGAAATCACAACGTTTGCAGTACATAACAGAATATACAGGTATAAGAGGCTGATATTTGGTGTATCTTCAGCTAGTGAGCAATATCAGCACGAGATAGCTAATGCCTTAGCTGGAATAGAGGGTGTTGAAAACATCTCAGACGACATTATCGTGCATGCACACAACCAGGAAATGCACGACAGATGCCTGCATGCTGTCATGACCCGACTAATGGAAAGTGGACTGACATTAAACTCAGAGAAGTGCCAATTCAACATGGACCGATTGGTTTTCATGGGAATCCTGTTGTCTGAAAAGGGCATTGGACCAACAGTAGAGAGAGTGCGAGCGGTGACAGAAGCTCGGGAACCAGAGAATGCTACAGAGGTGAGGAGTTTCTTGGGACTCGTTGGGTACAGTAGCAGATTCATCCTGCAGTTTGCAACGCTATCAGAGCCACTGCAACGCCTGATGAGAAAAGACACACCATTTAAATTTGGGTCACAACAGAGACAGTCATTCAGTGCACTCAAGGAAGAGTTGGCCAGAGCCGGCACTTTAGCATATTTTGATAAGGACGCACCAACCAAGGTGATAGCAGATGCCAGTCCTGTATGTTTAGGCGCAGTACTAGTTCAGGACCAACAGGGACAAGAGGTGCCAATATGCTATGTAAGTTGTAGTTTAACAGACAGTGAGAGGAAATACTCGCAAACAGAGAGACAGACTTTAGCTCTTGTATGGGCTTGTGAGAGGCTGCATCCATATGTGTATGGCCGACAATTGAACTTGCTAACTGACCATAAGCCATTACAAGTGATATACGGCCCACACTCTAAACCCTGTGCCCGTATAGAGAGATGGGTACTTAGATTACAGCCGTATGATTTTAAGGTGATACACATTCCAGGCAAGCAAAACATTGCAGACCCACTGTCACGATTGCTGGGGGAGGCAGCAAAACAGGGGAGACATTCTCATAGCTCAGATGAATACGTGAGATTTGTAGCTGTGAATGCGACAGCAAAAGCACTCACTACTAGAGAGGTGGAGGAAGCCTCTGCTACCGATGCAGAGCTGATTGAGGTACGGAAGGCAATCACAAACAGACATGTTGAGAACTGTAAAGCTTATGCAGCAATTGCAAACGAGCCGTGCATAGTGGGGTACCTAGTTCTTCGGGGAACACGCATCGTGCTACCCACAGTGTTATGCGCACGAGCCCTGGTGTTAGCACATGAAGGACACTTGGGAATAGTTGGAACAAAGCAACATCTCAGAACCAAGGTTTGGTGGCCTGGCATGGACAAGGCAGCTGAAAAACACTGTAAAGCGTGCCACGGCTGGCAGATAGAAGCCAGACCCGACCCACCTGAACCGTTGATACCAATACCATTACCGGAGGGCCCCTGGCAGGATGTGTGAATACTGTGAAAACAACAGGATCAAACACCTGAAAACGACAGCAAAATGGGCTCAGGCTAACGGAGAAGTCGAGCGCCAGAGTGCATCGCTGATGAAGAGAATCAGAATTGCTCAGTCAGAAGGACTAGATTGGAAACGTGAACTTAGAAAATATGTGACTGTGTACAGGAGCATTGACCATGCCATGACAGGAAAGAGCCCGGCAGAGCTGCTCTTTAAACGGAAAATGAGAGGAAAGCTGCCAGACATCACAGAGTCACGCGTAGACATGGAAGTACGTGACCGGGACGCAGAACAAAAAGGCAAGTCCAAACTGTACGCAGATGAACAGTGGAGAACACAATACTCAGAGGTGGAAGTTGGCGACACGGTGCTGGTACGGAAGGACAAAGTGGACAAGTTCACCACTCCTTTTAATGCCACACCGCACAAAGTTTTGAGTAAAACAGGGAGTCAAGTAATAGTAGAATCTCCAGATGGAGCACGCTACTCGAGGAACACTACGTTTGTGAAGAAATACAGAACCAATGGTGTACGGGGTTTTAGATCACAGAGGTTTCTCTCTCTAGAGGCCTCTCTCTCTTGCACAGTAAAATCTTAAGTGGTTCGACCCACTCGCCCCTTAGATTCTATACTCTGGACTTTGGGGCAGGAACTACAATGTAGAGAAAACTCTTACAGACCAAGTTTGATGAAACAAAATGAAATTTTATTGCATATGGTAACACAAATCAAATGCAAGCAAATAAGAGAGTACATGGGAGGGAAAAACACAAACAAATCATAACGACACAATACTAACTAAGGCAAATGCAGGCATATTATACTCTACAAAAATCATCATGAAATAGGGAAACACATGGAACATCGAGGGATAACAACTCATGTTAATTATACCCTTAAATATCCACCCCCTTAAACCGATCTAGATCTGGTTATGGAGGGCCAGAAACATGCTCACCAATCCAACTAGGAAGTGCAAGGTTTTGAACCAGTCTGCGTTTGATCCTTTCAGGCATCCCGTCTCCACGTGGATCGTGGAGCCCCAGCGAGCTGCGCCTCACCTCTCTCCTGAGGTGGGGGTTGGGGGCGGCTGGACACCGGCTGGCCTGGATGTCGGCGGGGTCGGGGATCGTCGGCTCGACCCCGGTCAGGTTCTTTCTGTAGTTTAATTTTGTCTCTTCTCCCGAGCCGGAGCGGGTCGATGGCCTCTCGTTTCGTCAATGGCCCGGGGTTGGTCGATGATCCCCCGATGTTTTACCCCGGGGCGGGACGCCGGCTCGAACGCCCTTTTTGATGGTGGCTTAGTCTTCTTCTTCTTCGTCTCCGACGATGGAGAGGAGTCACGCTGATCTTCTCCCAAAACAGCTCCTCTTTACCCAGCTCAAAAGCTGGACAGACCCGCAAGCTGGAAAGCTGAAGATAACCCAAATTCCTACCCGTGTGTTCTCTCAATTATACTTCTTTCCAGAAGCTCTTATCTCGCGCCAAATCAGGTTAGTCATTGTTTAACTTTTGGCGGGCTTGTTGCACAACGGGGTAGTTATTATATTTTAAACTGTTCTTGGATGACCGGTAACGGGCCATCTCTGGTCTGGAATGACCTTCATTGTTTTTAATGTCCTGGTGATGTCCTTAACGGGCCCTTGATGCTCTTCTCATGAATATGAAACTGTTCCCTTTTGTCTGGGTCAACATTTAGATGGCCTTTATCTACAGGCCGATCTTGACTGGATCTGCATCCAATCTATATGTATATGTGGGTGTCTGGTTTCGTTCTCTCAGAAACGGCTTCCAGAACTTACTTTGGGCTGAATCCACAAAGCTGTCTGAGGATTTGCAGGAACCATTTTAAAGTGTCCCAATAAGTTGATCACGGGGTCTGGCAGCCATTTTGTATGCCCCTTTTTTTGGGCTTCTTTTAAAATATTCTTTAAAATCATTGCCTCTTCTGCCATTCGACCCTTTATAATATAAAGTTCAATTTTGCGAATCCTACAAATGGAACAAAGGAGACACTCCATGAGCAGGAGGAAACACAAGGGACTGAGGACAGTATAGTAGACCCTGACACACATACCACTGTGACACAGGCAATACCCACTGACACCAACATGTCAGACATACCCAATACAGCCAGACCTCAAAGGGTTAAAAGAAAACCCCAAAGACTGTCTGATTATGTCACAACATAATCTGTGCAAGAACTGCATGGGTGATGTTAAATGTTTAAACCTTGGAATTATTTAGTTGTGTGGTAAGACACAAGTTTGTAAAAAGTTTATAAACCAAATAAGTTATGCAGTGTTATTGTAAGCAACTGTTTGTAAACTGCAAGTTTGTTTCCAAGGAAAAGGGGGATGTCGTGTATTGATTGTGAGTTTGTCACCAGTCAATACGGTAATGTAATGTGCGAGTTTAACACCAGTTAATATGGTAATGCAATGTGCATTGCATTATGGGAATTACCCGGGAAAGCGGCAGTCAGCCATTTTACCAATAAAGTAAAGACCACAGTTAGAAGTCTGTCTGCCTGACTCTGATTTAATTCGACGTATCTACATGCTTGATTGAACATATTAAATCATAGATACAAGACCGCCCTATCCCCATATCCCTTGATTCCCTCAGTATCCAAAAATATATCGATCTCTGTCTTGAATATACTCAATGACTGAGCATTCACAGCTCTCTGGGTAGAGAATTCCAAAGATTCACAACCCTTTGAATGAAGAAATTTCTCCTCATCTCAGTCCTAAATGGCCGACCCCTTATTCTGAGACTGTGACCCTAGTTCTAGTCTCCCCAGCCAGAAGAAACATCCTCTACCCTGTCAAGCCCCTTAATAATTATATGTTTCAATGAGATCACCTCTCATTCTTCTAAACTCTAGGGAAAAAAGGCCTAGTCTACTCAACCTCTCCTCATAGGTTAATCCCCTCATCCCAGTAATCAATCTAGTGAACCTTTGTTGCACTCCTTCTAAGGAAAGTATATGCTTCCTTAGATAAGGAGACCAAAACTGTGTACAGTACTCCAGGTGTGGTCTCACTCTTTATTCTTATGCTCCAATCTGTTTGTAATAAAGGCTAACATACCATTTGCTTTCCGAATTGCTTGCTGTACCTGCATACTAACTTCCTGTGATTTGTGTACAAGGACACCCTGGTCCCTCTGAACACCAACATTTCCCAATCTCTCACCTTTTAAAAAATATTCTGCTTTTCTATTTTTCCTGCCAAAGTGGATAACTTCACATTTCTCCATGCTATATTCCACCTGCCACATTCTTGCCCACTCACTTAACTTGTCTATATGCATTTGCAGTCTCTTTGCCTCCTCCTCACAGCTTACTTTCCCACCTAACTTTGTATCATCAGGAAACTTGGATACATTACATTTGGTCTCCTCATCTAAGTCAATGATGTAGATTGTAAATAACTGAAGCCCAAGCACTGATCCTTGCGGTAACCCACTAGTTACAGCCTGCCAACCCGTTTATTCCTACTCTGTTTTCTGTCCGTTAACCAATCCTGAATCCATGCTATTATATTACCCCCAATCCCATGATTTGGACAGGTTGGGTGATTGGGCAGATGCATGGCAGATGCAGGATAATGTGGATAAATGCGAGGTTATCCACTTTGGTGGCAAAAACTGGAAGGCAAATTATTATCTGAACGGCAATAGATTGAGAAAAGGGGAAGGGCAATGAGACCTGGGTGTCCTTGTGTACCAGTCGCTGAAGGTAAGCATGCAGGTGCAGCAGGCGGTTAAGAAGGCAAATGGTATGTTGGCCTTCATAGCGAGAGGATTCGAGTACAGGAGCAAGGATGTCTTGCTGCAGTTGTACAGGGCCTTGGTGAGACCACACCTTGAGTATTATGTGCAGTTTTGGTCGCCTTATCTGAGGAAGGATGTTCTTGCCATGGAGGGAGTGCAGCGAAGATTCACCAGACTGGTACTTGGGATGGCAGGAATGACGTATGAAAAGAGATTGGGTCAATTAGGCTTATATTCGCTAGAGTTTAGAAGAATGAGAGGGGATCTCATTGAAACTTATAAAATTCTAACAGGACTAGACAGACTAGATGCAGGAAGGATGTTCCCAATGGCGGGGGAGACCAGAACCAGGGGTCACAGTCTAAGGATAAGGAGTAAGCCATTTAGGACTGAGATGAGGAGGAATTTCTTCACCCAGAGAGTGGTGAACCTATAGAATTCTCTACCACAGCAGGCAGTTGAGGTCAACTTATTAAATATATTCAAGAAGGAGTTAGATATATTTCTGAAGGCTAAAGGGATCAAGGGATATGGGGAGAAAGTAGGGACAGGGTACTGAATTTGGATGATCAGCCATGATCTCATTAAATGGCAGAACAGGCTCGAGGGGCCGAATGGCCTACTCCTGCTCCTATCTTCTATGTTTCTATGTATGTACGTTATGAGCCTTAATTTTGTGTAATAACCTCATGTGGCACCTTATCAAATGCTTTTTGAAAATCCAAATACCCTACATCTGCTGGTTCCCCCTTATCTACCCTGCTAGTTACAACGTCAAAAAACTCTAACAGGTTTGTCAAACACAATTTCCATTTTATAAATCATGTTGACTCTGCCCAATCATATTATGATTTTCTAAGTGCCCTGATACCATGTCCATAATAATCGATTCTAGCATTTTCCCTACTACTGATATTGGGCTAACTGGTCTATCGCTCCCTGTTTTCTCTCTCTCTCCTTTCTTGAATAGTGGGGTTACATTTATAACCTTCCAATCATCCATCAAGAAAGCCAAAATAGGACTCCCCATCGGAAAGTCATGCTGTCTTTGATATCCCTTAATGTGCATGGGAATCAACCATGTGCTGGTGACCAGAAAATCCAGAACAGCAACTCCCCAAAGCAAAGAAAAAATTATGATGAATGCAGGTAGAAAGAGAGATGGGCAAATGATTTCCAGGTAGTAAGTACCTTTAAATGGATAATTTTAACTAAATGGGTCAGCTCATGAGAAGGCTACTCCTCATTTATTTGCATGTAAGGTACACCAATGAAAATGATGTCTAATGGGAATGTAAGTGATGGGTATTCACATATTTTACATGTTATTTGCATGTACGTGCCAGTGAAAGGGTGAATGTAGGAAATGCCAACCCACATCGACGGATACAGATCCCGCCCAATTATCCAACTCTCAAAATCTTGTGCAGGAGTTACACTCAGACCTTGCCTAAGCCAGCATGGAATGTCAGCCCTCAGTGGCTGATCTGGTTTGGTCATTAAAGTTCTTCCTACCCTGTGTCCAGCTCTGCAATATGCTTCTCATAACTTTCTCCACTGATTGCTACCTCCTCTCCTTATTCTTGGGCAACTTGTCTACAAGCGCTTAAACACTCCATCCCAAAGAATTCCTCCCTTTGTGTCTCATTTTCTCCATTAGATAGTTTCTAGCCGAATATCAGACAAATGAGGTATTCTGTGCCCTGCTGAAATGCTTGCAGATAGGTGCTGCCTCTTTAAGTTACTGTAGGCCTTTAAATCTTGCAACAGTACGCAAATTGTTATCCAGCATGGGAAAGTTCCCAATGATAGGTGTTTCCCATACTGGGAGCACTCTGAATTTCTGGTAATGATACTAACCCCTGAAATACATGTAGAATCAGTGCAGTGTAGGTTGGGAGGGTGTTACATAGAAACATAGAAACATAGAAGATAGGAGCAGGAGTAAGCCATTCGGCCCCTCGAGCCTGCTCCGTCATTTAATGAGATCATGGCTGATCATCCAAATTCAGTACCCTGTCCCTGCTTTCCCCCCATATCCCTTGATCCCTTTAGCCTTAAGAAATATATCTAACTCCTTCTTGAATACAATTAATGAATTGGCCTCAACTGCCTTTTGTGGTAGAGAATTCCACAGGTTCACCACTCTCTGGGTGAAGAAATTCCTCCTCATCTCTGTCCTAAATGGCTTACCCATTATCTTTAGACTGTGAACCTGACCCTTGGTTCTGGAATTCCCCACCATCAGGAAAATCCTTCCTGCAGCTAATCTGTCTAGTCCTGTTAGAATTTTATAAGTTTCAATGAGATCCCCTCTCATTCTTCTAAACTCCAACGAATATAAGCCCCATCGACTCAATCTCTCCTCATACGTCATTCCTGTCATCCCAGGTATCAGTCTGGTGAATCTTCGCTGCACTCCCTCCATGGCAAGAACATCCTTCCTCAGATAAGGGGACCAAAACTGCACACAATACTCAAGGTGTGGTCTCACCAAGGCCCTGTACAACTGCAGCAAGGCACCCTTGCTCCTGTACTCGAATCCTCTCGCTATGAAGGCCAACATACCATTTGCCTTCTTAACCGCCTGCTGCACCTGCATGCTTACCTTCAGCGACTGGTGCACAAGGACACCTAGGTCTCGTAGCACTTCCCCTTCTCCCAATCTATTGCCGTTCAGATAATAATCTGCCTTCCTTTTTTTGCCACCAAAGTGGATAACCTCGCATTTATCCACCTTATATTGCATCTGCCATGCATCTGCCCAATCACCCAACCTGTCCAAATCATACTGGAGTTTCTTGGCATCATCCTCACAGCACACATGCCCACCCAGCTTCTTGTCGTCTGCAAACTTGGAGATATTACATCTAGTTCCCTCGTCTAGATCATTAATATATATTGTGAACAGCTGGGGTCCGAGCACCGATCCCTGCAGTACCTCACTAGTCACTGCCTGCCACTCGGAAAAAGACCAGTTTATTCCAACTCTTTGCTTCCTGTCGGCCAACCAGTTCTCTATCCAAATCAGTACCTTACCCCCAATCCCATGGGCTTTAACTTTACACGCTAATCTCTTATGCGGGACCTTATCCAAAGCCTTCTGAAAGTCCAAATACACCACATCCACTGGTTCTCCCTTATGTATTCTGCCAGTTACATCCTCAAAAAAATCCAGTAGATTAGTCAAGCACGATTTACCTTTTGTAAATCCATGTTGACTTTGTCCGATCCTGTCACTGTTTTCCAAGTGCTCTACTATTACATCTTTTATAATGAACTCTAGCATTATCCCCACTACCGATGTCAGGCTTACCGGTCTATAGTTCCCCATTTTCTCTCTACCACATTTTATGTATAGTGGGGCTACATTAGCTACCCTCTAATCCATGGGAACTGTTCCAGAGTCTACAGAATTTTGGAAGATAACCAGCAATGCATCTACTATTTCTAGGGCCAATTCCTTAAGTACCCTAGGATGTAGATTATCAGCCCCTGGGGATTTATCAGCCTTCAATCCCATCAATTTCCCTAACACCATTTCCCTACAAATACTGATTTCATTCAGTTCCTCCCTCTCATGAGACCCTGTGTTCCCTGATATCTCTGGGAGGTTATTTGTGTCCTCCTTGTGAAGATAGAACCAAAGTATGTATTTAATTGGTCTGCCATTTCTTTGTTCCCCATTATAATTTCCCCTGATTCTGACTGCAAGGGACCTACGCTTGACTTCACCAATCTTTTTCTCTTCACATATCGATAGAAGCTTTTACAGTCAGCTTTTATGTTCCCTGAAAGCTTACTCTCATACACTATTTTCCCCCTCTTAATTAATCCCTTTGTCCTCCTTTGCTGAATCCTAAACTGCTCCCAATCCTCAGGTTTGTAGCTTTTTCTTGCCAATTTATATGTCCCCTCCTTGGATCTTATGCTATCCCTAATTTCCCTTGTTAGCTACGGTTGAGTCACCTTCTTTGTTTTATTTTTTGCCAAACAGGGATGAACAAATTCTGTAGTTCATCCATGCGATCTTTAAATGTTTGCCATTGCCTATCCACCATCAACCCTTTAAGTAACATTTCCCAATCCATCCTATCCAACTCGTGCCACATACCATCGTAGTTTACATAATTTAAATTCAGGACCCTAGTCTCTGAGTCAAATAATTCACTCTCCATCTTAATGAAGAATTCTATCATATTATGATCGCTCCGCCCCAAATGGCATCGCACAACAAGATTGCTAATTAATCCTTTCTCATTACATAATACCCAGTCTAAGATGGCCTGTTCTTTAGTTGGTTCCTCGACATATTGGTCCAGGAAACCATCCTGTATACACTCCAGGAAGTCCTCCTCCACGGTACTGTTTCTAATTTGGTTGGACCAATCTATATGTAGTAAGATTTGCAAAATTGAACATTGTCCTATAAGGGTGTAGTGGCAGAAGAGGCCTTAATTTTAAAGACTGTTTTAAAAGAAGCCCAGAAAAAGGGGCATACAAAATGGCCACCAGACCCCGTGACCAGCTTTTCGGGACACTTTAAAATGGTTCCTGCAGTCCCCAGACAGCCTTTGTGGATTAAGCCCACAGTAAGTTCTGGAACGCCGTTTCGGAGAAAACGAAACCAGACAGAACCACATACATATGGATTGGATGCAGATCCACTCAGATCGGCCTGTAGATAAAGGCCATCTAAATGTTTACCCAGACAAAGGAAAACAGTTTCATATTCATAGGGGGAACATCAAGAACCATTTAAGACATCAGAAGGACATTAAAAACAATACAGGGTCATTCCAGAACAGAGATGGCCGTCACCGGCCACCCCAAAGTAGTTTAAAACATAATAACTACCCCGCTGTGCTACAAGCCCGCCAAAAGTTAAACAAAGACTAACCTTGATTTGGCCGGAGATAAAGGCCTCTTTTGAGAAGTATATCTGGGAGACCCGAGGTAGCGATCGAGGGTTCGGAGAAGGTTCACAGGATCCGGAGCTTCATCTTGAGCTTCAGCTGGGCTTCTACATTGGTACGGAGTTCAAGCGAAGATGACGGAGGATCGAGGTTCGAGATGGGAGGTCGAGTCAGCATCTAGCCCCGGGGTAACTATCAGGGGATCATCAACCAACCCCGGGACGCTGACAAGTATAGGTGAAACCTATATGAAAACGGTGAACCAACTGGGCTGTGCGACGAAACCCATATGAAAATGGTAAAACAGTTGGTCTCTCCCCGCACCGACTTCCAGGGCCGCTGACATCCAGCCTGTCCGTGACCTTCACCTCGAGGAAGAAGAGAGAGTGTTGCAGCCTGCAGCACTGACCACGTGGAGACAGGATGCCTTAAAAGGATCAAAACGCAGACCTTTTTCAAAACTCTATACTTTCCAACTGGATTGGTGAGCATATTTCTGGCCCCTCACAATCTGATCTAAATAGGCTCAGGGGGTGGGCATTTAAGGGGTAATTTTAACAATGAGTTGTTGTCCCTCGATGTTCCGTGTGTTTCCCCATTTCGTGATGATTTTTGTAAAGTATAATATGCCTGTATATATCTTAGCCAGTACTGTAGTATGATTTGTTTTTCCCTCCCATGTACCCTATTGGCTTGCAGTTTGATCTGTTCCTTTATGCAATAAAGTTTCATTTCATTTTCATTAAACCTGGTCTATAGAGTTTTCTCTGCATTGTAGTTCCTGCCTCAAAGTCCAGTGTCTAGAACCTAAGGGGCGAGTGGGTCGAACCACTCAAGGTTTTACTGTGCAAGAGAGAGGGAGGCCTCTGGAGAGAGAGAGACGTCTGCGATCTAAGAAAACCCCTGACAGAAAATGGCGACTGCGGCAGGACACTGGCAGCAGGATTGCAATGTATTAGACCCAGGTTTGAATGGGCGAAATGTTATGGATGAGAGGATAGCGGATTATGTCTTTGGAAAGGTAAATCTCACGAAACAGTGGATTTCCGATCTCTTACGGGATGGGCGTCCGGTAGACGCAGCCATCAGATGGACGGAGAGCAAAGAACATAAGAAGTCAGTCAAGAAGGCAGTGTGGCTGATGTGCTGCAAAAGACAAGTCCAGATTTTGGGCAGGGTCATTGCAGCGCAGGCAGCCAGGATCAAAACCCAAGATACAGAGATAGAGAAAAAGGCCATGGGTGGGGAAAAACTCATCACAGCGCTTCACGCACTGAATCAGGAATGCCAAGTTGTAGCTAGCCAACATCAGGCTAGAATAGAGTATCTGGAATGCCAGGTTACTGAGGCAAAGATTCATGAAACGAGGATACGGGAGAAAAACGTCCGCCTCGCACAACAGCTAAGAGCGCAGGATGAGAGAGTAGTCGAGGTTAAGGCAGCTTACAAGCTGGCCCTCGAGCACGGGTTTGAGAGCACAGACCATGGCCCCTGCCAAAAGACGATAGAAGATCTAAGAACGGCCTTGGTTAAGGCAAAAGGCATGGTATGCCTCGTAAACCCAAAAGCAAGTCACTTAGACTTTTTGAAGGAATCCAAAATCCCGATTCCATGCAAAGTATTTGTGGCACCAGCCACTGAGCCCTCTGCACCGCCGAGCTATAGTGAGGTTTGGCCCGAAGGGGGGGTGGTGGAAGAAAAGGAAGCCGAGGTGGAACAGGAGGAGGAACAACCCCTGGTAGTACAGCCGGAGCCGGCACCAATGTGTCCCACTCGGCCCCAGAGGTATGGTCCCACCGCCGCCAATGGCGCGGACGGACCCCACCTGAACCAGATCGTGCTGCCCCACAGTGCCCAACAACTCAGGGCGATGGTGAGCCACCTCCCAAAACTCACCGAGAAGGGAGATCCCTCAGTCCATTTCAGGGAGGTAGAGGAGGCAGCCGCCATCAATGAATGTGATGATCTTTAGCAGGCGAAGATGTTACTATTCTCCCTGGATAGCACAATCCTTCAGTGCCTCTCAGCAGGGAGCAAGAGGTGAATGAAAGTGTATGTGGGACTCAGGGATGAGGTCCTGGAAGTACTGGGAGTGCACGAAGGTAATCTGTTCCCCCGTGTGGAAGGGACTGTGCAGCTAACTGGAGAAGCCCCACGGGTTTTTGCAGAAAGGCTGTGGCCAGTGTATCGGCGCAGCTGTCTGGGCATGTCTGAACGGGCTGCAATGAACGATGTTCAGCGGGTTCATTGGCTCCGTTGTCTGGTTGCCAACAGCCTGTCGCAGATAAAGGCCCAAGCCAAATCTTGGTTTGACCCCCAAGGTCCCGGTGTCACGGAAGAGACGGTGCTCCGACAGCTCACCATTGCATACAAGAATTGTAGGAGTCAGGAGACACCTCCCTCTAAGGGAAAAGTGCATGAGGCAAGACCCGCAGCCCCAAGTAAAAAGGAGTGGCATCAGGAAGGGAATCGCCCTACCCAAGCCAAGCTCAATTGCTACGGGTTTGGGAAGGATGGACATTGGCGCAAGGACTGTAAAAATCCGTGGAAGGATAATGAGGGAAAATCTCCCGCAGCCCAAGCCCAAGCCCAGACCGCCGCCCCAGCACGAGTCCAGGTCCAAACCACAGCCCCTGTCCCAGAAAAGGGAACCGGTGCAGCTATGGATCCCGCTGCAATAGAGTCAATTTTAGGGACAATGCAGTCTCTTATGATCTCGCAGGGGAGGGTAGCAGCCACCACTGGTCCTGTCATTCTCAAAAACCCGACCGTTTCACCCCAATGACTAGAGCCAGCGCAGCCCGTTTACCTGTGTGCGCTGTGATATGATGTATGGAGGCGACCCCTCGTGGAGATGGAGGTAGAGCAGGAAAAGGGAACCTATCTGTTGGATACGGGGGCATCGTGCACCGCGATTCACACAGACAACCCTACCACCTCACCTCTGTCCACCGGGGTCCCATATATTCTGTCGGGCTTCACAGGCAAAGAACAGGCTGGCGCATTTTCCATCCCCCTCTCCATTCATTTAGGACCACTCCACACCAAGTGGAAGTGTATACTGATGAAGTGGGAGGTGGGGGGTGGAAAAGGCTTCCTTGGGTCCGATTTCTTAGCAGAACACGGGATCCTCGTGGATCTAAGAAATCATTGTCTCTGGGGAGCAGGTAAGGGTAAGAAGAGCGAGGTAGTAGCCATCCAAGGGAAGGGAGAAAGGGGGACCCTGTGTCCCGTGAAGCCAAAAGAGGGCTACGACCTCGAGCTCATGGTCGCCAGTGTCCCACAAGATCTGCAGGCATTCGCGTCAGGCCACTTGACTACGTTTGCCACTCACAAACACAATTGCGGGAGGGTCACCGGGTTTGAGGTCAGAGTAGACGGGAACCCCATGGCCCGGCCCCAAAAACAGTACAACTTCCCCAGGGAAGCGGAGCCTGACATGGAGACAGCAATGTCTTCACTGGTGCAGCAGGGCGTGTTGAGACCGATAGTCACCCATGTAAACTCTCCTTTGTGGCCGGTGAAGAAGCTGGACAACTCTTGGAGAGCCACGGTGGACTACAGAGTCCTCAATAGCAACATCCAACGGTAGCAACGGTAGCCTGCGCGCCGACGGTAGCAGCAGTTGCCGACCTGATAGGGAGTATCCCAGCATCCGCGACCACGTTCACGGTGCTGGATATTTCCAATGGGTTTTGGTCCATCCCTTTAAGGAGGGAGGATCAGTACAAGTTTGCCTTTACTTTTAAAAGGCAACACTACACCTGGAACTGCTTGGCACAGGGTTTCCATAACAGCCCCAGCATTTTGCATCAATGCATGGCAGGAAGCTTAAAGGAGTTCAGCCAGCCCAATCAGCTAGTGCAGTATGTGGACGACCTGCTCCTGTTCACAGATTCCGGAGAGGAACACGGTCCACTATTGGCCGAGCTATTGGAGCTGTTAGGCAGAAAGGGTTTCAAGGTAAACCCAAAGAAGGCACGGATCAGCCAGCAGGAGGTAAAATTCCTGGGTCTCACCATCCGCGCTGGAGAGAGAGACATAGACAAGGCTAGACGGGAATCGGTGCAAGATCTACCGATCCCCACCACCGTAACGGGTGTGAGGTCCTTTCTGGGTCTGACCGGGGACTGCAGAGACTTCATTGAGGATTATGCAGCCACAGCGGCCCCGCTGCTCCGACTCCTACACAAGGGAGTGGAGTAGTCCTGGGATGAGGGTTGCCAGGCAGCATTTGAAAAACTCAAGGGGGACTTGCAGACCGCGCCAGCTCTGGGGGCCACAGATGGGGGGGGAGGAGTTCTTCCTGGAGGTAGCAGCTAGCGGGGATAACTTGAGCGCTGTACTGCTTCAAGAGCGACACGGCAAGCTAAGGCCGGTGGTTTACTCCTCCAGAGTGCTCACAGATATGGAAAGGAGTTTTTCCAATTGTGAGCGGCATCTATTGGCCACGCATTGGGCTGTGAAAAGGTCTCTGATCTTCACAGGCACCTCTCCCATCACTCTCCTCACACATCACACACCCACCCGGATGCTTCTGGATGGAAGGATTAAGGATGGGACAGTAAGCAGTGCCCGCATTGCGCGCTGGACCCTCCTCCTTTCACAGATGGATCTGAAGGTGAAGGGTCTCTGCGAGCCCAAGCTCGTGGCCAACATGGTATATCCTGGAACAGCCCATCGGTGTTCTGTAGAAGGGGTATGGGAAGTGAACGTAAGTTTACGGGCCGGGATACATCCCATGGGCCGCGAGATCTACGTAGACGGTTCCAGCACGGTATCTGCTGGAGAACGCCTCACAGGGTGTGGAGTTTATGACCCCGCGGCAGACATTGCCCTGGCGATTAAGCTCCCCAGCACTATGAGCGCCCAGCAGGATTAACTGTCCGCAGTAGTGTGCGTCATTACACACCCCGAGATCGTCCCCACCCCATACACGATTTGCTCAGACAGCATGTTCACATGCAATTCATGTACGGAATACCTGGCCATCTGGTCTCGCCGCGGATATACCTCTGCGGACGGGTGACCCTTGACCGTAAAGCCCCTGTTAGAAAACATCCTGGCCGCAGTGGGGGAGGAAGGGGAAGTCTTTATCCACAAGGTGAAGGCCCATTCCTCCACGGAATCCCGCAACCAGGGTAACCAGCAAGCGGATACGCTAGCCAGGGAAGGTGCCCGCACCGGCATTTTTGGGATCCCTATGGGTCCAAATCCGTGGCAGTAATCCAAGGCAGGGATGGGAATCAGGGGACCACAGGGGTAACACTGTCCCCAGACCTCAAGAGCGTCCAAACCCTAGATCCCGTCCTAAAAACAGTCCTCAAGGCCATCACTGAGGGCAAGGAAATAGAAGGTCCGTACGGTACAGCAGCCCTCTCCATCAAGGAGGGCATGCTGTTCCGAGGGGAACAGTGGGTTGTGCTGCAGCAACACCAGAGGGAATTCCTTCAACTGGCCCATGAGGGTCCAGGAGCGGGACACCCCAGGCCTGAGGTCACCTGGCAACGGGTAGAACAGGTGGGATGGTGGCCGGGACTTCGGGACGATGTCCGCGAGTTCTGTGCTAATTGTCTTGTGTGTGCTGCAAACAACCCAGACCCCCAGAAAAGGAAGGTGCCCATGGGACACATCAGGAGAGTAGAGGGACCATGGCAGTCGATACAGGTCGACTACATCGGGGCCCTGCCCACCGCCCAGGGAGGCTATAAGTACTGCCTTGTCCTGGTGGATGTGTTCACCAAGTGGGTAGAAGCTTTCCCTTGCAAAACTGCCACAGCACTTAGTACTGCCAGGCTCTTGGTCCGGGATGTGTTCTCGCGGTGGGGACTACCACGATTTGTGGAGTCCGATCAAGGGAGTCATTTCACCGGCCAAGTGATGCAGAACACCCTCATGCTCTTAGGCATTGAAGGGAAGTGGCACGTGGCCCACAATCCGCAGTCATCTGGGATTGTGGAATGCATGAACCGCACCCTCAATGAAAAACTGAGGAAAGAGACGATGGACTCACCCCAGAAATGGGCGGAGGTCCTGCCTCGAGTCCTCATGGGGATCCGGGCTAGCCAGTCTAAAATTAAGGGGTACTCCCCGCACGAATTGATGACTGGGAGAATCATGCGAACCCCCACCCATGTACTAGTCCCGGTGCTCACTGAAGTTCAGTTCCGAGACGTAAATCGGGAAAAGTTTGCCCGGACCCTTTTTGAGCACCTGAAACAGGTTTATGGGCAAGCGGCTGGGAACATGGGAAAGCAGCATCTGGGCAACGGGTTGCTGCTCGAGCCCCGTAAGACACAGGAGTGGGAAATTGGAGACCAGGTCATGGTGAGAAACTATGCCCGAGTGGGGAGTTTAGAACCACTGTACATGGGGCCCTACAGTATTGTAGACAAAGCCAGCCCCATGGTTTACGCAGTGAAATTGCCCCGACGCACTAAATGGTTTCACATCAATCAGTGCAAACTGTTTAAGTTGGGAGCAAAAGAGCCAACAACTGAAGCCAGGCCTGAGGGTAAAAATCCTCAGCCTGAGGCACACGATGAGTCGCAGACCACACAGGCTGGAACCGCAGCCTGTTTGAGGGGAGAAGCTATCCCGCCCACCTGGGAGGTTTCCCCATTGGTCTGGGACTCGGACGGGGAAGAGCCCGAAGACCAGGGCCCTCCCCCTGATCCGAACGCCATCGGGGGGGAGCCCGAACAGCTAGGCCCCGCCCCGACACAATTCTGGAGGAGGTGGAGTCGGAGGACGGAGGTCCCGCCCTCGACTCAAGCTTAGGGGAGGTAGAACTTGGGGGCGGAGATTCTCCACCTGTAGGGACAGGTAGGAAGAAGTCGTCTGCCACAGGCCCAAATCCCAAAGGGGCGGAGCTTGAGGGAAGGGAGCCGAAGCCGGCAGTCGTGGTGGAGCCACGGGCTGTGAGGGCTAAAGTCCCAACCACAGGTCCACTCGCTAAGAGAGCCTCGCCCAAGACACCCCTTCGCAGGTCGTCTCGGATGCCTCAGCCAAGGAAAACCTGGCCAGATTTCCCCTACGTCAGCAGACACCGACTTGGGAAACCCCTGGTAAAACGCAGTCCCCAATTAGCAGCAAAAGGCGGCGGGGGACCCAAGCTACAGGTCAGTGCAGCCCCGCCACAGGGAGCGGTGAGCTGCAGTCCAAACAGGGATTAGGCAAGCCACCCGGGGACGGGCGGCGCTGTACATAAGTTAAGTTTAAGTTTAAGTTTAATGTTTGTAATTTTAAGGCGATAGTATGTATAAGTAGTAGTTTTGGAATCTGCCCAGCATGTGTGTTTGTTTGGGATCGGGGTCGAAAGACCCGATCATGCCTTCACCTAGGCCAGAATCTCTCGGTAGCCTGGCTGTATCGTTTAATCTGTTGCAGGAACAAAAGGTGCCATGGAAAAGATTCTTATCTCGCTCACGGTGATCGGGTGTAGCTTGGCCTACCGGGGCTACAACAAGGACTCCATCGTGTATGGATGTTCCGGGGACACAGCCCCCATCGCGACGGATGGGTCGGGCGCGCGTGACGTTGAGGAGACAGCTACCAGTTCCACGAAGGGAGGTGGCCAGGATGGCTGGGGTCAAACTCTACAGAATACTACAGCCAGTCGGGATTCACATACAGAGAGACTTCTCTAATGTGTCCCAGGGTGAGGATCATTGCACCCAGAATCAGCGTTACCGTCGGGAAGAAGATTTGTTTGGTCTGCACGGGACATGTTCCTTTGGACCGACGGTGGTGGCTGCGGAAGCTGAGTAAGACCATGAAGAACTCCACGGTCGAGTGGGAGAGACTCACTAACAATACCCATCGGACTATTACGGGGACTCATGGGGGGTTGAGTGTCTGTTGGGACAAATGGTGGGAACCAGATGAGGGGATTTACATCTGTATGTGGGGTTCAGAAAGCGTCTGCCCCACAGGCGTCTCCATCTTTTTCCAAAGACAGTGGCAGGATGCTGGAAAAGGGATGAGGTGGGACGTCAGCACACGGGCGTGCGGAGTCCCATACTCTCAGATCCCAGTGAATGCCACTGAGCTCATCACCCGCCCCCGCAAGCCCCTGCCCACGATTCCGGTAGCCAAAGCCCGCAAGGAAGGGTGCCCCACCAGTAAGAAGGGACCCGGGAACGGATTGGTATTAGTGCCCACAGGTCAGGTCCTGTACCAAGGGGTGCACTACGCGGTGGCCTCGGTGATTTTAAACCTCACCGAGGTGCGATTGCCAGAGTGCTGCCCCAAGGAAATGGAGCAATTTTACCAGGTCCTGTTAACAAACATGTTCAGACAGTTTTATGAGTTCGACTTTGCCGATGTCGACAGAGCCGGACTGTACACCACACCACATGAGGTCTTGGACAGGGTAGGGAGACAAAGAAGGGGTACAGTAAATGATATTTTTACAGCCTTTAAGACAGGGACTCCCGTCATCAACACTCTGGATGACGTGAAGCTGCAGACCCAGATTAATTATTTAAAAGGGCGGTTAAGAAAGATACTGACGGACGAGAATAAGTTAGTGGGTTCTGAGTTACATGAGGGCCAGGCCATGACACTACACTTAAAAGAAATTATAGCTGAGCTGGAGAAACACGTGCAAATGGTAAATGCTCTCATCAGGGAGGATCGGAATGCATCAGATCAGGCTGCGCAGAACGAAGCGTGCGTGCTGTACGGGGCGTGGTTACTGGGTGAGGGCCGCAGTAATCTGGAGGACATAAAACAAGGTTTGGTCCCCTCCTGGATCAGCAATAAGCACCTCGCAGCCCTCCACCCTTTTGAGAATGCATTGAGTCCGTGCCAGCTCAGACTAGCTTCAGAGGCCTACCCAGTCCCAGTGGACTGTGGGAGGTCTAATCGTACCATTATGGGTATAGTGGTAAGAATGCCGGTTATGGGAAAAACAGCTAAACCCGCCCCGGTATACAGGGTGGAGAATATTGGAGTCATTCAAGGGGGTGCACACATTCGCTGCACAGGGGTCCCACCGTACGTCATTCGATGGGAGCATGCAATGATGGGTACCGACCTCTCGGGATGCTGGAGCCGGGGAGCACACATCATCCTGTATCCCCAGCACTTGAGTGCCTATTCAAAACCACAGTGCGGGTTCAGAACTGCTGGCGCGAAGCCTATAAATTGCACCATGGAGGCAATGGCACAAGGCCATGTGCCCCCGCAGGTGGCATATATAGGAGGTGGGACATACTGTGTCACCACTGCAGCGCCCCACTACCAACATGGACAGCATGGTTGGTGCCCGGTCAGTGACAGCAGTTTCTGCTTCAAACCCAAGGCAGAAGTTCAAGTGGCCCAAGAGCGAATTGTCCCCATCCCTGAACCTTCCACTGTTCACATCACTGTTAAAGAAAATTTCACCGATCTACAACGATTCGTTGCACATTTTGGGTATATCATTCACCCTCTCCCTGAACACCTCACCAAGATACTAAAAGCTGTTGCAATTTCACAGAAACATTTTTACACGCTGGAGCAGAAGACATTAGAAATAGGGGCAGACATATTAGATATAGTGACCCCACAGTGGTGGGACCTGTTCACCAATATAGAAGTCCCTTCATGGATTAGGCTAGCCTCCCACATCCTTGTAGTGTGTCAGGTTTTTATTGTGATTTATTTACTGTTTGTACATTGTAAGATGGACAAGCGTGTCCAGAAGTATGAGAACAGAGGAGAATGGAGAGAGCATTACGTGCGGGTAGAAGAGGAGACACCCGTTTAGATTTTTGCTGCTATGTATAAAGTTAAAGTTTCCCTTCCTCCTCTATTTTTGATAGTATTCATGTATGATTTTGTGTGTATTTTTTCTTTCTTTATGGTATTTTTATTGATATGTGTTGCTATTAATAAAAGAGAATAGGTATGAACTAGGTGGTGTAGGGGTAGTAGGCTCCCCTCCACACTGGGAAATGTGTGTGTCAAATTTCAATTCCAATGTATTGCCATCTATAGATGCTTAATGTACACTGCGGGTTTTCTGAAATTGGAAGTGCATGTGTCGTGGGGTCGTAGATTGGTAAATAAAGGGGATGGTTTGATTATGGAGAGTCAGGAAATTTTGCTCACCCAGAATTATGATACTTCAAGCAAGTTATAGTATCATCAGAGGGGACTGTAAGATTCGCAAAATTGAACATTGTCCTATAAGGGTCTATTGGCAGAAGAGGCCTTAATTTTAAAGACTGTTTTAAAAGAAGCCCAGAAAAAGGGGCATAAAAAATGGCCGCCAGACCCCGTGACCAGCTTTTCGGGACACTTTAAAATGGTTCCTGCAGTCCCCAGACAGCCTTTGTGGATTCAGCCCACAGTAAGTTCTGGAAGGCCGTTTCGGAGAAAACGAAACCAGACAGAACCACATACATATGGATTGGATGCAGATCCACTCAGATCGGCCTGTAGATAAAGGCCATCTAAATGTTTACCCAGACAAAGGAAAACAGTTTCATATTCATAGGGGGAACATCAAGAACCGTTTAAGGCATCAGAAGGACATTAAAAACAATACAGGGTCATTCCAGACCAGAGATGGCCGTCACCGGCCATCCCAAAGTAGTTTAAAACATAATAACTACCCCGCTGTGCTACAAGCCCGCCAAAAGTTAAACAAAGACTAACCTTGATTTGGCCGGAGATAAAGGCCTCTTTTGAGAAGTATATCTGGGAGACCCGAGGTAGCGATCGAGGGTTCGGAGAAGGTTCACAGGATCCGGAGCTTCATCTTGAGCTTCAGCTGGGCTTCTACATTGGTACGGAGTTCAAGCGAAGACGACGGAGGATCGAGGTTCGAGATGGGAGTTCGAGTCAGCATCTAGCCCCGGGGTAACTGTCGGGAGATCATCGACCAATCCCGGGACGCTGACAAGTATAGGTGAAACCTATATGAAAACGGTGAACCAACTGGGCTGTGCGACGACACCCATATGAAAATGGTAAAACAGTTGGTCTCTCCCCGCACCGACTTCCAGGCCCGCTGGCATCCAGCCTGTCCGTGACCTTCACCTCGAGGAAAAAGAAAGAGTGTTGCAGCCTGCAGCGCTGACCACGTGGAGACAGGATGCCTTAAAAGGATCAAAACGCAGACCTTTTTCAAAGCTCTATACTTTCAAACTGGATTGGTGAGCATATTTCTGGCTCCTCACTATCTGATCTAGATAGGCTCAGGGGGTGGGCATTTAAGGGGTAATTTTAACAATGAGTTGTTGTCCCTCGATGTTCTGTGTGTTTCCCCATTTCGTGATGATTTTTGTAAAGTATAATATGCCTGTATATATCTTAGCCAGTACTGTAGTATGATTTGTTTTTCCCTCCCATGTACCCTATTGGCTTGCAGTTTGATCTGTTCCTTTATGCAATAAAGTTTCATTTCATTTTCATTGAACCTGGTCTATAGAGTTTTCTCTGCATTGTAGTTCCTGCCTCAAAGACCAGTGTCTAGAACCTAAGGGGCGAGTGGGTCGAACCACTCAAGGTTTTACTGTGCAAGAGAGAGGGAGGCCTCTGGAGAGAGAGAGTCCTCTGCGATCTAAGAGAACCCCTTACAATGTAGATTAAAGTCACCCATGATAACTTCTATGCCCTTATTGCACACGTCTCTAATTTCCCATTTAATGCCATCCCCAACCTCAGCATTACTGTTTGGGGGTCTGTATACAACTCCCACTAACATTTTCTGCCCCTTGTTATTTCTCAGCTCTACCAATACAGATTCCACATCAACAGAGCTAATATCCTTCCTTACTATTGTGTTAATCTCCTATTTAGCTAGCAATGCTACCCCACCTCCTTTTCTTTTTTACCTGTCTTTCCTGAATATTGAATACCCCTGGATGTTGAATTCCCAGCCTTGGTCTCTCTGGAACCATGTCTACGTAATCCCAATTATATCATATCCATTTACATCTATTTGCACAGCTAATTCATCCACCTTATTACAAATGCTCCTCGCATTAAGACACAAAGCATTCAGGCTTGTTTTTTTAACAATCTTAGACCTTTTAGAATTATTATTTACTGTGGCTATGTCTGATTTAAACCCTTGATTTCCCTGACTGCCACTTTTGCTTTTCTCCTTCCTGTCTTTTGCTTCGATCCTTGCTTCCCTTTCCTCTGTCTCCCTGCACAGGTTCCCAACCCCCTATCATTTTAGTTTAAACCCTCCCCAACAGCACTAGCAAACAGTCCCCTGAGGACATCAGTCCCGGTCCTGCCCAGGTGCAAACCATCCAGTTTGTACTGGTCCCACCTCCCCCAGAACTGATTCCAATGTCCCAGGAATTTGAATCTGTCCCCCTTGCACCATTCCTCTAGCCACTTATTCATCTGAAATATCCTTCTGTTTCTACTCTGACTAGCACATGGCACTGTTAGCAATCCTGAGATTACTACCTTTGAGTTCCTATTTTTGAATTTACCTCCTAACTCCCTATATTCAGCTTTTAGGACCTCATCCCAGTTTTTACCTATATCGTTGGTACCTATATGCACTACGAGAACTGGCTGTTCACCCTTCCCCTCCAGAATGCCCTGCAGCCACTCCGAGACACCCTTGACCCTTGCGCCAGGGAGGCAACATACCATCCTGGAGTCTCGGTGCGGCCGCAGAAACACCTATCTATTCCCCTTACAATAGAATCCCCTATCACTATAGCTCTCCTGCTCTTTTTCCTCCCGTCCTGTGCAGCAGAACCACCCATGGTGCCAGGAAGTTGGCTGCTGCTGCCTTCCCTCGATAAGCCATCTCACTCAACAATATCCAAATTGGTATATCTATTTGAGAGGGGGATGGCCACAGGGGATCTCTGCACTACCTGCCTGCACCTACTACTCTGCCTGGTGGTCATCCATTCCCTTCCTGCCTGTGCAATGTCGGTGTGACCAATTCACTAAACGAGCTATCCACGATGTCCTCAGCATTGTGATTGCTCCAGTATGCATCCATTCACAGCGGTCTGTCAGTAGCTGCAGCTGGATACACTTCCTGCACACATGGTCGTCAGGGACACATGAAGTGTCCCTGATTTAGCGCAGGAGGAGCATGCCACAGGGCTGAGCTGTCCTGCCATGACTTACCCTTTAATTAATTTAAATTAATTTAAATCAAATCACTACCACTAATTACACTACAATTAAATGATATACTCAAGGGCCCTTGGTTAGTAGCACTCCCCGATATACAACAGGGACCTTAGAAACAATAACCACAAAAATTAAGACCTTCTAAACATTATAAACTATTAATCTTAACTGTCAAACTATAGAGTAGTATAAATACTCACCTGGCCGTACTCACCCAGTCAATGGCTTCCTCTTGCCTGTGTCACTTTTTGAATCGTGATGTGGCTCCGGAACGCCGCCGCCGGTCTGTGAGATTGGTAAGCCTTGTACCACCGCTCTCTCCGCTCCCGACACTAGCCTCTGTGAAAAAGCCCATGAAAGTTAGTTTAAGTACTCACTGTACCGCCGCTCTCTGCTCCTCCCAAACTAGCCTCAATCAGTTCCCTCCCCTTGTGCCGACACCACTTTTGACTTCTGACGTCACTCTTTGAAAATTCTGCCGGTGCTGATTTGGTATCACCGCCGCCGCCTCACTGCTCCTCCCTGGTCCACGCTACTGCCGCCGCTGCTGCTGCTGTGGGGCCTACCTGCACCTGGGGCTCTCTTTTTATCACCGCCGCCACCTCTTCACTCCTCCCAGGTCCGCACTGCCGCCACCACTGCTGCTGCTGTCTCCCTGCACAGGTTCTTTTCACACCACCCACTTCCAGTTGGAAAAATCTCAGCTTGAGCATTTTAACTTATTCTGGTTAAAGTATTGTGTTTATTTACTTTCTCCAACTTGGAAAAACATAAACAACGTGTTCTCCCTCATTAGCAATAACCCAAGTCGATTTAAATGAGATACAATTCCCGATAGGCTAAAGGGTTTCAAAACAATTAGGGCAAACCTTTTAACTTTGGCAATGGCTACTATAACAAGTGTCAGCTCATCGGCCGCCCATCATACACCCGTTCAAAATCAATGGAAAGGAAAATTGGGCGGAGTGTACAATGGGCGGCTGATTCGCTACTGCCTGTTTTACACCCCGGGTGAAGTTCAATGTTCCGACCATAAATTCCTAGTATTGCTGGTATTGATCCCAGGGTATTAATAGAGCAAAGGTAAGAGACTTGTGAGGGATTGTTGATGAACACTGGGGAGGTCTTTCGAAACTCTGGTAGATCGAAAACAGGCTAATATGTTGCCCATTTTCAAAAAGGTTGATAAAGCAGATGTAAGCAACTACTGGCTCATTAATCTTACTTCAATACAAGGTAAAGTAATGAAACTGACTATCAGGAGTAAAATTGACAATTACGTGTACAATAATAACCTGGCAACTAATGAGGATTCAGAAGGGAAGATCCTGCCTGATCAACCTCCTTGATGTTTTTGCTGAATGAAACATCCCAATTACACCTGGAAAGCCCTACAACATGGTGTACCTAGACATTAGACAAATTTCCACATTGAAGGCTACCAGTCAAGTTCAAAATGGAAGGGATTCAGGGTAAAACTTGGAAATAGGTAAGAATTTGCTGATAAGTAGAAAGCAGTGGGTTCTTGTTAGAGGTTTTATGTTGGGTTGGGGAGGGACATAATGAACAGAGTGCCCTAAGGATTAATGTTGAGACCCCTTTTGTTTCTAATATGCAATATGTTTCTAATATGCCATAACAACTAGGATTTAAAAACTCAATGCAAATTCATCAAGTTTGCAAATGATACCAAATTAGAATGTGGCAATTGATTCTGAGGCTGCTGCTTGGAAACTACATCATGAATTTGATAAGTGAGTGGAATTGAGCACAATATCCAGGCTGTCACTCCAGTGCAGCACTTAAGGGAGTGCTGCACTGGCGGATGTTCCGTTTTTTGGATGAAACATTAAACCGAGGCCCCGTCGCCCCTCTCAGATTGAGATAAAAGATCCCACGGTACTATTTCAAAGAAGAGCAGGGGAGTTCTCCCCTGGCCAATGTTTATCTCTCAACCAACATCACCAGAACAGATTATCTGGTCATTATCACATTGTTCTTTGTGGGACCTTGCTGTGCGTAAATTAGCTGCTGTGTTTCCTAGATTACAGCAGTGACTACACTTGAAAAAGTACTTCATTGGCTTTAGTGTGCTTTGGGATGGGAAAGGCGCTATATAAAGTCTTTCTTTTTATAATGGCAGATGAAATGTAATACAGGCAAAAGTATTACACGTAGGAATATAAAGTGGAATACATAAGTACTCCATGAGTGGTGTTAGAACAGCTAAGATTAAGTTGAAAGAAATCTAATGGTCTTAGTAGACTTGCTGCTCAATGTGTCCGACCAAGGACAGAAACTCTGTACGGCTTGCTCATTTCAATACCCAAATTCTCAGTGTTCACTCCTAGGCATGTGACACTCCAGGCCAGAACCATAACATTTGAAAATCTTCCCTATGATATACAACTCTGGTTTGCTACACATGCTGTATGTGTACCAGCAGAGTATACTCTACACATGTTCCACATATACAGAAATCTGATGAAAGTGACAGTCAAGCAGTACAATTGTTAAATAAATAAATTTTGCTGCAGTCAGCATGAAACATGACAAATATGCTCAGCTTAATGAAACTGCTTAGACTGACAGACAGTCCCATTTGTAATCAGTTTTCTGCATTCCTTCAGAGAGCTCTTTGAAAGAACATCAAGCTGTAATCAACAGGCAAGGGTCAAGTGTGAGGCACATTTGAATCCTGCTATGCATGATTTATTTGTGGTTTGTACTTCATTCCTTCCAAGTATTTCACATTTAATTTACCAGTGGAAAAGGTCAAAATTTATCTGTGTTGACACTAAATCAGACAATACAGGTGACTGCCAGAGATCAGTATGTGATTAATTTTATCTTGTAGTATATTGCTCTGAACATGGAAACCAACTGGCTGCATTGCTGTATGGAATGCAGTGCCACAGATAAACAGATGTCCAATTGGAAATTACAGAGCTTTTTTTTTACTTGAAATATTAATATCAAAAACCTAGCTCGATAATGTACAAAGTATCAGTTTAATCACAACAGTTGTGAGGAAAGAAATCAAATCAATATCATTATTAAATTAAATTCAAAGCTTTGACATATTTCACTCAAGTGGAAATGTGTTTTAATCTATATTTAGGTTACCACTTGAAACACTTGCTACAAACACTTTCCACAAAAACAATAATTGAGGAAACAGAAACATTTCTGGGCATTTTACTTTAACTATACCTACACTGGCATTTAGTGCCTGAATTGAAGCATAGGGCATCTATGTATTCTGTCTTTAACAAGAAATGTAAGCTGCCAAAGTGTTGTGATTGGTGAAATGGAGCATCTTATGACAATTTTGATGAATTAGAAACCATAATTGATAAATGATAATTCAAGAATATCCATTCATAGTTATATTGGCCCAGAAATTCGGGTCTCCATGGGTGAGTACGCATGGGGTACTCACCCGTAGGCCCAATGGAAGTGCCGGTTTCGTGCATGCACTGCACATGCGCGGGAAACCGGCACTTTCGTTCCCCTGAAAGAAGGGGTTCAGAGGTGGAACGTGTGCGCAGGAGAGGCAGCGCGTGCGCAACGAACTTACGTGTTTTTCCGGGAGGTTAAGTCTCCAGGAGTTACACATATAAAATGCAGGCGCAAGGCTTGCTTTTAACAAGGTAAGTAGTGAATTAATTAAAATTAAAACATTTTTTCCACAGGTTTATTATTTTTAAATAATTTAAAGAAAGGTAAGTTTATTTTTAGCCCTGTTAAAAAATGTAATTAACTTTTTCAAAAGTTTAAATTATTGTTTAAAATAGTTATTTTATAAAATTTATAGTTATTTTAAAAATGTGATTTTTTAAAAAATTTACTTGAAGTTTTAGTGATGTTTTGGGGCTTATAGTATTTATGGTTTTGACAGCTCTTTCTGTCAATTTTATGAATGGGCATTCCCTGCTACCATTGGTTCTCCATGGCCCACGTGATCCCAGGGGACGCATCGAACTAACTGCGCCCCTGGGATACGCAAGCACTGTGCGCCGGCAGTTGGAGCAGGCCCAGGATCAGAATCCCACATGGGCCCACAGCTCAACGGCCGGCGCGCTAGTTAAGTGCAGGTCAGAGGCTTACACCTGCAGGAAGCCTCCGACCCAAATTTCTGGGCCAATGTTTTTTGAATATTCTTTTATGAAAGGTGAAGAATAAACTAAGTAAAATAATTATGTACACTTGTTTGAATATATTTCAGCTTTAAATTTTTAGTCCTTTAAGTAATCCAAATATTAACACCATTGGAACACTTAAAGAGGTCACATATAACCCCCATTAAAGATAGGAAAGTGGGGTATAACTAAGCATTAAAACTGTTCAAAAATTCAAACATATCTGAATTTGCCTGGTATAATTCAACTGCATCAAATTGGTACCTTCACCAGATTTGGTTAAAGGATTAGTCCATGGTTAGGCTCTGTTTGTGGCCTTATCCAGGAGTTTACTGCTGAAAATCAAAACACTACTTGAAAAGTATCATCAGATCACCTCCATACTTCAAAAATTAATTAGTATTCTTTCCTTCTAATCAGAGCTATATTTTACTTGTTTAAAGAGGTTTGAGTGGGGCACCCAGAGTTGACAGAACCTAATATTTCCAACTTGCTTTGACAGTCTTCAGCTTCCATTAGTAGAGCTCATGATACAAAAAATTCAGAATGGTCTGTGAAAGGAATATATGCGCTAGTTTTCTTGTATCATGCTTTCTTGATCTCTTGTGGCGCCTGCAAAAATTCCAATGCAAGAGTGGGTGTATTTTTATTTTATTTTACTTTTATCACTTATGTCTATCTCACTACAGGTAAATATAAGCTTCTTGTTGAATCCAACCGAACATGTGAACTGAGTCCTGTTCCCTCAATCCTTGTGATGTGACACCTGTGTTGGCATTTGATAGACTAGTGCTTGCAGCTGATCTCAGATAGCCTGCAAATAAATAGCAATAGCTAAATCAGTGAGACGGGATAGACTCAATGCATGTGCTGAGAATTTCTGTGGGGCTTCTCCCAGCTCTATATGCATGTATCTCCAGGGCTTCCACTGATCTTTCATCGAGGTTACAACCGGAGATTGGGAAAACTCTTGTGAAAATTCTACTCCATGATCTATAAAATATGCAACTGGCTAACAAGTTAGAAAATAAATAAAGGTGATGCTCTTTCATAGGGTTGTTAAGATAGTACAACGTGGCAGATCCTCCCCTCTACCATTACTGTAGTTTGGTTGGAATCAAAGGAGAATTCTGGGGTATTAGTGGTAATTAGAAAAAAATCAGATTATATGAGATAATAGGACAACTATTATGTGGGATAGATAGCTGATTGAAATTGCGTAAGCAGAGGGCTGTTAATAATGGAACTGGATCTGATTAGGACTTCATCACAAATGGAATTCCACAGCCTTTTTATTGGAATCATTTCTGTTCATTAATTTCATTAATGATTTAGAGGAGGGCTCAAAGGAAACCTTTCTTAAATTTACTCAAGGTGCACAAATGTATGTGAAGGTTAACAAATCAGACCAAATTAATAACGTCAATTTAGACAAGTTGGGTAAATGGGCTCATGTGTGGCAGATGTCATTTAACGTTCCATTCCTGTCCTTGCAGAATTGTTGCAGTCCGAAACACAGGCTATCTTGAAATGGGAGCAGAAGTCTTTTGAAAATTAGCTTGCCTGATATCTTGTTCTCCCCACCAAGCATACTTCTCCTTACATTCATGTGGAACATATTCTACTTACATTTGTGAGCTGACTTCACTCAATCAAGTGAAATTAGCTGGCCACTCTTGCTGCGGAAAGTTCCACAAAGATGGAGTGATCTGGGTGACACTTCAGCTGGGATGACTGAATCCGATCATAGCTGTTTTGAATGACTCATAAACCTTATGATAGGCAGATTGTCAAAGGGCGGGCTGAATACTTCCACTGCATTATATTTGGAAAGATATTTTTCAACAGTGGCAAAAGTTGTTTTGATTGTTAAAATAATATGGAGGTATCATGTGAGTTCCTGTTCAGGCATTGTGACGTACGTAATTGTTTGAGTCTACAGAATTCAGGATTATGGTTTCCATCTCTTTAGGTTTCAATAACTGTCACAAACTGGCTCAACATAGAGTAACATAAATATTTGATATGTGGGGCACTCATTTCAATCTACAGTACCCGTTACTCCTGTAAGTGCTGCTGTGATGGGTATGTTCAATGTTAAATGTCTCGCACACTGTGTACCACATAATGGGCCATATTTTCCGACTGGAGGCTTCCCGTGTGCGGAAGCGTCCGATCTGGAAAAAACCTATGCACTTACCTGAGGGCTCCCAAGGTGCGTATAGTTCCGATGCTGGGTCTCTCCAACTCCAAGTGCGCAGGGCCTACGTTGTAGGGTTCTCAAAATTCCCACATTCCCCAATGTTATGGGTAAAGGGACCCTGTATGGACAAGTTATTAAAAACAGGGTACCCAAAATGGCTTCTGCCACCTCGTGACCAAAATACAGGATTTTTAAAGCAAGGCCCTGCAGGGGAAAAGGCAGGTACTTTTTCAAACCTGAAACGAAACTTAAAATGCATGAATCTGTGAAGAGACTTTGTGGAGCCAGACAGCTAAAGCAAATACAGAATATGCATTCATTCGCCTTGAAACAGATCAAGTTAGAATGGGCCTAAATCGAGGCCATTACGTTTCTGCATATTTAATCGGTAACAGCTCACAGTAGCCATCAAGTCAGGATGGGGACAATTAAGTTTCATAAATGACAAACAACCAGGACATCGAGGCCATTAAACACGGAGACAACCACTCCAGAAGTCGTTAAAGTAAATGGCTGTAATCATTTTAAACGAACCCGCCAAAAGTTAGAAAAAGTACTGACCTGATTTGGCACGCAGATAAGGAATAAAGAACAGGTATAATCGTAGGCCCATCAGTGGCAATCGCTCTCTTGACTCTTATCCCTTGCTTGTGGCCTTGGCCTGCTTCCTCTCGTTCTCGTGCCCTGGCTCTTCTCACTCCCCGCGCCACTCAACACCATGGACACCCATTACACCGGTTCTAAACGCGGGAGGAGAACAGAACCTGATTCGAAAGCACACAGGACACACAGGCCACAAACGGGCAGATGAAACGAGACAAGACGAAGAATACGGTAAACCGATAAGAGCAGAGAAGGGCAGCGGGAAGACGCGTTGGGGGACAAACGCCTAGTTATAAGCTGGTGTTTGAAGAATAAGTTGGCGTTACATGCATGAACAGTAAAACCCTAGAATCATAGCCCAGTTTAAGACTAAGCTGGCGTTCGAAGAATGGGTAGCTAAATCAATGTACAATAAGAGCCCAGTTTAAGAATAAACTGTTGTTCGAAGCTTGGGTAGCAAAATCATTAGACGGTAAAGACCGCCAACCGACCCCCAACTGCAGCAATACCATCGATGACCACCCGAGGAAGAAGAAGACCCATCGCGACTCGATGATGATGTTAGCTGAGGAAAAGGAGGGTGCTTCGCACAAACCACTTCAGCACCGCACCCTGTGACCACGTGGCGACGGGATGCCCCAAAGGACAGAAAGAGCGGATCTCAAAACCCAACCAGTTAAAGCAACAGGTTTTGGATTGGTGAGCATGAATTCCTGGCCCCTCATAGCTTAATCTAGTTAGGTATTAGGGGGTGGGATAAGGATAAGGGGATTTCTAATGTATTTGTTTCCCTTGATGTGTCGTATGTTCCCCATTCCAATATAAATGTCATTGTTTATGCCTGTATTCATATCAGTAATTCTCATAAGATTGTGTTTTATGCTGCTTTTTAATAACATTTTGGTTTTCTTGCACCAAACCACTTGTCTACTTGATTTTCTGTATCGCCGCCTGTACCTAAGTCCGGTGTCTAGAACCGCTCAAAGACAGTCAGAGGTGAAGCTGACTGGGTACACGCCACCCCCTACAATGTATCCCAGGGCCGCATGTGGCCATGGGGAGCCAATCAAAGAAGGCAATCTCCCTTCATACACTTGACAGATAGACCTGTCAAATATATGAATGGAGATCAATGAAAAAACATAGTAAAACTTTAAATCTTTTTTTTTAAAACCATCACCTTTTATAATTAGTTGAAATTGCAATAAATTAAATATTTTAAACAAAAATTCAATTTTTTGAAAAAAATTATAATAATTTTTTACGAGGCTAAAAATAATCTTACCTTTTAAAATTATTTTTAAATGATAAATGACTGAAAAACATTTCTTTCTTACCTTTTTCAACTCTTATCCTGGTAAAAGCAGGCCAAGCAGGCCTTACGCCTGCAGATCTATCCGCCCGCAGAGGCCCATCTCCAGGGCAGGCATCCGATCTGTCAAGAGCATTCTTGACAGATCGGAAATGCCAGTTTTCAGCGCATGCGCTGTGCATACCTGAAGCCGGCATTTCCAATGACCCTACGGGTGGGTACACAGGCTTAATTGTCCCCATACTGACTTGATGGCTACTGTGAGCTGTTACCGATTAAATATGCAGAAACCTAATGGCCTCGATTCTAGGCCCATTCTGGCTTGATCTATTTCAAGTCGAATGAATGTGTATTCTGTGTTTACTTTGTCTGGCTGGCTCCAGAGAGTCCTTTTCACAGATTCCTGCATTTTAAGTTTCGTCTCCGGGCCTGCCTGTCTGCAGAGCCTTGCTTTAAAAGTCCTGTTGGTTTTGGTCACGTGGTTACAGAAGCCATTTTGGGTATCCTGGTATTTAATAACTTGTCCAAAACAGGGTCCCTTGATCCATAATTTGGGGAGTGTGGGAATTTTGAGAACCCTGCACTTACACCATTGTAAACTTAATTATTAATTCATTAGCAACACCGGGCCTGTGTGACATCACATGTACAAATCCAACTCCCATGGCATTACACTCGGTAAGTCATGGAATATGCTTACTCTTACCTGATTCCAATGTCTTTGTGTTGTTGTTTCTCTCTGCATATCCTTATCTGCTTCTGCTCCTGTCTCTCTCTTTCTCTTCTTTGCTGCTTCGCTTACCTTAACTCTTGTTTGCTTCAATCTGTTTTTTCTTTCCTTTTGGTTGGGAGGTGGTGGGTGATATGATGTGGTGTGGTAGAGATAGCAGCCACTAATAGCTGCAGGGCTACACTGCGGAAAAAGGTGTGTTCCTGGGTAACTCCCTTCCCATTTCTTCCCCAATCATTTGAACTTACCCCTCCCTCTTTCTCCCATTTCATCTCTTACACATTCACCTTTCCACTGCCCATTCTCCTTATCATGCTTCACTCCTATCAGTACCCCTATCTCTTCCCCTTTGAACTCCAACTCAACCCCTGCATCTTCTCCTCCCCCTTGCTCTGCTGTCACTCACCCTTAATTCTCGATGAACTCTTCCCCACTCCTAGTTGCTTTCCCCAAGGGTGGGTGTCCAGAGATTCTCTCCACCTTAACCAATCTGATTCCTCCTCCAGCTGTCCTACCATTACTTCCAAACTGCTTCCCTCACATAGGCATTGTTTGCTTTCAAAATTCAACTTGTTTTTTTAAAAGAAATCAAATTAGAATAAGAGAAGAAACTGCCTGTTTGCCCTTCTCTCTATCTGTGTCTATTTCTCTGTCTTGGTTTATCTCTCCTTGACCCCCACCCCACTTCCTATTTTACTATCTCAGGTTAATTACTTTTTAACTTCATAGGACACAAAACAAAACCTACAGCAGGGTGTAATTAGAACATTAATTTCTCTCTCCCACACACACAAGCACGCAGATTCACTGTTTAAAAAACACATTCAATAAAAGCATTACCTCAGTAAAGTTTCTGGGGACGTATAGTGTAACCCCAATTTAAGAATATGCTGGCATTCGAAGGATGGGTAGAAGAATCGAGACATACAGCCTAGTTATAAGCTGGCATTTGTCACATGGACAATAGTAGCCCGGTTAAATAAAGGACAGCAAGAGCGGACCTCAAAATCAGCCCAATTAAAGCAACAGGTTTTGGATTGGTGAGCATGAATTCCTGGCCCTTCATAGCTTAATCTAGTTAGGTACAGGGGGTGGGATAAGGATAAAGGGATTGTAAATGTAGTTGTTTTCCCTCGATGTGCCGTGTGTTCCCCATTCCCATATAAGTGTAATTATTGTTTATGCCTGTATTTTCATACCAGTAATTTTCATAAGATTGTTGTATTCTGCTTATAATAAAATTTTGGTTTTCTTACACCAAACCACTTGTCTACTCGATTTTCTATATCGCCGCCTGTCCCTATGTCCGGTGTCTAGAACCCAGGGGTGTGGGAGCGATTCGAACCGCTCAAAGGACAGTCAGAGGTGAAGCTGACTGGGTGCACACACCACCCCCTACAGAAAAGGGGAGCGTGGCAGGAATCCGGCAACAGGGATGCGATACAGTAGACAATGGTTCAGATGAGCAAACCATGATGGAGGAAAGGATTTCTGATTATGTGTTTAGCAAGGTGAATATCACGAAGAAGTGGATCACCACTCTGTTAAGGGCTGGGCGTCTGGTAGATGCAGCAGCTAAGTGGACAGAGGGGAGGGAACACATGAAGTCCTGAGAGAAGGCAGTCTGGCTGATGTGTTTCAAAAAGCAGGTCCAGCTTTCGGACAGGCTCGTTGCAGCACAGGCAGCTGAGTTAAATGAGTCAACCCTAGAGATCCAGGACAAGGCTCTAGCAGGGGAGACATTACTGGTAGCATTGCAGGCCCTGAATCAGGAAAGGATGCATTTAATAGGAATACCTACAGTGCCAAGTCACCGAAGCCAAGGGTAATGAGTTAAGGTTGTGGGAAAAGAATGACCGCCTAACAAGGCAAGTTAGGGAACAGGAGGAGAAAGTAAAAGAGGTAAAGGCAGCTTACAAGTTAGCGAGCAAACAGGGGTTTGAAGATGCAGATCATGGCCCCTGCAAGGAGCAGATAAAAATCTGAGCCTGGCCCTGAGGAAGGCAAAAGGCATGGTGTGCCTCATAAGCCCGAACGCAGGCCAGGCGGCTTTTATGGGGAACGAGGGAAGGACGGTTCAAACATCACTGGTAGTGCCCAGGGACGACCTGGTTGAGGAATAGGGGGTCTCACGACCACCACCCATAGCGCTAGGCTTCAGCGAGGTCTGGCAGCAAGGGGGGGTGGAGCCAGAGGTGGGAGCAGAGGTGGAGCAACCCCCACCAGAGAGGTCAGAGCCGGGACCGATGTGCCCAGCCCGGCATCGGAGGTTCGGCCCACCTGTCAATGGTGACGATCAGGGACCACTCCAAAACCAGTTCGTATTACCCTATAGCACCCAACAGCTTAGGGCTATGGTGAGCCATATCCCAAAGCCCTCCGAAAAAGGGGACTCCTTGATCCACCTCAGGGAAGTAGAGCAGGCAGCCAGCGTCAATGACTGCGATGGTGCTGAGCAGTCCAAAATGCTGCTATTCTCCCTGGAGGGTAGGCTCCTCCAATCCCTCTCTGACAAGTGTAAGAAGGGGCAGAGCGGGTATGAGGCGCTCAGGGATGAAGTTCTGGAGGCCATGGGGATGAATGAGGGAAGTCCTTTCTCCTGTGTGTAGAAGACAATGCAGCTCGCAGGGGAAACCCCGCAGGCTTTCGCGGACAGGTTATGGCCGCTATATAGGAGTGCCTGTACAGGGGCACTTAACCGGGCATTCCTGGACCGGGATAACCTTGCCCACTGGCTCTGCTGCCTGGTGGCAAACAGCTTGCCACAGGTCCGGGCCAAGGCTTAAGTCTGGTTCGACCCTAAGAATTCCCAGACCACCGAACTTACGGTGATCAGACAGTTGACCCTAGCCTATAAAAATGGTAGGGGAACCGATGCACACCCACCTAAGGGGAAGGTGCATGAGGTAAAACCCGGACAGGGTAGGAAGGAGTGGCATCAGGAAGGGAATAACCCTTCGAGCAATAAGCTCAATTGTTACGGGTGCGGGAAGGATGGCCATTGGAGGAAGGAGTGTAAAAACCCTTGGAAAGACAGCAAGGGAAAGAACTCCGCAGCCCCAGCCCAAAAGGTAGAGGCAGGGATCCCTCCCGCCACGGTCGAGTCATTTTTGGACACTATGAGGTCCTTATGGACTGGCCAGGGGAGAGTAGCCGCGGCTACCGGTGCTCTGACCCCATCAGCCCCATCCAACCCACAGCCCTGACTAGAACCAGCGCAGCCTGTCGACCTGTGTCCCTTTGAAAAAGACGAGGGGAGCAGGCCCTGTGTTAAGATGCGGGTGGAGATGGTGCAGAGGAGATATTCGGTGGACACTGGAGCTTCCAGCACGGTGGTCCATTCGGGGGACCCGACCAATCCACCTGGCTCTCACAAGGCCCCATTTAGCCCAATGGGAGTCACAGGGAACAAGCAGGCTGGGGAAATGGCCAAACTTTTGGCCATAATTTTAGGATCCCTCCCTACCATGTGGGAGGGTAACCAAAGGACCAACAAGGTGGCCAAGCAGAGGACTAGGGAAGACAAGTCTTGGGACCCCTATCGGACAGGTCAGGTAGCCGCAATCCGGGACAAGGGAGGCACACAGGGGATAGCTTTGGCCCCGGACCTAAAGCAGGTCCAAGCCCAAGGTCCCATCCTTAAGGCCGTCCCGGTAAGGAGAGAGAATGGGGTGTCCATAAAAGGCCTGTTCGGGGCAGCGGACAAGAATTTAAGGCAGGCTGCTAGTTATAAGAGAGAGCAGTAAGTTGGGGTAATGTCTGAGGACAGAAATCCTCAGCCTGCAGTGGGAACAAGTTCACAGACTGCACAGACAGGCGCTGTGGCTTGTTTAAGGGGAGGGGCCATCCCACCCACCGATTGGGACACTCCCCCACTCTTCTGGGCTCCAGATGAGGAGGGACATGAGGGCAAAAACCCCGCCCCTAACCCAGGTGTAGAGGAGGAGGGACCTGCGGGCGAAGACCCTCAGCCTGTAGCACCAGGCTGCGAAGAGGTACCTGCCCCTAGCCCAGGTTCAGGAGAGGTAAAGCCTGAGGAAGAAGATCCCCAGCCGGCAGTAGTGATAAGTCCACAGACCGCACCGGAGGGGGCAGTAGCTCGGGTTAAAGGCCCACCAGCCAGAAAACCCCCACTCGCTAAAGTCCCTAGAAGGTCCCCACGGACGCCCCAGCCAAGGAAACCGTGGTCACCGGTGTTGTGTCGGTACCTTTCTACCTAGACACAATTTAGGACTCAGAACTCAGAGATTCAAACATGAAGTGCTTTATTGGAAGGAAAGGAAGTTCTGGCAAGTTCCGAACAAAGAGAGCTAAAACTTAACAGAGAACACCCAACCATTTATCTCCTGTGACAGCGCCAGCACAGGTGGGAGGAGAACACACAATACATAACATTTTCTCCCCTCTTAAATGGAAGGTCCACATTATTCCTCAACAGGTAAGTTACTTTCAATGCACTCAACAAACCTAGGGTAGAGGTAGACTGCCTCAAACCCTGACTTTACCCTGGGGTTTATTCTGCCCCAGTCTTGTGGGTAAGTCACTAAGCCTACAGATCCAAGCGTCTTGGAGGCCGCCGCTCTCTGACAGGATACCGGCAGTCATCGCTGGCTTCCACAGCAGTAGGCATTGACACAGGCCTGGATGGAGAAGGTGCCTGTATCAGTTGAAAGTCATGAGTTTGCACAGGTGGAACAGTCTCTTTGACTTCCTGTTTTGGAGAAGAGCACTGTGGCAAAGGATGCTGGTTTGCGGTATCATCCGGAAACAGTTCAGGCCAACCAGCCATTGGAGCCTCTGTGGCTGTCTCTGCTCCTAGCAACAGTTGATCTGTGTGTCTTCTCCAGACGACGTCCTCAGCAGTCTCAACCGTGTAAGACACAGGGCCCGTCTGCGCGATCACCGTAGCAGGAACCCATTTCGGTCCAGTGTTGTAGTTTCGAGCTAGGACGTGCTCTCCCGGATGAAACCATCTCTCCTTGGCTCTTTTCTCTCTCTTTTCAACTTGAGCTTGTTGTTGACAATGGATAACCTGTTCTGCCCTTGGAGGTTTCAGTAAGTCAAAACTTGTCCGCAACTGCCTCTTCATCATGAGCGAAGCGGGGGAAGTTTTGGTTGTGGCATGTGGCTCGTTCCTGTAGGACAACAGGAAGCTGTTCAGACGTTGGTGGATTGAGCCCTGACCTTGTGATGCCTTCAAGGCATGCTTCAAAGTTTGCACAAACCTTTCTGCCTGGCCGTTAGTAGAGGGATGATAAGGCGCAGACCTGATGTGTTGGACACCATTCACATGCAGGAAGGTTGCAAACTCCTGTGATACAAATTGTGGACCGTTGTCACTTACGAGTTGTTCTGGTGAGCCATAACGGCTGAACATCTCACCAAGTTTCTCAATTGTTTTCTCTGCCGTGGTAGACCTCATCACAGCGACCTCCGGCCACTTGCTACGAGCGTCCACAACCACCATAAACATCTTCCCTTCGAAAGGACCGGCGAAGTCCACATGTACTCGCTGCCACACTTCTGCAGGCCAATCCCAGGGGTGTAGGGTTGCCAGCTGTGGAACATTCCGGACCCTTTGACATGGGGAACTTGTTTTGGCTTTCTCCTCAATATTCCCATCGAGACCTGGCCACCAGAAGTAGCTTCTTGCCATTTCCTTCATCCGAACCATCCCACTGTGGCCTGTATGAAGTTGTTGCAGTATAGGTTCCCTCAGGGGTGGCGGAATGATGACACGGCGTCCCCAAAGAAGACAACCTGCCTGGACGGAGAGCTCATTTCTTTTTGAAACGTAAGGTTTCAAATTAGGAGAATCTCCTATCGCTCTCCCTCGAATGACATCGTCCATTACCTCAGACAGGACTGGATCGTTGCAGGTGTACCTTCGCACCTGAACTGCAGTGACAGGTGCTCCCTCCACTTGTCTAAAGTAGAAGATGTCTATCTGACGAGGCTCTGGGGGAGTAACAGGCAAGGGTAGCCTCGAGAGACCATCTGCGTTGCCGTGCAATTCTGATTTGCGATATTTGATGTCGTATATGTGTCCTGACAACAGTAAAGCCCACCTTTGCATCCTGCTTGCAGCAAGAGACGGAACGGTGTAGGGCCCGAAGATTGAAGTCAATGGACGGTGGTCCGTCAGGAGTGTGAACCTTCTCCCAAACAGGTACTGATGAAATTTTCGAATTCCAAAAACGATTCCCAAGGCCTCGCGCTCGATCTGCACATAGTTACTCTCGGCCTTGTTCAAGGTGCGTGATGCGAAGGCGATAGGTTTCTCTTCACCCGAAGGCATGATGTGGGATATGACTGCTCCCACACCATATGGTGATGCATCACATGCTAGCTGCACGGGTAGCTTTGGGTCGAAGTGTGTCAGGACCTCCGAATTCAGCAATGCTTTCTTTGCTTGGGCGAAAGCTTCGTTGCAAAGTTCAGTCCATTTCCTTGTTTTGCCTTGACATAGCAACTGATGTAACGGCTTCAGCAATGTTGCTAAGTCTGGAATAAACTTCGCATAGTAGTTAAGTAGCCCCAGAAATGAACGTAACTGGCTCACATTCTGGGGTGCTGGGGCCTCCACGATCATCTTGACCTTTGGCGGCGCCTTATGCAGGCCAGTAGCGTCAATCACATGCCCCAGGTACTCAACTGAAGACTGAAAGAATTCACATTTGTCTTTACGAACTCTGAGTCCGTACTCTTTCAGTCGTTGTTGTGTCGCATCCAAGTTCAGAAGATGATCCTCCTCATTTGTCCCAGTGACAAGGATGTCGTCCAGGTAGCACTGGACTACTGGCAGTCCACTCAAAATCTGATCCATTGCCCTTTGGAATAGAGCAGGGGCCGACGTAATTCCAAACGGAAGGCGGCAGTACCTGTATAGCCCCTTGTGTGTCACAATTGTCAGCAGCTCCTTTGATTTGTCATCGACATGCATTTGTAGATAAGCCTGGCATAAGTCTATTTTGCTGAACTTTTGCCCTCCGGCCAGGCCCGTAAAAAGATCATCAATGAGGGGAAGAGGGTACTGTTCCACAGACAGCACCGGGTTAATAGTCACTTTAAAATCCCTGCAGATTCGAACAGATCCATCCTTTTTCAGGACAGGAACAATGGGTGTGGCCCATTTGCTCACGCTCACAGGCTCCAGGACTCCATTCTCGACTAAGGCCTCCAAGTTAGCCTCAACTTTTGGCCTAATTGCATAGGGTACAGGTCGGGCTTTGTGAAACTTCGGCTTGCTGTTAGGTTTAATGTCCAGTCTCACGCTGATCTTTTTCATGCTCCCAAGTTCCCCATTGAAGAGTTCTGCATGTTTGTTTAACACTGCAGTCAGACCTGACTCCCCTTTTGACATCATGCGGACTGCAGGCCAGTCCAGCGTGATTTTCTCTAGCCACACACGCCCCAGTAGCGATGGGTAATATAGTGGCAGTTTTGCAGTCTGTCCGTTCGATTTAACTGTCACCTCAATGACGCCTCTCATTGCCACAAGTTCACCGGTATACGTCTTTAGCACAATGTTTGTTGGCTGAAGGGTAAGATGCTTTAGCATTTTGTTGTAGACAGTGTCTGAAACAAAGGACACAGCCGCGCCTGTGTCCACCTCCATCCGCACTGATTGTCCCTCCACCAGTGGTGACACCCAGTAGCCATTTGAACCACCTGCAACCTTCAGTATGTGCACCTCTTCCTCCTCAGAGGTGTCGCTCCCCTCTGTTTTGCTTGTTCCATCATACTGCACTGAATGAACACTCTTTTTCCTCTCTTGTCCAAATACAGACATTTTGCTTCCATGCTTCCCAGCTCTGTCTGTTCTTTTTTTACCTCTACAGGCGCGTTCAATGTGACCCTTTTTGCCACAATTTCGGCAATCCAGCTCCGTACACCAGCAGTCATTAGCGTGATGGCCCGTTTTCCCACAACGGTAAAATGTGCCGTTCCGCGCACCTTTAGGCTCAGACGACACCTTGTGAACTCTCCCTGTTGAACTCAACTGGTGAGCCTCCTTTTCCGCCATCTCCATGGAGACACTAACTTCAATGGCCTTTTCAAGAGTAAGGTCGTCCTCAGTAAGAAGGCGCTTCTGTGTGGCTGCATTTTGCAGACCACACACAAGTCTGTCTCTAATGGTGTCATTCAGCACCTCCTTGAACTGGCAGTGTTCCGACAACCTTTTTAAAGCAGCAATAAACATCGTCACTGATTCCCCCTCCTCTTGATTCCGTTTGTGAAATCTAAATCTCTCAGCAATAACCAGAGGTTTGGGTGAAAAATGTGCTCCAAGAATTTCCACTAGTTGCTTATATGTTTTAGTTCCTGGCTTATCTGGCTGCACGAGGCTGCGAAGTAAATTGAAAGTCTTCGGCCCGATTACACTCAAAAAGGTAGGCACGACCTGTTCATTTGCCACCGCATTCGCCAATACAAAATAGTCAAAACGTTCCATATATGCGCTCCATTGCTCCACATTTTCATCAAAATCACCGATGTTTCCTAATATAGCAGCCATCTCACGTTTCAAATTAAATTTTCTGTTTACTCACTGCACCCGTAACGTATGCAGATTCATCCGCTCCTCGTTGCCACTTGTTGTGTCGGTACCTTTCTACCTAGACACAATTTAGGACTCAGAACTCAGAGATTCAAACATGAAGTGCTTTATTGGAAGGAAAGGAAGTTCTGGCAAGTTCCGAACAAAGAGAGCTAAAACTTAACAGAGAACACCCAACCATTTATCTCCTGTGACAGCGCCACCACAGGTGGGAGGAGAACACACAATACATAACAACCGGCTCCCCATTTTTAAGGGACAGCCTCCCGAGTCAGGGGAAAGTCCAAGGACAGAGGTCCCCAACCAGCAGCCACAGGCTGCAAGGGACAGACAGTGCAGGACAGTGCGGCCACGCCGGAGGGAGCGGTGGGCCGCATTCCAAACAGAGTTAGCCTGGCTGCCCGGAGACGGGCAGCGGATGTACCTAGTTAGGTAACGTAAGTCTATATTGTTAAGTTTGGGTGTTTTAGTTTAAGTTAAATGAGGTGATGGGTAGTTTAAATAGTAGCATTGTTAAGAATGTGTATTGAGTCGAGGTCGCAAGACTCGACTATGCTTCACCCAAGCCCGAGAATCTCCTCGGGACCTGGCTATATGCTCTTGTGTCTCTTTGCTGAAAGAGGATTTGAGAATGAAGGGGGTGTACTCCTACTCGCCCTGCTAGGGATGAGCATTGGAAAGCGAGGCGACATGGAGGACTCTCACATCTACGGGTGCTCGGGAGAAAAGGCTCCAGTGGTGACTGCAGGGAGCAGCGAACAAGGCCCGGAGGGACCTGCCGTCTACACCCATGAGGGAAGATGGTCCGGGTGGTTGGGATCCAACTCCACCCGGTACTCCAGCCAGACCGGGTTCACCTACGGGGAGGCCTCCCTCCCCTGCCCCGGCGTACAGATTGTGGCCTCACAGATCAGGGTCACTGAGGGGAAACGCGTGTGCCTGACCTGCAAAGGACAGATTCCCCTGGGAAGGTGGTGGTGGCTCAGGAAGCTGAGCACAGACATGGGGGACCGTACAGCTGACTGGGAACGAATGGGGAACGACACCCACCGAACGGTGTTGGGATAAGTGGTGGGAGTCGGAACAGGGAATCTATGTCTGTATGTGGGGGTCAAAAAGGGCCTGCCCCACGGGCATATCTATCATCTTCTCCGCATCATGGCAGGATAAGGGGAAGGGGGTGGAATGGGATTCCCACCTACACACCTGCATAGTCCCACATTACCCAGCCCCAGTTAAAGCCACTGAGCTAGTGGCACGCGCCCGAAAGCCCCTGCCCATGACTCAGGCAGCAAGGACACACCAGGAAGGGTGCCCCACCACCACCAAGGGGCCAGGGAATGGGCTGGTACTAGTGCCTATGGAACAGGTACTATACCAGGGGTTACACTACGCTGTAGCCTCCGTGATTTTAAATCTCACCGAGGTACACTTACCGGAGTGGTGTCCCAAAGAGACAGAGCAGCTATACCATGCCCTGTTAAAGGACATGTTTAAGAAGTTTTATGAGTTCGATTTTGCCAATGTCGACAAAACTGAACTGTACACCACACACTGCGAGTACTTTGGTAACACAGGGAGACAAAGAAGGCGAGTATGGAATGATGTTTTTACTGTGTTTAACACTGGGTCCTCTGTCATCAACAGTCTGGATGACATAGAGTTGCAGACCCAGATAAACAGTTTAAACCACAGTTAAGGAAGATATTAATGGATGAGAACAAAGTAGTGGGCTCGGAGTTACATGAGGACCAGGCCATGACGGTCCATTTAAAGGAGATTATAGCCGAGCTGGAGAAGCACGCTAAGACTGTAAATGCCCTCATAAGAGAGGACAGAAATGCTTCTGACCAGGCTGTGCAGAACGAGGTGTGCGTGCTATGCGGGGTGTGGTTGCTGGGCGAGGGCCGCAGTAATCTGGAGCATTTAAAACAGGGTTTAGTCCCCTCCAGGATCAGCAACAAGCACCTCACAGCCCTCCATCCATTTGAGAATGCATTTATCCCGTGCCAACTCCGGCTAGCTTCTGAGGCCTACCCAGTCCCAATGGATTGTGGGCGGTCCAACCACACCATCATGGGAATAGTAGTGAGAATGCCGGTCATGGGTAGGACAGCCCGACCCACACCGGTATGCAGGTTTGAGAACATTGGAGTCATTCAAGTGGGTGCACACATTCATTTCACAGCGGTCCCACCTTACGTCATAAAGTGGGAGCACGCTATGACATGTACTGACCTCTCAGGATGCCGGAGCCGGGGAGCACACACAATACTGTGTCCCCAGCACTTGAACGTCTATTCAAAACCACAGTGTGTGTTTAAAGCTGTTGGCGCAAAACCTATAAATTGTACCATGGAGGCAATGGCACAACGCCATATTCCCCCACAGGTAGCATATATAGGAGGTGGGACATATTGTGTCACCAAAGGCACGCCCATTCCTGAACCCTCCACTGTTCACCTCACTGTAAAAGATAATTTTACCAACCTGCAAAAGTACGTAGTGCATTTTGGCTATGAAATTCCCCCTCTCCCAGAACACCTTACCAAAATACTCAAAGCCGTTATAGTCTCGCAGAAACATTTCTACACATTAGAGCAGAAAACGGTAGAGATAGGGGCTAAGATATTGGACATTGTGATCCCACCCTGGTGGGACATTTTCAATAACATAGAGGTCCCGTCATGGATCAGACTGGCTTCCCACATTCTCGTAGTTTGCCAGCTGGGGATAGTGTTGTGCCTAGTCTGCACTCAGTGCAAGGGAAAAGGTCAAATACTAGAATTCCGAAACCAGAGGACCTGGGAGGAAAATTATGTGAAGGTGGAGGGAAATACACCTGTTTGAGTTATTATATTTCTGATTAAAGATTGTTTTTTGTGTTTGTTGTTTTTAATAAAGATTTTCAAACATGTTGTTAATAAAGATGTATGTGTACCAAGTGGTGCAGGGGTGTCGGACCCCCTCCATGCTTGGATGTGTATAAGCGACTGTAATTATTCTATTTATACTTATGTACACCACATTTTCGTGGAATGGGAAGTGCATGTGTCGTGGGTATATTAGATAGCTAATTACAGGGGAAGGTTGACTATGGAGAGTCGGAAATTTTGCTCACCCTATCAGGATGATACTTAAAGCGAGTTTAGCATCAACAGGGGGGCATGTAAGTGCAGGGTTCACAAAATTCCCGCACTCCCCAAATTATGGGTCAAGGGACCCTGTTTTGGACAAGTTATTAAAAACCAGGGTACCCAAAATGGCTTCTGTAACCGCGTGACCAAAACAAACAGGAGTTTTAAAGCAAGGCTCTGCAGACAGGCAGGCCCGGAGATGAAACTTAAAATGCAGGAATCTGTGAAAAGGACTCTCTGGAGCCAGCCAGACAAAGTAAACACAGAATACGCATTCATTCGACTTGAAATAGATCAAGCCAGAATGGGCCTAGAATCAAGGCCATTAGGTTTCTGCATATTTAATCGGTAACAGCTCACAGTAGCCATCAAGTCAGCATGGGGACAATTAAGCCTTATCCATGACAAACAACCAGGACATCGGGGCCATTAGACCCGGAGACAACCACTCCACAAGTCGTTAAAATAAAGGACTGTAATCATTTAAACAAGCCCGCCAAAAGTTAAACAATGGACTGACCTGATTTGGCACGCAGATAAGGAGTTGAAGAACGGATATAATTGTAGGCCCATCAGTGGCAATCGCGCTCTTGGCTCTTGACTCTGACCTCTTGCCTGTGGCCTTGGCCTGCTGCCTCTCGTACTCGCGCCCTGGCTTCGTGACGGGCTCTCTTCTCGATCCCGGCGCCACTCAACAACCAAGGACGCCCATTACACTGGGGCCAAATGCGGGAAGAGAATGAGACCCGAGTTCAAAGCCACACTGTACACACAGGCCACAAACGGGCAGATGCGACGAGACGAAGAAGAAGGTAAACCAGTAAAGGCAGAGAAGGGCAGCGGAAAGACACATTTGCAGACCAACACCCAGTTATAAGCTGATGTTTGGTGAATAAGATTGACGTATAGTGTAACCCCAATTTAAGAATATGCTGGCATTCGAAGGATGGGTGGAAGAATCGAGACATACAGCCTAGTTATAAGCTGGCATTTATCACATGGACAATAGTAGCCCGGTTAAAGAATAAGCTGGCGTTCGAAGCTTGGATAGTGAAATCATCTAGACAATAAAGACCGCCAATCGACCCCCGACCATAACTGTAGTGTATGTACCTTTAAGGGGAGAACTACTTTTTGACAGCTCCTGTATACTGTAGTACCGGGAGTGACCACACCTGTATATAAACCCTGAGTAGGGATCTGTACTGTTAGTTTTAGAGTAACCCTCATCCAGTAAACACCTGTTGATTGTTCCTCTGCAGTCTCTGTCTATTTATTGAAGGACACCATACATCAAGATTCACGGATTTAACATTGGCGACGAGTGGATTCAAACCTACCTGCAACTCTGCATCACCTCCTAGGGATTCGCTCCTGGAGAGCAGTGAAAGGGGAAGGCCGAGTCCAGAAGTGCGGGCGTCGACCATCCAGAGAGGACTTGAACATCGCAGAGGAGGCTGTGGAGAGCTGGGCTTGGTTCTCCAGTCGCGACGATCCAGCGCAGCAGGCTGGCAGCAGGTACGGCACAGACCCTTCCCGGACAGTGGCGGCTGGAGCTGACCGATGGCACAGAAAAAGGCCGAGCAGCGTCGACGGGGTAAGAGAGAGGGTAAAGCGCACAGGGCGCAGCCGGAGTTGAAGACCGAGCAGCATCAACGAGAGAGGGTAAAGCGCACAGGGCGCAGCTGGCGTTGAAGACCGAGCGGCGTCAATGGAAAAAAAAAAGAGAGCGAGGGTAAAGCTCACAGGGCACAGCTGGGTTTCAGGACCGAGCGGCGTCAACGAGGGAGGCGCGCAGGAAAACGCACAGAGCGCAGCCAGTGTTCAAGGGCCAAGCAGCGTCTGCGGAGTAGAAGGGAGACGGCATTTTTTTTTTAGCCGCAGCAGAGAAGAAGGGAGAGTGTGGGAAGAAAGGAAAGCGTGGGAGACGCCATTTTGAGCCAGAGGAGAAGAAGGGAGAGCACGGGAGATGCCATTTATAGCCAGTCTAACCACACCCAGGGATGCCGAAGAGTGGCAGTGTCACAGCGTTCGACAATGAAGTTGAAGATTGGGCGACATATGTAGAATGCATAGAAGTGTACTGCAAGGCGAATGAAGTGCCAGATGCCAGGAAAGCACTGGTATTGTTGAATTCCATGGGTGCAAAAACGTATGGCTTGCTGCGAAGCCTAGTAACCCCAGAGAAGCCAGTGGAAAAAGATTTTGAAAGCACAGTGTCAATCCTACAGGACCACTTAAACCCCACACCGCTGCTAATAGCAGAAAGATTTAAGTTTCACAAAAGGAACCAACATAAAGATGAAAGTAATGCTGACTATTTAACGGAACTGCGCAAGCTATCAAAACACTGTCAGTTTGGAACGGGACTAGCAGATACTTTAAGGGACAAGTTTGTGTGTGGGCTTCAAAGTGAAGGAACCCAGAAACGGCTTCTATCAGAAAAGGATCATACGCTGGACAAGGCTTTCAGCATGGCAGTATCACACGAAGCAGCAGCACAGGGCGCGGCTGAGATACAACGGAGACCGCAAGAATATGGCACAAATGAAATGGCATACAGAACAGTGAAGTGCTATCGCTGCAGCAGAACAACACACGACCATAAGGATTGCTGGTTCAAGGACCAAGTGTGCAGAGAGTGTGGAAAAGTAGGACACATAGCAAGAGTCTGCAGGTCGGAAAAGAAAACCAGCAGCAAGAAATCTCCACAGGAGAAGTACAAGAAGGTACATAAGGTGACGGAGAGTAGTTCAGACGAACAGAAAAGGGATACAGACTCCGGAAGCAAGGAGCTGGGTTGTCTGAAACTACATAATGTGATCAAAATGGAGGATCACCAAACTATCTGGGTCACGCTCAAGATAGCAGGAGTCCAAGTGAAAATGAAATTGGACACAGGATCAGCCCTAACAGTCATAAACCGAAGGGGCTACAAGCAACTATTCTCACATATACCCTTGAGAGATACAGAGATCGTCTTGAAGATGTACACGGGGCAAAAAGTCTACCCCAAAGGAAAAATAATGGTGAACGTTATATATAACGGCAAGGAAACACCAAAAATTGACCTATATGTATTGCCAGAGGGAGGACCACCACAACTAGGACGTGAATAGATCCGGAAGATACAGCTAGATTGGCATTCCATACAAGCACTGATTGTAGATGCCAAAAAGGATGACGACGTCACACCTGGACGACTGTCAAAAATGCTAACTGATGCACAAGAAGTGTTCCAGGAGGAACTCGGAACACTAAAAGGCATAACAGCGACGATCAAAATAGAGGAAAATGCAAGCCCAAAGTTTTGTAAGGCCAGACCGGTACCTTATGTGATCCGCCCAGCCGTCAAAGCAGAGTTGGAAGGTTTGGAACGTTCAGGAGTACTGTCCAAAGTGGACTGGAGCGGGTGGGCTACACCCATCATTCCTGTAATGAAGAGGTCATTGAGTAATACGCCTGGGGAACCAAAGAAGGCTCGCATCTGTGGGGACTTTAAGGTGACAGTGAACCCAGTCCTTCACACAGTACAATATCCGCTTCCGCGGATTGAAGATATTTTCACCACGCTATCTGGAGGGAAATGCTTCACTAAGATTGATCTGGCCCAGGCGTACCTGCAAATGGAGGTAGAAGGAGCCTCGAAACAGTAACTTATGATCAACACTCATAAAGGTCTCTACCAATACAATCGGCTGGTGTTCATAAGAACATAAGAACATAAGAAATAGGAGCAGGAGTAGGCCAATTGGCCCCTCGAGCCTGCTCCGCCATTCAATAAGATCATGGCTGATCTGATCCTAACCGCCAATCCACTATGACAGGACTATCTCCTGAATCTAACAGCATTAGACACACGAAAACAGGAGCAGGATCAGGCTACACGGCCCCTGGGCCCGCTCCGCTACCCACAGGGCCATGACCTATCCGAACCTAGACTCATGTCCAAATTCCTGCCCGCTCCCCGTAACCCTTAATTCCCTTTTCTACTAGGACACTGTCTATTTCTGTTTTAAATTTATGTAATGATGTAGCTTCGACAGCTTTGTGGGGCAGCATATTCCATGGACCTACCACCCTCTGAGTGAAGTAGTTCCTCCTCATCTCAGTTTTGAAAGAGCAGCCCCTTATTCTAAGACTATGCCCCCTAGTTCTAGTTTCACCCATCATCTGGAACATCCTCCCTGCATCCACCCGATCCAACCCCTTCATAATCTTATATGTTTCAATAAGATCTCCTCTCATTCTTCTGAACTCCAATGAGTAGAGTCCCAATCTACTCAACCTCTCCTCATATGTCCATCCCCTCATCCCCGGGATTAATCGAGTGAACCTTCTTTGTACTGACTCGAGAGCAAGTATGTCCTTTCTTAAGTATGGACACCAAAACTGTATGCAGTATTCCAGGTGCGGCCTCACCAATACCTTGTACAACTGAAGCAATACCTCCCTATTTTTATATTCTATCCCCCTAGCAATGAAAGCCAACATTCCATTGGCCTTCTTAATCACTTGCTGCACCTGCATACTAACCTTTTGAGTTTCGTGCACCAGGACCCCCAGATCCCTTTGTACTTCAGTACTTTCAAGTTTCTTGCCATTAAGATAATAACTTGCTCTACGATTTTTCCTGCCAAAGTGCATAACCTCACACTTTCCAGTATTGTATTCCATCTGCCAAATGTCTGCCCACTTACTTAGCCTGTCTATGTCCCCTTGCAGGTTTTTTATGTCCTCCTCACTCACTACTTTCCCTCCCATCTTAGTATCATCTGCAAACTTTGATGTGTTACACTCGGTCCCCTCCTCCAAATCGTTAATATAGATTGTAAAGAGTTGGGGACCCAGCACTGACCCCTGCGGAACACCACTGGTTACTGATTGCCAGTCTGAATATGAACCATTTATCCCAACTCTCTGCCTTCTGTTAGGTAGCCAATCCTCTATCCATGCCAGAATATTACCCCCAATCCCGTGATTTTTTATCTTAAGCAATAATCTTTTGTCTGGCACCTTGTCAAATGCCTTTTGGAAGTCTAAATACACTACATCCACTGGTTCACCTTTATCCACCCTATATGTTACTTCCTCAAAGAACTCCAGCAAATTTGTCAAACATGACTTCCCCTTCATAAAACCATGCTGACTTTGTCTTATTAAATTATGATTATCCAAATGTCCTGTTACTGTCTCCTTAATAATGGACTCCAAAATTTTACCTACCCCAGATGTTAGGCTAACCGGTCTATAGTTTCCAGCCTTCTGTCTACTGCCCTTTTTAAATAAGGGTGTTACATTAGCAGTTTTCCAGTCTGCCGGGACCTTTGCTGAGTCCAGGGAGTTTTGGAAGATTATTACCAATGCATCCACAATCCCTACCGCCACTTCCCTCAAAACCCTGGGATGTAAGCCATCAGGTCCAGGTGATTTATCCGCCTTGAGTCCCATTATTTTACCAAGTACTACTTCCTTAGTGATTTTAATCGTATTTAGCTCCTCCCCCCCTATAGCCCCCTGCCTGTCAAGTGTTGGGATATTCTTGGTGTCCTCTACTGTAAAGACTGATACAAAATATTCATTCAGTGTTTTTGCCATCTCCATATTTCCCACCATTAATTTCCCGGTCTCATCCTCTGAGGGACCAACATTTACTTTAGCCACCCTTTTTCTTTTTATATAACTATAAAAACTCTTACTATCTGTCTTTATATTTTTTGCTCATTTACTTTCATAATCTATCTTCCCTTTCTTAATCAATCTTTTTGTTATTTTTTGCTGTCTTTTAAAGTTTTCCCAATCCTCTATCCTCCCACTAGATTTGGCTACCTTATATGCCCTTGTTTTTAGTCGAATACTATCCTTAATTTCTTTACTTAGCCACAGGTGGCTGTCTTTTCTTTTACACCCTTTTTTTCTCAGTGGAATATACTTTTTTTGGAATTTGTAAAATAACTCCTTAAATGTACACCACTGATCATGTATCGTCTTATCCTTTAACCTATTTTCCCAATCCACTTTACTCAATTCCGCTCTCATACCTTCATAGTCTCCTTTATTCAAGCTTAGCACGCTTGTTTGAGATACAGCCTCCTCACCCTCTAACTGAATATGGAATTCAACCATGTTATGGTCACTCATTCCAAGGGGATCCTTTACTAGGACATTTTTAATTAATCCTGTCTCGTTACACAGGGCCAGATCTAAGGTTGCTTGCCCCCTGGTTGGTTCAGTTACATACTGCTCAAGAATCCCATCCCTAATACACTCAATGAACTCATCCTCAAGGCAGCCGTGCCCAATTTGTTTCGTCCAATTTATATGAGAGTTAAAATCCCCCATAATTATAGATGTTCCCTTATTACAAGCCTCAACTATTTCCTGATTGATACTCCGTCCAACCGAGTTGCGACTGTTCGGAGGCCTATATACTACACCCACTAGTGTTTTTTTCCCCTTATTATTCCTTATCTCCACCCAAACTGTTTCATTATCCTGATCCTTTGACCCAATATCATTTCTCTGTATTACAGTAATTCCTTCCTTTATTAACATAGCCACCCCACCTCCCCTTCCTTCCTGCCTGTCCTTCCTGATTGTTAAATAACCTGGTATGTTTAATTCCCAGGCATTGTCACCCTGCAGCCATGTTTCTGTAATGGCCACAAGATCATACCCATATGTAGCTATTTGTGCCTTTAACTCGTCTATTTTGTTACGAATGCTACGTGCATTCAGATAGAGAACTTTCAAATATGTTTTGTGACACTTAGTTCCTGCTATTGCCCTTTTTATTACTTTACCTTTTACTCCACACCTTCTACCCCTTCCTGACACGCTCTGGTTTTTAATTTCCCCACTGCTACCTAAGTCTTTGACCTTCTCTGTTGTCATTTTTATTATTTGCTCTCCAGGAACCTCCCCCCCACTAGTTAGTTTAAAGCCCTCTCTACAGCCCTAGTTATATGATCCGCCAGGACTCTAGTCCCAGCACTGGCTGGGGATGAGGGGATGGACATATGAGGAGAGGTTGAGTAGATTGGGACTCTACTCATTGGAGTTCAGAAGAATGAGAGGCGATCTTATTGAAACATATAAGATTATGAAGGGGTTGGATCGGGTGGATGCAGGGAGGATGTTCCAGATGATGGGTGAAACTAGAACTAGGGGGCATAGTCTTAGAATAAGGGGCTGCTCTTTCAAAACTGAGATGAGGAGGAACTACTTCACTCAGAGGGTGGTAGGTCCATGGAATATGCTGCCCCACAAAGCTGTCGAAGCTACATCATTACATAAATTTAAAACAGAAATAGACAGTTTCCTAGAAGTAAAGGGAATTAAGGGTTACGGGGAGCGGGCAGGAATGTGGACATGAGTCTAGGTTCGGATAGGTCATGGCCCTGTGGGTAGCGGAGCGGGCCCAGGGGCCGTGTAGCCTGATCCTGCTCCTGTTTTCGTGTGTCTAATGCTGTTAGATTCAGGAGATAGTCCTGTCATAGTGGATTGGCGGTTAGGATCAGATCAGCCATGATCTTATTGAATGGCGGAGCAGGCTCGAGGGGCCAATTGGCCTACTCCTGCTCCTATTTCTTATGTTCTTATGTTCTTATGAAGCCCGTCCCAATGGAACAGCTCCCTCCTGTCCCAGTACTGGTGCCAGTGTCCCAGGAAGCAAAACCCATTTCTCCCACACCAGTCTTTGAGCCACGCATTTAACTCTCTTATTTTATTTGTCCTAGCCAAATTCGCTCGTGGCTCAGGTAATAATCCAGAGATTATTACCCTTGTGGTTCTGCTTTTTAATTTGGCCCCTAGCTGCTCAAACTCCCTCAGCAGAACCTCCTTCCTTGTCCTATCTATGTCGTTGGTACCAACATGGACCACGACAACTGGATCCTCCCCCTCCCACTCCAAGTTTCTGTCCAGCCCAGAGGAGATGTCCTTAACCCTGGCACCGGGTAGGCAACACAGCCTACGGGACTCTCGCTCTTGGCTGCAGAGAACTCTATATATCCCCCTAATAATACTATCCCCTACCACTACAACATTTCTATTTACTCCCCCCTCTTGAATGGCCCCCCTCTCCACGGTGCTGTGGCCAGGTTGCTCATCCTCCCTGCAGCCCCTGCTTCCGTCTCCACAGGGAGTAAGAAGCTCGTACCTGTTGGACAAGAGCAAGGGCTGCGGCTCCTCCAACACTACCTTCTGGATCCCCGTACCTGCCTCACTCGTGGTCACACCGTCCTGTCCCTGACCATGGGCTACATCTGAATTAATTAACTTCATAGGTGTGACCACCTCCTGAAACACAGAGTCCAGGTACTTCTCCCCCTCCCTGATGTGTCGCAGTATCTGAAGCTCAGACTCCAGCTCATCAACACGGAGCTGGAGATCCTGTAGCAGCAGACACTTGTCACAGATGTAATCACCGTTAGCCTCAATGGGGTCTACCGGCTCCCACATCTCGCAACAGTAACACATCATCTGCTCCATTCTATGTAATTAATTATAAATTTTTTATTTAATTAATTGGATTTAGATTAAATCAATCCCTCTAAATTACACCAGTTTAATGGTTAACCAACTGTCTCCCTTACAGCACAGACCCTAGAAAAAAACCGCCGAATTTAAGCTTGTAATAAAAAGAAGAAATACTCACCAACCAATCCAACCAATCACTTACCTGCTTCCTGGTGACGTCACTCTTGGATTATTTTTTACCTCTCTCCTCTGTGGTAGCATCAGCTCCGGCTGTTTGGCAAAGGGCAATGGATCAAGTCCTGCAAGGGATTCCAGGGACCCAGTGTTATTTGGATGATATCCTGGTCACGGGCGAAAATGACAGTGATCACCTCGCCAACCTGGAGCAGGTGCTCACTAGATTGAAGGAATATGGGCTCCGAGCTAATCGCCACAAATGCGAGTTTTTCCAGAAGCAGATCTCGTATTGTGGCCACATTATTGATGAAGAGGAGTTACATAAGTCCCCTGAAAAGATTGAGGCAGTAGTCAAGGCTCCAGCACCGGAAAATGTGTCACAACTGAGGTCGTTCCTCGGGCTGGTGAACTACTATCATAAGTTCTTGCCAAATGTGATCAATTCTTTGCTCTTCTGGAAAGCTCGTTTACATTCGTCATTCCACTTCCATGGTACCCTACTGCAAACGGGGGTACCATGGAAGTGGAATGACGAATGTAAACGAGCTTTCCAGAAGAGCAAAGACTTGATCACATCAAAAGAGGTGTTGGCTCATTTCAACCCAGCACTACCAATTCGGTTGGCGTGTGATGCATCACCCTATGGCATTGGAGCGGTACTGTCTCACAAATTCTCGGACGGCTCAGAGAGGCCAATAGCCTTTGCGTCACGATCACTAACAGCCGAGCGTAACTACGCCCAGATTGACAGGGAGGCCCTCAGCTAAGTGTGGGGAGTGAAAAAGTTCAACCACTATCTGCACGGGCAGAAGTTCACCTTGCTGACTGACGACCAACTACTTGTCTCCATCTTTAATCCAAAGAAGGGCGTTCCGGTGATGACTGCGCAACGGCTACAAAGATGGTCCCTTTTTCTAGGGGCGAACCAATATGAAATCGAGTATAAGGGCATGAAACAGCATGGAAACGCTGATGGGCTATCATGCCTGCCACTGCCTACTGCGGAGGAAGCACCAGCAGTGGACCCTGTCGAAATATTTCATTCGACTATAATTGAATGCTTGCCTGTAACTAACGCTGATATAGGGAAGGAGACCCGAAATGACCCGACACTGTCTCGGGTATATGACTTGACGGTGGAGGGATGGCCAACACATGGCAACTCACTGTTGCCAGCATTCTCATCCAGAAGAGAACAGCTGTCAGTATGCCAGGGGACCTTGATGTGTGGATCCCGAGTGGTAATTCCACCCAAGTTAAGGGAGAGAGTGCTCTATGAACTTCACGAAGGCCATCTGGGAGGGGTGAAAATTATAAGCCTTGCTAGGGCTTATGTGTGGTGGCCGGGGATCAATCAGCAAATCAAGGACCTGACAAAGAGCTGCTCAGGATGCCAGAAGGTCCAAAATGCACCACCACATGCCCCTCTACACCCATGGGAGTGGCCCTCATCTCCATGGCAATGGGTGCATATTGATTTTGCTGGTCCATTCATGGACTCAATGTTTTTAATAGCTGTGGATGCGCACTCGAAATGGCCTGAGGTGATCAAAATGTCCTCCACCACCACGGAGAAAACTATAGCATTCCTACGGACCATATTTGCCAGGAACGGCTTGCCAGAGCAGATTTGCTCTGATAACGGACCACATTTTGTGTCCGAGGAGTTTCGAAGATTTATGAAGAGGAATGCGGTAAAGCATTACACATCCGCCCCGTATCATCCAGCCACAAATGGATTGGCTGAGAGGTTCGTACAAACCTTTAAGAAAGCAGTAAGTGCCATGTGCGATGACGACATTCCACTGCAGCATAAGGTGGACAATTTCCTGTTAGCCTACAGAAATGCGACACATGCAGTCACCAACCAGACCCCGGCCATGATGTTCTTCAACCGAAGGTTGAGATCTCGTATGGATTTGCTCAGACCAAATATATGAAGAGATGTTGAGAATAAGCAATCCCAGCACATCAATGAGAAGCCGACAAGGAGCTTCAATGTAGGGCAACCAGTCTTGGCCCGTGACTACCGAACAGAGAAATGGCAACCAGGAACGATATGCACATGGCAGGGGCCACTAATTTACACAGTGGATGTTGGGGAGAACATTGTGAGACGCCATGTCGACCAGATCCTAGAGTCACAGGAACGAGTCAACCCCATGTCTCACGTACCTGGTGATGAACCCAATATACAGGTAGCATCTACTCCAGAAACAGTAGCATCGGAAGCTGATGAACCAACCGATGACAGGGGGCCAGTATCGCCTCCGCACCAAGAGCAAGACACTCAGGAAAGGCACTATCCAGAAAGGATCAGGAAGCCGCCCCGAAGACTGAATTTATAAATGGACTATTTTCAGTTAATGTTGCATGTTAAAAGTGTTAATTGTTAAATGAATGTTACGGGACTGTTAATCTAAAAGGGAAGGAATTGTAGTGTATGTACCTTTAAGGGGAGAACTACTTTTTGACAGCTCCTGTATACTGTAGTACCGGCAGTGACCACACCTGTATATAAACCCTTAGTAGGGATCTGTACTGTTAGTTTTAGAGTAACCCTCATCCAGTAAACACCTGTTGATTGTTCCTCTGCAGTCTCTGTCTATTTATTGAAGGACACCATACGTCAAGATTCATGGATTTAACAGTAACATTACCGCCGACGACCACCCGAGGGAGAGGAAGAAGAAAACCCATCGCGACGAGACGATGACGGTAGCTGAGGACAAGGAGGGTGCTTCGCATCAACAACTTCAGCGCCGTGCCCTGAGACCACGTGGCGATGGGATACCCCAAAGGAAAGCAAGAGCGGACCTCAAAATCAGCCCAATTAAAGCAACAGTTTTTGGATTGGTGAGCATGAATTCCTGGTCCCTCATAGCTTATTCTAGTTAGGTATAGGGGGTGGTATAAGGATAAGGGGATTGTTAATGTAGTTGTTTTCCCTCGATGTGCCGTGTGTTCCCCATTCCCATATAAGTGTAATTATTGTTCATGCCTGAATTTTCATGCCAGTAATTTTCATAAGATTGTTGTATTCTGCTTATAAAAAAATTTTGGTTTTCTTACACCAACCCACTTGTCTACTCGGTTTTCTGTATCGCCGCCTGTCCCTAAGTCCGGTGTCTAGAACCCAGGGGTGTGGGAGCGATTCGAACCACTCAAAGGACAGTCAGAGTTGAAGCTGACTGGGCGCACACACCACCCCCTACAATGGATGGTCAATTAACTTAACAATTTCCTATTATTACAGTATATTGTGCCTGCATTTCAAAAATATGTTGCAATACAAGAGCTCATATCCAAATAAAGATTTGATTGACTACAATTCCATGGCCTGCAGTTGGTGTCATGAAGAAAAAGGCCTACCACCCATTGTACTGTTCATGTTCCAAGAGACCAGGTAGGCCTCAGAGCGTCGGCAGGAATTTCAGCGGCAGCAGCGGGGCTATAAAAGGCCTCCAGAGACCAGGTAGGCCTCAGAGCATTGGCGGGAATTTCAGCGGCAGCAGCGGGGTTATAAATGGCCCCCAGAGACCAGGTAGGCCTCAGAGCGTCGGCAGGAATTTCAGCAGCAGCAGCGAGGGTATAAAAGGCCCCCAGAGACCAGGTAGGCCTCAGAGCATCGGCGGGTATTTCAGCGGCAGCAGCGGGGCTATAAAAGGCCCCCAGAGCGCAGGTAGGTCTACTCTCCAAACTCACAGAGAGGGAGAGAAGTAAAAAGTAATCGAAGTGTGACGTCACCAGAAAGCAGGTAAGTGATTGGTTGGTGAGTATTTCTCTCTTTTTAAATTTTAACTCTGTGGTTTATGGTTTCTAAAGTCTCTGTGGTGTAGCGGGGAATGTTTGTAAAGCAGGACCCTTAAATATATCATTTAACTGCAGTGAAATTGGTGGGATTGATTTGAAATAAGTTAATTGCAATTAACTAAAGGATAAGTCATGGCAGGAGAGCCCGGCCCCATGGTATGCTCCTCCTGCGATATGTGCGAACTCAGGGACACTTCCTGTGTCCCTGACAACCATGTATGCAGGAAGTGTGTCCAGCTGCAGCTACTGGCAGACCACATTGCGGCGCTGGAGCTGCGATTGGATTCATACTGGACCATTCACAATGCTGAGGATGTCGTGAATAGCACGTTTGATCAGTTGGTCACACCGCAGGCAAAGGTTGGACAGGCAGAAAGGGAATGGGTGCCCAACAGGCAGAGTACTAGGCACAGGCAGGTAGTGCAGGGGTCCCCTGTGGACATCCCCCTCTCAAACAGATACACCACTTTGAGTACTGTTGGGGGGATGGCTTATCAGAGGAAGACAGCAGCAGCCAACTTCCTGGCACCAGGGGTGGTCCTGCTGCACAGGACAGGAGGAAAAAGAGGGGTAGAGCTATAGTAATAGGGGATTCTATTGTAAGGGGAATAGATAGGCGTTTCTGCAGCCGCAAACGAGACTCCAGGATGGTGTGTTGCCTCCCTGGTGCAAGGATCAAGGATGTCTCAGAGCGGCTGCAGAACATTTTGGAAGGGGAGGGTGAACAGCCAGTTGTCGTGGTGCATATAGGTACCAACGATATAGGTAAAAAATGGGATGAGGTCCTAAAAGCTGAATATAGGGAGTTAGGACGTAAATTTAAAAATAGGACCTCAAAGGTAGTAATCTCAGGATTGCTACCAGTGCCATGTGCTAGTCAGAGGAGAAATAGAAGGATATTTCAGATGAATACGTGGTTAGAGGAATGGTGTGAGGGGGAGGGATTCAAATTCCTGGGACATTGGAACTGGTTCTGGGGGAGGTGGAACCAGTTCAAACCGGAGGGTTTGCACCTGGGCAGGGCCGGGACCAATGTCCTAGGGGGAGTGTTTGCTAGTGCTCTGGGGGAGGGTTTAAACTAAAATGGCAGGGGTTTGGGAACCGGAGCAGAGGGACAGAGGAAAGGGAAACAAGAATAAAAGAAAAAGATAGGAAGGAGAAAAACATAAGTGGCAGTCAGAGAAATCAACAGTTTAAATCAAACATGGCCACAGCAACTAATAATTCTAATAGGTCTAAGAGTGTTAAAAAAAACAAGCCTGAAGGCTTTGTGTCTTAATGCGAGGAGCATTCGTAATAAGGTGGATGAATTAGCTGCGCAAATAGAGCTAAACGATTATGATTTGATTGGGATTACGGAAACATGGCTCCAGGATGGCCAAGGCTGGGAACTCAACATCCAGGGGTATTCAATATTCAGGAAAGACAGGCAAAAAGGAAAGAGAGGTGGGGTAGCATTGCTGGTTAAAGAAGGGATTAACAAAATTGTAAGGAAGGATATTAGTTCTGATGATGTGGAATCTGTATGGGTAGAACTGAGAAATACCACGGGGCAGAAAACGTTAGTGGGAGTGGTATATAGACCTCCAAACAGTAATGTGGAGGTTGGAGATGGCATTAAAAGGGAAATTAGAGAAGCATGCAATAAGGGCACAGTAGTCATCATGGGTGACTTTAATCTACATATAAATTGGGCTAACCAAATTAGTAACAATATTGTGGAGGAGGAATTCATGGAGTGTTTACGGGATGGTTTCCTGGACCAATATGTCGAGGATCCAACCAGAGATCAGGCCATCTTAGACTGGGTATTATGTAGCAAGAAAGGATTAATTAACAATCTTGTTGTACGAGGCCCCTTGGGTCAGAGCGATCATAATATGATAGAATTCTTCATTAAGATGGAGAAAGAAGTTGTTGACTCAGAAACAAGGGTCCTTAAGTTAAATAAAGGAAACTATGATGCTCTGAGGCACGCGTTGGGTAGGATTGATTGGGGAATGTCACTCAAAGGGTTGACGGTGGGCAGGCAATGGCAAACATTCAAAGAACGCATGGATGAGCTACAGAATTTGTTCATCCCAGTTTGGAATATAAATAAAACAAAAAAGGTGACTCAACCGTGGCTAACAAGGGAAATTAGGGATAGCATAAGATCCAAGGAGAGGTCATATAAATTGGCCAGAAAAAGCAGTAAACCTGAGGATTGGGAGCAGTTTAGGATTCAACAAATGAGGACAAAGGGATTAATTAAGAAGGGGAAAATAGAATATGAGAGTAAGCTTGTGGGAACATAAAAACTGACTGTAAAAGCTTTTATAGATATGTGAAGAGAAAAAGATTGGTGAAGTCAAGCGTAGGTCCCTTGCAGTCAGAAACAGGGGAATTTATAATGGGGAACAAAGAAATGGCAGAACAATTAGATATATATTTTGGTTCTGTCTTCACAAAGGAGGACACAAATAACCTCCCAGAGATGTCGGGGAACATAGGGTCTGATGAAAGGGAGGAACTGAAAGAAATCATTATTTGTAGGGAAATGGTGTTAAGGAAATTGATGGGATTGAAGGCCGATAAATCCCCAGGGCCTGACAATCTACATCCTAGGGTACTTAAGGAAGTGGTCCTAGAAATAGTAGATGCATTGCTGATCATCTTCCAACATTCGATGGAATCTGGTACAGTACCCATGGATTGGAGGGTAGCTAATGTTACCCCACTATTCAAAAAAGGTGGTAGAGAGAAAATGGGGAATTACAGACCGGTAAGCCTGACATCGGTAGTGGGGAAAATGCTAGAGTCCATTATAAAACATGTAATAGCAGAGCACTTGGAAAACAGTGACAGGATTGGACAAAGTCAACATGGATTTACAAAGGGTAAATCGTGCTTGACTAATCTATTGGAATTTTTGGAGGATGTAACTGCTAAAATAGATAAGGGAGAACCAGTGGATGTGGTGTATTTGGACTTTCAGAAGGCTTTCGATAAGGTCCCGCATAAGAGATTAGCGTGTAAAGTTAAGGCACTTGCGATTGGGGGCAAGGTACTGACTTGGATAGAGAACTGGTTGGCAGAAAGAAAGCAAGAGTTGGAATAAACGGGTCTTTTTCCGAGTGGCAGGCAGAGACTGGTGGGGTACCGCAGGGATCAGTGCTAGGACCCCAGCTATTCACAATATATATGAATGATCTAGACGAGGGAACTAGATGTAATATCTCCAAATTTGCAGACGACACAAAGCTGGGTGGGCGTGTGTGCTGTGAGGAGGATGCCGAGAAACTCCAGGATGATTTGGACAGGTTGGGTGATTGGGCAGAAGCATGGCAGATACAATGTAACGTGGATAAATGTGAGGTTATCCACTTTGGTAGCAAAAACAGGAAGGCAGATTATTATCTGAATGGCAATAGATTGGGAGAAGGGGAAGTGCAACGAGACCTGGGTGTCCTTGTGCACCAGTCGCTGAAGGTAAGCATGCAGGTGCAGCAGGCGGTTAAGAAGGCAAATGGCATGTTGGCCTTTGTAGCGAGAGGGTTTGAGTACAGGAACAAGGATGTCTTGCTGCAGTTGTACAGGGCCTTGGTGAGACCACATCTTGAGTATTGTGTGCAGTTTTGGTCGCCTTATCTGAGGAAGGATGTTGTTGCCATGGAGGGAGTTCAGCGAAGATTCACCAGGCTGATACCTGGGATGGCAGGAATGACGTATGAGGAGAGATTGGATCGATTGGGCTTGTACTCACTGGAGTTTAGAAGAATGAGAGGGCATCTCATCGAAACTTATAAAATTCTAAGAGGACTAGACAGACTAGATGCTGGAAGGATGTTCCCGATGGTCGGGGAGTCCAGAACCAGGGGTCACAGTCTAAGGATAAGGGGTAGTCCATTTAGGACAGAAATGAGGAGGAATTTCTTCACCCAGAGAGTGGTGAACCTGTGGAATTCTCTACCACAGAAGGCAGTAAAGGCCAATTCATTAAATATATTCAAGAAGGAGTTGGATATATTACTCAATGCTAAAGGGATAAAGGGGTATGGGGAGAAAGCAGGGACCGGGTACTGAATTTGGATGATCAGCTATGATCGCATTGAATGGCGGGGCAGGCTCGAGGGGCCGAATGGCCTACTCCTGCTCCTATCTTCTATGTTTCTATGTTTCTATGAATGTACCAGGCTAACAAACTAAAATCCAAAGGAATACATTGAAAGAAAACAACAAATAAAATAGTAAATAATGCAGCAGAACTGTGCAATCTGAAAAGCAAAGCAAAAAAAAGGCTTTAGATACTGATAGCAGAAAGAAAAAACTGAAAAATATGGCATGTCAAAATAATCAGCCCTGTCCATCCTCATAATGCTGAATGGAAAGAAAAAAATAAAAGACAGATCAATAATTCAAGATGAGACACTAGGGAAACACTTCAACTCTAAAGTTTGATTATGTTTTTCTGCATTGGTTCATCCTGTCTGTGGAGTGTCAAGTAGAAGGAGAGAGGTAGCGCGAATAGTGACAGCAGCGGAGAGAGGAGCGGACCTGGGATAAATCGACGATAATAGCGGCAGTGACAGCGCTATAAAGAGAGAGGCAGTGTGAGGAACTTACAAGACAGAAAAAAAAATCAAGGAGTGACATAACAGGGCAGCAGGTAGGTGATTGGTTGGTGCATAGTGCAGTTTTTTTTTAGCCTCTAAGCTAGGGAAGTGGGTTAAACTCAGAGCTAGGAAACTGTAACTTGCTATTATTTTACTGAATTAGTAACTTAAACTAGATAAACCAATTGATTAATAAAACTAAAATAATTGCTTGAAAAAATAATAATAATTAATTAATTAATTAATCAAATAAATAAAGAAGGCTAGATAGACATAGCAGGGCAGGTGGTGTGCCGTAACTGTAGCATGTGGAAGTTTGTGGAGACTAGCGAGATCCTGAGCAACCACATCTGCAGTAAGTGTCTGCAACTTGAGGAACTTCGGCTCAGAGTCGTTGAGCTGGAGTCTAAGGTGCAGACACTGCGGGGCATCAGGGAGGGGGAGAGATAACTGGACACTTTGTTCCAGGATAGTCACACCCCTTAGATTATGTAGTACCTTAGAGTTCGTCAATGGTCAGGGACAGGAGGGTGTGACCGCAAGTCAGAAAGGTATGCGGACCCAGGATGTAGTGATGGAGGAGTCTCAGCCTTTGACTTTGACCAACAGGTATAAAAAACTTGCTACCTGTGGGGATGAGAACAAGGACTGCAGGGTGGATGAGCAAACTGATCATGGCACCATGGAGCAGGAGGCCATTCAAGTCAGGGGAGTGAAAGGGAATGTAGTTTGGTATGGGGCAGTGCAGTCAGAGGGTGTGATATCCGAGTGGTAAGGTCCGAAACTGAGATAAGTGAGATATGAGGAACAAAACCCAACTGTTTATTACACGGTGTAGCAGAGAGACATAGCTCTTACAGGCTGCAGGCAAAACACATAATTCTAACTGCACGTTGGCAAGATGGAGGATTCACCTCTGATTCATACCCATAAAGCAATGCCACATTACCTTAATAACTGGTGTACCAGGACATTGAGTACATGACCCATTACCTTAAATACTGGTGAATGTGAAACCTTACTCTTTGGCTCCATCTGGTGGATAACTTAAAAATTATATCCCAGATTACTATATCCCTCCCCTCTTAAGATGAACATTAATTTCTTAACAACATTCTTAAAAAGTCCCATAAGGAAACTCCTTTAACGATAGTCCATACTGAATGAATCTAGCAGGTCGTTATCAATCTCTCTGGTGGCTTGTGAGTCCTTGGTGAACGTCTTACAGTCAAGTCCCTGCTTGGTTGTGGTAGAGCCACCTGCTGCTCCTGAGCAGTACTCAGAGTATCTGACTCTGCTATGATGGTTTCCTCTTGATGAAGGGGTCCAGGTAGAACTGGCTCTGTTCGTGGTGGTGGTACCACCGATGCATTTGGATAACTGGGGGCCAACTTGTCCTCCGACATCTCCTCTGGAACCTCCATTTCGATTTCCCCTTGTCTGGTCAGTATCTGATCTACATGTCTGCGCACTACCTGACCAGTTCCCACCATGACCGTGTATGATACTGGACCGGTCATTGAGTCTATGACGCCAGGAATCCATTTTGGACCATAACTGAAATTCCTGGTAAGGACCGCATCTCCTACTCCAAAACTGCGGCTCTTTGTCCTTCTGTCATGGTTCTCCTTTTGTTTGAATTGTCAGTTTTCCACCTTCCTTTTTAGATCTGGGTGAACCAGGCCAAGAGTGGAGCATAGTCGACGTCCTAACAACAGCTCAGCAGGAGAGAGTCCTGTGGTAGATTGAGGTGTTATTCTGTAGCTGAACAGAACTCATGACACCTTGGTTGCCAAACTCCCTTCCGCACTTTTTTTCATCATCTCCTTAAATGTTTGTACGGCTCTCTCCGCAAGTCCATTTGAAGACGGATGATATGGACCTGAGGTCACGTGCACTATGCCATTGTTTCTCATGAACTCTTTTGTTTCTGTTCTCACAAAACACGTGGCATTGTCACTTACTACGATCTCCGGTAGCCCTTGATTACTAAAACTCCTATGCAGGCAGTCTATAGTAACAGTAGATGAAGCAGAATTTACAGGACACACATCCATCCATTTGGAATGTGCATCAATGATTATGAGGAACATCTTTCCCATGAATGGACCCGCATAATCTACATGTAATCTTCTCCATGGTTTATCCGGCCACTCCCGGGGTGGAGAGGAGCCACTGCTGGTGCCTTCCTGTGTACTTGACAAGTGCTGCATGTCTTGACTAGATTTTCTATCTCCTCATCTAGCTTTGGCCACCACAAGTAACTCCTTGCCAAGGCTCATATGCGAAACTCCAGGATGACACTGATGTAGTTGCCCTAGGATAGACTGTCGTGCTGGCCGTGCTCCCCACTCATGCTCCCCACAACACGCAACCATCCTGCACACTCAGCTCTGTCTTCCTGACACTGTAAGGTGTGAAATCAGTCCCTTCCGGATGCTGTGGCCAACCCCTCATCACATATTCTCGGACTCTAGACAGTACTGGATCTTTACCGGTCCATGTCCTTACTTGTTCTGCGGTCACAATTGCCGTGTCCGTGTCCTCCAACATCAAAACTCTGTCCTCTGGAGCTGCACGGATAGGTGTACTTGGCAGTGGAAGACAGCTCAAGGCATCTGCATTCCCATGGTACTTGCACGCCTTGCAAACGATGACACACTCATATGCCCTCAATGTCACTGCCCACCTCTGGATTCGGGGTGACACCATCTGTGGTACTGCTTTCATTTCATTAAAAAGAGATAGAAGAGGTTTATGATCGGTGCATATGGTGAATTTCCTGCCATATATGTACTTGTGAAACCTCTGTAACCCAAACATTACTGCTAACCCCTCTTTATCTAACTGGGAATAGTTTTTTTCCACTGGTGTCAGAGTTCGAGACATAAACCCTATTGGTCTTTCTGTTCCATCTTCCAAGCTGTGTGAAAGCACCACCCCCACCCCGTAAGGTGAAGCATCACAAGAGAGAATTATGTCTTTCTCTGCATTGTAGTGAACCAGCACATCCGAGGACAGCATCAGTTTCTTGGACTGTTCCAATGAAACCCCCTGTTCCTCTTCCCACTGCCACTGTGTCTCCTTCTGCAGAAGTTTGTGAAGAGGTGCTAACACTGTTTCCAAGTTTGGTAAAAATCTGTTATAATAGTTTAGCATTCCCAGGTAAGCTTTTAACTCAGTCACATTGGTAGGAGCTGGGGCCTCCTGCAGTGCTTGTACCTTCTCCTTGATTGGATGGAGCCCGGTGGCATCCACTCTGTGTCCCAGGAACACGGCCTCATTCCCCAGGAAATTGCACTTACTCCTCTTGAGCCTAACCCAGCCTTATCCAATCTTTGTAGTACCTCTCTCAGAGTGCTCAGATGCTCCTGGTCGGTTCTTCCCGACACCAGAATGTCATCCAGATAGAGTGAAACATGTGGGATCCCTTGCAGTACACCCTCGATAGTCCTCTAGAAAATAGCTGTACTAGATGAGACACTGAATGGTAAGCGGTTATAGGTAAACAAACCCTTGTGTGTATTTATGGTTACATACTTCTTGGATTCCTCATCTAGTGTAATCTGCAAGTATGCATGACTCATATCCAGCTTCGTGAATTTCTTCCCTCCAGCCAGGTTCGCAAAGAGATCCTCTGTTTTGGGAATAGGATACTGTTCTAGTTTAGACACCCTATTTACTGTCAATTTATAATCTCCACAGAGTCTTACCGAATTGTCCAGTTTTAAAACAGGTACAATGGGAGCTGCCCATTCTGAACATTTCACGGGTTCCAGGATGTTCTCTCTCAAAAGACGGTCAAGCTCAGCCTCTACCTTTGGTTTCATGGCATAAGGCACAGGTCATTGTTTAAAAAACCTTGGCAGTGCCTCCTTGTCTACATAAATCTTAGCTGGGGGGCCATTAAATGTGCCAAGTTCTTCCTTGAACACGTTCTCATGTTCAATCAACACTTCTTGCAAAGACAATTGTTTGCCTCCCTCTAGTTGATTTATTGCTCCCCAATCTAATTTAAGTTCTTGTATCCAGCCCCGACCTAACAAGTTTGGTCCACAACCCGATACTACAACTACAGGTAGCTGTTTCACGGTGTCCCTGTGTTGCACAGTTACAGTAGCTGTACGCAATGTCGCCACTCATTCACCGGTATATGTTTTAAGCTGTATAGAGCAAGACTTTAACTCTGGAACTTTTGCACGGTTCCACAATTTTGCGTACTCCTCCCTGTTCATTATGGTTATGCCGCATCCTGTATCCACTTCAAAGTTGACCATAGAGTCATTTATTGTCAGTTGCAAAGTGATAGGATCCACTTTTGGAATGTTTTCTACCATACTATGCATTATGAACATATCGTCTTCTTTCTCAGCTTTTCCGCTGATGTGATGTGCTCCCTGTTTTTTCACTTCTCTTCCTAGGTTTTGCTTTCCTCCCCCTTTTGGTTTGGATTCCTCCACGGATGCTTTTGCCCTGCATGCACGTTTTATATGTCCTTTTTTCCCACACTTGTGGCACTTTTCCTCCAGAAACCTGCATTCCCTCGCCAGGTGATCGCCATTGCATCTATAACATGCCTTTACATGCTCACATTGTGGTTTCTGACGCATGTTTAACTTGTGCACAACAACCTGACTTCCAACTTGCTTTGTCGTAGCCCAGTCTGAACCTTGTATTTCTTTTACATCTCAGTTCGCTGTCTCTATGGCTTGAGCAAATTCCAACGCTTTTTCATACGTAAGCCCAGTCTTGGACAATAATCTCTGCATTCGATCATCCATTATCCCGCAAACAAGCCTATCTCTCAGCATGTCTTTCAGGTTGTTCCCGTAATTGCAATCGTGTGCCAATTTTCGCAACACCACTACATAATCCAAAACAGTCTCCCCCGGTTTTCTGTTCCGTGAATTAAATTTGAAACGCTGTACAATCTCACTCGGTTTGGGATAGAAATGGTCCTTTAGCAAGGCCACTAAGTTAGCAAATGTACTGTCTCCAGGCTTTTCAGGACTGCATAAGTTTCTCATTAAACTATTCGTCTGACTTCCCACGGAAGTGAGCAAAATAGCTCTCCTTTTTCCGACATCATCTATATCATTTGCTTCAAAAAATGCATCAGCAACTCGCAGTATTCATCCCAGGTCTGTGTCTGAACATCAAAAGCAGAGATCTTTCCTACCATAGCAGCCATGATCCTTAATTCAGTGCTCTGATTTTTTTTTTCTTCTTCAAGATGTGATCTGTTGATCCTCGTCGCCAATATGTGATATCCGAGTGGTAAGGTCCGAAACTGAGATAAGCGAGATATAAGGAACAAAACCCAACTGTTTATTACACGGTGTAGCAGAGAGACATAGTTCTTACAGGCTGCAGGCAAAACACATAATTCTAACTGCACGTTGGCAAGATGGAGGATGCACCTCTGAGTCATGCCCATAATGCAATGCCACATTACCTTAATAACTGGTGTACCAGGACATTGAGTACATGACCCATTACCTTAAATACTGGTGAATGTGAAACCTAACTCTTTGGCTCCATCTGGTGGAAAACTTAAACATTTCATCCCAGATTACTATATCGGGATAGATACTGTTCTCTGCGGCCGCGACAGGGAGTTCCAAAGGTTGTGTTGCCTACCTGGTGCCAGGGTAAATGATATCTCCTCATGGCTGGAGAAGAACTTGGAGTGGGGGGGACAGGATCCAGTTGTCATGGTCCATGTAGGAACCAATGCCATAGGTAGAACTAGGAATGAGGTTCTGCTGAGGGAGTTTGAGGAGCTAGGGTCGAAATTAAAATGCAGAACCTCACAGCTAATAATCTCTGGATTCTTACCTGAGCCACATGCAAATTGGCATAGGGAGAAACAAATTAGAAGGTTAAATGCATGGCTGTGGGAGGCAATGGTTTCAATTCATGGGGCACTGGCACCAGTACTGGGGAAAGAGGGAGCTGTTCCGTGGGGACAGGATCCACTTCTTTTTAAATTCGCTTTTTATGGGATGTGGGCGTCACTGGCAAGGCCAGTGTTTATTGCCCATCCCTAATTGCGCTTCAGAAGGTGGTGGTGAGCCGTCTTCTTTGAACCGCTGCAGTCCGTGTGGTGAAGGTACTCCCACAGTGCTGTTAGGTAGGGAGTACCAGGATTTTGACCCAGTGACGATGAAAGATCGGCGATATATTTTCAAGTCAGGATGGTGTGTGACTTGGAGGGGAACTTGGAGCTGGTGTGTTCCAGGCACCTGCTGTCCTTGTCCTTCTAGCTGGAAGAGGTTGCGGGTTTGGGAGGTGCTGCCGAAGAAGCCTTGACGAGTTGCTGCAATGCATCATGTAGATGGTACACACTGCAGCCATGGTACGCCGGTGGTGGAGGGAGTGAATGTTTAAGGTGTTGGATGAGGTGCCAATCAAGCGGGCTGCTTTGTCCTGGATGGTGTCGAGGTCCTTGAGTGTTGTTGGAGCTGCACTCATCCAGGGAAGTGGAGAGTATTCCATCACACTCCTGACTTGTCCTTGTAGATGGTGGAAAGGCTTTGGAGAGTCAGGAGGTGAGACACTCGCCACAGAATACCTAGCCTCTGGCCTGCGTTAACTTTCTGGGCAATAGTGACCACCCGAATGTTGATGGTAGGGGATTCAGCGATGGTAATTCCGTTGAATGTCAAGGGGCGGCGGTTAGACACTCGCTTGTTGGAGATAGTCTTTGCCTGGCACTTCTGTGGCATGAATGTTACCTGCCACTTATCACCCCAAGCCTGAACATCGTCCCAGCCTTGTTGCATGTGGGCATGGACTGCTTCATTATCTGATGAGTTGTGAATGTAACTGAACACTGTGCAGTCATCAGTGAACATCCCCATTTCTGACCTTATGTTGGAGGGAAGGTCATTGATGAAGCAGCTGAAGATGGCTGGAACTAGGACACTGCCCTGAGGAACACCTGCAGCGACATCCTGGGAATGTGATGATTGACTTTCAACCATTACAACCATCTTCCCTTATGCTAGGCACGACTCTAGCCAGTGGAGAGTTTTCCCCCCAATTCCCATTGACTTCAGTTTTGCTAGGGCTCATTGATGCCACACTCGGTCAAATGCTGCCTTGATGTCAAGTGCAGTCACTCGCAACTCACCTCTGGAATTCAGCTCCTTTGTCCATGTTTGGACCAAGGCTGTAGTGAGGTCGGGAGCTGAGTGGTCTTGGTGGAACTCAAACTGGGCATCAGTGAGCAGGTTATTGGTGAGTAAGTGCCGCTTGATAGCGCTGTTGATGACACCTTCCATCACTTTGCTGATGATTGAGAGTAGACTGATGAGGCGGTAATTGGCCAGGTTGGATTTGTCCTGCTTTTTGTGGACAGGACATACCTGGGCAGTTTTCCACATTTTCGGATAGATGCCAGTCTTGCAGCTGTACTGGAACAGCTTGGCTAGAGGCACGGCTGGTTTTGGAGCACAAGTTTTCAGCACAATAGCCGGGTTGCTGTCAGGGTCCATAGACTTTGCGGTATCGAGTACGCTCAGCCATTTCTTGATATCATGTGGAGTGAATCGAATTGGCTGAAGACTGGCTTCTGTGATGGTGGGGACCTCAGGAGGAGGCTCATATGGATCATCCACTTGGCACTACAGGCTGAAGATGGTTGCAAAGGTTTCAGCCTTGTCTTTTGCACTCGTGCTGGTCTCCAACATCATTGAGGATGGGGATATTCATGGAGCCTCCTCCTCCCGTTAGTTGTTTAATGGTCCACCACGATTCACGACTGGATGTGGCAGGACTGCAGAGCTTTGATCTGATCCGTTGATTGTGGGATCGCTTAGCCCTGTCTATAACTTGCTGCTTCCACTTTTTAGCGTGCATGTACTCCTGTGTTGCAGCTTTCCCAGGTTGGCACCTCATTTTTAGGTATGCCTAGTGTTGCTCCTGGCATGCTCTTCCACACTCCTTATTGAACCAAGGTTGGTCTCCTGGCTTGATGGTAATGGTAGAGTGAGGGATATGCTGGGCCATGAGGTTACCGATTGTGGTGGAATACAATTCTGCTGCTGCTGATGGCCCACAGCACTTCATGGATACCCAGTTTTGAGCTGCTAGATCTGTTCTGAATCTATCCCATTTAGCACGGTGGTAGTGCCACTCAACACGATGGAGGGTATCCTCTGTGTGAAGACGGGACTTCATCTCCACAATGTCTGTGTGGCAGTCACTGCTACCAATGTTGTCATGGTCAGATGCATCTGTAGATTGTTGAGGACGAGGTCAAGTAGGTTTTTCCCTCATGTTGGCTCTCTCACCACATGTTGCAGGCCCAGACTGGCAGTGTAAACTGGGCTGGGACCAGTGTCCTGGTGAATCGAATAACTAGGGTGGTAGATAGGGCTTTAAACTAATGAAGGGGGTTTGGGAGGATTCCGGAAAGGGTAAATTCAAAAGCAGTAAGGGAAATGTTGTGAAGGAATGAGCCATACCTATTCAGAAAAATACACCATCCTATGAACAGAATTCTGAATTTATTAAAACATAACAAACTGGGTTTAAAAATCTAAAAGCCTCAATAACACAAAGCTCTAAACAGCATACAGGCTTTTCAGATAAGATAAGTTGTTAAGACAAAGCTGTAAACACCATACAGGCTTTTGAGGTAAGATCAGTTGTTGACACTGAAACAATAGCCCTATTGAAGCATAGGGTTAGAGCTTCCAGAAAGTCTGAGCTTTGGAGGGAACACAATGTAATGCCCAGTTAAAAGTGTCATATACCAACACTTTGAAATAAATCACATAAATTAAAGAAACATATGCCTTCATAAATATGACATCAAATGAAAGACAGGAGACATAATTCTTAATACAACCAACTGAAGTGGCTAGGGGGACAATGGTGCATCTGGTTGAAGTGTTTTTAATTTACATGTTGTAAAAAGATACAAACAGAAGACTTCCATAAAAATGACATCAATAGATGCACCAAGCAATCACATTGTTTTTGTGTTGAACTTGGAACACCTAGGAGACACAAAGTCTGCTTACAACCAGCTGAGGTGACTTAAGAATTGAACAGGAGACCTTCATAAAAATGATATCAAATAGAACCACTGCTGTCACATTGTTTTTATGATAAGTTTTGATAAGTTTTGAACACCTAAAGGTAGAGACACGATTCTGCAAGCTATCAGCTGAACTGACTGTAAGAATAGAAAGGGCCAACAGAAATATGACTCGAGATAATTAGCTTACATCAGCAGAAAACTTCAAAGGATATACAACTGAGAAAGAATGTAAATATAGAACTTTCAAATGGGAAGACAGAAGTTGCTGGAAGGGGCAAAGTGATTCTCAGACTTCAGAGGCAATCTCTGTAAGTTTTCAACTCTTTAAGTCTCGGGATTAAAGGTGTGTGATTATGGTGGATTTCCTGGATTAAGACTAAGTAAGAAATGTATAAATGTGATGAAGTTAAGATTTGAGAATAAGGATTTCTGATGATAAGAATTGTAAAGATTTGTATTTTGAACTATTATTGTTGTAACTGAATCACCAGCTGTTAACAGCACGTCGGTTCTTTAATAAATCTATATTTTTTTAGAATTGTCTCACATAGTGCTTCTGTATCAAACTTGCAAACTCAATCTCTGTACACAGTTTGGTGAGGAGTTGCAGAATTCTGGGGGAGTTTTCCAGACCCTCATAATATCCGGAAGGTTACAGTCTAGTTAAACTTATTAAAAGTGCTCTCTGGAGGATGGTAACAACTTCAGGCTGTTCCTTTCCTTTAGGGAGAGATAGTCTGGACCTTTAAACCCAATTAAGCGTCTTTTAGGTTTCGGCTATCTCTAACTTTAGTTGAAGGTGAACATCTGGGGAATATGCCTGATCCAGGGTCGTCCGAACCCAATGTGTGTGTTAACGAGTTGATACAGAACCTATAGTTATATTTATATCTATATCCATCTTGTAGATTGTTAAGTATAGAAGGAGTGTTTTACTGACAGTGGTACTAAAACCCAGATTTAAGTCTCTGGAGATGACAAGTCCCTGATCAGGCCTTGTAGAACTTAAATCAGAACTCCCTCAATATACCATTGAGGTCTAGAAATTTCTTATAAAGTTAATATTAAACCCTAACCGAGGTTAGGTCCTGACGAAATGGCAAACCCTGTCGGAATTGGCCAAGTCTTTTTATTAGGAAATTCAAATGATGATTTTATTAGGGGACAGAATCTTATCCATGTACCTCCACAAAACCAAGTGAGAGTTTTTGAAATAGAAGGCTTTGATGCCAAAGGAGCCACTAGAACTCATGGCATGATTGTTGTTGATCCCCAGAACCAGGGGATACAGAATATCCAGTGGAATAATCCAGCAAATACTCCAAATCCAATAAATTCCTTAATGATAAGGTGCACATCCGCACAATTGGGAGGCCTAATGAATGATGCCCAACAAGGTGGTGGCAATCATAGCCGAATAGCAGGACCCAGAGCAACCTATGCTCCTGGGGGCCATGGATTCCGGTTAAGGTGGCAAACTCATGATGAAATAAATGACCAGAATCTTCTAGAAAACTATAGACAGCTTAGAACCCATTATAATCAATGCCAACAGGCACTAGCTCAATCTTATCTAAATGCTGGAGGTGCACTGTTCACTGGTCCAGTAAACCAAACCCAGCAACCACAAATTGTGCCCCTAGTTCAAGTAAACCTGAGCTCTAGCTACACAATGTGTGATAGACCGGGAAACACCAGCCGGGAAAAAAACCTGCTGGATTTTAACTAACCTCGATAAATTGGAAACCTGTTGCCAAGATTGGAATGCCCAACACCTGAGACAACTACTACAAATGATACTAAGTTCAAACTTAATTCCCCCATTAAACCAGTGTAACAACTGGGTTCAAATATACGCTTATGTTCTCATGGCAACTCAGGGAGAGCATGTAATGGGTTCCATCAAGGAAATACTCACTAATACAGCCACAACTAAAGTGCTGGTAGCTGCCTACAGATTAGGCAAAGTACTTACACAGGATAACTGGGACATTGTCCATGGTTGCCTGGCCAATCAATACCAAAATACAGCCCTCAAACTTGCCTGTGAGGGTGCTCTAAAAGATTATCGGGAGAACCAACAAAGATGGGATAATGTGAATCGCGTTATCCAATTAAATCATGACCTCTTAGATCTACCCCAAATTAAACCTATAATGAAATCAGAAACTAGGGATAAAAAAACCGGAGAAGGTACATTTGGTACTCAGAAACAAGGACTGTATAGTCCCAAGTCTCAAGTCCACCCCACCCAGACACAAACTCATGGCTTGGAACCCCCAAGAGGGCATTCCAGAAGGTTTACACCCCCAACTGTCTCACAATACGAGACAGATTTCTCCCCGGAAAGATGGGGTAGATGAGGGGCTAGACCTCGAAAGGAAAGCGAAGGACAGTGGACTCCCTATTGGGATAGCTTTTACACTGGCCAAAACTACCAGAGAGCCATGGGAAGATACCGAAAAAACTGAAATGGGGATCAAAAAGATTCTGGGCAGAACCAACAGCCACCCCAACAGGAGGATAGTCAAGATAATAAACGATCTGACAAACCCCCTCAGGGATCTGGAAAACTTGATAACCCCAAGAGGGAGGAACAAAAATCAGTTAAAATAATTAAAGACAAAGCAGTAAATGAAACTCAGGATTCTGAGGATGAACAATCCCAGGATTGGAGGCCTGGCACCCAGCCAGGGCCTCTTGAATACCCCTGTGTCCTGGCAACTTTGCCCACAAACACACAAGTGAAGGCCCTGTTTGATACAGGAGCTGATTACACTGTAATAGAACCTGCAATTATAAAAACTAAGTGGACAGATTTGGGGAGCCCAATTTGTGAAAAAAAACCATTAGGGGGATTCACACAAGACAAAACCTAAATAATTAATTTTTACAAAATACCTATTACCATATATGGAATCATGGTGACCCTAGATGTAGGACTGGTGCCACAATTGTCCTGTTCCCTCATCATAGGACAACCAGGCATGAAACATTACATTAAAATTTCAACCAGACCTGTAGAAGCATCCACAGACCAGGATGACAGGTAAAAACATGTTCAGACACAGCTTGATCGAACATGCCTAGAGGGGGGAGGCAAAGACCTCCTCGAGCAACTCATTAATATATACTACCCTTATCTACAACGCCATCCAAATCAATGTGGAAAGATAGAGCATCTCCCCATCATGGGGGATGATGATATGGAGGAGGGAATCAGACAAGTACCTATGAGATCACTCACAGAATACCATCAAGTCATTTACTCTGATGGATCGTCAATCATGATTTAAAAAGGGACATCCCAACAATCCTCAGCTGGGATGGGGATAGTAGTAGGGACTTTTCGCGATTCCTATTTTTATCCAGAAGAATTACTGTCCATACCCCTTGGCCATAAGACAGCACAATATGCTGAAGCCACAGCATTACGGTATGCTTTAGAAAAGGCAGACCCTATTAAACCCACACTAATCTGCACAGATAGTGACTATTGTAAAAGAGGATATAACCAGGATCTAGTTTTCTGGGAATAAACAAACTTTACCAATCATAAGGGTAAACCCATAAAACATAAGTCATTGTGGGAAGACATTCTCCATTCGAGAATGGAGAAACAGAATTGTCAGGTGATTCACGTAAACAGGCATACCACTGGGACAGTATACTCAAAAGGAAACAGTCTTGCAGGTGAACAAGCAAAACATTTGGTCTGCATGACACCCCCTCGAGAGGGGCCTGTCAGTATTAATGTAATCACTAGGGCAGAACGGGCAGCTAATCAGGATGAGGAACTGATTCAGCTATTAGACCTCACAAAGGGACTCCAGCAGGATCTCCACCAAAGTACTTTTACTCAGAAACCCCTTGTAAGATTCGAAATTTTCAGCAATAATCACGCAAGAAAACAGGATAAAATAAGACAGTTTATTGACCAAAGTAAGCTTGTACAGAAAAACCTTTGATAAAAGGGCATACAAAATGGCCGCCGGGCCTCGTGATCAGTTTTCTGGACCATTTGATTTCTGTTACTGCAAGCCAGACAGTCTTGTGGATTGAAGACAGTAAGCCCGCGAAAGCCAGTATCGGGAAAACGAAACTCAGGGAACTGAGCATACATATTAATTAGATTGTAAGTACAAGACAGTTTCAGAGACAGGATGGGGCCCATCAAGGAATGGGCAGACACTTGAAACCCATTTACTGTACAAAGGAAAAACCGTTTAACAGCCATCAAGGGCAATTTCCAGACCGATCAATATGCGAACCGAGTTACGGTGACAAAGTAAAAGACATTATCGGCCAGGAAGGCCAGTTAAGCTATCATTGGCTCCCGTTACAAGACAAAGCGCCCCTGCAGAGATTTCTGCCCGCCAAAATATTACAAAGACTGGACTATGATCTGGCAGGAGATAAGGCTGGCCCAAAAAGGGTATAAATATGGATTTTGAAAAGTCCATCAACGGCTCTTCTACCTCGGTAGCTTCGGAGATTCGATCAAGATGTTTCTTCTTTTAAAGACGCTTCGGACGGACATTTCGGAAAGGACAACGTGGTCGGTGTTCAGCCAGACAAGGCTCGGCCCGGGTACCATTGTCGGGAGATCATCGACGACCCAGGCCGAAGAAGAAGACACCCTCAGGAAAATCGACGATCCAGGCCGGAGGAAAAGGGCATTTCGGACCTAGCACTCCCGTGCCTCAACATCCCATTCTCGGGGTGTTTTTCCTCACTGGACTCTACTTATGCATCCAGTTCTTCACCATCACATTGGTGGCAGGGACTGCCCCATGAATCCAAATCCACAACAGATTTAAATGATTCAACATTGACGAGCGCTCATCAAGACTGTGTCCATTGCCCCATCGCGGGAGAAAGAGAAAGAGAAAAACAAGCTGTGCCAGAAATTTCCAGATCCACGTGACGACGGAAAGCTGTGCCAAAAAGACTGCGAACCCCTTTTTTGCGATTCTGATAGTGGTGAGCATGATCCCGAGTTCCTCAAGTCAAAACTTAGTTTAGGTAGTAGGGGAGGGAGTAAGGTTAAGTCGTAATGTGTTTCCCCTTTTACGACGTGCCGTGTGTTCCCCATTTCCATAGAGTCAAGTTCATAAATTTGTGCATGATTGTAGTTACTTTAATCTGTGCCTATGACATGTATTTTGTAATGCTTCAAACTGTTTAAAAATAAAAGCATCCATTTCGTGCTATTCAACCTGGTCCATTGAGTCCTTTCTCTGCACTACAGTTCTCTGCATCTAAGTCCAAGGTCTAGAACCGTAGGGGAGAGTGGGTCGAACCACTCAAGGGTAATTATTGCACAAAGCCTGGCAGGAGACCAGAATGAGCAAGAGAAACCCCCTACACCCTACGGGTAATGTACTAGTTAAGTTGCCCAAGGGAAACCGCGAAGTACCCCCGAGACACAAACGAAAACAGCTTGCAAAAGAAGCTCACAAGGGCATATGTCAAGCACATTGTGGTGCCAGAACAACATTCTGTAAATTGACTCCCTTATATTGGTGGCTAGGCATCCTTAAAGCCTGTAAAGCATATGTGGCAAATTGTGAGCCATGCTATTTAACCAATACGTCATCACTAATTAAGCCACCACCATTGGCTACTGTGGAAGCTGACGAGCCAATGGGAAAATTCTTCATTGACTTTATTAGACCACTTCCCCCATCTTTGGGATGCAGACATGTTCTCGTTTGTGTAGATGGATGCACTTCCTTCTGCTGGATGGTCCCCACAAAAACTGTTTTGGAAAACGCACTTGCCACGGCTATTTCTGATATAATTACTATAGCTGGTGCACCCAAAATCTTACACGCTGATCAAGGTGGAGCCTTTGTATCCAAGGTCTTCAAAGACTACTGCGAACAAAGGGGGATTGGGTTAGAGCACCGCATGCCACGTCATCCGCAATCAGCGGGGCTAGTGGAACGTAAAAACCAGGAAGTAAAAAGGCTATTGGTCAAACTGTTGAGAATCGGGGGAATAAGTGGTCCACCCTCATTCCAGAGGTGCAGCTATCACTTAATAATGTGCCAGCATCTGCATCAGGGGCAGTGTCCCCTATAACTCCATATTATCTGATGTATGGAGTTGAGATGCATACACCGCTTTCCCATAGTTCTTTTATTGCCTCTACACACTCTGAGTCCTTGACCCGACAGTGACAGTTAGATTTTAAAAAAGAAGTAACAGTGGAGATTCATCGAATTGATCAGAGGATAAGGGAGGCAAATGGGCAGAAAAAATTGACAAACAAAGCATGGCAGCCCCTAGTAGGAGAATGGGTACAGGAAAAGAAATTCGAGTGAAAACCTGGTTTAAGACCGAAGTGGAAAAGACCTGTTCAAATACATACTGTTATTAATGAAAGAACAGTTAAAATACATATTAACCAGCCGAATGGCAAGCATATTCTTAAATTGTCTCCATAGACAATCTCAAAAGATGTCCTGTGGGATAACGAAATGCAGGAACAATACAAGCTGCAGTCGTACACAGTCTTTCAAGAACCAGCTTGGAGCACGACACAGGAAATGGATGTGATTGAATTACTGACGATGGTCAGTGAGACAGTATCGCCGACTCCTCCACACGTTGCTTGGCAACGCCTCAGGAATTGGATTCGCAAAAAGCAACAACCAAAACAAGGAAAGTTCAACGAGTTACTTCAACAATGGAGGAAGACACCGCAGATGAAAAAGGAATCAACTGAGCACCTGGTAAGGCCTTTATGAAAACAAGAATCTGTACACACACCGTATCGAAGGAACAGTGTGTCAAGCTTCAACTAGTTTCAAATGACGTCTCCTTGACTCGTAGAAATAACTCACCTCTACGGAACGTACATCTGCCGATTGAACATTCTAAGTACACGTTGTTTCACTAATTGCATGACTATGTGTTCTGTGTTCAATTTAAAATAAGGCAAAACATTGTCCTAAGAAGATTTAAAAGGAATTTACATGTAGCACATGACTGTGCATCTCATGCAATTAATATGCTATTGTAACCTTATTAGTATCATAGACCAAACTCTGCTCTGATGTATTGGGTTCATTTTTTGTTCAAGAGTGGGGTGTGAAGGAATGAGACATACCTATTCAGAAAAATACAACATCCTATGAACAGAATTCTGACTTTATTAAAACATGACAAACTGGGTTTAAAAATCTAAAAGCCTCAATAACACAAAGCTGTAAACAGCATACATGCTTTTGAGATAGGATAAGTTGTTAACACAAAGCTGTAAACACCATACAGGCTTTTGAGGTAAGATCAGTTGTTGACACTGAAACAATAGCCCTATTGAAGCAGAGGTTTAGAGCTTCCAGAAAGTCTGAGCTTTGGCGGGAACAAAATGAAATGCCCAGTTAAAAGTGTCATATACCAACACTTTGAAATAAATCACATAAATTAAAGAAACATATGCCTTCATAAATATGACATCAAATGAAAGACAGGAGACATAATTCTTAATATAACCAACTGAGGTGGCTAGGGGGACAATGGTGCATCTGGTTGAAGTGCTTTTAATTTACATGTTGTAAAAAGATACAAACAGAAGACTTCCATAAAAATGACATCAATAGATGCAACAAGCAATCACATTGGCCCTGAAATTAGGATCGGGAGCTTGCCGCGCGTGCCAGCCCCCGATGTTCACTTACCCGGCGCGCTGACATTTTAATTCTGGCCCGCATTGCATTTCCTCTCACTGGCCCACTTGAGGTCCTGCCGCGCTGTGCGTGCGTGACCCAGTGGCGTACTTAGTGCGATGAGCCGGCTGGGATCACGTGAGCACAGGGCAACCAATGGGAGGTTGCAAAAGTTCATTCATCAGTTTGACAGTAAGAGCTGTCAAACTCATGAAAACTCCTGGCCCCAAAACACTACTTAAACCTGAAAGAAAATTAAAAAAAACATTGCACTGCTTAAATGAACCATAAAGAACTCTGAAAAACTATTTTAAACAATAATTTTAAAATTTGAAAAAAACATTTATATAAAAAATCAGGGCTAAAACTAAACTTACCTTACTGTAAATTCTTTAAAAATAACAAACCTGTGGAAAAAAAATTCTCAATTGTATCATAGACCACTTACCTGTAAAACTAAGTGCTTACGTGTGGTTTTTCAATGTGTAAATACCGGAGGCCTTTACACATGCGCAACTCTCTAAAAATAGAGGAAATCCAAGTTGCACGCGCTGCCCGATACCGCGCACGCGTTCAGCCTCTTAACCCCTTGGGTCAGAGGACAGGAAATGCCGGTTTTCAGCGCATGCGCTGTGCATGCTGAAAACCGGCAATTCCTCCGGGCACACGCGTGAGTACCCCATCCTTACTCACGCGTTGTGCCCGGAATTACTGGGCCATTGTTTTTGTGTTGAACTTGGAACACCTAGGAGACACAAAGTCTGCTTACAACCAGCTGAGGTGACTTAAGAATTGAACAGGAGATCTTCATATAAATGACATCAAATAGAACCACTGCTGTCACATTGTTTTTATGATAAGTTTTGAACACCTGAAGGTAGAGACACGATTCTGCAAGCTAACAGCTGAACTGACTGTAAGAATAGAAAGGGTCAACAGAAATATGACTTGAGATAATTAGCTTACATCAGCAGAAAATTTCAAATGATACACCACTGAGAAAGAATGTAAATATAGAACATTCAAATGGGAAGACAGAAGTTGCTGGAAGGGGCAAAGTGATTCTCAGACTTCAGAGGCAATCTCTGTAAGTTTTCAACTCTTTAAGCCTCGGGATTAAAGGTATTTGATTGTGGTGGATATCCTGGATTAAGACTAAGTAAGAAATGTAAAAATGTGATGAAGTTAAGATTTGAGAATAAGGATCTCTGATGATAAGAATTGTAAAGATTTGTATTTTGAACTGTTAATGTTGTGACTGAATCACCAGTTGTTATCCACCGTTTGGTTCTTTAATAAATCTATATTTTTTTAGAATTGTCTCACATAGTACTTCTGTATCAAACTCGCAAACTCAATCTCTGTACACTCGTTGGTGAGGAGTTGCAGAATTCTGAGGGAGTTTTCTGGACCCTCATAATATCCGGAAGGTTAGTCTAGTTAAACTTATTAAAAGTGCTATCTGGAGGATGGTAACATCTTCAGGCTGTCCCTTTCCTTTAGGATGAGATAGTCTGGACCCTTAGACCCAATTAAGCATCTTTTAGAATTCGGCTATCTCTAGCTTTAATGGAAGGTTAACGTCTGGGCAATACGTCTGATGCAGGGTAGCCCGAAAAGGGATAGGACTAGTAACTATCCCTTCAATGTCAAATCTGTAGAACAGAGTAGTGATCTGGGTAAAGCTAATCAGAGTGGGTCAGGAAGGGATAGAAACATTAATAAAGGCAATAGGACATTAGTGACTAAAGTGACATCAGGGAAAAATAGAAAAAAGTTAAATCTAAAGGTATTATATCTGAATGCATGAAACATTCACAACAAAATAGATGAATTAATAGCACAGATAGAAATAAATGGATTTGATTTAATAGACATTACAGAGACATGGTTGCAGAGTGACCAAGGTTGGGAACTAAATATTCCAGGCTATTTGACTTTTGGAAGAGACAGGCAGAATGGAAAAGGAGGCGGGGTAGTCCTGATAATAAAGGAGGGAATAAAGACAGTAGAGAGAAAGGATCTTGGCTCAGAAAAATAAAATGTAGAATCAGTTTGGGTGGAGCTAAGAAACAACAAGAGGCAGAAAACACTAGTGGGAGTAGTCTATAGACCCCTAACAGTGGTTGTAGTGTCAGGCAGATAATAAATAAGAAAATTAGAGATGCATGTAACAAGGGCAATAGAGTAATCATGGGGGAATTTAACTTTCATATAAACTGGGCAAACCAAATTTGCAGAAATAGTGCAGAGGAAGAGTTCATGGAATGCAATCAAGATAATTTTCTTGATTAGTATGTCAAGGAACCTATGAGGGAAGTGGCTATTTTAGATCTAGTACTGTTGAATGAGACAGGGTTAATTAATAACTTTGTAGTAAAAGAGCCTCTGGGGAGCAGTGATCATAATATGAAAGAATTTTATGTTGAACTTGAGAGTGATTTAGTTAAATCTGAAACTATGGCCCTAAACCTGAACAAAGAAAACTATGTAGGTATGAGAGACGAGTTGGCTAAGGTAGGTTGGGGAATTAGATTAAAAGGTATGACAGTAGAAAAGCAATGGCAATCATTTAAAGAAATAATTCATAATTCACAATGAATATACATTCCCTTAAGGAATAAAAACACCACGGGAAAAATGGTCCAACCGTGGCTAACAAGAGAAATTAAAGATAGAATTAGATTAAACAACAGCAACGTGTATTTATATAGCGCCTTTAACATAGTAAAACATCCCAAGGTGCTGCAGAGGAGTATTTTAAGACAAAAAGATTTGACACCAATCCACATAAGGATAAAATAAGGCAGATGACCAAAAGCTTGGTCAAAGAGGTAGGTTTTAAGGAGGAAAGCGAGGTAGCAAGGCGGTGAGGTTTAGGCAGGTAATTCCAGAGCTTAGGGCCTAGGCAACTGAAGGCACGGCCACCAAAGGTTGAGCTATTATAATCAGGGATGCTCAAGAGGGCAGAATTAGAGGAGCGCAGATATCTCAGGGGTGTTGTGGGGCTGAAGGAGATTAGGGATAGGGAGGGGCGAGGCCATAGAGGGATTTGAAAACAAGGATGAGAATTTTGAAATCAAGGCGCTGCTTAACCAGGAGCCAATGTAGGGCAGCGAACACAGGGGTGATGGGTGAATCGGACTTGGTGCGAGTTAGGACATGGGCAGCCGAGTTTTGGATGACCTCAAGTTTACGTAGGGTGGAATGTGGGAGGACAACCTGGAGTGCGTTGACATAGTCAAGTCTAGAGGTAACAAAGGCATGGATGATGGCTTCAGCAGTGAATGAGCTGAGGCAAGAGCGGAGACGGGCGATGTTACAGAGGTGGAAGTGGGCAGTATTTGTTATGCTGCGGATATGTGGTCGGAAGCACAATTCAGATTCAAATATGACATCTAGGGCTGGATTTTCATTGGGCCATGGAGGTGGGATTGGAGGCATGTGGGGGATAAAATTGCATAAACTGGCGGGTGGGCTGAACCCCGGCTCCATCCCGCTTCGAAGCAATTTTAAATAATTTGAGTCTAGTGGTCCCATCTCCGTCCCAACTCCAATAGGCGGGATAAGCCGTTAAGGCCCTTAACAAGAACTAAATTGGCTCTATAATGCCATTTTGATGTGCCTTTGCGATTTTAACCCTTTTCCCTCATGAAACACGCCTGTTCTGAAGCATGACAGTGAAACCTGGCGGGAGCACAATTGGATTGCTGACTCTCAGCTGCAGGTCAAACATTAATAGTAGATTTGATCAGCCATCATTTGCAGGTGGCAGGACTTTGTTGTCTCAGGTCTGGGGGAACTTTTAGAAGGCATAGCCACAGCTGTGGAAGTTTGAGCCTGACACCCATCTCCAGTATGACCTCCTGGGATACCCTTCTCACCACCTTCACTGAGCACTTCCTCAACTGAGGTATATACGAGAAGCACGGGAGCCATTTATTTCCTTCCCTTCTGGGCATTAGATAAGGAAGAAGACCAGCTGCGGCACCAGCAGAACCAGGAACAACAGCAGCACCAACAGCAGCAGTACCATCAAGAGCGCCAAGCTGCTGCTCACCCACCTGAAGATGCACAGGCCAGAAGGGGCCAGTGCATGGAAGCCCATCGGCGCAGGAGATTCCCCCCAAACAGGGTCTACAGCCACAGGATCAGCTACCTCAACATGTCTGAGCAGCAGTGCCAAAGGCAGCTCCGACTTTCGCGAGAGGTAGTGGGTGACATCTGCGCAATGCTGCAACAATACCTGCAGCCCAGAGGACCAGGTGGACAACCCTTACCAGTGGCCATCAAAGTCACCACCGCACTCATCTTTTTTGCCTCAGGCTTCTTCCAGGGATCAGCAGCAGACCTCAGCGGCATCTCCCAGGCGGCCGCACACAAATGCATTATGCAGGTAACCGATGCCCTCTTTGCCATAGCGCACAATCACATCCATTTCACCAAGGATCAAGCAAGTGTCACGGCGCGTGCTGTTGGATTTGCTAATCTGGCAAGCTTTCCAAGGGTGCAGAGCGAAGTTGACTGCACACATGTGGACTTTAAGGTACCCCATTGCAATCCAGGCATTTTGTCAACCGCAAGGGCTTCCACTCCCTCAACGTTCAGCTGGTGTGTGATCACAGGAAGGAAATTTTGCATGTTTGTGCTAAGAACCCTGTCAGTTGCCATGACTCCTTCATACTGCACCAGTCTAGTGTGCCTCTGCTCTTCAGTCTGCCAGACCAAATTAACAGATGGCTACTTGGAGACAAGGGCTATCCCCTGAAGACGTGGTTAATGACGCCATTGAGGAGACCATCCAATGAAGCTGAGGAGAGCTATAACTCCAGCCACATGTCCACCAGACCCATAATCGGTTTGCTGAAGATGCGCTTCAGATGCCTGGCTAGATCAGGTGGAGCCCTGCTGTACTCAGCAGCCAGGGTCTCCAGAATCGTTGTGGTTTGCTGTGCACTTCACAACATGGCACAGCATTGTGGCTTGCAGATTCCTGAGGACCAAGTGACTCCTCACATATCCTCCTCAGATGAGGAGGAGGAGGAGGAGGAAGAGGAGGAGGAGAGCGAAAACGAACATCTTGCAGAGGCCCATCAATCAACGGCAGCAGTATGCGAGAACATAGCTGCCTGGGATGCAAGGAACGCACTCATCTTGGCCAGATTTGCTTAGCCTATCCACTCAAGCACTTTTGCCTCGCAGATTCTTACCTGAGCATCGACAATGGCCAAGAACCAGCTGAACCCTAGCAATTTGACCACCATACTGACAATTGCAAGTCATCCTAAGCCCTCAATGTGGAAGTCCCATTCGCGAAATGACACATGCCACAACTACAGCAGTAGCCATCAGATTTTTTATTTACATTATTCATCTGATGGTTTTTCCACATACAGCCAAATATAGAGGGAAAAACAAGTCAGATTGGAAGGCAGAGCAAATATGTAATGGCACAAGGGAGTCGGGCAAGGCTGAATGGCATTTATTTTAATGCAAGGAGTCTTGCGAATAAGGTGGATGAACTGAAGGTGTTGATGAACACATGGGAGTATGATATTGTTGCTATCACGGAGACATAGTTGAGGGAGGGGCAAGACTGGCAGCTCAATATTCCGGGGTATAGAATCTTCAGGCGAGACTGAGGGGGGGTAAAAGAGGAGGGGGTGTCGCAATATTAATTAAGGAGTCAATTACTGCTGTAAGGAGGGATGATATATTAACAGGTTCCTCTAATGAGGCCATATGGGTAGAACTTAAAAACAAAAAGGGGGCAAGCACTTTGCTCGGAGTGTACTATAGGCCCCCTAACAGTCAGGGGGAGATAGAAGAACAGATATGTAGACAAATCTCAGAGAACTGTGCAAATAATAGGGCAATAATAGTGGGGGATTTCAACTTCCCCAATATTAACTGGGATAGTCAGAGTGTGAAAGGCTTAGAGGGTGCAGAATTCTTAAAGTGCATCCAGGAGAGCTTTTTGAGCCAGCATGTAGAAAGTCCTACAAGAGAGGGGGCGGTACTGGACCTAATTCTAGGGAATGTGGCCGGGCAAGTGGTAGAAGTGTTAGTAGGTGAGCACTTTGGTGACAGTGACCATAATTCGGTGAGATTTAAGGTAGTCATGGAAAAAGACAGAGATGGACTGGAAATAAAGGTTCTAAATTGGGGGAAGGCCGATTTTAATATGATAAGGCAGGATCTGGCCAAAGTGGACTGGGATCAGCTAATTGTAGGAAAATCCACATCGGAGCAATGGGAGTCTTTCAGAAAGGAAATTGAGAGAGTCCAATATCAACATGTTCCTGTAAAGGTCAAGGGTGGGACCAACAAGCCCAGGGAACCTTGGATGTCAAGGGATATACGAGAATGGATCAGGAAAAAAAGGAGGGCTTTTGGCAGATACAAAGGACTAAAGACAGAGGAAGCCCTAGGGGAGTATAAAAAGTGCAGGGGGATACTTAAAAAAAATTAGGAGAGCGAGGAGGGGCCATGAAATAACACTGGCGAGCAAAATAAAGGAAAATCCTAAGGTGTTTTATAAGTATATTAAGGGCAAGAGGATAACTAGGGAAAGAGTAGGGCCCATTAGGGACCAAAGTGGCAATCTGTGTGTGGAGCCAGAAGATGTAGGTGGGGTTTTAAATGAATTTTTTGCATTTGTGTTCACTATGGAGAAGGGCGATGTAGACATAGAAATTGGGCAGGGGGACTGTGATATACTTGAACATATTAGCATTGAGAGGGAGGAGGTACTGGTGGTTTTATCAGGCTTAAAAGTGGATAAATCCCCAGGCCCGGAGGAGATGCATCCCAGGCTGCTATGTGAGGCAAAGGAAGAGATTGCAGGGGCTCTGACACAAATTTTCAGAACCTCTCTGGCCACAGGGGATGTGCCAGAGGACTGGAGAACAGCTAACATAGTACCATTATTCAAGAAGAGTAGTAGGGGTAAACCAGGGAATTACAGGCCAGTAAGCCTAACATCAATGGTAGGGAAATTATTGGAAAAAATTCTGAGGGACAGAATTAGTCTCCACTTGGAGAGGCAAGGATTAATCAGGGATAGTCAGCATGGCTTTGTCAAGGGAAGGTCATGTCTGACCAATTTGATTGAATTTTTTGAGGGGATGACTAGGTGTGTGGATGAGCGTAGTGCAGTGGATGTGGTATACATGGATTTCAGTAAGGCTTTCGATAAAGTCCCGCATAGGAGACTGGTCAAGAAGGTAAGAGCCCATGGGATCCAGGGTGCCTTGGTACATTGGATCTAAAACTGGCTTAGTGGCAGAAGGCAAAGGGTGATGGTCGAAGGTTGTTTTTGTGACTGGAAGCCTGTGTCCAGTGGGGTACCGCAGGGTTCGGTGCTGGGTCCCTTGCTGTTTGTGGTCTACATTAATGATTTCAATGTGAATGTAAAAGGTATGATCAGTAAGTTCGCAGATGACACGAAAATTGGTGGGGTGGTAAATAGCGAGGATGGTAGCCTCAGCCTGCAGGATGATATAGATGGGTTGGTCAGATGGGCGGAACAGTGGCAAATGCAATTTTACCCTGAAAAGTGTGAGGTGATGCATTTTGGAGGGACTAACAAGGCAAGAGAATACACAATGAATGGTAAGACCCTAGGAAAGACAGAGGATCAGAGGGACCTTGGTGTGCATGTACATAGGTCCCTGAAGGCAGCAGAACAGGTGGATAAGGTGGTTAAAAAGGCATATGGGATACTTGCCTTCATTTGCAAGGCATAGAATATAAGAGCAGGGAGGTTATGATGGAGCTGTACAAAATGCTGGTTAGGCCGCAGCTGAAATACTGTGTGCAGTTCTGGTCGCCACACTATATGAAGGATGTGATTGCTTTGGAGAGGGTGCAGAGGAGATTCACCAGGATGTTACCTGGGCTGGAGCGCTTCAGCTATGAAGAAAGACTGGACAGGCTGGGGTTGTTTTCCTTGGAGCAGAGAAGGCTGAGGGGGGACCTGATTGAGGTGTACAAAATTATGAGGGGCATAGATAGGGTAGATAGAAAGGAACTTTTTCCCTTAGTAGAGGGGTCAATAACAAGGGGGCATAGATTCAAGGTAAGGGGCAGGAGGTTTAGAGGGGATTTGAGGAAGAACCTTTTCACCCAGAGGGTGGTTGGAATCTGGAACTCACTGCCTGAAAGGGTGGTAGAGGCAGGAACCCTCACAACATTCAAGAAGCATTTGGATGAGCACTTGAAATGTCATAGCACACAAGGCTACGGACCAAATGCTGGAAAATGGGATTAGAGTATACAGGGCCTGATGGCCGGCGTGGACGCGATGGGCCGAAGGGCCTGTTTCTGTGCTGTATAACTCTATGACTCTATGACTCTATGACTCTAAATGTCACCCAAGTGACTACCTTTGTGACTATTTGTGCAGTATCTTTTTCTTACGAGTGCTCCTACGTGGTGCTTCCCCTGTGGCTTCAGCAGATTTGGAGGCCCCTTGCTCACTTTCCTGCTGCTCCTGTCTCGACACCTTTGGTGGGCATCCTCTGGGGCGGCGAACCTGTGAGGGCTCGTCAACAATCTGCTGCTCCTGCGGCTGTGCAGTGGCTGAGACGCTGATCTCAGTTGGGTGTGGACTCTGGTGGGGCTCTGACTGAGGGCGCTGCAGTGGCATTGAAGTGTGAGCGCTTGGAGAGGAGACCCCACTTCCTTGATGTCTGACACCAACTACCCTCTCATGGGTCAGGTCCACCTCAGCGCTTCCAAGTTGCTTGAGAGCACCTTACTGCACTTCAGGGGGGCCATGGGGACCCGTATCTGCACTGGCATGCCTACTCAGAGGGATTTCAATGAAGGTCTGGTTTCTCTGTTCAATAGATGACCATCGCTCCTCCAGAGATGTCATTCTATTCTGAACACTCACCATGTTTTCTGCACTCTGGCGACTTATCACCTCCATGGAGGTTGCCATCCTTTCCATGGTGATGCGTTCATGCGCCAATGACTCCACAAAGGCTCTGCTCATGTTCGCTATGGACTCCTCCATTCGCTCCACACTCGCAGCGACCCTAGAGAAAAAACCTGCCAGAGACTCCTGCATCTGTTCCTGGAGTTCCAGCACCGCTGATCTTATGGATGGACCCAGAGGCAGAGGGTCGACATGCAGCTGAGCTGAGCTGGCAGAGTCCTGCGGCCGCCGACGAGGACTCTCCACTGCTGTCCCTGTCTCCACAATCTGCTGATGCTCACTTGTGAGTCGTGATACACCAGGTGACAGCACTACTCTATGTCCCGAAGGTCCCACTGAGGTGTGAGTGTCTGCGCTGGTGCTGGGTGCGCTTAATTCTGCTGACGCTGCACCCTCAGAGGTTGCAGCTTCCTCTGAAGAGTCTTGATATTCAGGCTCTTCCTCCTGGCTAGTGGGGACGGGTGCTTGCGATGGTCCTGTGGGGGAGTAAAGGAAAGAGTCAGAGATATGCACATTGCATATTGCAGATGATCATTAGTCCATCTGTTAGAGCTTCAGAATCATTATCAGTGACTCATGCAATGTCAATGAGAGAGATGGAAAACTATTCTGTCACCAGCTTGCTGTGATGCACCCCTCTGTCCATCACCCACTTGCGCATCTTCCTCCACTCCTACGATCTCCAGGACCGCCTCCTCCCAGGGGGTGGGGTGGGCTGCTGAGCGTGGCCCTCCTCCAGTCCTCGCTATTTCTCGCTTATTGTGAGCTCTCTTTTCCTGCAATGAGGGAGACAAGTGGAGGTTGAGTGAGAATGAAGGAGTGAGTGTAGAGATTCCATAGTATAGATACTTAGAAGGAGACAAAGTTGGAGTGAGGTGGCAAGACCAAGGGCCCTCCCTGTGTGTTGTCGATTATTTTCATAGCATCACAGTGATAGGGAGTGTGAGGGCTGCATAGTTGAATAGTTAGCTGAATGTGATCATAGAGCGAAAGGGGATGGGTAAGGGTGCATGGATGTCAGTGTCAAGTGGGATGTGGAGGAAGAGATTGCTAAAGCTGAGTGCTGCTGAGGAAAGGCAATGGGGATCAGATTGAGGGTGATGGGAAATTCATACTCACATTTCCAGTGCGCAGAAGGTCATGAAATCTCTTCCTGCACTGTATCCAGGTTCTGCTGGTTACCGATAAGGAGTTGATCTCCTCTGCCACTTGCAGCCACACAGCCTTGGTCTGCTGGGGAGGCTTCTTCCTCCCTGAAGAAGGGAGGAGCACCTCCTTATGAGCTCTTGCTCCCTCCACTAAAGCCTGCAGGGCAACGTCGTCAAATCTTGGAGCAGACCTAGATCTTTCACTGGCCATTCTGCCTCCAGATCCCTGTAGCAGCAAAGGCCAAACGGTTGGCAGTCTGCAGAAGAAGCAATGCTTGTTGCAGAGCTTAAATGCAGCAGCAATGATGACGTCATCGAAGGCGACTTTCAGACTGGAAAAACTCATTTGCCATGGGTTCCCACACGCTGGAACTCAATTGGCCAATTAAGTTAAATTTGCATCAATCTCCCACATCGATTTAGATTCGTGTGGATAGCATGAAATACGGATTACACGACCCCAACCTGCCCCTGAATTAAAATCCAGCCCCAAGGTTGCGAACAGTGTGGGTCAGCCTCAAACAGATGTTAGGGAAAGGGAAGAAGTCAGTGGCTAGGGAATGGAGTTTGTAACGGTGACCAAAAACAATGACTTCGGTCTTTCCAATACTTAATTGGAGAAAATTTTTGCTCATCTAGAACTGTATGTTGGACAAGCAGTCTGACAATTTAGAGACCGTGGAGGGGTTGAGAGAAGAGGTAGGGAGGTAAAGCTGGGTGTGGTCAACGCAGATGTGGAAACTGACGCTGTGTTTTCAGATGATGTCGCCAAGGTGTACGGAATTAGCACACGCTAGCGGGGCTGGGGTTATTTGTCTCTGGCCAGTCAGAGGCCTCTGAGCTGCTCCAGGGACCCCCTTTACAGTTTCGAAGCACTCCCCTATTCCTGAGTTCTGACCCCCAGACTTATTCGGTGGCGATGTAGACAGAAAACAACATGACTCGTGGTTTGGGTGCAAAACAGACCAGTATTTATTGAAAACAAAAGGAAGAAAAATCGATATGGCTCTTATGCCTGGTACAACACTTTTGCTTAAACGCAGTACACTTAGTGTACTGTCCTCCCTATGTGTATGTGCCTGTACGCAGTTAGGCAGCAGCCAAACTCCTTTCAATAACAATATGGGAGTCAGGATGTAGCATCCAAGCTCCGGTGTTTAATAATGCCACAATTGCATGAGGTCAATGAAACAATACAAATCAGTTGCATTGGGTTGGAGTAAAACTGAGAAAGAATAAAAAAGTAATGCACCTTGTTACATACATGAGATATAACTAACATTTAAACATGAACATGTAATGAAACCATTCAACTCACAGGCAATGCTTTCGAAGGTGTAACAATGTAGGATGACAGCGGATTAATTTGCAGCACGCTCCATGCTGGTGTGACCTCTTTGTTTTGCTATCACTATACTACTTCCTGTTGAGTGACCCTACTGGCCATTTCCATTTATTGCCACTTACTGGCGGCAGCAAAACGTAACTCCTGCAATTATAAGGCAGAACACTTAGTGTCCACTAGAGGGCTCCCTGCTCAGTGTAACTCTCCTTTATTTAATACACGCAGTACACTCAGTGTCCACTAGAGTGCTCCCTGATCAGTGCAACACTACTTTATTTTAAATACAGTACTTTAATATAGGCTTTAAAAAAAAATAGCTAAACAGCGTTCACCACAGCACTTCAGCTTGATGCAGCACCCCTTTTAATACTGTTTTACATACAGAACTTTAAAACAGCTACTTCTTTTTAATACAGTTTTAAATACCAAATTCAATGTTCACTATAGCACTTCTCTGCTGGGTGTAACACTGCCTTGCTTAAATAGGGGAGGAGAAACAGACACAATGAAGGAAATCAACTAAAATCACAATTCTAATTAAATTCCCACTTTACTCCTGTTAGATCCGTGTTTTTGACGTTGTGTCCTTCAATAATTAGACAACAAGACTGCAGGGAACGATTCAACAGGTGTTTACTGAATGAGGGTTACTCTAGAACTAACTATACAGATCACTACTCAGGGTTTATATACAGGTGTGGTCACTGCCGGTACTACAGTATACAGGAGCTGTAAAAAGTAGTTCTCCCCTTAAAGGTACATACATTACAATTCCTCCCCTTTTAGATTAACAGTACCATAACACACATTTAACAATTAAATATCAAACTAATTACAATTAACACTTTTAACATGCAACATTAGCTGAAAATAGTCTATTTATAAATTCAGTCTTTGGGGAGGCTTCCTGATCCTTTCTGGATAGCGCCTTTCCCGAGTGTCTTGCTCTTGGTGCGGAGGCGATTCTGTCCCCCTATCGTCGGTTGGTTCATCCGCTTCCGATGCTACTGTTTCTGGGGTAGATGCTACCTGTACGTCGGGTTCATCACCAGGTACGTATGGGCGAGACATGGGGTTGACTCGTTCCTGTGACTCTAGGATCTGGTCAGCATGGCGTCTCACAATGTTCTCCCCAACATCCACTGTGTACATCAGTGGCCCCTGCCGTGTGCATATCGTTCCTGGTTGCCATTTCTCTGTTCGGTAGTCGCTGGCCAAGACTGGTTGCCCTACATTGAAGCTCCTTGGCAGCTTCTCATTGATGTGCTGGAATTGCTTATTCTCAACATCTCTTCGTACATTTGGTCTGAGCAAATCCAGACGGGATCTCAACCTTCGGCTAAAGAACATCATGGCCGGGGCCTGGTTGGTGACTGCATGTGTCGCATTTCTGTAGGCTAACAGGAAATTGCCCACCTTGTGCTGCAGTGGAATGTCATCATCGCACATGGCCTTTACTGCTTTTTTAAGTTTTGTACGAACTTCTCAGCCAAACCATTTGTGGCTGGATGATACGGGGCGGATGTGTAATGCCTTACCCCATTCCTTTTCATAAATCTCTGAAACTCTTTGGAAACAAACTGTGGTCCGTTATCAGAGCAAATCTGCTCTGGCAAGCCATTCCTGGCAAAAATCGTCCGGAGGACTGCAATAGTTTTCTCCGTGGTGGTGGAGGACATTTTGATCACCTCAGGCCATTTCGAGTGCGCATCCACGGCTATTAAAAACATTGAGTTCATGAATGGACCAGCAAAGTCAATATGCACCCATTGCCATGGAGATGAGGGCCACTCCCATGGGTGTAGAGGGGCATGTGGTGGTGCATTTTGGACCTTCTGGCATCCTGAGCAGCTCTTTGTCAGGTCCTCGATTTGCTGATTGATCCCCGGCCATCACACATAAGCCCTAGCAAGGCTTTTCATTTTCACCCCTCCCAGATGACCTTCATGAAGCTCATTGAGCACTCTCTCCCTTAACTTGTGTGGAATTACCACTCGGGATCCACACATCAAGGTCCCCTGGCATAATGACAGCTGTTCTCTTCTGGATGAGAATGCTGGCAACAGTGAGTCGCCATGTGCTGGCCATCCCTTCACCTTCAAATCATATACCCGAGACAATGTCAGGTCATTTCGGGTCTCCTTCTCTATACCAGCGTTAGTTACTGGCAAGCATTCAATTATAGTCGAATGAAATATTTCGACAGGATCCACTGCTGGTGCTTCCTCCGCAGTAGGCAGTGGCAGGCGTGATAGCCCATCAGCGTTTCCATGCTGTTTCGTGCCCTTATACTCGATTTCATATTGGTGCGCCCCTAGAAATAGGGACCATCTTTGTAGCCGTTGCACTGTCATCACCGGAACGCCCTTCTTTGGATTAAAGATGGAGACAAGTGGTTGGTGGTCAGTCAGCAAGGTGAAATTCTGCCCGTGCAGATAGTGATTGAACTTTTTCACTCCCCACGCTGTGCTGAGGGCCTCCCTGTCAATCTGGGTGTAGCTATGCTCGGCTGAGGTTAGTGACCGAGACGCAAAGGCTACTGGCCTCTCTGAGCCGTCCGGGAATTTGTGCGCCAGCACCGCTCCAATGCCATAGGGTGATGCATCACACGCCAACAGAATTGGTAGTGCTGCGGTGAAATGAGCCAACACCTCTTTTGATGTGATCAATGCTTTGCGCTTCTGGAAAGCTCGTTTACATTCGTCACTCCACTTTCATGGTAACCCCGTTTGCAGTAGGGTGTTCAGTGGGTGTAGTATTGTAGACAAATTCGGCAAGAACTTATGGTAGTAGTTAACCAGCACGAGGAACGACCTCAGTTGTGACACATTTTCCGGTGCTGGAGCCTTGACTACTGCCTCAATCTTTTCAGGGGACTTATGTAACCCCTCTTTATCAATAACGTGGCCACAATACGAGATCTGCTTCTGGAAAAACTCGCATTTGTGGCGATTAGCTCGGAGCCCATATTCCTTCAATCTAGTGAGCACCTGCTCCAGGTTGGCGAGGTGATCACTGTCATTTTCGTCCGTGACCAGGATGTCGTCCAAATAACACTGGGTCCCTGGAATGCCTTGCAGGAATTGTTCCATTGCCCTTTGCCAAATAGCCGGAGCTGATGCTACCCCGAACACCAGCCGGTTGTATTGGTAGAGACGTTTATGAGTGTTGATCGTGAGGTACTGTTTCGAGGCTTCTTCTACCTCCATTTGCAGGTACGCCTGGGCCAGATCAATCTTAGCGAAGCGTTTCCCTCCCAATAGCGAGGCGAAAATATCTTCAATCCGTGGAAGCGGATATTGTACATTGTGAAGGACTGGGTTGACTGTCACCTTAAAGTCCCCACAGATGCGAAGCTTCTTTGGTTCCCCAGGCATATTACTCAACGACCTCTTCATTACAGGAACGATGGGTGTAGCCCACTCGCTCCAGTCCACTTTGGACAGTACTCTTGAATGTTCCAAACCTTCCAGCTCTGCTTCGACGGCTGGGCGGATCGCATAAGGTACCGGTCTGGCCTTAAAAAACTTTGGGCTTGCATTTTCCTCTATTTTGATCATCGCTGTTATGCCTTTTAGTGTTCTGAGTCCCTGCTGGAACACTTCTTGTGCATCAGTTAGCATTTTTGACAGTCATCCAGGTGTGACGTCGTCATCCTTTTTCGCATCTACAATCAGTGCTTGTATGGAATGCCAATCTAGCTGTATCTTCCGGATCCATTCACGTCCTAGTCATGGTGGTCCTCCATCTGGCAATACATAAAGGTCCATTTTTGGTGTTTCCTTGCCGTTATATATAACGTTCACCCTTATTTTTCCTTTGGGGTAGATTTTTGCCCCGTGTACGTCTTCAAGACAATCTTTGTATCTCTCAAGGGTATATGTGAGAATAGCCGCTTGTAGTCCCTTCGGTTTATGACTGTTAGGGCTGATCCTGTGTCCAATTCCCTTTTCACTTGGACTCCTGCTATCTTGAGCATGACCCAGATAGTTTGGTGATCCTCCGTTTTGATCACATTATGTAGTTTCAGACAACCCAGCTCCTTGCTTCCGGAGTCTGTATCACTTTTCTGTTCGTCTGAACTACTCTCCGTCACCTTATGTACTTTCTTGTACTTCTCCTGTGGAGATTTCTTGCTGCTGGTTTTCTTTCCCGACCTGCAGACTCTTGCTATGTGTCCTACTTTTCCACACTGTCTGCACACTTTGTCCTTGAACCAGCAATCATTATGTTCGTGTGTTGTTCTGCCGCAGCGATAGCACTTCACTGTTCCGTATGTCATTTCATTTGTGCCATATTCTTGCGGTCTCCGTTGTATCTCTGCCACGCCCCGTGCTGCTGCTTCGTGTGATACTGCAATGCTGAAAGCCTTGTCCAGCGTAAGCTCCTTTCTGATAGAAGCCGTTTCTGGGTTCCTTCACTTTGAAGCCCACACACAAACTTGTCCCTTAAAGTATCTGCTAGTCCCGTTCCAAACTGGCAGTGTTTCGATAGCTTGTGCAGTTCCGTTAAAAACTCAACATTACTTTCATCTTTATGCTGGTTCCTTTTGTGAAACTTAAATCTTTCTGCTATCAGCAGCGGTGTGGGGTTTAAGTGATCCTGTAGGATTGACACTGTGTTTTCAAAATCCATTTCTGCTGGCTTCTCTGGGGTTACTAGGTTTCGTAGTAAGCCATACGTTTTTGCACCCATTGAATTCAACAATACCAGCGCTTTCTTGTCATCTGGCACTTCATTCGCCTTGCAGTATACTTCTATGCGTTCGACATACGTCGTCCAATCTTCGACTTCATTGTCGAACGCTGTGATATTGCCACTCTTCGGCATTTTTGGGTGTGGTTAGACTGGCTTAAAATGGAGTCTCCCATGCTTTCCTTTATTCCCCGCTGCGACTTAAAATGGCGTCTCCCGCACTGCTGCCAACGCCGCTCTCGGCAGTCCTCGTGGCAAATGGCAATGCCCTGTGGGTTTTGTGCGCTGCTCCTGCACTGCTGCCAATGCCGCTCTCTGCGGTCCTCATGGCAATGGCAGCGCCTCGCGTTTTCCTGCGCTCCTCTCTCCCCCATTGCCGCTGCTCAGCCCTTGAACACCGACTGCGCTCTGCATGTTTTCCTGCGCGCCTCTCTCCCCCGTTTGCGCTGCTCGGACCTTGAACACCGGCTGCGCTCTGCTCTCTCTCGCCTCTCTCCCCCATTGACGCCGCTCGGTCCTGAACACCGGCTGCGCCCTGTGCACTCTACCCTCTCTCTCTCCCCCATCGATGCTGCTCGGCCTTTTTCTGTGTCGCTCGGTCGGCTCTAGCCGCCGCTGTCCGGGAAGGGTCTGCGCACTACCTGTTGCCAGCCCGTTTCGCTGGGCCACCGTGACTGGAAAGCCAAGCCTGGCTCTCGACAGCCTCCCTTGCGATGCTCAAATCTCCGCTGGATGACTGGGGGGTTGCCCGTGGTCGACGCCCGTGCTTCTGGACTCGGCCTTCTTCCACTGTTCTCCAGAAGCGAATCCCTGGGAGGTGATGCAGAGTTGCAGGTAGGTTCGAATCTGCTCGTCGCCAATGTTAGATCCGTGTATCTTGATGTTGGGTCCTTCAATAATTAGACAACAAGACTGCAGGGAACAATTCAACAGGTGTTTACTGAATGAGGGTTACTCTAGAACTAACTGTACAGATCGCTACTCAGGGTTTATATACAGGTGTGGTCACTGCCGGTACTACAGTATACAGGAGCTGTAAAAAGTAGTTCTCTCCTTAAAGTTACATACATTACAACTCCCACCCCTATACCTATTCTAACTTGCCTTGTGGAAGGCCAGAAAAACATATGCTCACCACTGGAAATGCCTGCTCTGTGTCCTGCGAACTTAGATCTTCACTGCCCCGAAGTGAAAAACACCCCAGTGTTTTAAAAGTAAGCTGCTGGTGTTTCGCTTCTACAGGCAGACTCCCATGCTGTAGAGGGACACAGAGGCGAGGCCAGAGAGAGAGAGAGATGCTTCTGGGAAGCTATCTTTTATACCCCCATTTGGGGCCCGCCCAGATCCTGATGTTTCTTGGCTAAAACAAAAGGGATCCAACTGCCCCATTGTTCAGTAGTGGGTTTGAATGTGTTCTCCCATTTATTTAAACGGTTTCTCCTCAGTTTGGATGTGTCCACTTGATATACAAACAAATGCTAATATCATTCAATTTCTTTGTAAACAAAACATTGTCCTGTGGTCATCTGGAACCGCAATTGACTGACAGTCTTGAGTGCTTAGCAAACAAAGTTCCTTTGTTCATGCTGGCAGTTTCAAGCACTTGATCTTAGAGTCAACATTGTAGAACGTTCTGTAAACAGGCTTCGATTGTCCTGCTGCAGGGCAGGGGGAAACTCCCCTTTGATTGACAGATTTGACTGCCATTGAACCTTTCTTCACAGACACACACACACAAGCTGTTTCCAAGTCCTTTGCCTTCGGCCATTTTGTCTGACGGCCAATTTTCATCCCTGGAATCTTTTAAAGGCACATCACCCAGGGATTCTTTAATCAAAGAAATTAATCTTCGGAGCTGTAAATTATTGCAAATTCTTACAGTCTCCCATCGGATACTAAAACTTGCTTGTAGTATCCTTGCCAAAAGTGAGCAATAATTTCTGACCCCCCCACAAACAAACTTCCCTTATACTTAAATAAATCAATGTTTGATCCCCCGGCACCTCCATCTCCCCTGCCCAGAGAGAATCGTAGTACGGCAGGCATCCATTGACAGGAAACACAAAATTAATTGAATAATCAATACACAGAGGGGGTCCAGTGCCCCTGCACCTCTTATATTCATAATAAGTCAAGCATGGAGGGGACCTATGCCCCTGCACCGCTTGTAACATAATTTCAACATCTTTAAAGGGATTGTCATCCAGCCAACATGTCTGCTCAAAAGATGGAAGGCAAACGAGCTTCCTTTAACTACAAACAAGCAGTGAAATAATTAACCATTACTATAAATTCTTAATCTTAAAGTTGTATTTCCAGCAGCATTTTTAAATGTTGTGGGCATCTGATTCCTGCAGACCCCTTCCTTCATGGACGAGGGGTACTTCCTCTCGTGAATCCCATGACTCGTTGGTCCCTGGTACCTTCCGGAACTCTGGAAAACAAAAGAAAACATCTCGCCAGGTCCCCTGGCTTGGGGAAGTGTAATCAGGTCCCATGACCTTGATCCACAATACAATCCTGGAACCATACCACACTCAAAACTTATACACTAATATATCACTGATATTAAAATTAACACGTTCTACCTTAACACATGTTCTCCCTTAATAACATGTTCTACCTTAATTCTTTCTACCTTAATAAACGTTCTACCTTAATTCTTTAATCACACATTAACTGACCAAAACTATATACAAGTGCCGCCCATCTCCGGGCGGCCAGCTCAGTCCCTGGTTGGGCTGCTACAGGCTGCTTCCTGCGGCGTGGCTGGACTGATTCCAGCTTCTTGTCCCTCGCAGCTTATGGCTGCTGATTGGGGACCTCTGTACTTTGGCCTCTCCCTGGTTCGGGAGACCACCCTACTCCACTGTAATGTGGGTGACCATACTTTCTTGGGCTGGGGCACCCAAAGAGATCTCCTAGGGAGTGTTACCGGGGGGGCTACCCTGGCAAGCAGACCCTTAGCTCGGGTCACACTCCCTGCTGGCTGGGGACCTCCTCCTTCAGGTCTCTCCCTTCCCAAACCTGGGCTGGGGACAGGCAATCCCTTGCCACCAGCTACCGGTGCCTGAGAGCCTTTTCCTTCAGGTCTAAAACCTGGTTCAGGCTCCTCCCCGGAGTCCCATAAGAGAGGGGGAATCGCTCGGGCCAAGTACTGGGGAGCTCCTACAATCCCAGCTGCTTGTTCCCCTGCCCCCTGCTTAAACAAACTGCATTGTTTGAAATAACTGGCCGCCTGCCAGTAATCCTGTTCAAAATCATGAATAGCTCCTCCCCTAACACAAGTCACAGCGCCTGCCTGTGATCTTGGACCTGCAGTGGGCTGGGGATTTCTATTCTCAGGTTCACTCCCAGCTGCCTGTTTCTTTGCCTCCGGCTTAAACAACTTGCACTGATTTGCATGGAACCATTTTGTGCACTGGGGCAATTTTATCGCATAGACCATGGGGCTGGCTCTATCGACTATACTATAGAGTCCCATGTACAATGGCTCTAGTCATTGCTGGGAGTGAGGTGGGGCAGACGGGGTCAAAACACCGATGGTGGCTGCTATTTTTCCCTGGTTGGTCAGAAGAGACCGTAGGGTCCGCAAAAATGACTCAATTGCTGCGGGAGGGAGGTCTGGCCCTGCCTTTTGGGCTGGGGCTGTGGAATTCTTTCCCTTGTCCTTCTAAGGATTTTTACAGTCTTTTTGCCAGTGACCACCTTTCCCACACCCATAGCAATTTAACCTAGCCTGAGAGGGCCAGTTCCCCTCCTGGTGCCACTCTCTCTTACTCTGGCTCCCAGGTTTAACCTCATGGAGTTTTCCCTTGGGTTGGGGCATCTCGATACCCCTCCTGTTTCTCGGAGCTGTGGGTGGTGGTCGTGGGACCTCTGATTCCCTGACCAGCCTTTCCCTGGGTGTTGCCTGTGGGACGGTTTTACTTAGGTTGCCAGTAAAATCCGGCTGACCTGCCTTCGGGCGGATCAGACATATCATCACCTTTGCTCTTTTAAAACAAAATTCAGTCTTTCTGTCTCTGCCCTACAGGGGCCATGATCTGCTTCCTCAAACCCTTGCTCACAGGCCAGCTTTATATGCTGCCTTTACTTCCCTAACCTTCTCCTTCTGCTCTTTTAATTCTTGTATGAGGCGAGCATTCTCCTCCCACACCCTCATCTCATTGTTCTTGGCCTCTGCAACTAGGCACTTCAGGTACTCTGACTCGTGCCTCGTGTGGCTTTTGCCCTCACTAAACTGAACTACCAGGCACTCTACCTTGGCCTGGTATACTTCAACCTCCCTTTCCCTATCCCAACTCTCTGCCCTGGCTTCCCTAAGCCTGCAGGTAACCTCACCAAGCCTGTGGGAACCTAACCACAAATAAACCAGTGGGATAAAAAGAAACCCAATAACTGCTGCTCTTTCCAGACCCAAACCACTGTCTGCCACATCGCACACCATTGCCGAGGGTCCTGCCGTAGTTGCCATTTTGTACGGAATTAGCACACGCTAGCGGGGCTGGGGTTACTTATCTCTGGCCAGTCAGAAGCCTCTGAGCTGCTCCAGGGACCCCCTTTGCGGTTTTGAAGCGCTCCCCTATTGCTGAGTTCTGACCCCTGGACTTATTCGGTGGCGATGTAGACAGAAAACAACGTGACTCGTGCTTTGGGTGTAAAACAGACCAGTATCTTTGAAAACAAAAGAAAGAAAAATTGATATGGCTCTTATGCCTGGTACAACACTTTTGCTTAAACGCAGTACACTTAGTGTCCACTAGAGGGCTCCCTGCTCAGTGCAACTCTCCTTTATTTAATACATGCAGTACACTCAGTGTCCACTAGAGTTCTCCCTGCTCAGTGCAACACTACTTTATTTTAAATACAGTACTTTAATATAGACTTTTAAAAAAAATAGCTACACAGCGTTCACCACAGCACTTCAGCTTGATGCAACACCACTTTTAATACAGTTTTACATACAGTACTTTAAAACAGCTACTCCTTTTTAACACAATTTTAAATACCGAATTCAATGTTCACTATAGTACTTCTCTGCTAGGTGCAACACTGTCTTGCTTAAATAGGGGAGGAGAAACGGACATAATGAAGGAAATCAACTAAAATCACAATTCTAACGAAATTCCCACTTTACTCCCACCCCTATACCTACTCTAAGTTGCCTTGTGGAAGGCCAGAAAAATATGTGCTCACCACTGGAAATGCCTGCTCCATGTCCTGCAAACTTAGATCTTCACTGCCCCAAAGTGAAAAACACCCCAGTGTTTTAAAAGTAAACTGCTGGTGTTTCGCTTTTACAGGCAGACTCCCACGCTGTAGAGGGACATGGAGGCGAGGCCAGAGAGAGAGAGATGCTTCTGGGAAGCTATCTTTTATACCCCCATTTGGGACCCGCCCAGATCCTGATGTTTCTGGGCTAAAACAAAAGGGATCCAACTACCCCATTGTCCAGTAATGGGTTTGAATGTGTTCTCCCATTCATTTAAACGGTTTCTCCTCAGTTTGGATGTGTCCACTTGATATACAAACAAATGCTAATAGCATTCAATTTCTTTGTAAACAAAACATTGTCCTGTGATCATCTGGAACCGCAATTGACTGACAGTCTTGAGTGCTTAGCAAACAAAGTTCCTTTGTTCATGTTGGCAGTTTCAAGCACTTGATCTTAGAGTCAACATTGTAGAACGTTCTGTAAACAGGCATCGATTGTCCTGCTGCAGGGCAGGGGGGAAACTCCCCTTTGATTGACAGATTTGACTGCCATTGAACCTTTCTTCACAGACACACACACACAAGCTGTTTCCAAGGCCTTTGCCTTCGGCCATGTGGTCTGATGGCCGATTTTGATCCCTGGAATCTTTTAAAGGCACATCACCCAGGGATTCTTTAATCAAAGAAATTAATCTTCAGAGCTGTAAATTATTGTGAAATCTTACAAAGGGGCAACATGTAGATGAGAAATAGGAGTTGGCCAAGGATAGATCCTTGGGGGACACCAGAGGTAATGATGCGGGAGCAGGAAGAGAAGCATTGCAGGTGATTCTCTGGTTACGACTAGATAGATAAGAATGGAACCAGGTGAGTGCAGTCCCAGCCAGCTGGATGATGGTGGAGAGGCATTGGAGAAGGATGGAGTGGTCAACATGTCAAAGGCTGCAGACAAGTCAAGAAGGATGAGGAGGGATTGTTTACCTTTGTCACAGTCACAAAGGATGTCATTTGTGGCTTTAATGAGAGCTGTTTCGGTACTGTGGTAAGGGCGGAAACCTGATTGGAGGGATTCAAACATGAAATTGCAGGAAAGATGGGCACGGATTTGAGAGGTGACAACACGTTCAAGCACTTTAGAGAGGAAAGGGAGGTTGGAGATGGGGTGGTAGTTTGCAAGGACGGAGGGATCAAGGATTGGTTTTTTGAGAAGAGGGGTGATGATAGCAGATTTGAGGGAGAGGGGGACAGTACCTGAGGAGAGAGAACTGTTAACAATATCAGCTAATATGGGAGCCAGAAAAGGAAGTTGGGTGGTCAGCAGTTTGGTGGGAATAGGGTCAAGGGTGCAGGAGGTGGGTCTCATAGACAAAATGAGTGCAGAGAGGTCATGAGGGGAGATCGGAGAGAAACTGGAGAAAGATGTGAGTTCAGGACAAGGGCAGGGTGGTACCTTGGAGGAAGTTTGACCCAGTGGGCTAGGGGAAGGAAGGGAAGTGGCAGAGACAGCTGAACGGATGGTCTCAATCTTATAGACAAAGAAGTACATGAGCTCTTCACACTTGTTATCGGAGGTGAGGGTGGAGGAGACTGGGGAGACAGGTTTAAGAAGACGGTTAGCAGTAGAGAATAGGAGCTGGGATTTATCTTTGCATTCCAGAATGATTCTGGAATAGTGAGCAAATGAAGGAAGAGGCTTGTAATGTTGCCAAAAAGATTAGTAAGCCTGAGGATTGGGAGGATTTTAGAATTCAGCAAAGGAGGACCAAGAAATTGATAAAGAAAGGGAAAATGGAATATGAGAGTAAACTAGCGAGAGACATAAAAACAGATTGTAAAAGCTTCTGTAGATATGTAAAAAGGATAAGATTAGTGAAAGTAAACATGGGTCCCTTACAAGCTGAGACAGGAGAAATTATAATGGGGAATAAGGAAATGGCAGAGAAATTAAACAAATACTTTGGGCGCAATTTTAATAGCCCCGAGGAGGTGGATTTGGAGGTGGGTATGTAGCGAAAATCAAAAAAAATGGCTTCAGACACCCAACCCGCCTCCATCCCGTCCCCACCCAATTTTCATGAGTGTCTGTTCAGCTGCTCCCAAACTGTCCCAACTGGAACCAGTGGGGCAGGTAGTTAAGGTAGGTTGCTAATCCTATTTTGATAGTGGTTTCCCATTTTCGTGCTTCTGGCTCTTTTTTCCTGACTTGTCAGAAACAGGCCAGGTTCAAGGAGATGAGTTGCTGGAGGACATAATTTGTATGCATTGCATTAAAAGTGAACCTGAAAATGGCTGACATTCAAATGCAACAACTTTGTTGTTGTAGGTATGGGATAAGATTTTGTACATCGACTGACCTTCTGACTGTTCAAGCGGATACCCATCTGCAGTGTGACATGAATGGAATCATTTCAGGCCACTTTGACTGTGCGCTTGCAAGATTGTTGCCTCAAATTAAAACTACAGCAAGGGGATGGGAAAAATTCATGCCCTCTCATCCTGGTCCTCATAATCGGAGGAGTAACATCTGCATGGCTCAACGCAGATCTTCCTGGGAAGAGGAGTAGGAGGAGGATGAGGGGCGCCTGCATGCCCTGTTGTGACCAATGCAGCATCCCTCCGGTTCACTGCTGTCCGTCAAGCAGGGTATGCACACTGCCATGCCATATTAGCATAAGTTTACTCTTCAACCATAGTTGCACTGAGCCCTCAATGCGCTTTTGCCATTTCCCAGAACGCATAGGCCACACAATCAACTATTTGCCATAATTTTTCTTTTACACATCACAAAAGGATAATAAACCAACAACAGTCAGAAAAAAAAGACAAATCAGCCAAGTGAGTCCCCTTGTGGCTATAGGCGCTTACTACATTGTGCTCCCGCTTATGCGTGTTTCTACATGGTGCTCCCCCTTTGGCTTCAGCAGATGTAGAGGCACCTTGCTGACTTGGATGCTGCGCCTGCTTAGATGCCTTTGGCGGGCATCCTCTGGGTTTGGGAACCTGGGAGGGCTCTTCAACAGTCTGCTCTTTCTGCAGCTGTGCAGGGGCTGAAACGGCCATCTCAGTTGTCTCGGCAAAGTGCGTCTCTGACTGAGGACTCCACAGTGGCATGGTCATGTGAGCACTTTGAGAGGAGCCCACACTTCCTTCTATCCTGCCAACAACATCCCTCTCATGGGACAGCCACACCTCAGTGCTGGCAATTGCCTGGACGGCACCTCGCTGCACATCAGGGGGACCATGAGGACCCGTATCTGCACTGGCAGTCCTCATCACAAAGACGTCCATGAAACTCTGGTCTCTCTGCTCAATAGCTACCCATCGCTACTCCAGAGATGTCATTCTATTCTGAACAGTCACCATGTTTTCCTGACTCTGGTGACTTATTTCCTCCATGGCGGTAACCATCCTTTCCACTGAGGTAGCCAGCCTTTCCACGGAGGTTGCCATCCTATCCATGGTGGTGCATTCATGTGCCATTGCCTCTACCACGGCAGTGCAGATGTTACAGGTGGACTCCTCCATTCTCTCCACACTCGCACTAACCCTGGAGGCAAACCCTTCCAGAGACTCCTGCACTTGTTTCTGTATTTCCCGTGACGCTCTTTTTCTGGATGGTCCTAGAGACACAGCATCTGCATGCAGCTCAGCGGAGCTAGGAGATTGCTGCGACCTCCGCCGAGGACTCTCCACTGCTGTCACTGTCTCCACCATCTGCTGATGCTCATTTGTGCACTGAGATAGACTAGGTGGCAACACTACTTTAACTCACGATGGCCCCACCAAGGTGTGAGTTACTGCGCTGGTGCTGGGTGCACTGAGTCCTATTGATGCTGCTCTCTTAGAGGCTTCAGGTTTCTCTGAGGAGTTGTCGGCTCTTCCTCCTGGATCATGGGGAAGGGGGTGCTTGATGGTCCTATGGGAGAGTAAAGGCATGATTTAGACATCTGATATTGGTGTAGCGGACACACCCTTTTGAGCAGATGATACAATGTGATTCTCTATGAACAAAATATGCCATTGCATTCTGAGAGGGATGAAACTCTATTATGTCACCAGCTTCCTCTAGTGTGCCCATCTCTCCATCGCCCACTTCCAGGTCCTCGCCACCTTGAACAATCTCATATGCAGTCTCCTCAGCACTGGTCAATGTTGCTAGGATAGGTGTTCCTCCTCCAGTCATTGCTCTCTCCCTCTTATTTTGGGCTATCTTTTCCTGCAAGGAGGGACACAAGTGGTGTGTCAGCCACAGTGATGGAGTGAGTGTGAATAATCCCTACCATAGATGCTTTGAGGGAGACGAAGATGGGGAAAGGTGCCAAGAGGAAGCTAGCTCCCAGTGTGCTGTTAGCTGTTGTCACTGCATAACAGTGAGAGTGAGGCTAAGGGGTGCATAGGCAGGATGCTGAAGTGATTCAGTGCAGAGACAGAGATAGGTAAGGATGCAAGGGAAGTAAGAGTAAGGTGGGATGTGAAGGAGCCGGCTTACAAAGCAGAGTGCTGGTGAAGAGAAGAGAAGGGAAGCAGAGTAAAGGCAAGTGAGATGAGATACTCACTTTTGATGTTCACACAAGATCATTAAGCCTTTTTCGGCACTCGATCCATGACCGTGCATAAATGGACCTTGCGCTCACCTCCTCAGCAATGCGCAGCCAGGCTGCCTTGGTCTGCTGAGGAGGCTTCCTCCAGCCAACAGGAGGGAAGAGAATCTCCCTGCGCCCTCTTACAGCATCCACAAGAACAAGGACGGAGCCATCATTAAAACGAGGAGCTGCCTTGCCTCTGGAAGAAGTAATTGTGTATAGATCAATATCAATGAGTCCAGGAATCCACAAGAGAAAGGCATAGGCTGAATGGCAGCTTTAAAAGCAGCTGCTATGACGACGTCATCAGAGGTGGCCAGCCGACCCGATCACACTCATTGGACCAGCCAGCACGCCTCATTGAAATCTACAAGCTCATTGAATCAAAATCAGACATCAGCAGCTGATCCCACCGGAAGCGGGTCTGGAACCCACCCACAACCTGACTCCAACTCGCCTTGGGAATCAAAATCTAGCCCTTTGTGACTGTCTTCACGGAAGAAGATGCAAAAAACTTCCCAGAAATAGTGGAGAACCAAGGGTATAGTGAGAATGAGAAACTGAAAGAAATTAATACTGGAGAAATTAATGGGACTGAAAGTCAATAAATCCCCTGGACCTGATAGCCTACATCCTAGGGATTTAAAAGATGTGGCTATAGAAATAGTTGATGTATTGGTTGCCATCTTCCAAAATTCCATAGATTCTAGAATGGTTCCCATGGATTAGAAGGTAGCAAATGCAACCTCACTATTTAAGAAAGGAGGGAGAGAGAAAACGGGGAACTACAGACCAGTTAGCCTGACATCAGTAGTAAGGAAAATACTAGAATCTATTATTAAGGACGTGGTAACAGGGCACTTAGAAAATAATATTAGGATTGGGCAGAGTCAACACGGATTTATGAAAGGAAAATCATGTTTGACGAATCTGTTAGAGGTTTTTGAGTTGTAACTAGTGGGATAGATAAGGGGGAACCAGTGGATGTAGTGTATTTAGATTTTCAGAAGGCATTTGATAAGGTGCCACACAGGAGGTCATTAAACAAAATTAGGGCTCATGGGATTGGGGGTAACATACTAGCATAGATTGAGAAATGGTTAACGGACAAGCAACAGAGAGTAGGAATAAACTTTTCAATTTCGGGTTGGCAGGCTGTAACTAGTGGGGTAATGCAAGAATCAATGTTTGAGCCTCAGCTATTTACAATCTATATCAATGATTTGCTTGAGGGGACCAAATGTAATATATTCAAGTTTGCTGATGATACAAAGCTAGGCGGGAATGTAAGTTGTGAGGAGGATGCAAAGAGGCTGCAAGGGCACATAGACAAGTTAAGCGAGTGGGCAAGAACATGGCAAATGGAATATAAGGTGGAAAAATGTGAAGTTATCCACTTTGGTAGGAAAAATAGAAAAGCAGAGCATCTTTTAAATGATGAGAGATTGGGGAATGTTGGTGTTCAGAGGAACCTGGGTGTCCTGGTACATGAATTGCTGCAAGTTAATATGCAGGTACAGCAAACAATTAGGAAAGCAAATGGTATGTTGGTCTTTATTACAAAAGGATATGAGCATAACAGTAAAGACACCTTACTGCAATTATATAGGGCCTTGGTGAGACCACACCTGGAGTATTGTGTACAGTGTTTGTCTCCTTACCTAAGGAAGGATATACTTGCCATAGAGGGAGTGCAACAAAGGTTTATAAGACTGGTTCCTGGAGGGATTGTCCTATGAGGAGAGATTGAGTAGACTTGGCCTATATTCTCTGGAGTTTAGAAGAATGAGAGGTGATCTCGTTGAAACATACAAAATTCTTACAGGGCTTGACAGGGTAGATGCTGGATGGCTGTTTCCCTGGCTGGGGAGTCTAGAACCAGGGGTCACAGTCTCAGAATAAGGGGTCAGCCATTTAGGACTGAGATAAAGAGAAATTTCTTCACTCAGTGGGTGGTGAATCTCTACCCCAGAGGGCTGTGGAGGCTCAGTTGTTGAGTATATTCAAGACAGAGATCGATAGATTTTTGGATATTAAGGGAATCAAGGGATATTGGGATAGTGCAGGAAAGTGGAGTTGAGGTAGAAGATCAGCCAAGATTTTATTGAACGGCAGAGCAGGCTCAAAGAGCCTACTCCTGCTCCTATTTCTTATGTTCAATGACACAGTTCAAACTGAAACATTCCAAATTCCCATGGATGACACAGAAATGACTATGCAGTGAAATGTTGCAGAGAGCGCAATAAACATTATTTCTCCTTAGTCAGACTGGATTATTAAGTTATATCTTGCTCAGCACAGCTTATAAATTTAACATCAGCCAAACTACTGGTATCTTAAATAATATTTCAGAAAAAAAATTTTAGTTGATACTGAAGAAATACTTAGTTGCAATTTTATTAAACCATTCAATTTAATTTGAGAAACATGTACGCTTTCACATAAATTCAACTGAGGTGTTTTAAAAGTTAAATAATGGAAATTATTTATCCTCTCTAAAGTGAAGATCTGTTTCCATTATGCTAAGTGATATATTTCTTAAATGTGCTTTGCAGTGCACTGTAATGAAGTCACTTTATGGAATAATCACTTAAAGGCAATGAGCACACTCTTACTTTTAGCAGATTATTTATTAAGAACATAAAAAGGTATGAATAGAGAAAGGCCCATCCAGCCCAGTCCTCACACAGACTATGTACAGTCTTCACTCTTATTAATTCAACCAAACTTATTTAATTGTTCGAGGCAAAATCCTTCAACATTTCTCATTTATCTAATACGTTAACTGAGTAAATCTCTAGATTACTTATATAACCTTGTAACTCCCATTATTCAACTGAGATAATACTCATTATTGAAATGTCCTTGTCTCAGCAGAATGATGTTTTTGATCATCTCAGTCTGTTTATCATTTAGAAACTTTTGATCCCATTCATAACAATAGATCTAGCTTTTTCAAAGAACTTTTCAACAGGGCATTAAATGGTTTTGTTGACATTTTGTTCCATTCATCGTATATTCTCTGGAGAAAAATACTTCTAATCTCTGTTGTTAACTGAAGTTTCCAAAGTTTGTATTAGTGTTCGTTCTACACTCAAAATCCATGTTAATAAATTAGCTTGTTTTATCCATGCCTCTCGGTTGGTTGTAGATCATCGGTCTCTTCTCAATAACTGTAACCTTAGAAATTCAAGTTGTGTGTGATACAACTTAGAAATTCAAGTTGCCTTTTCATCTCTAGACTTAACTATTCCAATGCTCTTCTGGCCAGCCTCCCATCCTCTGTGCTTTGTAAACTTTAGCTCATCCAAAAGCTCTGCTGACTGCATTCTATCATTTATGCATAAAAACATGTAAAACAGAAATAAGTTGATTTTTTCACATTCTTCTTGAAAGAGTAGAACTTGGCACATAAAAGAGCCAACTGAACTGTTTTGGTTGCAGTGTTTTCTCTGGAATGTAAGAGTAGCAGGCTGTGCTGCCAAGATCTGGATATGGGAGGAGGAAGAGGAACTCACCAGAAAGGTTATTGAACAGGTAACATTTAATGTATACTATCAAATCTCTCTTGCATTATTCAATGAATCCAAATTAAGTGAATGTGCAAAGTGTGGCACTTGTGGGAAGTGCCAGTGTGTGAAAAACTTTTAACATAGATGGTATCCAGAATTCTGAGTGAAGTGGACCTTAGTCCTGGAAAGTCAAGAATCTCTGGGGGAGAATGCCCATAGGGTTCTCCAGATCTCCCACTGTATCTTAGGCAGAAGATTGGTGAAAACCCTGTAGAAATTATCTAAACAGCCACCTTTAGCCATTTACGCCATTTCTCGGGGGTTCTGCTGAAGTCATGAGATCGGGAGAACACGTGCAGAAATTCCAGATGTCTTTTGGTGTTAACCCAACTCCGACTTTATTTAGAAATGTATCTCAGCAGGTATTTAATTGACTGGAAGCTCAGTCATTTATTTCTTCCTGGCCTTTTTGATTTAGTCTGCAATTATGTCAAAAATCATTACTCAACTAAAACATTAATTCCATTCATATAATATATATGAGATAGAGTTTCTGCAGGCGTTCTCCCAATCTCCCACCATCAGAGGATCAGCGGAAACCCAGAGAAATGGTTAAAAAGCTGTTTAAGCCGATCCTCTGGGGTTTCTGCTGATTTTTGGCTGAAGTTACAGCAGGAGATGGAAGACCCCCTGCGGAAATTCAACCCCCTATGAAATGGTAATTGTAATTTTTTAATTCACTTAACACTTCAATTTCATTTTGCCAAATCACTTCCATTGACCTTTAAATATAGGCACTCTCCAATTTCTGTAGTGCTACCTGCCACCTTTCTTGTGTAACTGTATTTTAAATATCAAGATCTAATGACAAGGCTGAGGTAAATTAAATGCTGTGGTGTTATCTGGATTTGTAGCAGATTTAAAGGCCAGCCTGTTTTTGTGTATAAATGAAAAACAGTCGACTTAATTACAGTGGATAGTGAGCAATAGTGAAAGACTGTGCCCTGTACATTCATCAAAGAACATGCTGTGCACTTGAAGAGGAGTACTGATGCTTATTCTATTGAAGTTGATAGCATTTTAAAAAGTGAATAATTGAATGTATTATAGAGATATAAATGATCTGATGTTGGAAAAAGGAAAGTTATGTTTATGAGTTGGACTGAAGTTTTAAAATATCAGAACATAAATGAAATTTCTTTCCTTAAGAAAGTTGTAGAAAAGAAACAATAAATGTGTAGCATTTGATGGGACAGGAACTGTGAGATTAAAGTAAGGCCTCCAAGGGATTCCCACCTATGTCCATCTGTCTGTCTATTACAGTGCAGGGGTGTTGAACAATTTACATATTAATTAAACGATTACCGCATACCTTACCTCAGTACAGATGATGCAGAATAAACGTTTAGTAGTAATACTGGTGGGAGTCATTCTTGGGCATCGCTGGGAAGGCCGGCATTTATTGTCCATTCCTACTTACCCTTGAGAAGGTGGAGGTGAGGTAGAGAGTTCCAGGATTTTGACATTTCTAACATTTAAAGTAGAAGTTTTAATTCTCTGCAAATTAGTCCTGTAGAGACAGTGGATGCAGAAATGGCTGTTGAAACATTGCAAATAAGACAGTGATTGGATTGAAGCACCTGGGGTAGAAATTAGTTATGGGTCATTTTCAGGCACGCAATCAATGGCGGGCAAACAATAGAGGCCAAGGCTCAACTGAAATTGGACCTTGGGCCTCATTTCAATATTTTGTTTGAGCTGACAGCACCTGTTGCACCTTGAGAGGCAGCTCGGCCATATCAATTAGGTCAATTTTGGACCACTTGTTTCGTTAGGAGTGGCACTCAGGCAAGTCCTGGGGAAGACAGGGGCGGGAATCATTGAATAATAGCATGGTTACAGCACAGAAGAAGGCCATTCAGCCTGTTGAGCCTGTGCCGGCTCTCTGCAAGAGCACTTCAGCTAGTCCCACTCCCCTGCCCTTTCCCCATAGCCCTGCAATTTTTTTTCCTTCCCAACTTATCCAATCCCCTTTCGAAAGCCACGATTGAATCTGCCTCCACTACCCTTTCAGGCAATGCATTCCAGATCCTAACCACTCGCTGCGTAAAAAAGTTTTTCCTCATGTCGCCTTTTGTTCTTTTGCCAATCACCTTGAAGCAGTGTCCTCTAGTTCTTGACCCTTCCACCAATGGGAACAGTTTCTCTATCTACTCTGTCTAGACTTCTCATGATTTTGAACACCTCTATCAAATCTCCTCTCAACTTTCTCTGCTCTAAGGAGAACAAGACCAGCTTCTCTAGTCTATCCATGTAACTGAAGTCCCTCATCCCTGGAATCATTCTCGTAAATCTTTTCTGTACCCTTTCTAAGGCCTTGACATACTTCCTAAAGTGCGGTGCCCAGAATTGGACACATTATTCCAGTTGAGGCCGAACCAGTGTTTTATAAAGGTTCATCATAACTCCCTTGTTTTTGTATTCTTTGCCTCTATATATGAAGCCCAGGATCCCTTATGCATTTTTAACCACTTTCTCAACCTGCCCTGCCACCTTCAACGATTTGTGCACATATACCCCCAGGTCTTTCTGTTCATGCACCCACTTTAGGAATGTACCCTTTAGTTTATATTGCCTCTCCTCATTCTTCCTACCAAAATGTATCACTTTGCACTTTTCTGCATTAAATTTCAACTGCCACGTGTCCGCCCATTTCACCAGCCTGTCTATGTCCTCTTGAAGTCTATCACTCTCCTCCTCACTGTTCACTATACTTCCAAGTTTTGTGTCATCTGCAAATTTTGAAACTGTGCCCTGTACTCCTAAGTCTAAGTCATTAATATATATCAAGAAAAGTAGTGGCCCTAGTACCGACCCCTGGGGAACACCACTCTGTACCTTCCTCCAGTCCGAAAAACAACCATTCACCACAACTCTGTTTCCTGTCACTTAGCCAATTTCGTATCCATGCTGCCACTGTCCCTTTTATTCCATGGGCTTCAACTTTACTGGTAAGCCTATTATGTGGCATTTTATGAAATGCCTTTTGGAAGACCATATACACCACGTCAACTGCATTGCCCTCATTAACCCTCTCTGCTATCTCATCAAAAAACTCAATCAAGGTAGTTAACACAAATTGCCTTTAACAAATCTGTGCTGGCTTTCCTTAATTAATCCACACTTCTCCAAGTGACTGTTAACGTTGTCCCTGATTATCGTTTCCAAAAGCTTCCCTACGACCGAGTTAAACTGACTGGCCTGTAGTTGCTGGGTTTATCCTTACACCCTTTTTTGAACAAGGGTGTAACATTTGCAATTCGCCAGCCCTCTGGCGCCACCCCCGTATCTAAGGAGGATTGGAAGATTGTGGCGAGTATCTCCGCGATTTCCTCCTAAACCTCCCTCAGCATCCTAGAATGCATCCCATCCAGTCCTGGTGACTTATCTACTTTAGGTTCAGACAGCCTTTCTAGTGCCTCCTCTTTATCAATTTTTATCTCATCCATATCTTCACTACCTCCTCTTTCACTATGACTTTGGCAGCATCTTCTTCCTTGGTGAAGACAGATGCAAAGTCCTCATTTAGTACCTCAGCCATGCCCTCTGCCTCCATTTGTAGGTCTCCTTTTTGGTCCCTAATTGGCCCCACTCCTCTTATTACTACCTGTTTATTGTTTATATGCCTATAGAAGACTTTTGTATTCCCTCTTATGTTAGGCTGCCAAACTATCCTCATGCTCTCTCTTTGCCCCTCTTATTTTCTTTTTCACTTCCCCTCTGAAATTTTAATATTCAGCCTGATTCTCACTTATATTCTCAACCTGACATCTGTTATATGCGCTCTTTTTCTGCTTCATCTTACTCTCTATCTCTTTCGCCATCCAGGGGGCTCTGGCTTTAGTTGCCCTACCTATCCCCCTTGTGGGAATGTACCTCGACTGTACCTAAACCATCTCCTCTTTAAAGGCAGCCCATTGTTCAATTATAGTTTTGCCTGCCAATCTTTGATTCCAATTTACCGGGCCAGATCCGTTCTCAACCTACTGAAATTTGCCTTCCTCCAATTAAGTATTTACTCTAGATTGCTCCCTGTCCTTTTCCATAGCTAATCTAAACCTTATGATACTATGATCACTCTTCCCTAAATGTTCCCCTACTGGCACTTGCTCCACTTGACCCACCTCATTCCCCACATCCAGCAATGCCTCCTTTCTCATTGGGCTGGGAATGTACTGATCAAGAAAGTTCTCCTGAACACACTTCAGAAATTCTTCCCCATCTCTGCCCTTTACATTATTATTATCCCAGTCTATATGAGGATAATTGAAGTCCCCCATTATTACTGCTGTATAGTTCTTGCACCTCTCTGTAATTTCCATGCAAATTTGCTCCTCTATATCTTTCCCACCAGTTGGTGGCCTATGGAATACATCTAGTAGTTTAATGGCACCTCTATTGTTTCTTAACTCTAACCAAATAGATATTGTCCTTGACCCCTCCAGGACATCCTCTCTCTCCAGCACTGTAACATTCTCTTTAACCAATATTGCCCACCTCCTTTCTTTCCTTCCCTCTCTTTCCTGAACACCTTGGGGGAAAAATTCAGTATCGCCCCGTTTGGGGCGTGATTATCGGCCGTGCGCAATGTTTAGCGCCTGGCACTAATTATCGCCTCCAACTGCAAACTTGGCTTTTATCGCCCCTGGAGTTGTTTGGAGCGCTAAATCAGGCGCTTCACACCTGTCTTAAGGGGCAAAGGCCGAGGAGATAGGCGCTACCTCAGAGTGCTGACGAAGCTCATGTGATGTCAATCTGCAATGGAACACAGACACAATGGTGCCTGCTCATTGCAGCCTTGAATCTCAGCCTGGAGAGACCTGTACATCAAACCTGCTGGAAAGAACAATGGAGAGGCCCAGGGAAAGAGATCAGAGTGCAGCCCCCACAGTCTCTTCTAAATCGATACAAGGAAGGGCAAATCAAAATGAACCTGCAAAGTGCTGCTCAGTACCCAAAATTCCTTCACACAGCATTGAATCTCTCCAGAAGCCTCTCTCTCTCTCTCTCTCAGAATGCATGGTGCAAAAATGCCACCAACTAAAAAAGGCAGGAAGCGGTCGCCTTCAAATAGCACTCCCCCAGTCCCTTCCTAACTGCAAAACGCTCCCCTCAACCTGTCGTTGCTAGCGGCAGGCGGTAAGGCAGGGGGTGCAACTCAGTATCCAGCCCGGGGTGCTACCGGGGCATTGCACACTCGACTGACATCACGATCTTCTAGCACAGGAGATCGTGGCAGTAGTGTTTAGCGCTGCCGCAAAATGTCTAGTTAATTTCGTGAGTGGTGCAAATATTGCCGCGCATGGGCGCTAGTTGCTTTGCACCCCATTAGTGCCCTCTTAAGGCACTAATGGGAGGCGCACACCAACTGAATTTTTCCCCCCTTATACCCAGGAATATTTAAAACCCAATATTTCCCTTTTTTTAGCCAGGTCTCCGTTATCTACACAATATCATATTCCCATGTGACTATTTGCGCCTGCAGCTCACCAACCTTATTTACCACGCTTCATGCATTTATACACATGCACTGTAAACTTGTCTTAGACCTTCTTGTATGCTCTCTTAATCTGACCCCACCTAATACCTTACTATTTCTTACTCCAGTACTATCTGTCTCTCCCCATCTTTTGTGCACATTAGGAGTAGGCCAATGGGATGAAGGCCGATCACAGGCTGGCAGCAGCCCTCAGGAGTGCTGTGGAGCCAGGAGGATAATTGAAAGAGATGCATTTAAACAGCAAGATCTGTAAAAAGTAAGCGTCATTATTAAGGTAAACTAGAGAAGTATATGAGTGAGAAAGGAATAGAAGGACATGGTAATAGGGTTAGATGAAGTAAGGTGGGAGGAGGCTCATATAGGGCATAAGCACCGGCTTAGACCTGTTGGGCGAAATGACTGGTTTCTTTGCTGTAAAATTCTACGGCCGCAAAATTCGGAGGTCTAGTGCCGGCTGTTAAGGCCAGTTTTGCTGAAAAAATGGCTGCCGCCTCGCTTCCACCTGGATGTGTGCTGAGCCCCCTCCTCTACTCCCTCTTCACCCACGACTGTGTGGCTGTTCATGGTTCCAACAACATCATCAAGTTTGCGGATGACACCACAGTAGTAGGCCAGATCACCAACAACGATGAGTCAGCCTACAGGGAGGAGGTCCAGCATCTCGTGAAGTGGTGCGCCGATAACAACCTGGCCCTTAACATCAAGAAAACCAAAGAAATCATTGTGGACTTCAGGAAGTCTAAAGGTGGAAGTCACACCCCCATCCACATCAATGGGGCCGTGGTGGAAAGGGTGGACAGCTTTAAGTTCCTCGGAGTCCACATCACGGAAGACCTCTCCTGGTCCCTCAATACCTCCTCTCTGTGGAAGGCGGCCCAGCAGCGCCTATATTTCCTAAGGAGGCTGAAGGGATGTAACCTGTCACCCCTGATCCTCTCTAACTTTTACCGCTGCACAATAGAGAGCATCCTGATGAACTGTATCACAGTATGGTATGGCAGCTGTAGCTACTATGACCGGAAAGCCCTGCAGCTGGTAGTCAAAACTGCCCAACGCATTACCGGCACCCGGCTACCGACCATAGAGCACATATACCAGAAACGCTGTTTACGGAGGTCACGGTCCATCATCAAAGACCCTACCCACCCCAGCCACAGTCTGTTCACCCTCCTGCCATCTGGGAGATGCTACAGATGCATTCGCACCCGTACGACCAGATTTAGGAACAGCTTCTTTCCCAGGGCTGTCATCCTACTGAACTCCATAAATAAACTCTAAAGCCTGCACATCTGCCAATGCACTTTATTATGGTTATGTTTATGTTAATGTATTACAAGCCAAATGTATGTTGAATGTTTAAATGTCTTAATCTAAATGTACACTCTCGGGAGCCGCAAGCCTACATTTTGTTGTACTGCACTTGTGCACTAACAATGACAATAAAAGTTGATTTGATTTGATTTTCCAGCACGGAATGTGACGGTTGGAATTTTGGGGAGGTCAGTAGCGCTGCCGTTTCCTGTGCTTGCCGCTCACATGTAAATATGCAGATCGTGACGTTAATCGGCGTGCAACGCCTGAATTGACACACGACTGTGATATTGGACATCGCCGCTCTGGATTCCACCCTCTCCAAACCACACATGGAAGAATGTGTGTGCAGCAGTACTACAGAGACACCACCAACGTTTCTTAAAGGGACACATACATCTTTCAGGTAAGTGTAGATTTTATCTTTTGGAATTTTTTTTACATTTTATTGGAGTAGTGGCTTGGTGCATTACATTTAAAAAGTTGTTAAAGAGTGCAGGGAGTGCTGCTGGATGCTTGCAAGGCTTTGGATGTTAAAAGAAGGCCTCTGAGAATACCACTTGTCCACAGTCCTGGGGGCTTTAGTTGCAATCCCCCTCGGGCTGCAACATCACATGGAGATGAAGCAGAGGCAGCAAAGGGGACCAGCTGCTCGCAGAGGGAGGAGAAAGAAGCAGAAGAGGAGGAAGCGGAAGGAAGGAGGCAACCCAGACAGACCCTTTCTGGCCGGGATATCCAGGATCGAATCAATCGCCCGCAGTACCAGTGAACACAACCCCAATTCCCCTTTCAACATTTATCCAACACCTTACCTTCACGCCGTTATTGAGCATCACAGTTTCCTCTTGGCCACAAGGCTAAAATAAAAGCCACCACAAAGCAAACTTTCCAATCGAACTTTATCCATATATGCATTCAATATTACATCAAAAATATGCATTCCCTTAGTGAGTGTCTTGTGTGTGCCTTTGCCTATCCTAATGATGTTAAACCGTGCTACCCCAGTGGCTGCAGCATGGCTGGTGGAAGGCTGCTGACTTTCAGTGGGGGACACTGCAGATGGCCTTGCAGGACGACCTCAAGGAGAAGGTGGCTGGGAGTGTCAAATCGAGTGACGGTGTTCCTTCTTCTTCTTCACTCTCCTCTCCCTCTTCTTGGTCAACCACTGGCTGGGCAGGCTGGATTTCTTGCATGTCTGAAATGAGGAAGCCAGCAGGGTAGAGTTAAGGTGAGGGCAGGGTGGGAAAGCAAGAGGTGCATGCTTGCACCATGTGCAGCTTGTACATCAGAAGATATTGTGGGAAGAGGGGGGAAGTGGGATCTGAGAAGGAGGATAATGTATGAGGATGTCAGCATCTTGTATTCTTTCAGCCCCACCACTGGCCAAGGGCTCAGCCATGCTCCTACCAAGAATGGCCTGCACTGTCTCCTGCAATGGGGTAAGGTGAAACTAGGAACGCGAGGTGTGCCTTGCATTTGGTAGAGATTGTTGGTTGGTGAGTGATGAAAGGGGGGAGAGTCGTGCATTCAGCAGCATGTGAGGCTAGTGGTGCAGTTGGTAGGAGATGGCTTTTGAAGATGCACTCACTGACATTGACCACACTTCCAAGGTCATGAAACGTCTTTGGGCACTGGAGCCAGGTCTTGGGGGTAACACTGCTGGCAGTGACTGCCTCGGCGATCTAATCCCACATCCTTCTTTCTGGAAGGCCTACTGGCCACCTGTGGTTCGAGGACCTCTCTTCCAGTGTTGATCCCCTGCACAAAGCTGGAGCACTACATCTGAGACACTGTATGCCCTTTCCTGATCTGTTGTGCCATTTGTGTTAGTGCTGAAGCACTTCTGGATTTTTTTATGTGCAGAAAGCAGTTTAGCTTTAAGAGCTGCAGACTGTCTAGTTCTGCAGGATTTACATTTTTTTTCAGAAGGCAGGTCAGCTTTAAAGGCTAGAGATTGAATTGGAAATGAACAGGCTAGCTTTAACAAAAATCAGCCTCGCTCCAGCGACACTAACTTTGTTCCCCTGCTAATCACACAGCCTGTCAGCAATGTAATGTAGGTGCCTTTAAGGGGGAGAACTACTTTTTACAGCTCCTGTATCCTGTAGTACCGGCAGTGACCACACCTGTATATAAACCCTGAGTAGTGATCTGTACAGTCAGTTGCAGTTTGAACCCTCATTCAGTAAACACCTGTTGATCGTTCCCTGCAGTCTGTTGTCTGATTATTGAAGGACACAACATTAAGATACACGGATACAACATTGGCGACGACGCAGATTCGAACATACGTGCAACTCTGCATCACCTCCCAGGGATTCGCTCCTGGAGAACAGTGGAAGGAGGTCGAGTCCAGAAGCACGGGCATCGACCACGGGCAACCGCCCAGTCATCCAGCAGAGATTTGAGCATCGCAGGGGAGGCTGTCGAGAGCCAGGCTTGGCTTTCCAGTCAAGGTGGTCCAGTGAAAAGGGCTGGCAACAGGTACTGTGCAGACTCTTCCCAGTCAGCGGCGGCTAGAGGAGCCGACCGAGCGGCACAGAAAAAGGCCGAGCAGCGCCGACGGGGGAGAGAGAGAGGGCAGAGCGCACAGGGCGCAGCCGGTGTTCAGGACCGAGCGGCGTCAATGGGGAGAGAGACAAGAGAGAGCAGAGCGCAGCCGGTGTTCAAGGGCCGAGCAGCGTCAACGGGGGAGAGAGGCGCGCAGTAAAATGCGAGGCGCTGCCATTGCCACGAGGACCGCAGAGAGCGGCATTGGCAGCAGCACACGAAACCCGCAGGGCGTCACCACTTGCCAGGAGGAGCACCGAGAGCGGCATTGGCAGCAGCGCGGGAGATGCCATTTTAAGCCGCAGCGGATAAGAAAGGAAAGCACGGGAGACGCCATTATAAACCGCAGCGGGGAAAAAAGGAAAGCGCGGGAGACGCCATTTTAAACCAGTCTAACCACACCCAAAAATGCCGAAGAGTGGCAGTATCACAGCGTTCGACAATGAAGTCGAAGATTGCACGACATATGTCGAACGCATAGAAGTATACTGCAAGGCGAATGAAGTGCCAGATGACAAGAAAGCGCTGGTATTGTTGAATTCAATGGGTGCAAAAAAGTATGGCTTACTACGAAACCTAGTAACCCCAGAGAAGCCAGTAGAAAAGGATTTTGAAAACATAGTGTCAATCCTACAGGACCACTTAAACCCCACAACGCTGCTGATAGCAGAAAGATTTAAGTTTCACAAAAGGAACCAGCATAAAGATGAAAGTAATGCTGATTATTTAACGGAACTGCGCAAGCTATCGAAACACTGCCAGTTTGGAACGGGACTAGCAGAAACTGTAAGGGACAAGTTTGTGTTTGGGCTTCAAAGTGAAGGAACCCAGAAACGGCTTCTATCAGAAAAGGATCTTACACTGGACAAGGCTTTCAGCATTGCAGTATCACATGAAGCAGCAGCACGGGGCGCTGCAGAGATACAACGGAGGCTGCAAGAATATGGCACAAATGAAATGTCATACGGAACAGTGAAGTGCTATCGGTGCGGCAGAACAACACACGACCATAATGATTGCTGGTTCAAGGACAAAGTGTGCAGACAGTGTGGAAAAGTAGGACACATAGCAAGAGTCTGCAGGTCAGGAAAGAAAACCAGCAGCAACAATTCTCCACAGGAGAAGTACAAGAAGGTACATAAGGTGACGGAGAGTAGTTCAGACGAACAGAAGAGTGATACAGATTCCGGAAGCAAGGAGCTGGGTTGTCTGAAACTACATAATGTGATCAAAACGGAGGATCACCAAACTATCTGGGTCACGCTCAAGATAGCAGGAGTCCAAGTGAAAATGGAATTGGACACAGGATCAGCCCTAACAGTCATAAACCGAAGGGACTACAAGCGGCTATTCTCACATATACCCTTGAGAGATACAAATATTGTCTTGAAGACGTACACGGGGCAAAAAGTCTACCCCAAATGAAAAATAAGGGTGAACGTTATATATAACAGCAAGGAAACACCAAAAATGGACCTATATGTATTGCCAGATGGAGGACCACCACTACTAGGACGTGAATGGATCCGGAAGATACAGCTAGATTGGCATTCCATACAAGCACTGACTGTAGATGCCAAAAAGGATGACGACGTCACACCTGGACGACAGTTAAAAATGCTAACTGACGAACAAGAAGTTTTCCAACAGGGACTCGGAACACTAAAAGGCATAACAGCGACGATCAAAATAGAGGAAAATGCAAGCCCAAAGTTTTTTAAGGCCAGACCGGTACCTTATGCGGTCCGCCCAGCCGTCGAAGCAGAGCTGGAATGTTTGCTACGTTCAGGAGTACTGTCCAAAGTGGACTGGAGCGAGTGGGCTACACCCATCGTTCCTGTATTGAAGAGGTCGTTGAGTAATACGCCTGGGGAACCAAAGAATGTTTGCATCTGTGGGGACTTTAAGGTGACAGTGAACCCAGTCCTTCACACTGTACAATATCCACTTCCGCGGATTGAAGATATTTTCGCCTCGCTATCTGGAGGGAAACACTTCACTAAGATTGATCTGGCCCAGGCGTACCTGCAAATGGAGGTAGAAGAAGCCTCGAAACTGTACCTCACGATCAACACTCATAAAGGTCTCTACCAATACCACCGGCTGGTGTTCGGCATAGCATCAGCTCCGGCTATTTGGCAAAGGGCAATGGAACAATTCCTGCAAGAGATTCCAGGGACCCAGTTTTATTTGGACGACATCCTGGTCACGGGCGAAGATGACAGAGATCACCTCGCAGGTGCTCACTAGATTGAAGGAATATGGGCTCCGAGCTAATCGCCACATATGCGAGGTTTTCCAGAAGCAGATCTCGTATTGTGGCCACGTTATTGATAAAGAGGGGTTACATAAGTCCCCTGAAAAGATTGAGGCAGTAGTCAAGGCTCCAGCACCGGAAAATGTGTCACAACTGAGGTCGTTCCTAGGGCTGGTGAACTACTACCATAAGTTCTTGTCGAATTTGTCTACCGTACTACACCCACTGAACACCCTACTGCAAACGGGGGTACCATGGAAGTGGAAGGATGAATGTAAACGAGCTTTCCAGAAGAGCAAAGCATTGATCACATCAAAAGAGGTGTTGGCTCATTTCAAACCAGCACTAGCAATTCTGTTGGCGTGTGATGCATCACCCTATGGCATTGGAGCGGTGCTGTCGCACAAATTCCCGGACAGCTCGGAGAGGCCAGTAGCCTTTGCGTCTCGGTCACTAACCTCAGCCGAGCGTAACTACGCCCAGATTGACAGGGAGGCCCTCAGCCTAGTGTGGGGAGTGAAAAAGTTCAATCACTATCTGCACAGGCAGAAGTTCACCTTGCTGACTGACCACCAACCACTTGTCTCCATCTTTAATCCAAAGAAGGGCGTTCCGGTGATGACTGCACAATGGCTACAAAGATGGTCCCTTTTCCTAGGGGCGCACCAATATGAAATCGAGTATAAGGGCATGAAACAGCATGGAAACACTGATGGGCTATCACGCCTGCCACTGCCTACTGCGGAGGAAGCACCAGCAGTGGTTCCTGTCGAAATATTTCATTCGACTATAATTGAATGCTTGCCAGTAACTAACGCTGGTATAGAGAAGGAGACCCGAAATGACCCGACACTGTCTCGGGTATATGATTTGATGGTGTAGGGATGGCCAGCACATGGCGACTCACTGTTGCCAGCATTCTCATCCAGAAGAGAACAGCTTTCAGTATGCCAGGGGACCTTGATGTGTGGATCCCGAGTGGTAATTCCACCCAAGTTAAGGGAGAGAGTGCTCAATGAGCTTCACGAAGGTCATCTGGGAGGGGTGGAAATGAAAAGCCTTGCTAGGGCTTATGTGTGGTGGCCGGGGATCGATCAGCAAATCGAGGACCTGACAAAGAGCTGCTCAGGATGCCAGAAGGTCCAAAATGCACCACCACATGCCCCTCTACACCCATGGGAGTGGCCCTCATCTCCATGGCAACGGGTGCATATTGATTTTGCTGGTCCATTCATGGACTCAATGTTTTTAATAGCCGTGGATGCGCACTCGAAATGGCCTGAGGTGAACAAAATGTCCTCCACCACCACGGAGAAAACTATTGCTGTCCTACAGACCATTTTTGCCAGGAACGGCTTGCCAGAGCAGATTTGCTCTGATAACGGACCACAGTTTGTGTCCGAAGAATTTCGAAGATTTATGGAAAGGAATGGGGTAAGGCATTACACATCCGCCCCGTATCATCCAGCCACAAATGGATTGGCTGAGAGGTTCGTACAAACCTTTAAAAAAGCAGTAAAGGCGATGTGCGATGACGACATTCCACTGCAGCATAAGGTGGACAATTTCCTGTTAGCCTACAGAAATGCGACACATGCAGTCTCCAACCAGGCCCCAGCCATGATGTTCTTTACCCGAAGGTTGAGATCTCGTCTGGATTTGCTCAGACCAAATGTATGAAGAGATGTTGAGAGTAAGCAATTCCAGCACATCAATGAGAAGCCGACAAGGAGCTTCAATGTAGGGCAACCAGTCTTGGCCCGCGACTACCGAACAAAGAAATGGCAACCAGGAACGATATGCACACGGCAGGGGCCACTAACGTACACAGTGGATGTTGGGGAGAACATTGTGAGACGCCATGCTGACCAGACTCTAGAGTCACAGGAACGAGTCAACCCCATGTCTCGGCCATACGTACCTGGTGAGGAACCCGACATACAGGTCGCATCTACCTCAGAAACAATAGCATTGGAAGCTGATGAATCAACTGACGACAGGGTGTTAGAATCGCCTCCACACCAAGCGTGAGACACTCGGGAAAGGCGTTATCCAGAAAGAATCAGGAAGCCTCCCCAAAGACTGAATTTATAAATAGACTATTTTCAGTTAATATTGCATGTTAAAAGTGTTAATTGTAATTAGTTTGATATTTAATTGTTAAATGAGTGTTATGGTACTGTTAATCTAAAAGGGAAGGAATTGTAATGTATGTACCTTTAAGGGGGAGAACTACTTTTTACAGCTCCTGTATCCTGTAGTACCGGCAGTGACCACACCTGTATATAAACCCTGAGTAGTGATCAGTACAGTCAGTTGCAGTTTGAACCCTCATTCAGTAAACATCCGTTGATCGTTCCCTGCAGTCTGTTGTCTGATTATTGAAGGACACAACATTAATATACACGGATCTAACAAGCAACGCAATAGTCACTAGGCTATGCGCTACAATCATTTAAATTAGCAGGCAGCACCAAACTGACGTGCTGCCTGTGCTTTTTGAATGGGTGCGGACATATCTCGTATCACGGTGCCTGTGCCCAATTTTTTGCGTTATAGAATTTCTAGGCCTCTGTAATTTCCCAACTAACAGCATTTAAAAAAAAAGATTTTTTTGTTATATTCTGATTTGCATTGTGTTTGAAATATTAGCTATTTCCATATGCATGTTTAAGGCATTTCCATTATTTCCAATGAGTGTCACAGCTACTCTTGGCCATTTTGGGGAAAATGTTAAAAATATTATGCCATCACATCTGATCCAAATTTAAATTAAATCCAGACACTGGAATAAACTGCTCTTTTTACTAATAGTCATTAAGATTTTTAACTTAAAACATTTGGCAGCTGAATCTAATTGCCTAATAGACATGATTTCATAGCACAAAACTGCCTTAAAATATAACATTTATTGTCAGTAAATCACCAATGCAAATACTACACTGATGCCGATGACTCCTATTCTGAGGCTAGAGTGTAACATGGTTGGCAGACAATGTTTGACAGCACTGCATTACAATTCACCATAACATTTAGAAACGCTTGATGATGTCACTAATAAAGTAAGAAAAATATTCCTTTCCTCTTACTGTCATCCAAATCAAATCAAATCAAATCAAATCAACTTTTATTGTCATTGTTAGTGCACAAGTGCAGTACAACGAAATGTAGGCTTGCGGCTCCCGAGAGTGTACATTTAGATTAAGACATTTAAACATTCAACATACATTTGGATTGTAATACATTAACATAAACATAACCATAATAAAGTGCATTGGCAGATGTGCAGGCTTTAGAGTTTATTTGTGGAGTTCAGTAGGATGACAGCCCTGGGAAAGAAGCTGTTCCTAAATCTGGTCGTACGGGTGCGAATACATCTGTAGCGTCTCCCAGATGGCAGGAGGGCGAACAGACTGTGGCTGGGATGGGTAGGGTCTTTGATGATGGACCGTGACCTCCGTAAACAGCGTTTCTGGTATATGTGCTCTATGGTCGGTAGCCGGGTGCCGGTAATGCGTTGGGCAGTTTTGACTACCCGCTGCAGGGCTTTCCGGTCATAGTAGCTACAGCTGCCATACCATACTGTGATACAGTTTGTCAGGATGCTCTCTATTGTGCAGCGGTAAAAGTTAGAGAGGATCAGGGGTGACAGGTTACATCCCTTCAGCCTCCTTAGGAAATATAGGCGCTGCTGGGCCTTCTTCACCAGAGAGGAGGTATTGAGGGACCAGGAGAGGTCTTCCGTGATGTGGACTCCGAGGAACTTAAAGCTGTCCACCCTTTCCACCACAGCCCCATTGATGTGGATGGGGGTGTGACTTCCACCTTTAGACTTCCTGAAGTCCACAATGATTTCTTTGGTGTTCTTGATGTTAAGGGCCAGGTTGTTATCGGCGCACCACTTCACGAGATGCTGGACCTCCTCCCTGTAGGCTGACTCGTCGTTGTTGGTGATCTGGCCTACTACCGTGGTATCATCCGCAAACTTGATGATGGTGTTGGAACAATGAACAGCCACACAGTCGTGGGTGAAGAGGGAGTAGAGGAGGGGGCTCAGCAAACATCCTTGTGGGGCCCCCGTGTTCAGGGTCGGGGGGGCAGGTGTGGTTACCTAATTTGACAGACTGGGGTCTGTTTGTTAGAAGGTCCAGGGTCCAGTTACAGAGGGAAGTGTTCAGGCCAAGAGTTTGGAGTTTGGTGGCCAGCTTGTTGGGGATGATAGTGTTGAATGCTGAGCTGTAGTCTATGAACAGCATTCTGATGTAGGTCTCATTACCATCTAGGTGATTCAGTGCAGAGTGTAGAGCAGTTGTGATAGCGTCCTCCGTTGATCTGTTTGTATGATAGGCAAACTGGTGTTGGTCAAGAGAGGCAGGAACACTGGCTTTGATGTGAGCCAGGACCAGTCTCTCAAAACACTTCATTATGATGGGTGTGAGTGCGACAGGTCGATAGTCGTTCAGGCACGTCACAGCCGTTTGTTTTGGCACAGGAATAATGGTAGCGGTCTTGAAGCATGTACGGACTACTGCCTAGGCCAAGGACAGATTGAAGATGGCGGTGAAGACATCAGCCAGCTGATCAGCACATTCCTTGAGTACCCGTCCAGGGATGCTATCCGGTCCAGCAGCCTTTCGTGTGTTCACTCCGCGTAGAACACCCCTTACGTCGGAGGTCGGCAGAGTGAGCACCTGGTCTTCCGGGGGTGGCAATGCTTTGGTAGCTGGCTCCCTGTTGTCCCTGTCGAAGCGAGCGTAGAAGTTGTTAAGCTCCTCCGGAAGGGAGGAGCTTAACAACTATTTAAGTTCTGATGCTCACATGCACACAAAAACCAAGTCCTCATGCTGTAAATCTTCACTCCGCTTGCCAAACAATGCATATTGAAAAATTGTGGTTCTTGAAGAAACTTTTTTTTTCAGCATTGAATATGTTTATATTGAACTGCAATCTCAAAAGTTGATAGTCATAAGTGCACAGCTGTGATTACATAGAACATAGAAATATACAGGACAACAAAAGACCATTGCAATCTATCCACTGGTCTCGATTGATTGATTGATTGATTCAACATGTAAATCAGGACCCACTATATATTTTACTAAAGATTAAATACTGGAGATCAGAATAAGATACTTAGTTCCTCATAAAGTATATAATGGACAGCATGGTGATGGTGCCGAACGAATCTATCAATCAACAGCAGACAGCTTCCATAAAAATTGCCCTAGAAACAGTGGTATAAGTATTGTACCATGCCATACATTCTGTAGTACATTGTACTTTCTGTTGGTTTACATTGGTATGTGAAAAACGGTTTAACTGGTAAGAATCTGTTAGACACAGTTAGATGGTATGAGTAATATGTCAGATCCTGTTCCATTTCTGCCAACAATAACCCCACAGAGATCATAAAAACTGACACATCATAAAAAACACAGCATCTTCATGGCACACCTCCCATGAACCTGGCTAGAAAACAGTTAAATATATATTCTCCAAATTCTGAAGCAGAATCCAGAAACATTGGGAGTGATTTTCCCACTGGAGGCGAGATGGAGCCAGGTTTGGATTTGGGTGGGGTTGAAACCCGCCTCCTCTGATAGTTTTCAAAAAATTGCGATTTTCCCCTGATTGGCCACTTGATTTCAGAGGTGTGGGATGCCCTTGGTCAATTAGTGTTTTGGGACTGAAACTCGCCTCCGCTGACATCACCTTTCCAGCCTGATTTTAGAGCTTCTTGCTGTCTTGGATCATTCCACAGGATTTCTGCCTATGCTGCACCATCTGCAACATATTTTGAGAAACCACTATGTCCAATTCCAAGGCAAGGGCCTCCCCGAGGCTCTCAGATGAGGCACTGCAAATGTTGTTTGAGGGGCTGACAGCTAGCCGGAAGGTGATTTTCCACTCATCTGGGGGCAAGATGCCTCCCAAAGAAACCAAGTCTGTGTGGGTCCAGCTGGCAAGGGATATAACCTCCAGATCTGTGTGCAGATTGGGTGAATGTTTCTGTGTATTGATGAAATGCCATCCCTGTTGGAAAGCATTAAAATGATTTGATGCCAAAATGTTGGCATTATGGCTTCTGTTCTTTCGCCTTAGGCAGCCCCATGTTGCAGGCTCCGCCACACTTGCGTTGTCAGGTTGGTGACCAGACTGAAAGGAGGCCAGAGAGTCATGTCCATTTTCAATGATGTCTTAAGATGGAGCCAAGGACATGTGCCAACTTGGGCAACCTATGCAAATCTGGCCAGGATAAGCTCATCCCTTGCATCATGGGCAGCCATGTGCTCGCGTGCTGCCACTGCTGCTGGTCGATACACCGGCACTCTGACCTCCTCCTACTCCTCCTCCTCCTCCTACTCCTCCTTCTCCTCCAGATCCTCCTCCTCCTCAGCTTCCTCATCCGCCTCCTCCTCCTCCTCCTCCAAATCTAAGGTCCATGGTGAAAGAAAATGAATGGTTCCCATGCTGCTTGCAGATGCCTCAATTGGGGAAGTGCTCATTGCAAGCAGGGAGAGGGTCTGCCAAGGAGGTCCCACAGTTGATAGATTCAAGCTGCAGCACCTCCGACTTCGGAAGGCCTTCTAAAAGTGCTCAAGACCTTTTAAAGCAACGTTCTACCACCTGCAACTAATCCCTGATGCAACTAATCCCTGATGAACTAAACGATTTAATGTTGGACCTGCAGCTGTGAGGAGAACATCCACTTGTCAACCCGCCAGGTTTAGCTAGCATGGTTTAGGAGGGTCGTGAAATTCGCTGAAATGGTCGAAAAATCACAAGGGCCTCTCAAAATAGGCTTAGAGAGGCCCGTAATGAGCATTTAAGCCTCTTAACAACCTCTCTGGCCTGCTGGAGGCGGGACCGTTTCCCGCCCTGCAAAACCGGCACCCGCAAAATCCCACGGAGGCAGGTTGGAGGCGGGTTCTAAACCCGCACTCATTTTTTCTGATTTTCCCACCCTTCCCGCCTCCAAACCCGTCTCCTCGGACGTCAGAAAATCGCCCCCACTGTATCCCCATCAGCATGTCTTGGCATGAAAGGCCTACTCCTGGACAAGCTGATCACAAGATCTCAAGCTGCCCACAGAACGAATCATGCTACAGCCTTCATGAACGCATTGCCAAATGTGAAATCCCTGCTGATCGTTCACTCAAGTGCTTGAATCAGTCCTGCGAATTCCATCCAAAACACCAGAGCACTAGTTGAAGAGCCCACGCTGCTTATTGCTCACTCACCATAATTCCTTTTTATGCTTCCGCACAAACCTAGCCTATGAGTTCTCCAGTAAAATGGAACGTTCTAATTTTAAAATACACTCGTATCGCAGGATGCTGGAAACAGTCCCACCAATATTTCACCAAACGGAACTGCTGACCTGGTACTACATAGAAACATGTAGAATCTGGCCATGTCCTTCTCCCTCCCAGGCTCAAGGAGGACCGGAGCTAAAATGATGCCCCAGCAACAGCAATTTCTACCGCAGAGACAAAAAAGAAATTCAGCGCAAAGCACCTCCCACTCCCCCATCCTGTAGGGTTCTCAAAATTCCAACTTTCCCCAAAAGTTATCAATAAAAGGGACCCTGAATGGACAAGTTATTAAAAAGGGTACCCAAAGGAAAATGGCTTCTGAAACCTCGTGACAGAAGCCTGCAGGATTTTAAAAAGTAAAGCCCTGCAAAAGGAGGCCCATTCAAAGCTTTGAAGAGAAACCTGGCATGCATGGACCTGTGAAAGACTTTGTCATTTCTAAAGCCAGACAGCTAGATAAACACAGAATATGCATTCTTCATCTTGAAACAGATCTATTGTGTCCGTGTATAATTGAGACACGGACTGCAGGAGTTGATTATAACAAGTCTTTACTGAATGGAGACAACCTGGAAACTGAAAGTACAGAAGCCTGCTAGGGCCTTTTATACAGGGGTGGTCACTGCCGGTACTGCAGTCTGAGACCAGTTATTCCCTTAAAGGTACATACACAACAATTCCTCCCCTTTTAGATAAACAGTGCATAACATTCATTTAACAACTAAATAATAACTAATTACAATTGCGGTTGCTAGATACATTGGTTGAAGTTAAGCAATTATAAGTTCAGTCTTTCAGGAGGCTTCCTGATTCTGTCTGGATAACGCCTCTTTGGGATATCAGGTTCTTCTGGCAAGGTTGAGTCAGGATCAATGTTGTTGTTTGGTTCGTCTGCTTCCAATATCACTGATTCTGCGGTAGATGCAATTGGTACTTCGGTTTCATCGCCAGGTGTATCAGATCGTGGTGTGGAGTTGATGTTTTCCAGTGACTCTAGAATCTGGTCAGCATGGCGCCTTACAATACTCTCTCCAGCGTCCACGGTATACATTAGAGGTCCTTGCCGTGTACAGATCGTTCCTGGCTGCCATTTCTCTGTGCGGTAGTCCCGGGCCAAAACTGGTTGACCTATCTTAAAACTCCTGGTCGGCCTTTCATTCATATTCTGAAGCTGCCTGTTCGCCACATCTCTTCTGATGTTTGGCTTAACCAAATCCAAGTGGCATCGTAGTCTTCGATTGAAGAACATCATGGCTGGAGTTTGGTTGGTAACCGCATGTGCCGCATTCCGGTAGGCAAACAAGAAGTTATCCACCTTGTGTTGTAGGGGTATATCTTCAGTACACATTGCCTTGATAGCCTTCTTGAATGTTTGAACAAACCTCTCGGCCAATCCATTAGTGGCTGGATGATATGGGGCGGATGTGTAATGCTTAACACCATTGTTCTTTAAGAACCTCCGGAACTCTTCAGACACAAACTGTGGTCCACTGTCAGAGCAAATCTGTTCAGGCAGCCCATTCCTGGTGAATATGGTTCGTAAGACTGTGATAGTTTTTTCTGTGGTGGTTGAGGACATTTTTATTACCTCTGGCCACTTTGAATGTGCATCCACTGCAATTAAAAATATCGAGTCCATAAAGGGACCAGCAAAATCAATGTGCACCCTTTGCCATGGAGATGAGGGCCACTCCCATGGATGTAGAGGGGCTTGTGGTGGGGCGTTTTGGACCTTCTGGCATCCTGTACAGCTCTTGGTCATCTCTTCAATTTCTCTATTGATTCCTGGCCACCACACAAACGCTCTGGCTAAGTTCTTCATTTTTACACCTCCCAGATGACCCTCATGAAGCACATTGAGCACTCTATTCTTCAATTTGGGTGGAATTACTACTCTGGATCCGCACATCAAGGTTCCTCTGCACACTGACAGCTGCTCTCTTCTCGGCGAGAATGCTGGCAGCACTGGTTCGCCATGTGCTGGCCATCCCTTCACCATTAAATCATAGAGCCAGGAGAGTGTCGGGTCATTTCGTGTTTCCTTTTCTTTGTTTGCATTCGTCACAGGGAGACATTCGACTATAGTCGAGTGGAATAATTCCACTGGATCCACTGCCAGTTCTTCTTCCACCGTCGGCAACGGTAGGCGCGACAATCCATCAGCATTCCCATGCTGTTTAGTTCCTTTGTACTCGATGTCATATTGGTGTGCCCCTAGGAAAAGGGACCACCTCTGTAGCCGTTGTGCCGTCATTATCGGTACGCCCTCCTGAGGGTTGAAAATGGAGATGAGAGGTTGATGATCAGTTAGTAGAGTAAATTTCTGACCGTGCAGGTAGTGATTGAACTTCTTCACCCCCCATACCAGGCTGAGGGCCTCTCTGTCAATCTGGGCGTAGTTACGCTCGGCTGAAGTTAACGAGCGTGACGCAAAAGCTATCGGCCTCTCTGAACCATCAAGGAATTTATGTGACAGTACCGCCCCAACACAGTAGGGAGACGCATCACACGCCAGTCTTATCGGCAGTGATGGGTTGTAGTGAGCCAATACTTCTCTTGAAGTGATTAGGTCCTTACTCTTCTGAAAGGCCCGCTTACATTCATCGCTCCATTTCCATGCTACTCCCGTTCGTAGTAGGGTGTTCAGTGGATGCAGAATTGTGGACAAATTCGGCAAAAACATGGTAGTAATTCACCAATCCGAGGAATGACCTCAGTTACGACACATTTTCAGGCGCTGGAGCCTTAACTACAGCTTCAATTTTGTAAGGGGACTTAGGCAACCCCTCTTCATCAATCACGTGGCCACAATACGATATCTGTTTCTTAAAAAACTCGCACTTAGGGCGATTAGCTCGTAGCCCATATTCACGTAGTCTAGTGAGCACCTGCTCTTGGTTGGCAAGGTGTTCACTGTCATCTTCACCTGTCACTAGGATGTCGTCCAAGTAACACTGAGTCCCCGGAATCCCTTGCAGGACTTGTTCCATAGCTCTTTGCCATATCGCCGGAGCTGATGCTACTCCGAATACCAGTCGATTATACTGGTAAAGACCTTTGTGAGTGTTTATCGTGAGATACTTCTGAGAGGATTCTTCAACCTCCATCTGCAAATATGCTTGTGCTAGGTCAATTTTTGTAAAACGCTTCCCTCCAGATAGTGAGGCGAAGATATCATCTATCCTTGGAAGAGGATATTGTACTGTGTGAAGGACTGGGTTCACCGTCACCTTGAAGTCCCCACAGATGCAAACCTTCCTTGGCTCCTCAGACTTATTGTTTACGTTTTCTTCATGACAGGAATGATGGGTGTCGCCCACTCGCTCCAGTCTACCTTAGATAACACGCCTGCCTTCTCCAGATTCTCCAGCTCTGCCTCGACGGCTGGGAGAATTGCATTTGATACCGGTCTTGCTTTGAAAAACTTGGGAAATGCATTCTCCTCTATTTTTATTGAGGCGGTTACGCCTTTAAGAGTGCTCAGTTCTTGTTGAAATACCTCTTTGGCGTCAGCTAAGATTGTTGACAATCGTCCAGGAGTGACGTCGTCATCCTTTTTACCAGCCACCGTCAGTGCCTGAATAGAGTGCCAGTCTAAACTTATCTTTCTGATCCATTCATGTCCCAATAATGGTGGTCCACCATCTTGCAGAATGTAGAGATACAATTTCCGTATTTTCTTGCCGTTGTATTCGACAGGCACCCTTATTTTTCCTCTGGGGTATACTTTTTGCCCCGTATACGTCCGCAAGACAATGGATGTCTCTCTCAAGGGTATGTGTGAGAATAGCCGCTCGTAGTCTCGTTGATTCATGACGGTTCGAGCTGATCCTGTATCCAATTCCATTTTGACTTGGGACCCTGCTATCGTGAGGGTGACCCAAATGGTTCGGTGATCCTCTTTTGCGATTACGTTGTGAAGTTTGAGACAGCTTAGTCTCTTGTTCCCGGATTCACTATCGCTCATCTGGTCTGTGGAACTACTGTCCGTCATCTTTTGTACTTTCCTGTACGGTTCCTTAATAGCCTTTTTGTTGTCGTTGGTCTTCTTCCCAGACCTGCAAACTCGTGCAATGTGTCCCATCTTTCCGCATTGCCTGCATATTTTGTCCTTGGACCAGCAGTCCTTCTGGTCATGGTTTGTTCTCCCGCAGCGATAACATTTTGCAAATCCCCGTGTCATTTCGTTGGTGCCGTATTCCTGTGGCTTTTGTTGTATTTCCACAGCTCCCCTTGCTGCTGCTTCGTACGATACTGCCACGCTGAAAGCCTTATCTAGCGTCAGCTCTTTCTCTGAGAGTAACCTCTTCTGGGTTCCTTCACTCAGGAGTCCACAGACAAATTTGCCCCGTAAGGTATCTGCCAGTCCTGCTCCGAACTGGCAGTGCTTTGATAGCTTGCGTAGTTCCGTAAGGTAATCAGCATTGCTCTCATTTTTATGCTGATTTCTCCTGTGGAATTTAAACCTTTCTGCTATCAGCAGCGGTGTAGGATTTAGGTGTTCCTGTAGGATAGCAACAATTTCGTTAAAACTCTTCGCCTTCGGTTTGGCAGGAGTAATCAGGTCCCACAATAGGCCGTACGTTCTTGCGCCCATTAAATTTAGCAATACCGATGCCTTTTTCTCATCGGTTATTTTGTTTGCCTCGCAATATACCTCGACTCTTTCCACATACGTGGTCCAGTCTTCTATTGCATTATCGAAGGCAGTGATATCGCCAGTCTTTGGCATCTTGAAAATCTAAGATGGCACCTTCGTCCCCGATGGATCAAAATGGCGCCTCCCGCGCTTTTCCGTCTTCCCCGCCGAGTTAAGATGGCACCTCCCGCGCTTTCCCGCCACTGCCGCTGCTGCCAACGCTGTTGCTGGCGATTATATTTATTTTACTATCCTGTAATGGCGATGCCCTATGGTCTTCGCGCCTCCCCAATCGCTGCTGCCAACGCCGCTCTCCGCGGTATTTTTATTTTTCTATCGCGCTTCAATATTTGCTCCGTTAATTGAAGAACCATTCCCATCGTGGAGCGGACACTCTGGGACACTTCCCCCCCTCTTCTTAGGTCCAAACGCTGCCCGGCTGCGAAGCACCGGCCGCGCCCTGTGTGCGCCACCCTCTCTCTCTCTCTTTGCTTCCCGACTCGCTGCCCGGCCCCGTTGCAGAGCCACCCGATCGAGCTCTAGCCCGCTGCAGCCCAGGAAGGATCAGTGCACTACCTGCCACCAGCCCGATTAGCTGGGAAACCACAGACTGGAGACCAAGCCTGGCTCTCGACAATCTCTCCTGCACTTTTCAATTCGATGATTTGGAGGGCGGTTGCCCACGGTTGACGCCCGTTTCTCGAGTTTCTTTGGATTATTATTTTTTTTCTTTTTTCTGGCTTCGACCTTCAATAATGTCGTCTGAGGTGCTGCCGAGTTGCAGGTAAGTTCGTTTCTTACTCGTCGCCAGTATTGTGTCCGTGTATAATTGAGACACGGACTGCAGGAGTTGATTATAACAAGTCTTTATTGAATGGAGACAACCTGGAAACTGAAACTACAGAAGCCTGCTAGGGCCTTTTATACATGGGTGGTCACTGCCGGTACTGCAGTCTGAGACCAGTTATTCCCTTAAAGGTACATACACAACAAGATCGACTCAGGATAGACCTAATCTTGAGGCCATTAACTTCCTGCATAAATAATCGGTAACAGCTCAAAGTAGCTACGAAGCCAGGAAAAGACGATTAAGCTTCATAAATGGCAAACAGCCAGGATATTGAAGCCATTAAGCAAGGAGACAACCTCCCCAAAAGCCGTTAAGGTGAATGACTGTAAACACTTTAGGCGAGCCCACCAAAATTAAACAAAGAACTGGACCTGATTTGGCGCACTGATAAGGGGTGAAGAACTGATATAATTGTAGGCCCACCGGTAGCCAAGCTCTTTCGTCTTCTCTTCTCATCCCGCGCTGACACCGAGGACGTCCACCATAACAATAGGGGCCAAACGCGCAGCAAAAGAGAGCCAGCAATCGGAACACGATAAGGAATAGAGCCAAACAGCAAGATTGATGCAACAGTGGGGCAGGCTCAACCGAGGACAACTAGGCCGCGAAGGACCAAGCCTACACCGAAGACCACCAACCGAGCCCCAGCCGCAACAAAACTCGACGACCAAACCACCACAAGAAGAAGAAAACCCGAAGTTTCCACTCTACAAACTAAGGTATCCAACAAAAGACTTTACTATCCCTATTTCTAGCAAAAGAAAAGGGGACTTACCGGACAAATCCATAACCGTGCCCTTACCACATCAGCGGACTCAACCCAACTGAGGGACCTTCGTAGCTCCCAAGACTGAGACTACGTGGGGATGGCAGGCCCCAAAGGACACAAAGAGTGAACCCCAAAAACCACATTTGGCTTACCTGACCGGTTTCGAACTGTCAAGGAAACCCCATTGGTGAGCATAAATCCCTGGCCCTTCTTAGCACTATCTAGTTAGCTATTGAGGGTGGGACAAGGGTAGGGGGATTATTAATGTGATTGTTCCCTCGTTTTGCCGTGTGTTCCCCATTCCCAACAACGTGTACTTTTATATGTCTGTAATTATTCCAGTAATTTCCAATGTTGTAATATTGTTGTGCCTTTAATAAAGTTACAGTTTTCTTGTACCAAACCAGTTGTCTACTCTAATTCTGTATCGCCGCCTGTACCTAAGTCTGGTGTCTAGAATCCAGGGGTGTGGGAGCGATTCGAACCACTCAGAGACAGTCAGGGGCAGAGCTGACTGGGCACACACCGCCCCCTACAGAAATGGCAACCGCTGTAAGATTAGGAATCACAGGCTCACACAGATTACCCAACAGGGTTTTAGAAGTTGCACGGCTTTTATTAAAGAGCTACAGTTTTAAAGCACAATCAGATATTACATATGGTTTAAGCTGAGTATAATAGACATACAACCCGTGACAGTAGGAGCGATCTACGACTCCCCGAAGCGGAATGACACGACCGGACAGATGGGGAGGCAGTAGGGTGGTCTCGGATTGGGTGGATTCCTGCAGTCTGCTGCAGTGGTCACTTCCGTTGGGTCATCTCTCAAGCTGCTGGAGGTGTTAGGCCATCAGCCACCTCAGAGGCTAAACTTGACCAAGGTGTTAGGCCGTAGCCACCTTCGGGAAGCCTTTGCCCCTGACTGCCTGATTTCCTCTCTCGGTCATCTATATTTATAGTTATTTTTGTGGGCTGGTCATCACCTGATGTCAATCATTTGATCCCCATCCTATTGTCCAATTGTGAAGCGGGAAGGCAACCCTCGCCGTCCCTTGCTGCATGACTGACAAGGCCTCCATCTTATCTTTCTGAGGAATGTTTTGTCAAGTTTCTTCAAGGGCATTTTATGGCTTTGTGGCTCCTTGTTATCTAGCAGGTGCTATCCTCCCTGTTTCCTTGCATTTTACAATTCCCTTATCACTTCTATTTGTCTTTTGATGCTTGATATTTGACCTTGCTGGCATTTATGCTATCTTTTTCTGCTTGCCTGTTGTCAGTCTCTGTTCTAAGAATTAAAACCCATCTTTGAATCTAACAGCTATTTCTTACACCGCGGCAGGACACCGGAAACAGGGGTGCAATACAGTAGACAATGGTTCGGAAGAGCAAACCATGATGGAGGAAAGGATTTCTGATTATGTGTTCAGCAAGGTGAATATCACGAAGAAGTGGATCACCAATCTGTTAAAGGCTGGGTGTCCGGTAGATGCCACAGCTAAGTGGACAGAAGGGAAGGATCACAAGAAATCCCTAGAGAAGGCAGTCTGGCTGATGTGCTTCAAGAAGCAGATCCAGCTTTTGGACAGGCTCGTTGAAGCACAGACAGCCGAGATACGGGAGTCAGCCCTGGAGGTCCAAGACAGGACTCTAGGAGGGGAGAAGTTACTGGTAGCATTGCAGGCCCTAAACCAGGAAAGGGTACAGTTAATGGGAGAACATAAGGCCAGGTTGGAATACCTACACTGCCAGGTCACTGAGGCCAAGAGCAATGAGCTGAGGTTGCGGGAGAAGAATGCCCGCCTAGCGAGACAAGTAAGAGAGCAGGAGGAGAAAGTGAAAGACATAAAGGCAGCCTATAAGTTAGCGAGCGAACAGGGGTTTGAAGATGCAGATCATGGCCCCTGCAAGGAACAGATAGAGAACCTGAGCCTTGCCCTAAGGAAGGCAAAGGGCATGGTGTGCCTCATAAGTCTGAAGGCAGCCCAGGCAGATTTTACAGGGAACGAGGGGAGAACGGTTCAGACACCACAGGTAGTGCCACAGGACGACCCGGTTGAGGAACAGGAGGTCCCCCAACCACCACCCGTAGCGCCAGGTTTTAGCGAAGTCTGGCAGCAAGGGAGGGTGGAGTTAGGGGTAGAAGCGGAGGTGGAACAACCCCCGCAAGAGAGGCTGGAGCCGGGGCTGATGTGCCTGGCCCGGCAGCGGAGGTTTGGCCCACCCGCTAATGATGGGGAAGAGGGACCCCTCCAAAACCAGTTCGTAGATCCCTACGGCACCCAACAGCTTAGGGCTATGGTGAACAAATCCCAAAGCTCACCGAAAAAGGGGACCCCTCAGTCCACTTCAGGGAAGTGGAACAGGCAGCCAGCATCAATGAATGTGATGATGCTGAGCAGACCAAAATGCTGCTGTTCTCTTTGGAGGGTAAGCTCCTCCAGTCCCTCTCTGACCAGTGTAATGTAGAATTCGCAAAATTAATATTGTACTATAAGGGTCCTCTGGCAGAAGAGGCCTTGATTTTAAGAAGACTGTTTTAAAAGAAGCTCAGAAAAGGGACACACAAAATGGTCACCAGACCCCGTGACTGACTTATTGAACACTTTAAAATGGTTCCTGCAGTCCCCAGACAGCCTTTGTGGATTCAACCCACAGTAAGTTCTGGAAGCCGTTTCTGAGATAACGAAACCAGACACATACATGAATAAAGATTGGGTTTTTTTTGTGTTCTTTTCGTTATTTTTAATGAAGACTTTCGATTTGTTATTTTTAATAAAGATGTGTATGTACCGAGTGGTGCAGGGGCATAGGACTCCTCTATGCTTGGATGTGTGTAAATAACTGTATTCTGCCAATGTATGCTTATGTACACTGCATTTTAAAGAATGGGAAATGCATGTGTCGTGGGATCATGGGTAGGTAATTACAGGGAAGGTTGACTATGGAAGGTCGGGAATTTTGCTCACCTTGAAAGTATGATACTTAAAGCGAGTTTAGTATCACAGGGGTGAGTTTAGGGTTCTCAAATTTCCCACATTCCCCAAAAGTTATCAATAAAAGGGACCCTTGAATGGACAAGTTATTAAAAAGGGTACCCAAAGGAAAATGGCTTCTGAAACCTTGTGACAGAAGCCTGCAGGATTTTAAAAAGCAGGCCCATTCAAAGCTTTGAAGAGAAACCTGGCATGCATGGACCTGTGAAAGACTATGTCATTTCTAAAGCCAGACAGCTAGATAAACACAGCATATGCATTCTTCATCTTGAAACAGATTGACTCAGGATAGACCTTTTCTTGAGGCCATTAACTTTCTGCATAAATAATCGGTAACAGCTCAAAGTAGCTACCAAGACAGGAAAAGGTGATTAAATTTCATAAATGACAAACAGCCAGGATATTGAAGCCGTTAAGCAAGGAGACAATCGCCCCAAAAGCCGTTAAGGTGAATGACTGTAAACACTTTAGACGAGCCCACCAAAATTAAATAAAGAACTCAACCTGATTTGGCGCACAGATAAGGGGTGAAGAACCGGTATAATTGTAGGCCCACCGGTAGCCAAGCTCTCTCTTCTTCTTTTCTCGTCCCACGCTGACACCGAGAACGCCCACCATAACACCGGGGGCCAAACGCACGGCAAAAGAGAGCCAGCCATCGGGACACGATAACGAATAGAGCCAAACAGCAAGATCGACGCAACAGCGGGGCAGGCTCAACCGAGGACAACTAGGCCGCAAAGGACCAAGCCTACACCGAAGACCACCAACCGAGCCCCAGCCACAATGAAACTCGACGACCAAACCACCACAAGAAGAACAAAACCCGAAGTTTCCACTCTACAAACTAAGGTATCCAACAAAAGACTTTACTATCCCTATTTCTAGCAAAAGAAAAGGGGGCTTACCGGACAAATCCATAACCGCGCCCTTATCGCATCAGCGAACTCAACCCAACTGAGGGACCTCCACGGTTCCCAAGACTGAGACCACGTGGGGACGGCGGGCCCCAAAGGACACAAAGAGCGAACCCCAAAAACCACAATCGGCTTAACTGACAGGTTTCGAACTGTCAAGGAAACCCCTTTGGTGAGCATAATTCCCTGGCCCTTCTTAGCTCAATCTAGTTAGGTATTGGGGGTGGGACAAGGGTAGGGGGATTATTAATGTGATTGTTCCCTCGTTTTGCCGTGTGTTCCCCATTCCCAACTATATATCTGTAATTATTCTAGTAATTTCCAGTGTTGTAATATTGTTGTGCCTTTAATAAAATTACGGTTTTCTTGTACCAAACCAGTTGTCTTCTCTAATTCTGTATCGCCGCCTGTACCTAAGTCCGGTGTCTAGAACCCAGGGGTGTGGGAGCGAGTCGAACCGCTCAGAGACAGTCAGGGGCAGAGCTGACTGGGCACACAGCACCCCCTACAATCCCCCCGCACCCCCCCAGCCAATGCTCAATGCACCAAAGCCAACCACCTCTTCCTACAGACTGCTGGACTATTTAGACTGCAGACCTAGACACTTAACTTTTGCCCCTCGCTACCCCTGATGCACAATTAACCAGCATTTTCCATTATCCTATTATCTAATAGCCATGCCAGCAACCATTTTAGATAGCAGTTTGGGAGGCCACAGAGAACATGATGGGACTCACAGTTCTGGCTTGTGCCTGCTTGCCCTATCAATTGGAGAGAGAATCCTTTGTACAACACAGACTGGCACAACCACTACTACTTGCTGCAAATAGATATATTTCCACCTTCCACACAACAAACATGTGGGTGAAACTTCGAAGGAACACATGGTAGACAGAATGGATAATGTGTAGACTCAGTCCGGCGTTCGGAGACCATTCCTGATAGCTTATATAATCCATGCCCCCTGGATATTTCTGGATCATCACAAAACAACATAAGAATGGGCCATAATAAAAACAGAAAATGCTTGAAGTACTCAGCAGGTCAGGCAGCATCTGTGGAGAAAGAAACAGAGTTAACGTTTCAGGTCAATGACCCTTCGTCAACCTGAAACTGAAGAAGGGTCATCAACCTGAAATGTTAACTGTTTCTCTCTCCACAGATACTGCCTGACCTGCTGAGTATTTCCAGCATTTTCTGTTTTTATTTCAGATTTTCAGCATCCGCAGTATTTTGCTTTTGTATACGAATGGGCCAACTCAGAATAGATCCCTGAAATAAGAACAACTTAAGAACAAAGGCTCACATAATGCAATCACCCAACCCAGCAAGATCCCTTTCTACATAGACAGGACAAATGATAACTCCGGAGACACTTGCCAAATTATCTTGAACTCCAAGATGCACACTGTTCCCAGCACTGTGCCACTATATTCTGTAAAAACCTTGGCCCGGACTTTGTGGTGGGTGATGATGGCAAACTGTCAGCGATCGCCATCATTAACCCTCTGAAACTGACTGGAACTTCAGGAATTAGTGAATGTGCATCTAAACGTGGAAATCCTGAAGTTGCTTGTGGTCAGTCAGTCTCTGCTCTGACACTGGCTCCACTGTAGACCCTCCCCCATAGCCGGCAATCAGTGTAATCAGTGAAATCAGTGATATCAGTGGAACTGACAAAAACTTGGGCTTTTCCGCACTAATATCATTGTTAATATGGAGGGCGTCACAGCACACAGGGAGGTCCTCTTCCCTTCCCATGGGCAGAGGAGACCTCCCCAGTACACCACTAATAACACCTCATTACATGTTAAGCCTTGTTTGAATAGGTGTAACTGGGGTTGTTACACTGTATTGACGGCTAAAGAAACATTCTGTCCCTGAAAAACTAATTTTTATATCTGTGGAGTGTCAAATTTCTCCATTATGATAAAAAAATTTAAAATTTTAAAACTTAAATATTTTGTAATTTTTAAAAAAGCTTGTTCATGATATTTTAGCTTCTACCTTATCCGCATATGAAAGTCCCAATCATTGGCCGTGATTTTACGAACCTCGGCAGGTCCCTGGCGGGCGACATCGGTGGCGGGTCCCGACCCAACTGTTAGCTCCATCCCAGCCCCTGAAATGAATTTTCCTTGATTGTGCTTGTTAAACCTGCCCAGTGCATTTGCCAGCCAATTGAAGGAAGTGGGTCTGGTGATGTCAGTTGATGATGCATCATCAGCCGGTTTCCTTAAAGGGACCATAGCCAAATTTTTTTTGACATTTGTGCTGTCCTTGTTCTACAGCATTGAAGTGCTGCAAACACTGACAAGCACTGCACAAAGGTACACGGCTGCACCCAGGCTCTCCCATGACTCCCTCCATATGCTTATGGAGGGAGTCACAGCACACAGGGAGGGCCTCTTCCCCTCCCATGGGCGGAAGAGACCTCCTCAGGACACCAATGCAGCCTGGTTGCACATTGCAGAGGAGGGCATAAGCAGGGATGTGGTCAGGAGGATCTGAGGTCAGTGCCGCAAACATTTCAATGATCTCAGTAGATCACAAAATGTTAGTACAAAGCCACACTCAACCTCATCCTGATGTGCCTCTCATCACATCCCCATCACTCTGCCTTCCTTTCCCTACTCCTGCACATCCTTACTCACACCAACTTACCTTGCACCTCCACCCATCCCTCTCTATCTACATTATTACTTCCCCATCTCACTAGACATCCCTCACACTCACCCTTATCCTAGTGCAATCATACCAACTAACAACACACAAGCGTAGGCACTGACAGACCCGACATTTGGTAAAGGCACATGGCGGCAGGTTCACAGTGGGCTCCCAACCCACTGGGGATAAAACCCACTTTCCCACCCGACCCACCACCGATCGTGCCCACTGACCCCCCGCAAAATCCAGCCCTTTATTTCACTCTCTGTAACATTTTTTTAAAAGTCCGGATAAAAGCTGCTTTTCATTTACTGGCTCGCTGTCTGTGAGAATTCTTCGATGTGATTGGCTGCTTAGAAAGCTTGTTGACGTCACTGCAGCTCTTTGCTGCGAATTTTCATCACAAAGCGCTACAATCAATTGCATGTCGAAATAGGCAAACTTCTCACCACAGAGATCGCGAGATCGCGAGATCTCTGTGGGCAGCTTTCTTCAAAGCCAGCAGTGAGCACCTTTGCTTCACCGCTGACCGCAAATTACATGCATATTTGACAAAATTTTACAGTGTCTATACATATAATTTTAATTGTTTTCTTGGATTTTTTGAGTATGCTTATTGTAGTGGCGCTTCTTAGTTTCCAAACAGGCAGCCACTGAGCTGTGGGGTTTTTAACAACGAGTAGACGCGTGTCGAAATAAAACGTTCCCAAGCGTAGCTTTGTCTTTTAAACTGTTTACTATAACACTTAACAAACGGAATTACAAAGCAAACACGTATAAACGAACACGGTCAAAAACTGTACTGCTCCAAACCTCACAGCTTCTGCCTCCTTCAGCCACGTGCAGTTTAAACTGTAAAATGGCTGCGCCCATGTGTGGCTTAGGGACTGTTCCATTATGGCAAGAATGAAGGGGGTGTCTCGGACTATACTACTGGAGCAAGAAAGTGGGGGGTTTCTTAATACAATAAGTCGGTCAGGTAAATTAACTGTATTATGCCATTTAACCACTATTTTAAAGTATTTTCTTAAGCTTTTATGGCTCTTACACTTATGTTAAGGAACCCCTGGAAATTTGAACTTTTAAAAATTCATTCTCAGGATTGAGGCATCACTGGCAAGGCCAGCATTTATCGCCCATCCCTAATTGTCTAGAGCAGGTGGGGGTGGGCCTTCTAACTGAATGGCTTGCTGGACCACTTCAAAGCACAGTTAAAAGTCAATCACATTGGCATGGGACTGGAATCATACACAGGACAATCAAAGTAAAGATAACAAGTTTCCTTCCCGAAAGGACCTGAGTGAACCAGTTGGGTTTTTGCAACAATCCGACAGCTTTTACGGGTGCCAGATTTTTAAACTGAATTTAAATTCCCAAACTGCCATGGTTGGATTTGAACTCATATGCACTAGATTCATTAGTTAAGGCCTCGAGATTATTAGTCCAGTAACACAACCACTGCACTACCACAACCTTACATAGTGCATTTTCCGTACTTTAGTAAACTTACTTAGTTTTGGAGCTTTTGTCATGCATTGCCAGTTGTCCAATGCTTCACTTATTTAAGTGAAGGTATCAGGTAAAATATAATGCACATTTCTTTCTCGCTTTCACACACCACCCTGGCTTGGAAATATATCGCCATTCCTTCACCGTCGCTGGGTCAAAATCCTGGAACTCCCTTCCTAACAGCACTGTGGGAATACCTTCACCACACGGATGCAGCGGTTCAAGAAGACGGCTCACCCCCACCTTCTCAAGGGCAATTATGGATGGGAAATAAATGCTGGTTCGCCAGCAACACCGCATCCCTGAAATAAATTTTAAAAAACAAATGATTTGGACTTATTTGGTGCTGTTGGAAGGATGGAACCTAGATTAGAGGGCTTCAAACAGAGAGGAAAGGGAGATTGGAAATAAGGCATAGTTAGCAAAGAGAGAGAGGTCAAGGGTAGGTTTTTTGAGAAGGAGTGTTGACGTTAGTTTTGAAATGGAGGAGGACAGTGCCTGAGGAGAGGGAACCATTTTCAATATTATCTAGCATGGGAAATATCAGAAGAATGATTGCAGATAAATTTTGCACCATATTATCTAGTGATCTTTCATCATTGTAAAATTCCAATTAATTAATTAACCAACTCCATGAGTCAGATTTCAGAGACCTGATTCATAGCTTATAAACAAAGCCAAAGGCTACCTTCATTGCAAATAATCTATTATCTGAGATAATTATATAACTAATAAAGGAACTTGCTGAAGGATAACGGAAGTGTTTCACCACAACATTTTTAGAATTAAATTCAGTTTTATGATATTTACATGATCACTATCTGTCCTGCCATGTTACTGTAAAGTATGTGTCTATACTTAATCCAATAATGAAGAGACAGCTTGGAAGATTCAACGTAGGTCTTTACTTAATACCAACAGGCGGGAACTGAGGGGAGATCAGTACCCACAGTACTATTTATACCCTTATGGCCAGGAGTGGTACTATGGTATCACTACGTCCTACAAAGTAGTGCCGCCCTGGCCATAGGTTTAAAGTAACATACATATTACATACACAACATTCCTCCCCTTTTAATTAAAACGTACCCATGCAATTAAGTCAACAGATGCACCATAACTAGGGCTAATAACATTTGGTAACACAATATACATAACATATTTACATCAGAGTTGTCTACCTGTATATATATATACAAAGAAACATGTTATAGATTCAGCCTCTGAGGAGGCCTCCTGTCTCGACTAGGATAACGTCTTTCTCTAGTCGGTCTCGGTGTAGGCGGCGGTACTTCCGTCACCACTTCATCGCTAGAGTCGTCGGTGTCTGATGGCACATTCTGTGCCGTGGAGATCACTGGAGTGCTGAACTCCTCGCAATCCTGAGACCTCTGTAACGACGAGCTGGGCCGTGATTCCGCTGTAGCAATGTGCTGAGACGTTTGAGGTAGTAAATCAGTTGGGTTTCTGGACTCCACAAGTTGATCAGCATGTCGTCTGATTGTGCCGTCCCCTGTATCCATTGTGTACATCAAAGGTCCCTGTCGGGCCTTTATCGTACCAGACCACCACTTTTCATTTCTATAATCACGGGCCAACACTTGCTGCCCCACCTCGAAGCTCCATGTCTATCTGTCAGGAGCCCTACGAAATACTCAGTTTTCCACATCTCTCTGGATGTTTGGTCTGAGCAATTCAAGGCGAGACCTTAACCTTCTATTAAAGAACATGACGGCGGGGGCCTGGTTGGTCACCGTATGTGCAGCATTACGGTACGCGAATAGGAAATTGTCCACCTTGTGTTGTAGTGGCAACCTTTCCTCCCCCATCGCCTTGATGGCCTTTTTAAAAGTCTGTACAAAGCGCTCTGCCAGCCCATTTGTAGACGGATGATATGGTGCGGACGTATAATGTCGCACTCCATTCCTTTTTAGGAATGCTTGAAATTCTTCTGCCACAAATTGTGGCCCATTGTCCGAACAGACTTGCTCGGGCACCTCGTTTCGGGCAAAAATGGTCCTTAAGACTGCGACCGTCTTTTCGGCTGTCGTTGATGACATCTTTATGACCTCCGGCCATTTTGAGTGGGCGTCCACTACAATAAGGAACATCGCATCCAGGAAGGGCCCAGCGAAGTCCACGTGGATCCTTTGCCACGGCGTTGAGGGCCACTCCCACGGATGTAGTGGGGCTTGGGGTGGTACATTCTGTACCATCTGGCACCCTTGGCACGCTTTTGCTACTTCCTCGATGTCCCTGTCAATGCTGGGCCACCAGACGTAGGCTCTGGCAAGGCTTTTCATTTTGACACCCCCCAGATGACCTTCGTGTAAGTCCCGCAACATTTATGTTGTAATTTTTGAGGGACCACCACCCTGGCTCCGCACATCAATGTGCCCCGGCAGACGGACAACTGGTCCTTCCTTGCCGAAAACGCCGGCAATGATGCGTCACCCTGCGCCGGCCAGCCTTTCACAGTCAATTCGTAAACCCTTGCCAGTGTCGGGTCGTTCTGTGTTTCCCGCTCGATACATTGGCTGGTGATGGGCAAGTGTTCCATAACAGCCGTATGATATATTTCCACGGGGTCCTGTACTATCTCTTCGATCTCGGCAGGCAATGGTAGCCACGACAGGCCATCCGCATTGCCATGCTGTTTGGTACCCTTATATTCGATAAGGTACTGGTGTGCGCCTAAGAACAGTGACCATCTCTGTAGCCTTTGGGCCGTCATCAGGGGCACCCCTTTTGTTGGATTAAATATCGACACCAATGGTTGATGATCCGTCAGTAGTGTGAAACGTTGCCCATGTAGGTAGTGGTGGAATTCTTTTACACCCCACACCAGACTGAGGGCCTCCCTGTCGATTTGCGCATAGTTTCTTTCGGCTGTAGTTAACGACCTTGAGGCAAATGCTATTGGCCTCTCCGTCCCATTGGGAAATTTGTGTGACAACACTGCCCCTATACCATATGGGGAGGCGTCACATGCCAACCTCATTGGCATTTTTGGGTCAAAGTGTGCGAGCACTTCCTTTGATGTAATGAGTTGTTTACCCTTTTTAAAAGCAGCCTCACACGCTTCGTCCCAATTCCAGGAGACTCCCCTTTGCAGCAATGAATTTAGTGGATGTAAAATGGACGATAAGTTCGGGAGGAACTTATGGTAATAGTTTATAAGGCCTAAGAATGATCGTAACTGAGATACATTCTCAGGGGGCGGGGCCTTCACTACTGCCTCGATCTTTTCCGGGGACTTATGCAGGCCTTCCTTGTCTATAATGTGACCACAGTATGAGGTACGTTCCTGGAAAAACTCACATTTCTGCTTGTTCGCCCTGAGTCCGTATTGTTGTAACCGCAGAAGTACTCGCTCCAGGTTAGCGAGGTGGTCGTTATCCGTTTGTCCTGTCACCAGGATGTCATCCAGGTAGCATTGCGTTCATGGAATGCCCTGTAAGACCTGTTCCATGGTCCTCTGCCATATTGCCGGGGCGGACGCCACACCAAATACCAGGCGATTGTACTTGTACAATCCCTTGTGTGTGTTAATCGTTAGGAGCTTTTTCGAGTCCTGTTCCACCTCAATCTGTAAATAAGCTTGACAAAGGTCAATCTTCGTAAAGTGTCTACCCCCAGCTAACGATGCAAATATGTCCTCTATCCGCGGCAGCGGATACTGTACCGTGTGCAGGACTGGGTTAATAGTTATCTTAAAATCCCCGCAAATGCGAACCTTCTTTGGTTCCCCCGGTGTGTTATTTGCAGATTTCTTTATAACTGGGACGATGGGCGTGGCCCACTCACTCCACTCAATCTTTGTAAGGACACCTGCACTCTCTAAGGCATCCAGTTCTGCTTCCACAGCTGGCCGAATGGCATAAGGCACCGGTCTGGCCTTACAAAACTTGGGGTTTGCGTCTTGAGCAATAGTTATTTTTGCTCTAATGTTCTTTAAGGTCCCCAGCCCTTGTTGGAACACCTCTGGCGTTTTTGCCAATATTTTCGACAGCCTGCTTGTAATGGTTGTATCATCCTTGGTGGTCTCTACTTTTAACTCGTGTATCGACTTCCAGTCGAAATGGATTTTTCTTATCCATTCCCTATCCAAAAGTGGTGGTCCACCATTTGGTAGGACGTATAAATAAAGTCCTGGCACTTTTCTGCCATTGTATTTAACTGTTACTTGCATTTTTCCCTTCGGGTAAACTTTTTGTCCCGTATATGTTTTTAATTTAATTTCCGTATCCTTTAAGGGAATGCGTTTCAACAGCCTGTTATAATCTTGTTCATTAATTACTGATAGGGCTGAACCCGTGTCCAGCTCCATATTAACTTCGATGCCTGCTACCTTCATTTTAACCCACATTGTGCTGTGGTCCTCCGTTTTGTCTACACCATATAACTTGAGACATCCCAGACCTTTAGGCTCTGCTTTTGTGCCTTCCTGTGACTCGTCTGAGCCACTGTCAGACATGTTATGTATTTTTGTCCTTGCCTTGGTACTGCTCCCACTATTGGGTTTCGTACCCGACCGACAAACTTTCGCTATATGCTCCTTTTTCCCACACTGCCGGCATATTTTATCACGAAACCAACAATTACTTTGGTCATGGGTGGTTTTGCCACAACGGTAGCATTTACCTTTGTGAAATGTCACCTCATGTGTGTCATAGCAGGTTGTGTTTTGTCGCATTTGAGCAGCACCCTGTGCTGCTGCTTCGTGGATCGATGCTATTTCAATTGTCTGATCTAGGCTGAGCTGTTTCTTGGCTAGCAACCGTTTTCGTGTACTCTCATTTAACATGCCACAGACAAATCTGTCTCTGATCGCGTCCGCCAAAAAGGCTCCAAACTTGCAATGTTTGGACAACCTTCTGAGCTCAGCCAAATAGGCTGCCTGCGACTCATCATTCCTTTGGTCGCGTCTGTAGAAGCGGTACCTTTCCGCTATAAATGGTGGCTTAGGGTTTAAATGTTCCCTTAACGTATCAACAATTTGGGCATACATTTTGTCTGCTGGCTTTTCTGGAGTAAGAAGATTCCTCAGCAGACCGTATGTTTTTGCCCCCCATAAAACTTAATAAGGTTGCTGCCTTTTCGTCATCTTTCACCTTGTGTACTATGCAATAAAGTTCATGCCTTTCGACATAGGCATCCCACTCTTCTGTGTCCTCAACAAATTCTGACAACCAACCTTCTTTAGACATTTTAAACTGCTGAAGAGCTTTTCCCGCCTTTGTCCACTAGATGGCGTTTAAAAAAAAAAATTATTTTAAACTGCTGAAGAGAAAAAACTTTTCCCCTTTGTCCACTAGATGGTGTTTTTCCCGCCTTTTCTCCTGCTCCTGCTAACGACCTCTCTCCAGCATCGTTATTTTTGGCCCTTGCAGCTCCCGTTATTGCCACCGCCGCTATTAACAATGACATTCCCCTCTCGTGGCTTGCTAGTCCTCGTGGCTCCGTTTGTTCCCCAGATCGTCTGCCCGTTCTGGCCCTTGCAGCTCCCGTTCCGTGGGAAGGATTTCAGTTTACCTGGCCCTGGGTGGACTTTTGCCCCGTGGCTGGAGCGCCCGTTCAGCCTCTTCTCTCAGCTGCTGCAGCTTCTGTTGGAACCCTCTCTCTCTCTCTCTGTTGTTGCTGCTCCTCCCGAACCTGGAGTGCTGGGCGGTTTCTTTTGGTCGACGCTGGACTCTGCAGGCTGGCTGGTAAGAAGCCTCTCTCCTTCTCTGTCCATACTGCTGCCGTTCCTTTGTTGCACCGTGTACTGGTGAGTTCGAACCTTACTCGTCGCCAGTGTAAAGTATGTGTCTGTACTTAATCCAATAATGAAGAGACAGCTTGGAAGATTCAACGTAGTTCTTTACTTAATACCAACAGGTGGGAACTGAGGGGAGATCAGTACCCACAGTACTATTTATACCCTTATGGCCAGGAGTGGTACTATGGTATCACTACGCCCTACAAAGTAGTGCCGCCCTGGCCATAGGTTTAAAGTAACATACATATTACATACACAACAGTTACATAAATGAAATATTTGTTTTTTGCATCCATGCATAGACCACACCCATCAAAGAAAGAGAGTGTAAGTATATCAATGATCAAAAGCCTGACACAAGATAAATAGAGGGTCACCCAAATTTCTACTTCAGGACCTTTAGAACTGACCATTGATGAAACATTTCATTTTAACCCCCGGTTCAAAGAAAAAGAGACATGCATTTGTAAATTGTTCAAAATATTTAATTTAAAAAGATTGTAAGATATTGAAATATTAGCATCTTATTTAAACATATTTCCTTTTTTCTCCCCATTATTGCTCTTCATTCTGATTGTACCATCACAACAGCCCTCCATGATTTTTGTTCTTAGCTGTGTTGGATTATTCCTATAAAAAGTTTTTTTTATATATATATATGCTTCTGGTTGTTGCTCACCACAATATTAACTTCTTTATTTAAATCTCAGGTTTCTAGTCAATGATTTATTTTTTCCTGTCAGGGTAAATAATGGGGTTGAAATTGGAAAACAAAATTGGGTGCCGATTCGCTATAACCATTTCATGCTTTTGCCAAAGACCAATTTCATCCTCAATGTCATTTTATTACTCTCAGATTCTCTTATTAGCAATGATAAAAAATCTCTAAAGTCTTAAACATTTCAAGCCAACCAAATGAAACTCATGTCCATGCTTAGCCCTTCCAAACAGAACCTTCAAGCACCAATAACTTGTTATCATAAATATATAAGTTTATCAACGTTACAGTGAGTCCTACGGTTAGGTTCTTGGTTTTAATTCTTACTTTATTAATGCCTTTTCTCTCTCATTGCATCTATTTACCTTATGATTTTAATTTTTTCCTTTTTCATATTCCCCTCTGTTGTTCACAATTTATATTTATATTAATGATTTACACTTTGGAATCAAAAACACAATTACTAAATTTGTGGACGACACCAAATTGCGAGGGTTTGTCAATACTGAGGAGGACTGCAACAAATTACAAGAAGACATGAATAGACTTGCAGAATGGGCATATAATAGACAAATGAAATTCAACAGAGAGGTATTACATTTTGGTAAGAAAAATAGGGATGTCACATATTACTTGAAAAATAAGAATCTAAGTGGGGAAGAGGAGCAATGTGATCTCGGAGTACAAGTGCACGCGAGTGCAAAAGAAAAGGCTGAAGCATTTGTAACCATCTTCAGTCAGAAGTGCCAAGTGGATGATCCACCTCGGCCTACTCTTGACATCCCCACCATCACAGAAGCCAGTCTTCAGCCAATTTGATTCACTCCACGTGATATCAAGAAAGGGCTGAACACGCTGGATACAGCAAAAGCTATGGGCCCTGACCACATTCCGGCTGTCGTGCTAGAGACTTGTGTTCCAGAACTAGCCACACCTCTAGCCAAGCTGCTCCAGTACAGCTACAAAACTGGCATATGCCCGACAATGTGGAAAACTGCCCAGGTTTGTCCTGTCCACAAAAAGCAGGACAAATCCAAACTGGCCAATTACCGCCCCATCAGTCTACTCTCAATCATCAGCAAAGTGATGGAAAGTTTTGTAGACAGTGCTATCAAATGACACTTACTCACCAATAACCTGCTCACCAATGCTCAGTTTGGGTTCCACCAGGACCACTCAGTTCCAGATCTTATTACAGCCTTGGTCCAAACATGGACAAAAGAGCTGAATTCCAGAGGTGAGGTGAGAGTGACTGCCTTTGACATCAAGGCAGCATTTGACCAAGTGTGGCATCAAGGAGCCCTAGTAAAATTGAAGTCAATGGGAATCAGGGGGGAAATTCTCCATGGCTGGAGTCATACCTAGTACAAAGGAAGATGGTTGTAGCGGTTGGAGGTCAATCATCTCAGCCCCAGGACATCGCTGCAGGAGTTCCTCAGGGCATTGTCCTAGGCCCAACCATCTTCAGCTGCTTCATTAATGAACTTTCGTTCATCATAAGGTCAGAAGTTGGGATGTTCGCTGATGATTGCACAGTGTTCAGTTCCATTCACAACTCCTCAGAAAATGAAGCAGTCTGTGCCCGAATGCAGCAAGACCTGGATGACATTCAGGCTTGGGCAAGTAACATTTGCATGTAGGGGGTGGTGTGGGGTGGCGCGTGCGCCCAGTCAGTTATGCCTCTGACTGTTTGTGAGCGGTTCCAATCGCTCCCACGCCCCTGGGTTCTAGACACTGGACTTAGGTACAGGCGGCATAAAGAAAAGACTCGAGTAGACAGGTGGTTTGGATGTAAGCAAAGCCAAGATTTTATTGAAAAGGAAATTCACACAATCTTATGAAAAGCTACCAGTATAAACTTTACAGGCAAAATACAAAATATAGGAAACTTTGTGCTATCCGGAGGTGAGCTATCCGGCAATCTGGAGCCACTGGCAAAAATCAGCAGCCGTTTTTTATTCTTTTTGTTTGTTTTTTTTGCTTTGTTTGAACAGTCAAGCTGTGCAAGATCTGTAGCTATAGCAACAGCTTCAGCTACAGAGCATTAGGGCCACACCCGAGTGTTTAGAAGCTGTTGCTAAGCAACAGTGTTTGTTGTCAAATACGGAGATAAGAATCTTCGTATCTCTCAACATTAACTCTGGAGAGTACGGCAGTTTTGAGGCAACGGCAGCAGCTCAGTCCCGTGGGTGCCGGATAGCACAAAGTTTCCTGTAACTATACTTATACAGGGAATGGGGAACACACGGCACATCGAGGGAAAACAAACTATCTTAACAATCCCCTTATCCTTATCTCACCCCCTATACCTAACTAGATTAAGCTATGAGGGGCCAGAATTCATGCTCACCAATCCAAAGTAAAAGCCAACTGTTAACGAGTGTGGGTTTTGAAGTCTGGTCTCTGGTCCTTCTAGGTACCCCGTCACCATGTGGTCTTCAAGGGCGTGGTGCTGGGTCTGCAACTGCGACACACCTTCTCCCCTCTGCTACCGTCGTCATCTCGTCTTGATGGGTTCTCCTCTCCTCCCTCGGGCGGTCATCAGCGGTAACGTTATATTTATCGAACAGTCATCAGTCGTTACCGTTTAGATTTTACTAGCCATGCATCAAACGCCTGTATATTCATTGCAGTGTAGACACCTGCATTCTCGCAGTGTTTAACAAGGTGTTTGTCTTCACCGTCCACAAGGACTTTCTTCCCCAAGCGTCAGCTTATAACTAGGTGATTGGTTTACTTATCGATATGTTTTTTGCTGCCCTGCTCTGCCCTTATTGAGTTATTACCGTCTTCTTCGTCTCCACTCGTCTTGTCTTGTCGGACTACCATACAAGTCCTGGGCTACCTGCTTAACTTCGTCTCGCCCCTTTCTGCGGCCTGGGCATCCTGGATGATTATGGATTGGGCCTCGCTCCCCTTCCTAGCAGTTGGTATGGTGTCACAGGCTACTGAAATCTGCTCCGGGGAGAGAACCCGCCACGAGGCCAGGGCACGAGTACGAGCAGCAGCCCAAGAGGCCGGAGCCACGAGAGCAGAGTCAAGGGCAAGAGCAAGAGTCAAGAGAGCAATTGCTACCCGGGGCCTGCAGTTATACTCCTTACGAAAACCCTTATCTGTGCGCCAAATCAGGTTAGTTCTTTGTCCCAATCTTGGCGGGCTAGTTTGAATAATTGTAGCAATTTAAACAAACTGTTTTTAGATGGCCGGTAATCGCACCTACTGGCCCGATTCCTGATTTGCTTTTGTTATTAATACACCTTAATCGGCCTGCCCAGCTTCGATGGCTTCCCTAAGCTGTTTCCGATTATTTATGCAAACAACTTGATGGCCTTAAGTATAGGCCTCGCTGGTTTTGATCTGTCTCCAATTTGACTTAATGCATAATTCAAAGTCCTGTCTGCTTTCATAACACAATAGTCTCTCTTCACAGAGACTGCAGCCTGGGTTTCGATTTCCTAAAAAGCTGCTTGTGCCCCAGAGTCCAAGCTTTTAAAATCTTGCAGGCTTTTGGCCACGAGGTGCGGATGCCATCTTGGGTACCGCTTTTCATAAAAAATGTCCATGCAGGGTCCCTTTTATTAACAATAACCTTTGTGGAAATGTAGAAATTTTGCAAATCGTACACTCCCCCCTGTGATACCAAAACTTGCTTGAAGTTTCATACTTTTACAAGGTGAGCAAAAATTTTCTGACCCTCCATAGTCAACCTTCCCCTGTAATTACCTATCTAATATACCCACGACATATGCACTTCCAATTCCACGAAAATGTAGTGTACATCAGCATACAGAGAGTAAATTGCAGACTTTAAACACATCCAAGCATGGAGGGGTCCAACACCCCTGCACCACTTGGTACACATACATCTTTAGTAAACGCGTCACAAAAAAACAACAGAAAAACCTTTATTAAAAATAAGAAACACCAAAAGAACAACAACATTTAAACAAAATACAGGAAAAAGGCTTAAACAGGTGTATCTCCCTCCACCTTTACATAATGTTCCTTCCAGAACTTCTGGTTACGGAATTCTAACAACTGACTTTTCCCTTACATTGAATGCAAACTAGATACAACACTATCCCTAACTGGCAAACCTCGAGAATGTGGGAAGCCAGTCTGATCCACGAAGGGACCTCTATGTTATAGAAAATATCCCACCAGGGTGGAATCACAATATCCAATATCTTAGTCCCTATCTCTACTGTTTTCTGCTCTAGAGTATAAAAACATTTCTGCGAAACTGTAACGGCTTTGAGTATTTTGGTAAGGTGTTCAGGGAGAGGGGGAATTTCATAGCCAAAGTGGGCTATGTAATTTTGCAAATCCGTGAAATTCTCCTTCACAGTGAGGCGAACAGTGGAGGGTTCAGGAATGTGGACAATTCACTCCTGGGACACTTGAACTTCTGCCTCGGGTTTAAAGCAGAAGCTGCTGTCACTAACCGGGCACCAGCTATGCTGTCCATGCTGGTAGTGGGACGTGCCGGTGGTGACACAATATGTCCCACCTCCTATGTATGCTACTTGTGGGGGAACATGGCCTTGTGTCATTGCTTCCACAGTACAATTTATAGGTTTCGCGCCTTCAGCTCTGAATCCACACTGCAGTTTTGAATAGGCATTCAAGTGCTGGGGACACAGGATTATATGTGCTCCCCGGCTCCGGCACCCTGAGAGGTCAGTACCTGTCATAGTGTGCTCCCACTTAATGACGTAAGGCGGGACCGCTGTGAAACGAATGTGTGCACCCCCTTGAATGACTCCAATGTTCTCCACACTGTATACCGGCGCGGGTCGGGCTGTCCTACCCATGACCGCCATCCTAACTACTACTCCCATGATTGTGTGGTTGAACCGCCCACAATCCACGGGGACTGGGTAGGCTTCGGAGGCTAGTCGAAGTTGGCACGGGCTTAATGCATTCTCAAACAGGTGGAGGGCTGCGAGGTGCTTGTTGCTAATCCAGGAGGGGACTAAACCCTGTTTTAAATCCTTCAGATTACTGCGGCCCTCACCCAGTAACCACGCCCCATATAACACGCACACCTCATTCTGCGCAGCCTGGTCAGAGGCATTTCTGTCCTCCCTTATGAGAGCATTTACCGTCTTTGCGTGCTTTTCCAACTCCGCTATGATTTCTTTTAAATGGACCATCATGGCCTGGTCTTCATGCAACTCCGAGCCCACAGCCTTGTTCTCATCCAGTAATATTTTCGTTAACTGTGCTTTTAAACCATTTATCTGGGTCTGTAGCTCTATGTCATCTAAACTGTTGATGCCAGAGGACCCAATATTAAACGCAGTAAAATCATCATTCCATACAACCCTTCTTTGCCTCCCTGCATTACGCAAAAACTCTCGGTGTGTGGTGTAGAGCTCGGTTTTGTCCACGTATGCAAAATCGAACTCATAAAACTTCTTGAAGATGTCCTTTAATAGGGCCTGGTATAACTGCTCTGTTTCTTTGGGACACCACTCCAGCAAATGTACCTCGGTGAGATTTAAAATCACGGAGGCTACCGCGTAGTGTACCCCCTGGTACAGCACCTGATCGGTCGGGACTAGTACCAACCAATTTCCTGGTCCCTTGGTGGCGGTGAGGTAACATTCCCTGGGTAACCTCGCCACCTGCGCTGTGGTCGGGGCACAAGCTCAGTGGCATTGACTGGGATTGGGGTGTATGGGACCGCACACACCTTCAGGCTGGTATCCCACTTCATCCCCTCCCCGGTGTCGTGCCACTGCCGGTGGAAAATGATGGATATGCCTGCGGGGCAGAACTCCTCTGACCTCCACATACAGATATAAATTCCTTGGTCCGGTTCCCACCACTTGTCCCAACACACACTTAATCCTCCATGAGTCCCTGTTATCGTCCGGTGGGTGTTGTTCCCCAACCGTTCCCACTTGACTTCGGGGTTCCTCATATCCTTGCTCAGCTTTAAGAACATAAGAACATAAGAAATAGGAGCAGGAGTAGGCCAATCGGCCCCTCGAGCCTGCTCCGCCATTCAATAAGATCATGGCTGATCTGATCCTAACCGTTAATCTACTATCACTGAACCATCTCCTGAATCTAACAGAATTAGACACACAAAATAGGAGCAGGATCAGGCTACATGGCCCCTGGGCCCGCTCCACTACCCACAGGGCCATGACCGATCCGAACCTAGACTCATGTCTAAATTCCTGCCCGTTCCCCATAACCCTTTATTCACTTTACTTCTAGGAAACTGTCTATTTCTGTTTTAAATTTATGTAATGATGTAGCTTCTACAGCTTTTTGGGGCAGCATATTCCATGGACCTACCACCCTCTGAGTGAAGTAGTTCCTCCTCATCTCAGTTTTGAAACAGCAGCCCCTTATTCTAAGACTATGCCTCCTAGTTCTAGTTTCACCCATCATTGGGAACATCCTCCCCGCATCCACCCGATCCAACCCCTTCACAATCTTATATGTTTCAATAAGATCGCCTCTCATTCTTCTGAACTCCAATGAGTAGAGTCCCAATCTACTCAACCTCTCCTCATATGTCCATCCCCTCATCCCCGGGATTAACCAAGTGAACCTTCTTTGTACTGACTCGAGAGCAAGTATGTCTTTTCTTAAGTATGGACACCAAAACTGTATGCAGTATTCCAAGTGCGGTCTCACCAATACCTTGTACAACTGAAGCAATACCTCCCTATTTTTATATTCTATCCCCCTAGCAATGAAAGCCAACATTCCATTGGCCTTCTTAATCACTTGCTGCACCTGCATACTAACCTTTTGAGTTTCGTGCACCAGGACCCCCAGATCCCTTTGTACTTCAGTACTTTCCAGTTTCTTGCCATTAAGATAATAACTTGCTCTACGATTTTTCCTGCCAAAGTGCATAACCTCACACTTTCCAGTATTGTATTCCATCTGCCAAATCTCTGCCCACTTACTTAGCCTGTCTATGTCCCCTTGCAGGTTTTTTATGTCCTCCTCACTCACTACTTTCCCTCCCATCTTAGTATCATCTGAGCCACCACCATCTATCCAGTGGAATGTGTCCTTTACATGTTAAACATATTCGCTTTCCAACGGTGACGCTGACCCTCGTGGTAATGACCCGTACCCTGGGGCACAGGAGGGAGGTCTCCCCGTACGTGAATCCGGTTTGGCTGGAGTACTGAGATGAATTGGACCCCAGCCATCCTGGCCACCTTCCCTCGTGGAAGTAGATGGTGGTCTCCTCCGAATCCCGTTCCCCGCTTCCATCGATCGCTGTGGGTGCCTTGTCTCCCGAGCACCCATAGATTTGGGAGTCCAGGACGTCGCCTCATTTTCCCACACTCATCCCAATCAGGGCGAATAGGATCACGACCCCCTTCACCCTAAACGTCTTTCTGCAAAAAGATACAAAAACATGCAGCCAGGTCCCCAAGAGATTCTCTGGCTTGGTGAAGCACGGTCGGGTCCCGCGACCTCGACCCCAAATATACACACTCTTAGCAGACTGCTTACTTAAAACTACCCATCACCTTGTTTAACTTAAACTAAAACACCCAAGCTTAAGCTAAATAATTGAATTTAACAATAAAGACTAACCAAAACTTAAACTATACTATATACATCCGCCGCCCGTCTCCGGGCGGCCAGGCTAATCCCTGGTTGGACTACGGCTCACTGCCACCCCCGGCGTGACTGCACCGTCCTTCCCTGTTGGTCCCTCGCAGCCCGTGGCTGCTGGCTGAGGCCCTCTGTCCTTGGACCTTTCCCTGGCTTGAGGGGCGGCCCTTGGTAACTGGAGGGCCGGTGACCATGGCTTTCTCGGCTAGGGCGTCCGTGGGGACCTTCTGGGGGCCTTGACGGGTGGGGCATTCTTGGCCGCTGGGCCTTTAACCTGAACCGCTGCTCCCTCAGGCTTGACCCATCCCGAACCTGGGCTGGGGGCAGGCAACCTTTCGCAGCCTGCTGCTGCGAGCTCAGAGTCTCCGCACCCAGGTCCCATGGCTGGGTCCGAGGCGGGGTTTTTGAACTCAGGTCCCTCCCTCTCTACACCTGGGTGAGGGGCGGGGTTTTCACCCTCAGTCCCTCCCCCTCATCTGGATCCCAGAAGAGTGGGGGAGTGTCCCAATCGATGGGCGGGATGGCCCCTCCCTTCAAGCAAGCCACAGCGCCTGCCTGTGCAGTCTGTGAACTCGCTCCTGCTGCAGGCTGAGGATCTTTATCCTCAGACCTTTTCCCAACTGGCTGTTTTCCCCTTTCAGGGGTAAACAGCTTACACTGGTTGATATGGAACCATTTTGTACGCCGGGGCATCTTCACGGCGTATACCATGGGGCTGGCTTTATCTACAATACTGTAGGGCCCCATGTACAGTGGTTCCAAACTCCCTACTCTGGCATAGGTTCTTACCATGACCTGATCTCCTACCTCCCACTCGTGGTGTTTTCTCGGCTCGAGCAGCAATCGGTTACTCCGATGCTGCGTTCCTATGTTCCGAGCCGCCTGCTCATGGACCTGCTTCAGGTGCTCAAAGAGGTTTCAGGCGAACCTGTCCTGGTTTACCTCTCTGAGCTGACCCTCCGTGAGCACCGGGGCTAGTACATGGGTGGGGGTCCGCATAACCCTGCCAATCATAAGCTTGTACGGGGAATACCCCGTGCTTGTAGACTGGCAGGCCCGGATCCCCATCAACACCAACGGTAGGACTTCGGCCCCATTTACGGGGCGAGTCCACTGTCTCGTTCCTTAACCTTTCCTTCCAGGTCCGATTCATACGTTCCACAATCCCTGATGACTGTGGGTTGTGGGCCACGTGCCATTTCCCCTCAATGCCTAGCAGCATAAGGGTATTCTGCATCACCTGTCCGGTGAAGTGACTCCCTTGGTCGGGCTCCACAAACTGTGGTGGTCCCCACCACGAGAACACTTCCCAGACCAGGATGCTGGCAGTACCCAGAGCTGTGGCTGTTCTGCAGGGAAAGGCCTCTACCCATTTGTTAAACACGTCCACCAGGAGTAGGCAGTATTATAGCCTCCCTGGGCGTGGGCAGGGGCCCGATGTAGTCGAACTGTATCAACTGCCGTGGCCCCTCTACCCTCCTGACGTATCCCATAGGTACCTTCCTTTTGTGGGGGTCAGGGTTATTCGCAGCGCACACAAGACAGCCTGCACAGAACTCGCGGACATCGTCCCTGAGTCCCGGCCACCATCCCGCCTGTTCCACCCGCTGCCAGGTGGTCTCAGGCCCGGGGTGTCCCACTCCTGGACCCTCATGGGCCAGTTGAAGGAATTCCCTCCGGTGCTGCTGCCGCACAACCCACTGTTCCCCCCGGAACAGCATGTCCTCTTTAATGGAGTGAGTCGCTGTGCTGTACGGACCTTCTAAACCTTTTCCCAAGCGACTGCACTGAGGACTGCTTTTACAACGGGGTCTTGGGCTTGGACCGTCTTAAGGTCCAGGGCTAACGCTACCCCTACATTCCCTTGGGCCCCGTCCCTACCTCTGACCGCCGCCATGGATCTGGACCCAAATGGGTCCCAGAGAGTGCCTGTGCGGGCACGCTCCTTGGCGAGCAAGTCAGCCTGCTGGTTGCCTTGGCCGTGGGGTTCTGTGAAGGAATGGGTCTTCACCTTGTGAATGAAAACCTCCCCTCCCTCCCCCACTGCTGCCAGGATCTTTTCCAGCAGGGGCTTTACGGTGAGTGGTCACCCGTCAGCGGAGGTGTATCCGCGGCGGGACCAGATGGCCAGGTACTCCTTCCACGAATTGCACGTGAACATGCTGTCCGAGCAAATCGTGTAGGGGGTGGGGAAGATTTCGGGGTGTGTAACGACGTACACCACCGCGGACAGTTCAGCCTGCTGGGCGCTCATGCTGCTAAGGAGCTTAATCACCAGGGCAATGTTTGCCGCTGGGTCGTAAACTCCACACCTCGTGAGACGCTCGCCAGCAGATAACGTGCTGGAACCATCTACATAGATCTTGCGGCCTGTGGGATGTATCCCGGCCTGTAAACCTATGTTTACTTCCCAGACCCCTTCAATGGAACACCGGTGGGCTGTTCCAGGATATACCAGGTTGGCTGCGAGCTTTGGATCACAGAGACCCTTCACCTTAAGATCCATCTGTGAGAGGAGCACGGTCCAGCGGGCAATGCGGGCATTGCTCACTGTTCCATCCTTGATCCTCCCATCCAGAAGCATCTGGGTGGGTGTGTGATGGGTGAGGAGGGTGATGGGAGAGGTGCCTGTGAAGATCACTGATCGTTTCACAGCCCAATGTGTGGCCATGAGGTGCAGCTCACAGTTGGAAAAACTCCTTTCTACATCAGTGAGTATCCTGGAGGAGTAGGCCACCGGCCACAGCCGGCCGTGCCGCTCTTGGAGCAGCACAGCACTCAGGCTGTCCCCGATGGCTGCTACCTCCAGGAAAACTCTTTCCCCCCATCTATGGCCCCTAGAGCTGGCGCGGTCTGCAAGTCTTTCTTGAGCCTAACAAATGCTGCCTGGCAACCCTCATCCCAAAGCCACTCCACTCCCTTGTGTGGGAGTCGGAGCAGAGGGGCTGCGGTGGCTGCATAGTCCTCAATGAAATCTCTGCAGTACCCGGTCAGCCCTAGAAACGATCTCACACCCGTTACTGTGTTAGGGACCGGTAGTTCTTGTACCGCCTCCCTCCTAGCCTTATCTATGGCCCTTTCTCCAGCGCGGACGGTCAGGCTGAGGAATTTCACCTCTTGCTGGCCGATCTGCGCTTTCTTGGGATTTACCTTGAAACCCATTTGCCCTAAAAGCTCCAGTAGTTCAGCCAATAGTGGGCCATGCTCCTCTTTCGAATCAGTGAACAGGAGCAGGTCATCCACATATTGATCCAACTGTCTGGGCTGGCTAAGATCCTTCAAACCATTGGCCATGCACTGATGGAAAATGCTAGGGCTGTTGTGGAAGCCCTGAGGCAAACAGTTCCACGTGTACTGTTGCCCTTTAAACGTAAAGTCTAACTTGTACTGATCCTCCTTCCTTACAGGGATGGACCAAAACCCATTTGAAATATCCAGCACCATGAAAGTGGTCGCTGATGCTGGAATACTCCCGATGAGATCAGCAACTGCTGCTACTGTGGGTGCGCAGGCTGGGATGTTACTAATGAGCACTCAATAGTCCACTATGTCCCTCCAGGAATTGGCCGGCTTTCTGACCATCCATAATGGAGAATTCACGTGGGCAGCTATCGGTCTCAGAACTCCCTGCTGCATTAACGAGGACATGGCTGCTTCCATGTCCGGTTCTGCTTCCCTGGGGAAGTTATACTGTTCCTGTTGTCGGGCCAAGGGGTCCCCGTCTACGCTGACCTCAAACCCTGTGACCCTCTCGCAGTCGTGCTTGTGAGTGGCAAATGTGGCCAGGTGGGCCTGCACAAATGCCTGGAACTCTGGTGGGGTGTTGCTGACCATGAGTCTAATTGGTCTATAGTTCCCTGGATTTGTTCATTCTCCCTTTTAAAATATAGGAATCACATAAGCTGTTTGCTAGTTCTATGTCTCTATTCCCTTTTCTAAGAATTTATATATATATGTAATATGCCCCTGCTATCTCTTCCCTAACTTCTCTAATATGCATGCATGCAATCCATCCAGGCCAGGGGTTTTATTCTCGCTAAGTTTGATTAGTTTACCAATTATCTCCCTCCTTTCTATCTTAAATTTATTGATATTGTTTTTGAACTCTTCTTCTAATATCATGTCCACCACATTAGTCTCCCTGCTAAATACCAAGGCAAAGTAATTGTTTAATATTTCTGCCATTTTGCTGTCACTACCTGTGAGTTTATCATGTGTATCCCTTAGTGGCCTGATCCCAATCCTGATTTTTCGATATTTACTTGTACTTCTTGCAATCTAGTATACTGTATTTGCTGCTCATGATGTGGTTTCCTCTATATTGGGGAGACCAAATGCAGATTGGGTGACCACTTTGCGGTTCACCTCCATTCAGTCCATAAGGGGGACCCCGAGCTCCCGGTGGCCTGTCACTTTAATTCACCGCTCCATTCCCACTCAGACCTCATTGTCCTCGGCCTCTTGCATTGTTCCACAGAAGCTCAGTGTAAGCTCAAGGAACAGCATGTCATCTTTTGATTAGGCACTCTACAGCCCTCTCGACTCAACAGAGAGTTCAACAATTTCAGATCATAACCTCGGCCCCTATCACATATATATATTTTCTTTTTTTTATCCACACTTTTTGTTTGGCCTTTTTTTCTTCCCTCCCACACGGCAGCTGTCCTTCATTCTGCCAGTGCAATTCATACTTCATCTAGAACCATCCTTTATTCCTTAACCTGTCCCATTACCACCTCCTCTTGCCTTGAATATCTCTTAATGACTCTCAATGTCTCTTAATCTCTCCTGCTTTCTATCCTATCACTGACCTTCCCTTTTGTTCTTTCATTCCCTCCCCCTTTTTCCAGCCCCTAAACTTGCTTTCCATTTCCTGCTGTTTTCCAGTTCTGGCGAAAGGTTTTGACCTGAAACATTAACTCTGTTTCTCTCTCTATGGATGCTGCCTGGCCTGCTGAGGTTTTCCAGCATTTTACTGTTGTTATTTCTGATTTTTCTTTTGTTGTTTATGTATCTGTAGAATACTTTACTAATTCCCTTTTATATTCCTTCATAATTTAATTTTGTAGTTTCTCTTTGCCTTCCTAATTGTTTTTTCAGATTACTTTCCTAATCTTTACATATTCCCTTTTGTCATCCTCTCCTTTGTTGTCTAGGTACTTAGTGTATGCCCTTTTCTTTAGTTTAAATTTTGCCCTTATTTCTTTATTCATCCATAGTGTGTCATTACTGGCTAGTTTGTTATTACTTTTTAGTGGGGTATATTTCTCCTGGACTATATTGATCACAGTGTGTCTGTAAATTTTTCCAGTTTACTTTCCCTAGTTCCATTCTTATCTCCTTAAAATCTTAAACCTTATTAGGTTGTGATCACTATTGCCTAGATGTTCCCCAACTTCTCTTATTTGTTCTGGTTAATTTACCATTACTAGATACAGCAGTGCTCCCTCGCTTGTGCTTTTTACATACTGGGTAAGAAAGGAGTCCTGTACATATCATAAAAATTCCATTCCCTTGCCCCCTGTCTTATTAGTTTAAAGTCCTATTGACTGCTTTATTTATCATTTCTACTAGGATACTGGTCACACTCAGATATTCAAGAAACCACAGGCATGTCTCCCATGAATTTCTATCCATTAAATTAATGAAAAAAAATCAGATGTACTCCTGGAAAATGAGGCTGTTCACTGGGAGTGCAATGTAAAATAAGCCCAAATAAGGTAGGAATTCAAGAATGGGTGCAAATCGGGAACAATATGGGGCAGGATTTCCACTCATTACACTGTGCACAACTGTTCCCACTGTAGGAATTGGGTTCAGGCTGCCTGCATATATCTTACATGGGATCATAGAGTCATAGAGTTATACAGCACGGATAGAGGCCCTTCGGCCCATCGTGTCCGTGCCGGCCATCAAGCCCTGTCTAATCTAATCCCATATTCCAGCATTTGGTCCGTAGCCTTGTATGTTATGGCATTTCAAGTGCTCATCCAAATGCTTCTTCAATGTTGTGAGGGTTCCTGCCTCCACAACCCTTTCAGGCAGTGAGTTCCAGACTCCAACCACCCTCTGGGTGAAAAAGTTCTTTCTCAAATCCCCTCTAAACCTCCCGCCCTTTACCTTGAATCTATGCCCCCTAGTTATTGACCCTTCTACTAAGGGAAAAAGCTCCTCAGTATCCATCCTATCTATGCCCCTCATAATTTTGTACACCTCAATCATGTCCCCCCTCAGCCTCCTCTGCTCCAAGGAAAACAAACCCAACCTGCCCAGTCTTTCGTCATAGCTGAAGTGCTCCAGCCCTGGTAACATCCTGGTGAATCTCCTCTGCACCCTCTCCAAAGCGATCACATCCTTCCTGTAGTGTGGCGACCAGAACTGCACACAGTATTCCAGCTGTGGCCTAACCAGTGTTTTATACAGCTCCATCATAACCTCCTTGCTCTTATATTCTATGCCTCTGCTAATGAAGGCAAGTATCCCATATGCCTTTTTTACCACCTCATCCACCTGTTCCGCCGCCTTCAGGGATCTGTGTACTTGCACACCCAGATCCCTCTGCACCTCCGTCTTGCCTAGGGTCTTACCATTCATTGTGTATTCCCTTGCCTTGTTAGTCCCCCCAAAGTGCATCACCTCGCACTTTTCTGGGTTAAATTCCATTTGCCACTGTTCCGCCCATCTGACCAACCCATCTATATCGTCCTGCAGACTGAGGCTACCCTCCTCGCTATTTACCACCCTACCAATTTTTGTATCATCCGCGAACTTACTGATCATACCTTTTACATTCATATCCAAATCATTAATGTAGACCACAAACAGCAAGGGACCCAGCACCGATCCCTGTGGCACCCCACTGGCCACAGGCTTCCAGTCACAAAAACAACCTTCGACCATCACCCTCTACCTTCTGCCACTAAGCCAGTTTTGTATCCAATGTGCCAAGGCACCCTGGATTCCATGGGCTCTTACCTTCTTGACCAGTCTCCTGTGCGGGACTTTATCGAAGGCCTTACTGAAATCCATGTATACCACATCCACTGCGTTACCCTCATCCACACACCTAGTCACCCCCTCAAAAAATTCAATCAAATCAGTCAGACATGATCTTCCCTTGACAAAGCCATGTTGACTATCCCTGATTAATCCTTGTCTCTCCAAGTGGAGACTAATTTTGTCCCTCAGAATTTTTTCCAATAATTTTCCTACCACTGATGTTAGGCTCACTGGCCTGTAGTTCCCTGGTTTTTCCCTACTTCCCTTCTTGAATAATGGTACCACATTAGCGGTTCTCCAGTCCTCTGGCACATCGCCTGTGGCCAGAGAGGTCCTGAATATATGTGTTAGAGCCCCCGCAATCTCTTCCTTTGCCTCACACAGCAGCCTGGGATACATTTCATCCGGGCCTGGGGATTTATCCATTTTTAGGCCTGCTAAAACCGCCAATACCTCCTCCCTCTCGATGTTAATATGTTCGAGCATATCACAGTCCCCCCGCCCTATTTCTATGTCTACATCGTCCTCCTCCATAGTGAAAACAGATGCAAAAAATTCATTTAGAACCCCTCCTACATCTTCCGGCTCCACACACAGATTGCCACTTTTGTCCCTAATGGGCCCTATTTTTTCCCTAGTTATCCTCTTACCCTTAATATACTTATAAAACATCTTAGGATTTTCCTTTATTTTGCTCGCCAGTGTTATTTCATGGCCCCTCCTTGATCTCCTAATTTCTTTTTTAAGTATCCCCCTGCACTTTTTGTACTCTTCTCGGGCTTCTTCCGTCTTTAGCCTTTTGTATCTGCCAAAAGCCCTCCTTTTTTTCCCTAATCCATTCTCGTATATCCCCTGACATCCAAGGTTCCCTGTGGTTTTTGGAACCACCCTTGACCTTTACGGGAACATGTTGCCATTGTATGATCTCAATCTCCCTTCTGAAAGCCTCCCATTGCTCCGATGCGGATTTTCCTACAAGTAGCTGATCCCAGTCCATTTTGGCCAGATCCTGCCTTATCCTATTAAAATCGGCCTTCCCCCAATTTAGAACCTTTATTTCCGGCCCATCCCTGTCCTTTTCCATGACCACCTTAAATCTCACCATATTATGGTCACTGTCACCAAAGTGCTCACCTACTAGCACTTTTTCCACTTGGCCGGCCACATTCCCTAGAATTAGGTCCAGTACTGCCCCCTCTCTTGTAGGACTTTCTACATGCTGGCTCAAAAAGCTCTCCTGGATGCACTTTAAGTCCTTACAGTCTTCCAGAAGTAGATTTTCATCTCATAAGTTTGAGATGATTTTGAACACAGGTTTCAAAGGTCAAAGGCTACTCTGTTACCTCTTTGCACTGCCTTTTTTATTAGTTGTGGATAAAGTAGTGGTACACTTAAAATCTTCATGAAAAGTCGTTCTTACTTGCAAATTAAAGATTTTAAAGGAAAACTAAAATAAGACTGGACGATGCAGGGAGTGAGAACACTGCCATTTCACTCTCCAAACTGGGTTTTAATCCGGCGCTGACTGATGGAAACTCTTTCAGCTGTAAGACTCGTAAGCTAAATCTGTTTGGGCAAAGTCAACAAAATTGCTGGTGGGCATACGTCCATATCACAAAAGTGCCTATAATTCAGCACTAATTGACATTAACTGGCACTCTCATTCAGACAGGCAACAAGGATGACTGGTGGAGGGAAAGCTGATTTAGTGGTGTTCAGAAATAATCCCACAGATGGTAGCTTCATACCATTGGCGCTTCAGCCATGCACATACACCAAATGTCTGAAGCTAAGGTTCATTTTTTTCTGATCCAAGCTAAATTAGCAGTAACTTTCAGAGAGGCCCAAAACAGATTGTGGGTGTGGGAAATGAAAAAAAAAATCAGATTTCTACAGTAGGGCAATTTCTCTTTTTAACTCGGTCAAGTTTTATATGATACATAATGAGAAAACAATATATTACAGACTCAAATATCTGGGAAGAAGTTTGAATTGCCCTGTAACAATATTTATATAACACAATTAGAGAAACAATTATGTTCTTTGTACCTGCTGGGGTTCAAAATTTATTGGGGTCAGCGAGGGTCAAGTGAGGCAGATGCAAAGGCAAACACCCTGACTTCGTGCTGGGATTCTGCCAAAGCAGAAAATATTACCTAATATAACATACAGTGGCTGGGATATTCCATATTCTCTTTCACTGAGATTGTTAGGAGTTGTATTTTTAATGAGAATTAATCAGCTATTTTAGGTACTGGCGTTGAGGTAGTTGTCAGGAAGGATAATAAAAATATATATTAAAATGATGAAGTAAAACTTTCCACAAGTAACAACAAAGTCCTTTTGTAAAGCATTTTATTATTTTTGTACAGCTTCCTGTTACAGAAACATGGGCCCCAATTTTAACTGGAAACTAATTTTCAGTGGGTGAGTTTTGATGTCAGCAAAAAAGTGGTCCGGGGTATTCTAACTCCTGGGCCTCTTTTAATTACCACCAGCTGACTTCCCATCCATTCCGGGATGGGGAGGTTAGTGGGAAGAGGCGCAAATTTGCACAGCCCGGAGACCACCGGTTGAGCAGGTAGTTGCATGGGCTCGGCTGCAAGGCCCATCCGTCGGGTGTCTCCACAATCGGGGTGGGGGGCAATATTATGGCTGGGAAGGACTAAGATTTCTATGTGGGGCCCAGAGGAGCACTTCTGCTCCTCCTGACACCACAAGGAATTTAAAAAAGTATCAGCTTACCGTTTTGGACCTCTTCTGGCCCCTATCCACTTCTACGCCGGTTGCCCTAGCAGGAAACCCACTGCCGTTTCCCGTTCAGGCCTCCTAGTAAAAACTGCAGTTGGGTGCCGATGGCATCATTAATAGGGACTCTGCCAGCTTTGGGTGGGTGTCCTTGCCACCTGCTCAGGTTAAAATACAAACCTGCCAGCTCCCAGCAGCTCCAGGGCGAATAAGTAATTTGGACGATTTTAACGGACCATCCATAGCGTTCTGCTGGGCAGGTAGCGTTAAAATTGTGCACATGATTTTGACTGGAAACATGGACATTATTCTGTAATTAACATTTATTTTTAATCGTATTCCTATGTCTCAAAGAAAAGTTTCTGAATTGTGACCTTGAGTGTGATATGTATTATACTTGCAAATTGTATAACTGAACACTAGAGCGCCCCTCTTTTATTGTTTATTATATTTAGAGAGGGAATGCTCCCGAGAGTCTGAAATAAAAGCAGACAGTACATTGCCACACCAACTTACCTATTTATCAGACAACACAGTGCTCTTGGAAACATCCTCAACATAAGTATGGAAGTTTAAAATGCCTCCAACTTGATAGCCATTTGATCTTTACATGTTAATTTACTCTTGTATAGAGTGGGCTAAATGTTGCTGAAAATCAGAGGCCTAGAAATTTGATAAGGCCCGAAAATGGGTGGTCACACTACGAGGCGAGATTTGCACGTGCTCATTTAGAAAGCGCAGGCAGCATGTTATTTTGATGCTGTCTGCTGATTTGAATGATTTCAGCACACAGCCCAGTGATGAATGTGTGCTTCAGGCTGTGCACTCAGTCGGAGGCCCAATGTCGCGTAGCTGTAGCATCCTTGGAGTGAGGCTGCATTACCTTAAAACAAGGCTGTCATTTTAGAAAGCATTCTCGAGTCCTTAAAGTTGAACTGCCTTCTGGAAAAAAAAATTAAAATCATTCAAAAATAGGCAGGGGGTGAAGTTTGGAGCACTAACTTTTAAAAGTTGAGAAAATTAGCTCCAGGCACAAATGTTTCTAAACTATTAAAAAATTCGGTTTTGCACTCCAGGAAGGAAGTTGAGCACTAAATCAAGCGCTCCACTTCCTTCTTGGAGCGCAGTCGGCAGCAGGCAGGGTGGAGACTTCAGCAGCACTGCACACTGGGCCATGCCGCGCTGCCGCATTCAAAGGCTCCTTGCCTCCCTTAAAGGTAGGGCCATCACTGCAGGCTCTGCAATTTAAAAAGTACCTACCTGGCCACCAAGGCAGCCGCGATCCTGCGCAATCAGCCCGGCGCTCAAGCAGAGTGCCGGGCTGATCGATCGCAGGTACGAACCCGTGAAAAAAAAACTGGAACAAGAAAGGTAAGTTTTTTTTTTACTTACCTCGGCCACCTCACCTTTAATCATTGGCCCTGAAGTGGCCGGCTACCCGATGCATGCCTCCTGCATCTGTTGGTATTTTCGACTGGCGATGCTGCAGGGGGCGGAAGTCAATTTCGGGTCTCTGGAGCGCTACCGGGGTAATGCGCATGGCGATGATGTCACGATCTGTGGGCAAAGGAGATCGGAGCGCAACGCCATAGCACCACCCCAAGACTCCCGCCGAATATGGCGGGAGTCGATGCCAGCACTGTGCCCGGTCGCAAAGTCATTTGCGACCCGTTAGGGCCCCCCTCCCCCCCGGGGCACTAACATGAAGCATATCTCACATTCCGAAAAATCATTCAAAACTAGGCAGTCTGCAGCTCTTAAAGCTGAACTGCCTTCTGCACGTAAAAAATGATAAACGTGCTTCAATACTAACAGAAATAGCTCAACAGGCCAGGGAAGGAGACCAAGGGTCTCGCACATGGTCCTCCAGATTTTTGCAAGGGGTCAATAATGGAATAAAGATCCTCTACCCACAGGGAGCCAGGAGGCCCTGACAGGATGAAGGATATGGGTCCAGATCACCGAGGTGGTCACTGCCAGCAGTGTTCCCCTCAGGACCTGGCCACAGTGCCCAAAGAAGTTTCATGACCTCAGACAAGTGGCCAAGGTCAGTGAATGCATCTTCAAAAGCTGTCTCCTTCCAGCTGCACCACTACCCTTACACACTGCTGAATGCACAACCACCCCATAACTTACCAACCAACAATCTCTACCAAACACATGGCACACCTCACATTCCTAGCTTCGCATCACCTCCTTGGAGAATGCTGGCCATTCTTGGCAGGGGCATGGTTAAGCCCTTAGCCAGTGGTGTGGCTAAAAGAATACAAAATGCTGGTATCCTCATGCAATATTCTCCTTCTCATATCTGATGTACAAGCTGCACATGGTGTAAGCATGTACCTCTTGCTTTTGAACCCTCCCCTCACCACAACCCTACACTTGTGCCTTCCTCATTTCAGACAGCCAAGAAATCCAGCCTGCCCAGTCAGTGGCTGACCAAGAAGAGGGAGAGGAGAGTGAAGAAGAAGAAACACCGTCACTCGATTTGACACTCTCCACCACCAGCTCCTCGAGGTCGTCCTGCAAGGCCATCTGTAGTGTCCCCCACTGAAAGTCAGCAGCCTTCCACCAGCCATGCTGCAGCCACTGGGGCAGCACTGCATGACATCACTAGGATAGGCAAACACCACACACAGGGCAGTCACGAAGGGAATGCATAAGGGTGATGAGTTGATTTTTTGATGTCATAAGGGATACATATATGGATAAAGATGGATTGAAAAGTTTGCTTTGTGGTGGATTTTCTTTCAGCATTGTGACCAAGAGGACACTGTGATGGGCAGTAACAGAGGGAATGTAAAGTGTGGGACAAATGTTTAAAGGGGAACCGGGGTTGTGGTCACTGTTACTGCAGGCAGATAATTCAATCCTGGATATCCTGGCTAGAAAGGATCTAGCTTGGTTACCTCCTTCTTTTCTCCTTCCTCCTCTGCTTCTTCCTCCTTCCTCTGTGAGCAGCTTATCCCCTTTGCTGCCTCTGCTTCATCTCAATGTGATGTTGCAGCCCAAGGGGGACTGCAACTGGAGCCCCCAGGACTGTGAGCAAGTGTTGTTCTCAGAGGCCCTTCTTTAACATCCAAAGCCTTGCCAGCATCCAGCAGCACTCCCTGCACACATTAACAACTTTTTAAATGTATTGCACTAAGCGACTACGCCAATAAAATATTAAAAAGCAGTCCAAAAGCTGAAATTGAAACTAACCTGAAAGATGTGTTTGTCACTTTCAGAAGCACTGAAGCATCTCTGTACAGCTGCTGCCCCCATGTTTTTCCATGCATGGTTAGGAGAAAGCGGTATGGACTGTGGCGACATCAAAATCAAAGTTTGGGGTCAATTCAGCCGTTGCAGGCCGATTAATGTCACCATCTGCACATTTACATTGGAGAGGCGAGCGCAGCACTGCTGGCCTCTGCAAAATGGTGGATACCATGCCCTGTGCCGGAACCAGCCAAAAGCGAGGCGGCTGCCATTTTCTCAAGAAAACCGGCCTTAACAGCCAGCGATACATGATTGAATTTCGTGGCCTAAGACCTTAAAACCAATCTATTGCAAAAAGAATCAGACCAAATGCCAAAATATTAGTTTGGCTATTTTTGGTGTGATCTGTGTTTTTTTTAATGGAAATTATCAGAGCTCCTGCATCTCATGAAATCCTTGGGGGGAATTTTTCGGGGGGGTCAGTGGGCACGTTCGGTGGCAGGTTGGGTGGGAAATTTTTTATGACAGCTTGTCAGGAAGCGGCTGTTAACCCGCCGCCATGCGAATTTCCCAGATGTCGGGTCTGTCAGGGCTGAACAGACCCGACACACAGCGGCGGGGGATGCAGTTCAGGTCATTATGACCTTGTTAAAAGCCCATTAAAAAGTATTTTGAGCTCACCTTACCATTTTATGAGGTCGCTCATGGGGTCCACGCTGCTCAGGGATCACGTCAGGTAAGCAGGTCGGGAGTTGTATAACCATGGGATCATCTCATTAATTGAAAGCTGCAAATGCGCTATGAAAGCTCCCAACTCACAGCTGTTCAGTTTCCAAGCTCAGAAGCTGTTGCTTACTGCATTTGTAAGACAGATTGAGCTTTATGCAGGTTGCAAGTGTTTGGAACAAACTCTCTATCCAGTATCACTTCATTAGAACAACTTCTGTCACCATTGACAGGTCGCTTCTGTCATCTCAACCTCACCTGCCATCTATTACATCAATATCGGTGCCCTTGAAACTATCTCATCTTGGTCCTCAGAATTCAACCACAATCAGCTGCAAAACCAGCATCACCAAGCATAAAAGCAGCACCAACAACCACACCAACCTTCTCCACAATCACCTGATGCTGCACAGGACACAGGGCATCAGCACCCAACCACATTGCTGCCCAGGACACCAGCGATGGACTCACCATGGCCAGATTGACTTCACTTGACGCTGCACACCCTGGCTGCAACATGATGTGCCAGGTTGGCACCACCCCACACCAATACCATAAAGCATCCCTACAATGCCCAAGCCATTCCTTTCACACTCATCACCATTCCGGGGGAACCGTTATGCCTCACATTCACTGCAACTCACTAAGTCACTTCCAAAGGCGCACACAGATCTATCCAAGAACGCAAAGCATTGAAAATAAATGTTTTATTGTTTGATACCACATTAACAGAAAAGTTACATGAACATTGGCTAAAACACCCAAGCGCCTACCCTTGTGTGTTGTTAGTTGGTATGATTGGACTAGGATGAGGGTGAGTGTGAAGGATGGCTAGTGAGATGGGGAAGTGATAATGTAGATAGAGAGGGATGGGTGGAGGTGCAAGCTAAGTTGGTGTGAGTAAAGATGTGCAGGAGTAGGGCAGGGTAGGCAGAGTGATGGGGATGTGATGAGAGGCACAGCAGAATAAGGTTGAGTGTGGCTTTGCAGTAACGTTTCGTGATCTACTGAGATCATGGAAAGGATTGCGTCACTGCAGCCTGGTCCTCCTGACAACATCCCTGCTTGTGCCCTCCTGTGCAATGTGCAACCAGGCTACATTGGTCTCCTGGGGAGGTCTCACTCATTGGAAGGGAAGAGGAAGAGGAAGGGAAGAGGACCTCCCTGTGTGCTGTGACTCCCTCCAAATGCATATGGAGGGAGTCATGGGAGAGCCTGGGGTGCAACTGTGCAGTGCTTGTCAGTGGTTGCAGCACCTCAATGCTGTAGAACACTGAGAGCACAAATGTCAAAATCAATTTGGACATGGTCCCTTTAAGGAAACCGGCTGATGACATGTCATCAAATGACATCATCAGACCTGCTTCCTTCAATTGGCCGGGAAACATGCTGGGTGGGCTTAACAATCCCAATCAACGTAAAATCATTCTATGCAGCAGGCTGAAGCCAACAGCGGGGTCGGGACCCGTCACTGACATCACCTGCCACTCACCCGCCGAGGTAGGGGAAATCGCGGCTGGTAAGATTATCTCATGCTTCCATGCTGCATAAGCAATTCCTGGAAGCTTTCTTGTTTTATTTAGACAGCAAAGGAATAGTTGTTGGATAAAACAATTTCAAATCAGTTTAGAGAGTAAGAAAGAATGATGGGAACTTTGTTCATGCAAGATAAATTTCAGTGAACTTATGAGTAAAATTATATCAAAAGCATATGTGCCTTTATCTTTCTTTTATGCCCCCATATGCACCAAGGGATACCAAAAACTGGATGTATGTAATTTTATGATTTAATTTTAAGGTCAGCCTTCAAGAGTAATGTGGCAAAATGTTATTGACTTGAGAAGATAGACATAAGCAGTAATGTTTAGTGAAGACATGGATATTACTGCTTGTGGTTTCTGTACAGATAGAATCTAAGGTGGCTGACTAGGCAAGGTAGGGATTTTGCAATAATTTCGTAATTTCCTACAGTTCTGAAGATTAATTTTGATTAAAAGAATACCCAGGTAATGTACCTTTAAAAATCCAGGGATCAAAATGGCCATCAGACCGCATGGCAGAAGACAAAAGGACTTGAAAAGGCAGCCTGCTGTGTCTGTGAGAAAAGTTCAATGGACCAGTAAATCTGCCAATCAAAGGGGAGTTCCCCTCCCTGCAGGAGGCAATCGACAGAAACTGTGTTTATTTATTCAAAGGATTAACCACTTGACTGCGGTTTCAGTTTGACCACAGGACAAAGACTTTTGTTTACCCAAGCAATCAAGGAAATAGACATGCTTTTTTTCAAACCACTGCAGCTTTACTCGATAGCCCATCACAGACAATGAGGACACATTTCAAACCACTGCAGCTTTATTCGAAAGCCCATTCACAGACAACGAGGACACATTTAAACTGAAAAGAAAAACAGTTTAAACGAATGGATAATTCATCAAAACCCATTACAGACAATGGGGACAGTTTGGATCCCTTTTGTTTAGCCCAGATACATCCAGATTTGGGCGGGAAGGTTTCGGCCCCAAATGGGGTATAAAAGATAGCTTCTCAGAAGCCATCTCTCTCTCTGTGGCCTCGCCTCCGTGCTCTCTACAATGTGGGAGCCTGCCTAAAGGAGTGGAACACCAGCAGTTTACTTTTAAAATACTGGGGTGTTTTTACTTCGGGGCAGTGAAGATCAAAGATCGCAGGGCACGGAGCATTCGTTCTTCATTGGTGAGCGTATATTTTTCTGGCCCATTACAAGGCAACTTAGAATAGGTATAGGGGTGGGAATTAAGTGGGAATTTTGTTAGATCTGTGATTTTAGTCAATTTTCCCTCATTGTGTCCATTCCCTCCTCCCCTATTTATGTAACAGTGTTGCACTAGCAGATAAGGCTGTAGTGAACACTGAGAGTAGCTGTATTTAAAAGTACTGTTTTTAAGTAAAAGCCACTAAGCAAAGGTGCTGTAGTGAGCAAGGTGTTTCTATATTAAAAGTGTTATTAAAAAGGGTGTTGCGCTAAGCAGAGAAGTGCTTCAGTGGACACTAAGGGTTCTGTATTAAAGTGCTGTTTTTAAGTAAAAGCCACTAAGCAAAGGTGAGCAAGGTGTAGCTGTATTTAAAAGTGCTGTATATTTAAATAAAGGAGTGTTGCACTGAGCAAAGAGCACTCTAGTGGACACTAAAGGTACGGCGTTGAGCAAAAGTGCTGTACCAGGCACAAGTGTGCTATATCGATTATTTTAAGTTATTTCTTTCTTTTTTTTGTTTCAATAAATACTGGTCTGTTTTGCACCCAAACCACGAGTCACGTTTTTCTGTCTACATGGCTACCGAATAAGTCCGGCGGTCAGAACCAGGAATAGGGGAGCGCTTCGAAACCGCACGGGGGTCCCTGGAGCAGCTCAGAGGCTTCTGACTGGCCAGAGACAATAACCCCAACCCCACTATTAGTGTGTAATTCCTACAACAATGGCTCATGAAATGACTGTAACCCAAATCAGATGAGCTTTTACATTCTCTGACAATCCCTGATCAGCTAATTTAATTTATAAAATACATTCTAGTACTCATCAAGTAATATTTTGTTCAAAATTTGAGTTATTTAAAGTTTTATTATTGTTATTAAATTAATTAAATAATTAATTAATTGCCAGGAAAGATAGATCCTTGGTTCTATCAAAAAAATTACATTCAGCCTGAATGGAATGCATTAATGTCAAACATTTTTGGGCATCATAATCTGCTTGCTCAGGTAAGTGAAATTTCAAGATAATTTCAATTCTGTCTGACTACTGTAAACAAAATGAGGAATCACCCACCAAGAACTCAACCTCACTCATTGGACTTTCAAATGCAGAGTCTAAAAGTGGAACTGCTTTTAAAGAATTTGAAAATCATGGATGATACTGAGGGTCACAAAAAGTGTCCAATTTTACAATCATCAACTTCAATACCAGGGGAAGATATCATTTGGTTTTCAGAAAGCGATATGATGAAACAAACAATGGATGAACCCTCATAAAGCTCAATGTGAGACATGAATTGAGCAAAGATGACAAGTAAAGCAAAATAATTGGCCCAGATTTTGCTGGAGCGGAGCATTGCACGGCGTGGCCCATTAGTTAGAATGTTTTTCTCTTAACCTTCAGCTCAAAAATGTTTTGCCCTGAAAGTTGCTGGAAGTGCGAGCTGATAACAGCACGGCAAGGGCAACGAGGCATCTTGGACCTTAGTGATCGACAGAACTAACAATCTATCACCTTAACCAATGAGATTTAAGGACTGAGAAAGAAACAGAGGCTGGAAGGAGAAGGAAATAGGGTGAATTAGAGTCAAATCAGGTACAGAAACAGAAAATAAAGAGCGAGAAAGAAAAAAGAGATCAAAAGGAAAAGTAAGGAAAAAAATGTAAAATGTTACATTTTTAAAATTCGCTAACAACAGTTTACTACCTGTACGAATGATGCTCCACAATTTCAAATATTCCCTTTCTGGGTCAGAGAGGTTAAGTGGCATTGTAGGAACATAAATCTAGTCATTAAAAATGTACTTACGCTGTTAAGTACTCGTTCTAACTTTCTGCTTTTAATTAGCAATTAATGTGCAAATGCAGCAATTTCTTGAAACTCATGGGGAGGTTGACAGTGAGCTGCTGTTATCGGAGGGCCAACGATGGTGCAGCGCAAATTGTCCAGCAACTTGTGGCGTTTGGCAATTTACAGGGTATCTCTTCCTCACCATAAATGGCTGGGCAATTTATATACATTAATAATAGCATAGGCATTAAACTCACCATTATTTTTGCAGCAAAATCTGGGCCATTAACAGAAGAAAATATAGAAGGAAAGGTCACTTGACACAAGTAATAGTTCCTTTCATAGGCTGTGAACAATTTATTGCATCCTGCACAAATATATCTAACCATAAAATGTGAACAACTTCAAGTTAAATGTCCAAAAGTATAGAAACATTGTGAAATTCCTCCATCGCCTCTTGTAATCTTGTGAACTCCAGGTGATCAATTTAACATTACAGCTTATGTTGTGCAACAGTTGCATTTCATGGGTGGCATGTGAAGGCTGCTGCAATGCCAGAACCATAGAGCCCACAATTCTGATTGTGCTATTGCATCAGCATCGCATCCAAGGTGGAGTAAGGCTTCTGCCTTCCCCAAGAGCATGGCGCTGACTCTGCTGTAAATTTTGGGGTCGGCCAATTCAAAGATGCATAGACGTGCAGACTATCTAAATACAGTTTGGGACTTGGAGAGAGAATTTTAGGCCCTAAATGGGTTATCAGTGGCGAGAAAAAGGGGAGGGCCGAAAAAAGTTGAGGGGAGAAGTCAGGGCTGCAGCCATAAAATACCAGGAGGATTAGACAAGCATGTCGTAAAGGCAGAGTAGTTTTAATGGGGGATTTTAACTTTCATATAGATTGGGATAAGCAGACTAGCAACTGTCAGAAAGGTAATGAATTTCTTGAGTGTGTCCGGGATAGTTTTCTACAACAATATGTCCTACAGGCAACAAGGGGGCTTGCCATATTAGATTTAGTAATGAATAATGAGCCAGATTTAGTTAACAGCCTAACTGTACGTGAACATTTATCCAATAGTGATCATAACATGATCGAGTTCAACGTAATGTTTGAAAGGGAGAAACGCAAAACAGCTACTAAGATTCTAGATTTGGGTAAGGCCAACTTCAAAGGGATGAGACAGACATTGTCCACAGTAAACTGGGCAAATCTGTTAATGGGTAAAATGACAGAAGATCAGTGGAAGAAGTTCAAAAATGAATTTAAGGTGATACAGAACCAGTTTATACAGCTGAGGGGCAAGACCTCTACTTGCTCAAACAAACAGTCATGGATGACTAAAGAGGTAAGGGACAGCATAAAACTAAATGAAAAAGCATACAAAAATGTAAAAAATAGCACAGATCCTGGTGAATGGGAAAGATACAAAGACCAGCAAAGGGTCACAAAACAGATAGTAAGAGCTACAAAAAGAGAGTATGAAAGGAAGCTTGCAAGGGATATCAAAATCAACACAAATTTTTTTTACAGTTATATTAGGAAAAAGAGGGTAGTCAGTGTAGTGTATGTGCCTTTAAGAGCCCCATGTGTACTGTAATGCCGGTAATGGCCACTCGGGCTAGATAAGCCTGTATATTGTTTTGTATCAGTTAGTTCCCCTCCAGACATTGTTCAGTAAACACCTGTGAAACCAACTCCTGTCTTCAGTGTCTCTGTTAACACACAGACACAACAGTGGTGATGAATTGGAAACGGACTTACCTGCAATTCGGCAGCACCTCAAGGACATCGATTCCTCTGGCGTCCAAAGTTGAAGAAAAATCAAGAAAAAGAAAAAGTTGTGGTTTCACCAGCTAGCCAAGCTGATGGCAGGTACTGCAATAATCCTTCCTGGGCGTCGGGCTGGGGCTCCAACGGCTGGCTCTACAGCTAGGCCAAGCAGCAAAAGCGGAGGGAAGCAGTAACAGACGGGGAGGGAGCACTCGGGAGACGGCCGGTGCTGCAAGCAGGTCGGCGTTCAGAACTAGAGAGAGAGTCCGGCGGGAACGAGTCTCCAACTGTAAATAAATAAATAAAAAGAACGGAAACCCACAGGAAACAGCGTTGTCATCGGCAGCAGTGGCGGGGAAGCGCGGGAAGTGCCATATCTTTTCTGCAGAAAAGAAAGAAAAGAGCGGGAAGCGCCATTTTTTTCTAGGATGCCTAAGTCTGGCAATATTGATGCTTTTGATAACGAGATAGAGGATTGGACCACATATGTGGAAAGAGTGGAGGTATATTGCACCGCAAATGGAATAGAAAATGAAAAAAAAGCATCAGTACTGCTAAATCTAATGGGCGCAAAGACATACGGGCTGTTACGAAACTTAATCACTCCAACCAAACCAAAGGACAAGAATTTAAAAGAAATTGTTGATGCCCTACAGGAGCACTTAAACCCAACACCGCTGCTGATAGTGGAACGATTCAAATTCTTCAAGAGGAATCAACACAAGAATGAAAGTAACGCTGATTACCTCACCAAATTAAGAAAGCTATCAAAGCACTGCCAATTCGGAGCAGGACTAGCAGATTATCTTCGAGACAAATTCGTCTGCAGTCTCCAAAGTGAAGGAACACAGAAAAGGCTGCTTTCTGAAAAAGATTTAACACTGGACAAGGCTTTCAGTATGGCTGTATCATACGAAGCAGCCGCAAGAGGAGCTGCAGAGATACAACAAAAGACACAGGACTTCGGCACCCATGAAATGACACAGGGTTTCGAGAGATATTATCGCTGCGGCAGATCCACCCATGACCAGAGGGACTGCTGATTCAAGGACAAAGCATGCAGGCAATGCGGAAAGATTGGACACATTGCACGGGTATGCCGATCTGGACAAAAAAAATCCATGGACAGGAAAAAGAAAATCAAGAAAGAAAAGTACAGAAAGGTACAAATGATGACAGACAGTAGCTCCGAAGACCAGAAGAGCAATAGCAACTCCGAAAACAAGAGACTAAGCTGTCTCAAATTACATACTGTAATTGCCAAAGAAGATTACCAGACCATTTGGGTTACCCTCATGATAGCAGGGTCCCCAGTTAAAATGGAGCTAGATACAGGATCAGCTCTGACCATCATAAATCGATGGGATTACGAGCGGCTATTTCCGCATATACCTTTAAAAGACACATCCATTATCTTGAAAACATATACGGGGCAGAAAGTATACCCCAAAGGAAAAATAAGGGTGCCTGTTGTATACAACGGCAAGGAAATACAAAAGTTGTATTTATACATTCTACAAGATGGTGGTCCACCGCTGTTGGGATGTGAATGGATCAGGAAAATACGTTTAGACTGGCACTCCATTCAGGCACTGACGGTGACCAGTAAGGAAAAAAACGATGATGACGTCATACCTGAACGATTAAAAGACATCTTGGCCTACGCCAAAGAAGTGTTTCAAGAGAAACTAGGAACCTTGAAAGGCATCACCGCCTCAATAAAAGTGGAAGATGCAGCAATTCCCAAGTTTTTTAAGGCAAGACCGGTGCCATACGCAATTCGTCCAGCAGTCGAGGCAGAGCTGGAGACTTTGGAAAAGGCAGGCGTATTATCCAAAATAGATTGGAGCGAATGGGCAACACCCATCGTCCCAATCATGAAGAAAGCATTGAATAATGATAAATCTGAAGAACAGAGAAAAATTCACATCTGTGGAGACTTCAAGGTGACTGTAAACCCGGTCCTTCACACGGTACAGTATCCTCTTCCGAGGATAGAAGATATTTTCACCTCATTATCCGGAGGGAAACGTTTCACCAAAATTGACTTGGCACAGGCATATCTACAGATGGAGGTTGAAGAGGCCTCTAAAAAGTATCTCACGATAAATACACACAAAGGTCTATACCAGTACAATCGACTGGTTTTCGGAGTAGCATCCGCTCCAGCTTTCTGGCAAAGAGCTATGGAGCAAGTCCTCCAAGGGATTTTGGGTACTCAATGTTACCTAGACGACATCCTTGTAACAGGAGAAAATGACAACGAGCACCTTGCCAATTTGGAGCAGGTGCTCACTAGGCTGAGAGAACGGGGCCTACGAGCAAATCGCCCCAAGTGCGAATTCTTCCAGAATCAAATATCATATTGTGGACACATAATTAATAAGGAAGGGTTGCATAAGTCACCTGAAAAAATTGAAGCAGTCATAAAAGCCCCAGCACCTGAAAATGTTTCACAATTAAGGTCGTTCCTGGGATTAATAAATTACTATCATAAATTTTTACCGAATTATCAACTCTTCTGCACCCTCTTAATGAACTGCTACAAACAGGAGTAATTTGGAAATGGAGCGAAGACTGTAAACGTGACTTAGTCATAGAGTCATAGAGTTTTACAGCACAGAAAGAGGCCCTTCGGCCCATCATGTCTGCGCCGCCCATCCATCCCTGTCCAGTCTAATCCCATTTTCCAGCATTTGGTCCATAGCCTTGTATGCAATGGCATTTCAAGTGCTCATCCAAATGCTTCTTGAATGTTGTGAGGGTTCCTGCCTCTACCACCCTTTTAGGCATTGAGTTCCACATTCCAACCACCCTCTGGGTGAAAAAGTTCCTCCTCAAATCCCCTCTAAATCTCCTGCCCCTTACCCTGAATCTATGCCCCCTCGTTATTGACCCCCCTACTAAGGGGAAAAGTTCCTCTTTGTCTACCCTACCTATGCCGCTCATCATTTTGTACACCTCAATCAGGTCCCCCCTCAGCCTTCCTTGCTCCAAGGAAAACAACCCCAGCCTGTTTAGTCTTTCTTCATAGCTGAGGCGCTCCATCCCAGGTAACATCCTGGTGAATCTTCTCTGCACCCTCTCCAAAGCAATCACATCCTTCCTATAGTGAGGCGACCAGAACTGCACACAGTACTCCAGCTGTGGCCTCACCAGCGTTTTGTACAGCTCCATCATAACCTCCCTGCTCTTATATTCTATGCCTCGGCTAATGAAGGCAAGTATCCCATATGCCTTTTTAACCACCTTATCTACCTGTTCCGCTGCCTTCAGGGATCTATGTACATGTACACCAAGGTCCCTCTGACCCTCTGTACTTCCTAGGGTCCTACCACTCATTGTGTATTCCCTTGCCTTATTTGTCCGTCCAAAATGCATCACCTCGCACTTTTCAGGGTTAAATTCCATTTGCCACTTTTCCGCCCATCTGACCAACCCGTTTATATCGTCCTGTAGCCTGAGGCTTTCCTCCTCGCAATTTACCACCCCACCAATTTTCGTGTCATCTGCGAACTTACTGATCATACCTTTCACATTCTCATCCAAATCATTTATGTAGATCACAAACAACAAGGGACCCAGCACCGATCCCTGAGGTACCCCACTGGACACAGGCTTCCAGTCACAAAAGCAACCTTCGACCATCACCCTCTGCCTCCTGCCACTCAGCCAGTTTAGGATCCAACGCGCCAAGGCACCCTGGATCCCATGGGCTCTTACCTTCTTGACCAGTCTCCTATGCGGGACTTTGTCAAAAGCTTTACTGAAGTCCATGTAAACCACATCCACAGCATTTCCCTCATCCACCCGCCTAGTCACCCCCTCGAAACATTCAATCAGATTTGTCAGACATGATTTACCCTTGACAAAGCCATGCTGACTATCCCCGATTAATCCTTGCCTCTCCAAGTGGAGACTAATTTTGTCCCTCAGAATTTTTTCCAATAATTTCCCTACCACAGATGTTAGGCTCACTGGCCTGTAATTCCCTGGTTTATCCCTGCTACCCTTCTTGTATAATGGTACTACATTAGCTGTTCTCCAGTCCTCTGGTACATCCCCTGTGGCCAGAGAGGTTCTGAAAATTTGTGTCAGAGCCCCTGCAATCTCCTCCTTTGCCTCCCACAGCAGCCTGGGATACATCTCGTCCGGGCCTGGGGATTTATCCACTTTTTGGCCTGCTAAAACCGCTAGCACCTCCTCCCTCTCGATGCTAATATGTTCAAGTATGTCACAGTCCCCTTGCCCGATTTCTATGTCTGCATCGTCTTTCTCCATAGTGAACACAGATGCAAAAAATTCATTTAAAACCCCGCCTACATCATCTTGTTCTACACACAGATTGCCACTTTGGTCCCTAATGGGCCCTACCCTTTCCCTGGTTATCCTCTTGCCCTTAATATACTTATAAAACATCTTAGGATTTTCCTTTATTTTGCTCGCCAGTGTTATTTCATGGCCCCTCCTCGCCCTCCTAATTTCTTTTTTAAGTATGCCCCTGCACTTTTTATACTCCTCTAGGGCTTCTTCCGTCTTTAGTCTTTTGTAACTGCCAAAAGCCCCCCTTTTATTTCTAATGCATTTTTGTATATCCCTTGTCATCCAAGGTTCCCTTTGCTTGTTGGTCCCACCCTTGACCTTTACAGGAACATGTTGGCGTTGTACTCTCTCTATTTCCCTTCTGAAAGTCTCCCACTGTTTTGATGTGGATTTTCCAACAAGTAGCTGCTCCCAGTCCACTTTGGCCAGATCCTGCCTTATCATATTAAAATCGGCCTTCCCCCAATTCAGAACCCTTATTTCCGGGCCGTCTTTGTCTTTTTCCATGACCACCTTAAATCTCACCGAATTATGGTCACTGTCGCCAAAATGCTCTCCTACTGATACTTCCACCACTTGCTTGGCTACATTCCCCAGAATTAGGTCCAGTACCGCCCCCTCTCTTGTAGGACTTTCTACATGTTGGCTCAAAAAGCTCTCCTGGATGCACTTTAAGAATTCTGCACCCTCTAAGCCTTTCACACTCTGACTATCCCAATTTATATTGGGGAAGTTGAAATCCCCCACTATTATTACCCTATTATTTTCGCACTTCTCTGAGATTTGCCTACATATCTGTTCCTCTATCTCCCCCTGACTGTTTGGGGGCCTATAGTACACTCCCAGCAAAGTGCTTGCCCCCTTTTTGTTTTTAAGTTCTACCCATATGGCCTCATTAGAGGAACCCGCTAATATATCGTCCCTCCTTACAGCAGTAATTGACTCCTTAATTAATATTGCAACACCCCCTCCCCTTTTACACCCCCCTCCGTCTCGCCTGAAGATTCTATACCCCGGAATATTGAGCTGCCAGTCCTGACCCTCCCTCAACCATGTCTCCGTGATAGCAACAATATCGTACTCCCATGTGTTCAACAACAACTTCAGTTCATCCACCTTATTTGCAAGACTCCTTGCATTAAAATATATGCCTTCCAGCCCTGCCATATTCCCTTTTGCCTTCACATATTTGCTCTGCCTTCCCAGCTGACTTGTTTTTTCCTCTGTATTTGGCTGTAAATCACCCCCTACTATAGCTCCACTCTGTACCCCATCCCCCTGCCAAGTTAGTTTAAACCCCCCCCAGCAGTGCTAGCAAACCTCCCCGCAAGGATATTGGTTCCCCTCTGGTTCAGGTGTAAACCGTCCGACTTGTACAAGTCCCACCTTTCCCAGAAGCAGACCCAGTAATCCAGGAAACTAAAGCCCTCCCCCCTGCATCATCCCTTTAGCCACGCATTCATCTGTTCTATCTTCCTATTCCTATACCCACTAGCACGTGGCACCGGGAGTAATCCAGAGATTACAACCTTTGAGGTCCTGCTCTTTAATCCTTCACCTAGCTCCCTAAATTCTTGCTGCAGGACCTCATCCCTCTTTTTACCTATGTTGTTGGTACCAATGTGGACCACGACCTCTGGCTGTTCACCCTCCCCCTCCAGAATGCCCTGCAGCCGCTCAGTGATATCCTTGACCCTGGCACCAGGGAGGCAACAAACCATCCTGGATTCACGTCTACGGCCACAGAAACGCCTATCTGTTCCCCTTACTATAGAATCCCCTACCACTATTGCTCTCCCACTGTTTTTCCCCCCTTCCTGGGCAGCAGGAGCACCCCCAGTGCCAGGAAGTTGGCTGCTGCTGCCTTCCCCTGGTGAGTCATCCCCCTCAACAGTATCCAAAGTGGTATACTTGTTTGAGAGGGGAATGGTCACAGGGGTCTCCTGCACTACCTGCCTGCTTCTATTGCTCTGCCTGGTGGTCACCCATTTCCTATCTTCCTGTGCAGCCCTTCCCTGCGGTGTGACCAACTCACTAAACGTGCTATCCACGACCCTCTCAGCATCGTGAATGCTCAACAACCCATCCACCCGCAGCTCCAGCGCCTCAATGCGGCCTGCTAGTAGCTGCAGATGGATGCGTTTCCTGCACACGTGGTCATCAGGGGCAGTGCCCCTGAATTCCCACATAGAGCAAGAGGAGCAAATCACGGGGCTGGGCTCTCCCGGCATGACCTTCCCTTTAATTAATTTAAATTAAATTCACTAACAACAATTAAAGATATCTCTAAGGCGCTTGTATAGTCTACCTACAGTCCCTGCTGTTGTGTATGTAACCTGTTCCACCTTAAGAGAGCTTAAGCCTGTTCCACCTTAAGAGATGTACTACTTTCTCAGGCTGCTGTAGACGTAATACCGGGGGTGAACACACTGGTATATAAGCACTGTGCAGTAATCTTGTATTCAGTATAGTCCCTACCTCCAACCAGTAAAGACCTGTTTTTATTGTTACTCATTAGTCTGTGTCTTAATTAACTAAATAATTCACAGACTTAACACTGGCGACGAGTCAGGTTCTTACCCTGCGGCAGTTATTCAACGGCGGTTGAAGAGAGGTTTCAAACCACCCCACCCCACTGGAAGCGACAGGCATTAGGACCCTGAAGCCTCCATCAGCTTGTGAACCGGAGTAGAAGACAGGGCTGTGGAAGACAGGTACAGGGCGATAGCGATCGGCAGATAAGGGCCGGGCCGCTTTGAAGTGAGGGGCGCAGCCGGGCCATCGATCGCATCCGCTGATAAGGGCCGCACTCGGGCGATCGCGGCGAAGATAAGGGCCGCACTCGGGGGCTGAAGGGAGACGGCGTCGGGGGACGGGTGAAGACCGCCAAGCATGGGAAAACCGCCATTTTGTGGGCGGAGGACGACAGCAAGAGCGGGAAGCCGCCATCTTTGATAACAAGTAAAGAAAATAAAATCTGAGAAATTGCAAATCTACAATGCCTAAACACGGGAATATTAGCACCTTTGATAGTGACCTCGAAGATTGGGCCATATATGTTGAAAGAGTAAAAAATTATTGTAAGGCCAATAAAATTCGTGAACAAGATAAAGCTATAACATTATTAAATTTAACGGGTGCGAAGACATACGGGCAATTGAAACACCTGTTATCACCAGATGAACCGGCGGATAAGACGTTCGATGAGATTGTTACTGTCCTGAAAGATCATCTAAACCCCACGCCGCTGATGCTAGCGGAACGATTTAAATTTTACGACAGAAGGCAGCTACAGCATGAAAGCAATGCTGAATATTTGCTGGAATTGCGTAAATTAGCGAAATATTGCCAGTTTGGAACGGGACTGACAGATGCACTACGAGACAAATTTGTGTGTGGTTTATTTAAACAGGATACACAAAAGCGACTGCTCGAGGAGAATGAGCTGACGCTTGAGGAGGCGGTCACTATGGCAGCAGCACACGAAGCCACAGCGAGAGGCACGGCAGTAATGCAGCTACGGTCACCGGAGCTCAGTGCACACAAATTGGGTGTGAGTTCTGGCAAATGTTATCGTTGTGGAAAGACAACGCATGATCAGAACCAGTGTTGGTTTAAAAACCAAGAATGTAGAACTTGTGGTAGGCTTGGACACATAGCTAGAGTATGCAGGTCAGGGAAGAAGACCAGCAACAAGAAGTCACCGCAAGGAAAATACGCAAAGGTACACAAGGTGACCAAACAGGAGTCCGATTCAGACGCAAGCTGTAATGAACTGGCTAGCTTAAGAGTACTCAACGCTGGTAAGGGTGCAGACCTCCAGACAATTTGGGTCACTCTTCAGATAGAAGGAGTCCAAGTAAAACTGGAATTGGACACTGGATCGGCATTGACGGTCATAAATAAGAAAGATTACAGAAAGTTATTCCAACATATTCCCCTACAGGATACGGGGATTATATTGAAAACATACATGGGGCAAAGAGTGTACCCCATCGGGAAAATAGAGGTTGCAGTGGTCCACAAGGGCGAAGACAGTCAAATAATGGACTTATATGTGATATCTGAAGGAGGCCCTCCACTACTAGGACGGGAGTGGATTAGGAAAATGAATATGGACTGGCATTTCCTACAAACAATAACGAGTGAGAACTCGGTGAAGATAGTCGGCCCAGACTCTGGAACGGATGATGGTAAGCCCAACTCAGGTGCAAAAGACAAAGTTTCAGCACAGAATTCCTCTGAGCAACAACAACATAGTTTAACTGTGGATTCTGAGTCTGGCAAGTCTACTGATGTGTCCATTTCTGAGGGACACCGGGCTCGAACTCAACTCCATTTCAAACTACAACAGCAATTAGAACAAATGCTTCGCCGTTTTGAGCAAGAGTTGAATGCAACGAAAGAGTTCTTTGATATAGAGTTGGAGAATCTGGAAAGGCAACAGAAGCAGCTGATGGAGAAAATGGAGCAGGAGCACACAAAACGTCTGATGTCAGAGGAGTTAACGGTCAGCCAACTCCTGCATATGCTGAAGGACAGGACTCTGAAATGGGAAAAACTTGAACACGAACTTCAATATTCAAACGAAAGGGGTTCGGAGCTCTCAAAGGTTATTGGAAGAGCTGAGGTGGCAACACAGACTGAGATGACTGCAACAGAGCAGCCCTTGGATGCCAAAAGTACGCTGACTCACGTCAACGTAGAACAACAGACCGCTGAAACAGCTGCTCCGGTAGAGGGATTGAATAGTTCGATCAATCAATCTCCAAAAGAAGTTGAAGTAGTAAAATCTCAAATGAGGTCATTAGTAAACGACTTGCTGAAAGCCCAGAAAAAGCTGGATGAAGAGGTACGCATGAAGAAGTCTCTTCAGGAAAGATGTCTGGACTTGGAACAAAAGCTGGCTAACGCCCAGCTGGGTATGGAGGAAATAGACGACCCTCTCGCTGACCTGTCGGACGACTCCGAATATTACTATGTCCTGTCCTGCCCAACTTGTAACTTCGACTCCCACCATACAGAAATCATGGAGGAGCACCGAAAGTCTACGGAACATCGGGAGAAGGTGGCTCTACTACGAAAAAAGGAGGAAGAGAAGGAGGAACTGCGCATGCAGCTGGCAGCTGTGGCAGCTGACAATGGAGCCCAGAGAGTCTCCAAGAAGCAGAAAAGGAAAAGTAAAAACAGAAGATGACCCATCTGAACCATTATCACCTCTACCAGATCACACACGTGGTCCCTCCGAACGGAGCCAAATCAGTTCGGAAGTTCAAGCTGTTAAATCCATGAAAGGACTATTGAATGAGTAACGTGAACCGACTACACCACAGAGATTGAATCTGTGAACTGTTTTCCGCAGAGACTGAATCTGTGATATGTTACGTTAAACATGAAGTTATATATGTATATATGTTATTACGTTATGTTAAATGGGGGGGATGACTATAAAGCTAAGAAGGGAGGAGTGTTGTGTATGTAACCTGTTCCACCTTAAGAGAGCTTAAGCCTGTTCCACCTTAAGAGATGTACTACTTCCTCAGGCTGCTGTAGACGTAATACCAGGGGTGAACACACCGGTATATAAGCACTGTGCAGTAATCTTGTATTCAGTATAGTCCCTACCTCCAACCAGTAAAGACCTGTTTTTATTGTTACTCATTAGTCTGTGTCTTAATTAACTAAATAATTCACAGACTTAACACCTGCTACATCAGAAAAGACCCTAGTAACTATAAACTACAGAGTTAAAGTTTAAAAAAGAGAAATACTCACCAACCAATCACTTACCTGCTCCCTGGTGATGTCACACACTGATTACTTTTTACATAAATGCAAAGACTTAATCACGTCCAAAGAAGTTTTGGCTCATTACAACCCATCACTGCCAATCAGACTGGCGTGCGATGCATCCCCTTACGGCGTAGGAGCAGTATTATCGCATAAATTCCCTGATGGCTCGGAACGGCCGATAGCTTTTGCGTCACGGTCATTGAACTCAGCTGAGCGTAACTATGCCCAAATTGACAGGGAAGCACTCAGCCTGGTATGGGGAGTGAAGAAATTCAACCATTACCTACACGGACAAAAATTTACCTTGTTGACTGACCATCAACCCCTCATCTCCATATTCAACCCTAAAAAGGGTGTTCCCATTATGACAGCGCAAAGGCTACAGAGGTGATCCCTTTTTCTAGGGGCACACCAATACAACATAGAATACAAAGGATCAAAACAGCATGGGAATGCTGACGGGTTATCGCGCCTACCGTTGCCAACGGTAGAAGAAGCACCTACCGTAGACCCAATGGAGATTTTCCACTCTACCATAGTCGAATGTCTACCAGTAACAAATTCTGCCATTGAAAGGGAAACTAGAAATGACCCGACTCTCTCACGAGTCTACGATTTAACAGTGAAGGGATGGCCAGCACATGGCGAGCCACTGTTGCCAGCATTCTCGCAAAGAAGAGAACAGCTGTCAGTGTGCCGAGGAACCTTGATGTGTGGATACAGAGTGGTGATTCCACCCAAACTCCAGGATAAAGTTCTAAAGGAGCTTCACGAGGGGCATCTGGGTGCAGTGAAAATGAAGAACCTAGCCAGGGCGTTTGTATGGTGGCCAGGTATTGATGGAAACATCGACGAAATGACCAAGAGCTGCCTAGGATGCCAGAGGGTCCAAAACGCTCCACCACAAGCCCCTCTACATCCATGGGAGTGGCCCTCATCTCCCTGGCAAAGGGTACACATCGACTTTGCTGGTCCATTTATGGACTCAATGTTCTTAATCGCGGTTGATGCACACTCCAAGTGGCCGGAGGTAATAAAGATGTCCTCCACCACCACGGAAAAAACCATCACAGTATTAAGGACCATATTTGCCAGGAATGGGCTGCCTGAACAGATCTGTTCTGATAATGGACCGCAATTTGTGTCCGAAGAATTCAGCAAGTTCTTAAAAAACAATGGGGTTAAGCACTACACGTCCGCCCCATACCATCCCACCACCAATGGATTGGCTGAAAGGTTTGTCCAGACCTTCAAGAAGGCCATAAAGGCCATGGGTAATGAAGACATAAAACTTCAGCACAAGGTGGATAACTTCTTGTTCGCATACAGGAATGCAACACGTATGGTTACAAACCAAACTCCCGCCATGATGTTCTTCAATAGAAGCCTAAGATGCCGGCTGGATTTGATCAAGCCAAACATCAAAAGGGACGTGGAGAGCCGGCAATTTCAAGGCATGAATGAAAGGCCAACTAGAACCTTCCAGATAGGTCAACAAGTTTTGGCCCGGGACTACCGTACCGAGAAATGGCAGCCTGGAACTATCTGCACACGACTAGGACCACTGATGTATACCGTGGACATCGGAGAAAGCATAATAAGGCGCCATGCTGACCAAATCATAGAGTCATCCGAAAAGGGACAACCTACACCACAACTCTATATGCCTACTGATGAAGTAGAGATACCCATATCTACCTCCGATCCGGTGATACTGGAACCCGATGAACCCGACACTGGCATTCAAGCCGAAGCAGCCTTGACAAAAGAACCTACTACACCACCAGAAACTACTACACCACCGAGGCGTTATCCGGACCGAGTCAGGAAGCCTCCAGAGAGACTGACTTATAATTAATTAACTGCAGCAATGTGTAGATTATTTTTCTTGTAACATGTAATTAATGATTACTTAAAATATTATGTACTGGTTGGCTAAAAGGGGAGGAATTGTAGTGTATGTGCCTTTAAGAGCCCCATGTGTACTGTAATGCCGGTAATGGCCACTCGGGTATATAAGCCTGTATATTGTGTTTTATCAGTTAGTTCCCCTCCAGACTTTGTTCAGTAAACACCTGTGAAACCAACTCCTGTCTTCAGTGTCTCTATTAACACATGGGCACAACAGTCAGGAGCAATGTTGGCCCCTTAAAAACTGAAAGTGGTGATATTGTCAATGATAATAAGGAAATGGTGGACATATTGAATAATTACTTTGCATCAGTATTTACAGTAGAGGAAGAGGGTAGTATGCCAGAAATCCCAAGGAAACTAAATCAGGGACAGGGACTCAATAAAATTAATGTAAGTAAAATAACAGTAATGAAGAAAATAATGGCACTGAAGAGTGACAAATCCCCAGGACCAGATAGTTTCTATCCCAGGGTTTTAAAGGAAGTAGTTGAGTGCATTGCCGATGCCCTAACGATAATCTTCCAAAGTTCTCTTGATTCAGGAACCATTTCTTTAGATTGGAAAATTGTGCACGTCACTCTGCTATTTAAAAATGGTGAGAGAGGGAAACCAGGGAATTTTTGACCAGTTAGCCTAATATCTGTTGTTGGGAAATTGCTAGAGTCTATAGTTAAGGATAGGATGACTGAACACCTCAAATATTTTCAGTTGATCAGAGAGAGCCAGCATGGATTTGTGAAAGGTAGGTCATGCCTGACAAACCTGATTGAATTTTTTGAAGAGGTGACTAAAGTAGTGGACAGGGGAATGTCTATGGATGTTATTTATATGGACTTCCAGAAGGCATTTGATAAATTCCTACATATGGGACTGTTATCTAAGGTTGAAGCCCATGGAATTGAGGGCAAATTGTTCACCTGTTTAGGAAATTAGCTGAGCAGCAGGAGACAGAGTGTCGGGATAATGGGCAGTCACTCAAATTGGCAGGAGGTGACTAGTAGTGTCCCACAGGGATCTGTGTTGGGGCCTCAAATGTTGGGGCCTCAAATATTCACAGTATTTATTAATGACTTATATGATGGCATAGAAAGCCATATATTCAAATTTGCCGATGACACAAAGATAGGTGACATTGTGGGCAGTGTAGATGAAAGCATAAAATTACAAAGGGATATCGACAGATTAAGTGAATGGGCAAAACTGTGGCAAATTAATTTCACTGTAGGCAAATGTGAGGTCATCCACTTTGGACTTAAAAAGGATAGATCAGGGTACCTTCTAAATGGCAAAAGGCTGAAAACAGTGGAGGTCCAAAGAGACTTGGGGGGTCTGGGTACATAGATCATTAAAATGTCATGAACAGGAACAGAAAATAATCAAAAAGGCTAATGGGATGCTGGCCTTTATATCTAGAGGACTAAAATACAAGGGGATAGAAGTTATGCTGCAGCTATACAGAGCCCTGGTTAGGCCACACCTGGAGCACTGTGAGCAGTTCTGGGCACCACACCTTGGGAAGGATATATTGGCCTCGGAGGGAGTGTAGTGTAGGTTTACCAGAATGATACCCGGATTTCAAGGATTAAGTAACGAGGAAAGATTACACAAATTAGGGTTGTATTCTGTAGGGTTCTCAAAATTCCCACATTCCCCAAAGTTATGGATAAAGGGACCCTGTATGGACAAGTTATTAAAAGGGGTACCCAAAATGGATTCCGAGACCGCGTGACCAAAACCGACAGGATTTTAAAAGCAAGGCCCTGCAAAAAGGCAGGCCCTGAAACGAAACCTAACATGCAGGAATCTGTAAAGCCAGACAACTAGGTAAATGTTGTGTATGTAATATGTGTGCTACTTTGAACCTATGGACAGGACTGCACTACTTGTTGGGCGTAGTGATACGCAGTACCACTCCTGGCCATAGAGGTATAAATAGTACTGTGGGTACTGATTCCCCTCAGTTCCCGCCTGTGGGCATGAAGTAAAGACCTATGTGCAGTCCCTACCTCCAACCAGTAAAGGCCTGTTTGAGTTATACGTTTAAGTCTTTGTGTTAATTGTTCAATACAATACACATACTTAACACTGGCGACGAGTCAGGCTCTTACCCTGCGGCAGTTATTCCAGGCGGCTTCGTCCAAAGACAGGACGTTGAAGAGAGGTTTCAATCCTCAACACCCCACTCAAAACTGAAGGGCAGCAGAAATCCTGACAGCTTCCAGCGACTGGAAGTGACAGGCATTAGGACACTGAAGCCTCCATCAGCTTGTGAACCGGAGTAAAGACAGGACTGGGGAAGAGAGAGAGGTAGGGCGATAGCGATCGGCAGATAAGGGCCGGGCCGCTTTGAAGTGAGGGGCGCAGCCGGGCCAGCGATCGGGACCAAAGATAAGAGCCGCACTCGGACTGAAAGGCGCGGCGGCTGCAGAAGCTCAAGGTGCGAGAGTCGCGGTGCACAGCGCGGGCTATCGATCGCGGCGAAGATAAGGGCCGCACTCGAGGGCTGAAGGGAGACGGCGTCGGGGGACGGGTGAAGACCGCCAAGCGCGGGAAAACCGCCATTTTGTGGGCGGAGGACGACGGCAAGAGCGGGAAGCCGCCATCTTTGATAACAAGTAAAGAAAATAAAATCTGAGAAATTGCAAATCTACAATGCCTAAACACGGGAATATTAGCACCTTTGATCGTGACCTCGAAGATTGGGCCATATATGTTGAAAGAGTAAAAAATTATTGTAAGGCCAATAAAATTCGTGACCAAGATAAAGCTCTAACATTATTAAATTTAATGGGTGCGAAGACGTACGGGCAATTGAAACACCTGTTATCACCAGATGAACCGGCGGATAAGACGTTCGATGAGATTGTTACTGTCCTGAAAGATCATCTAAACCCCACGCCGCTGATGCTAGCGGAACGATTTAAATTTTACGACAGAAGGCAGCTACAGCATGAAAGCAATGCTGAATATTTGCTGGAATTGCGTAAATTAGCGAAATATTGCCAGTTTGGAACGGGATTGACAGATGCACTACGAGACAAATTTGTGTGTGGTTTATTTAAACAGGATACACAAAAGCGACTGCTCGAGGAGAATGAGCTGACGCTTGAGAAGGCGGTCACTATGGCAGCAGCACACGAAGCCGCAGCGAGAGGCACGGCAGTAATGCAGCTACGGTCACCGGAGCTCAGTGCACACAAATTGGGTGTGAGTTCTGGCAAATGTTATCGTTGTGGAAAGACAACGCATGATCAGAACCAGTGTTGGTTTAAAAACCAAGAATGTAGAACTTGTGGTAGGCTTGGACATATAGCTAGAGTATGCAGGTCAGGGAAGAAGACCAGCAACAAGAAGTCACCGCAAGGAAAATACGCAAAGGTACACAAGGTGACCGAACAGGAGTCCGATTCAGACGCTAGCAGTAATGAACTGGCTAGCTTAAGCTGTAATGAACTGGCTAGCTTAAGAGTACTCAACGCTGGTAAGGGTGCAGACCTCCAGACAATTTGGGTCACTCTTCAGATAGAAGGAGTCCAAGTAAAACTGGAATTGGACACTGGATCGGCATTGACGGTCATAAATAAGAAAGATTACGGAAAGTTATTCCAACATATTCCCCTACAGGATACGGGGATTATATTGAAAACATACACGGGGCAAAGAGTGTACCCCATCGGGAAAATAGAGGTTGCAGTGGCCCACAAGGGCGAAGACAGTCAAATAATGGACTTATATGTGATATCTGAAGGAGGTCCTCCACTACTAGGACGGGAGTGGATTAGGAAAATGAATATGGACTGGCATTTCCTACAAACAATAACGAGTGAGAACTCGGTGAAGATAGTCGGCCCAGACTCTGGAACGGATGATGGTAAGCCCAACTCAGGTGCAAAAGACAAAGTTTCAGCACAGAATTCCACTGAGCAACAACAACATAGTTTAACTGTGGATTCTGAGTCTGGCAAGTCTACTGATGTGCCCATTTCTGAGGGACACCGGGCTCGAACTCAACTCCATTTCAAACTACAACAGCAATTAGAACAAATGCTTCGCCGTTTTGAGCAAGAGTTCAATGCAACGAAAGAGTTCTTTGATATAGAGTTGGAGAATCTGGAAAGACAACAGAAGCAGCTGATGGAGAAAATGGAGCAGGAGCACACAAAACGTCTGATGTCAGAGGAGTTAACGGTCAGCCAACTCCTGCATATGCTGAAGGACAGGACTCTGAAATGGGAAAAACTTGAACATGAACTTCAATATTCAAACGAAAGGGGTTCGGAGCTCTCAAAGGTTATTGGAAGAGCTGAGGTGGCAACACAGACTGAGATGACTGCAACAGAGCAGCCCTTGGATGCCAAAAGTACGCTGACTCACGTCAACGTAGAACAACAGACCGCTGAAACAGCTGCTCCGGTAGAGGGATTGCATAGTCCGATCAATCAATCTCCAAAGGAAGTTGAAGTATTAAAATCACAAATGAGGTCACTAGTAAACGACTTGCTGAAAGCCCAGAAAAAGCTGGATGCAGAGGTACACATGAAGAAGTCTCTTCAGGAAAGATGTCTGGATTTGGAACAAGAGCTGGCTAACGTCCAGCTAGGTATGGAGGAAACAGACGACCCTCTCACTGGTCTAGCTCAGGACGACACCGAATATTACGATGTCCTGTCCTGCCCAGCTTGTAACTTCGACTCCCAAAGTGCAGAAATCATGGAGGAGCACCAAAAGTCTACGGAACATCGGGAGAAGCTGGCTCTACGACGGAAACAGGAGGAAGAGAAGGAGGAACTGCGCATGCAGCTGGCAGCTGACAATGGAGCCCAGAGAGTCTCCAAGAAGCAGAAAAGGAAAAGTAAAAACAGAAGATGACCCATCTGAACCATTATCACCTCTACCAGATCACACACGTGGTCCCTCCGAACGGAGCCAATTCAGTTCGGAAGTTCAAACTGTTAAATCCATGGAAGGACTATTGAATGAGTCACTCTAGCAACGTGAACCGACTACACCACAGAGATTGAATCTGTGAACTGTTTTCCGCAGAGACTGAATCTGTGATCTGTTTTTGACATGAAGTTATCTATGTATCTATGTTATTCTGTTATGTAAACCTGAAGTTATATATGTATATATGTTATTACGTTATGTTAAATGGGGAGATGACTGTAAAGCTAGGAAGGGAGGAATGTTGTGTATGTAATATGTGTGCTACTTTGAACCTATGGACAGGACTGCACTACTTGTTGGGCGTAGTGATACGCAGTACCACTCCTGGCCATAGGGGTATAAATAGTACTGTGGGTACTGATTCCCCTCAGTTCCCGCCTGTGGGCATGAAGTAAAGACCTATGTGCAGTCCCTACCTCCAACCAGTAAAGGCCTGTTTGAGTTATACGTTTAAGTCTTTGTGTTAATTGTTCAATACAATACACATACTTAACAGTAAACACAGAATATGCATTCTTCACCTTGGAACAGATCAAGCCAGGATGGCTCTAATCAGAAAGCCATCAGCTCTTCGCATAAATAATCGGTAACAGCTCACAGGTAGCTGCCAAGCCAGGAAACCCGATTAAGTTTCATTAATGACAAACAGCCAGGATATCGAAGCCATTATACCAGGAGACAACCACCCCAGAAATCGTTTAAGTAAATGGCTGCAATCAGTTTAAAAGAGCCCGCCAAAAGTTAGACAAAGGACTGACCTGATTTGGTGCGCAGATAAGGGGTGAAGAACGGGTATAATTGTAGGCCCATCAGTAATGATCGGTCTCTTGGGCTCTTATCCCTTAGCTCTTGCCGCTTGCCTCCTGCTCCGGGCTCCTGCTGTAGTGTATGTACATTTAAGAGAGAACTACTTTTACAGCTCCTGTATACTGTAGTACCGGCAGTGACCACACCTGTATATAAGCCTTCAGCATGCCTCTTTACTGCCAGTCTTGAGACTACCCTACTCCAGTAAACACCTGTTGATTGTTAAGTTACAGCCTCCGTGTAGTTATTGGAAAACATCCTACTTTAAGAATCACGGATCTAACAGTGGCGACGAGGTCGATTCGAATCTGCCTGCAACTCTGCATTTTCCTTCAAGGATTCACTCCGGGAGGACGGTGGAAGAAAGTCGAGTCCAGAAGCACGGGCGTTGACCACGAGCAACCGCCCAATCATCCGGCAGAGAGTAAACATCGCAGGGGAGGTTGTTGCGAGCCGAGCTTGGTTCCCCAGCCACGACGATCCAGCAACAGACTGGCAACAGGTAGAGCGCACACCCTTCCCGGACAGCGGCGCCTGGAGCCGACCGATGGCATAGAAAAGCTGAGCAGCGTCGACGGGGTAAGAGAGAGGGTGTAGCGCACAGGGCACGGCCGGGGGATTGAAAACCGAGCGGCGTCGAGGAAAAACAAAGAGAGAGAGAGAGAGGGTAAAGCAGCAGCCGGGTTCAGGACCGAGCGACGGCAACGGGAAAGGTGCACAGGAGAATGTGCAGAGCACAGCCAGGGCTCAAGGGCTGAACCGCATCCACGGGGAGAAGAAGGGAGAGCGCAGGAGACGCCATTGAGCTGCAGAGAAGAAGGGAGAGCGCGGGAGATGCCATTTTTAGAAGCCGCAGCGGAGAAGAAGGGCGAGCGCGGGAAGAAAGGAAAGCGCGGGAGACGCCATTTTGTACCAGCGGAGAAGAAGGGAGAGCGCAGGAGACGCCATTTTTGACAGTTAAATCACACCCAGGGATGTCGAAGAGTGGCAGTATCACTGCGTTCGACAATGAAGTCGAAGATTGGGCGACATATGTGGAACGCATTGAGGTGTACTGCAGGGCGAATGAAGTGCCAGATGCTAGGAAAGCACTGGTTTTGTTAAATTCCATGGGTGCAAAAACTTATGGCTTACTGCGAAACCTAATAACCCCAGAGAAGCCTGTGGATAAGAATTTTGAAAGCATAGTAGAAATCCTACAGGACCACTTAAACCCCACACCGCTGCTGATAGCAGAAAGATTTAAGTTCCACAAAAGGAACCAGCATAAAGACGAAAATAATGCTGAGTACTTAACGGAACTGCGCAAGCTATCGAAACACTGCTAGTTTGGAGTGGGACTATCAGATACGTTAAGGGACAAGTTTGTGTGTGGGCTTCAAAGTGAAGGAACCCAGAAACGGCTTCTATCAGAAAAGGATCTTATGCTGGACAAGGCTTTCAGCATGGCAGTATCACACGAAGCAGCCGCACGGGGCGCTGCAGAGATACAATGGAGACCGCAAGAATATGGCACCAATGAAATGTCATATGGAGCAGGGAAGTGTTATCGCTGCTGTAGTGCCTGAGTATCAATAATACACGGACTGCAGGAGAACAATAAAACAGGTATTTACTGAACAGAGGGTAAACTTAAAACTGATGTACAGAAGCCTGCTATGGCTTTTTATACAGGTGTGGTCACTGCCGGTACTGCAGTATAAATCAGTTCTTCTCTTAAAGGTACATACACAACAATTCCTCCCCTTTTAGGTAAACAGGACATAACATTCATTTAACAACTAAATAATAATTAATTACAATTACAATTTTCTCAGTACTATATACATCAACTGAAATAATTATTTATAAGTTCAGTCTTTGAGGAGGCTTCCTGATCCTGTCTGGATAGCGCCTTTCTCGAGTATCCTGTTCTTGCGGCGGAGTCGATTCTGGCTCATTGTCATTGGTTGGTTCATCAGCTTCCAATGCCACTGCTTCTGAGGTAGACGCAATCTGTACTTCGGGTTCATTACCAGGTGCACATGCTCATGGTATGGGTTTGGCTTGTTCCTGTGACTCTAGAATCTGGTCAGCATAGTGTCTCACGATGCTCTCTCCAACATCCACTGTATACATTAGTGGTCCCTGCTGTGTGCATATCGTTCCTGGCTGCCATTTTTCTGTTCGGTAGTCGCGGGCCAAGACTGGTTGCCCTATCTTGAAGCTCCGGGTGGGCTTCTCATTGATGTGCTGGAATTGCTTATCCTGAACATCTCGTCTTATGTTTGGTTTGAGCAAATCCAGGCGACATCTTAGCCTTCGGTTGAAGAACATTATGGTTGGAGCTTGGTTGGTGACTGCATGTGTCGCATTCCGGTAAGCAAACAAGAAATTATCTACCTTGTGTTGTAGTGGTATGTCATCATTATACATCGCCTTTATTGCCTTTTTAAAGGTCTGAACAAATCTCTCAGCCATCTATTTGTGGCTGGATGATATGGGGCAGATGTGTCATGTTTCACCCCATTATTCCTCAGAAACCTCCAGAAATCCTCGGACACAAACTGTGGCCCATTGTCGGAGCAAATCTGCTCTGGCAAGCCATTCCTGGCGAAGATGGTCCGTAGGACTGCAATAGTTTTCTCCGTGGTGGTGGAGGACATTTTGATGACCTCTGGCCATTTCGAATGGGCATCCACGGCGATTAGAAACATTGAGTCCATAAATGGACCAGCAAAATCAATGTGTACCCGTTGCCATGGAGATGAGGGCCACTCCCATGGGTGTAGCGTGGCCTGTGGTGGAGCGTTTTGGACCTTCTGGCATCCTGTGCATCTCTTGGTCATATCCTCGATTTCTTTATCGATTCCCGGCCACCACACAAACGCCCTGGCTAGGCTTTTCATTTTTACCCCTCCCGTTGTGTCGTCATCACCGGAACGCCCTTCTTTGGGTTAAAAATGGAGACCAGGGGCTGATGATCAGTCAGTAGAGTGAATTTCTGCCCGTGCAGATAGTGATTGAACTTCTTCACCTCCCACACCAGGCTGAGGGCCTCCCTGTCAATCTGGGCGTAGTTACGCTCGGCTGAGGTTAACGAGCGCGACGCAAAGGCTATTGGCCTCTCTGAACCGTCAAGGAATTTGTATGATAGCACCACTCCAATGCCGTAGGGAGATGCATCACATGCCAACCGAAATCGGTAGTGTTGGGTTGTAGTGGGCCAATACTTCTTTTGAAGTGATTAGGCATTTACATTTCTGAAAGGCATGCTTACACTCATCACTCCATTTCCATGTTACTCCAGTTTGCAGCAGGGCGTTCAGTGGGTGCAGAATTGTAGATAAATTCGGCAAGAACTTATGGTAATAGTTCACCAACCGGAGAAACAACCTCAGTTGCGACACATTTTCTGGTGCTGGAGCCTTGACTACAGCCTCAATCTTGTCTGGCGACTTATGCAACCCTTCCTCATCAATCATGTGGCCACAATACGAGATTTGTCTCCTGAAGAACTCGCATTTGGGGCGGTTGGCTCGTAGCCCATATTCCTGCAATCTAGCGAGCACCTGCTCCAGGTTGGCAAGGTGTTCACTGTCATTTTCGCCCGTAACCAGGATGTCGTCCAAATAACACTGGGTCCCCGGGATCCCTTGCAGGACTTGTTCCATCGCCCTCTGCCAAATAGCCGGGGCTGATCCTACCCCGAATACCAGTCGATTGTACTGGGAAAGGCCTTTGTGAGTGTTTATCGTGAGGTATTTCCTGGATGCTTCTTCCACCTCCATTTGTAGATACGCTTGGGCCAGATCAACCTTCGTAAAGCGTTTCCCTCCAGATAGTGAGGCGAAAATATCTTCTATCCGTGGAAGTGGATATTGTTTTGTGTGCAGGACTGGGTTCACAGTTACCTTGAAGTCCCCACAGATGCGAACCTTCTTCAGCTCCCCAGGCATGCTGCTCAATGATTTCTTCATTACAGGAACGATGGGTGTGGCCCACTCGCTCCAGTCCACCTTGGACAGCACACCCGAACGCGCCACACTCTCCAGTTCTGCTTCAACGGCTGGGCGGATCGCGTACGGTATTGGTCTGGCCTTAAAAAATTTCGGGTTTGCGTTATCTTCGATTTTTATCGTTGCCTTTACTCCTTTTAGAGTCCCAAGTCCTTGTTGGAACACCTCTTCGCGTCAGTTAGAATTTTTGACAGTCGTCCAGGTGTGACGTCATCATCCTTTTTGTCAGTCACAGTTAGCGCCTGAATGGAATGCCAATCCAATTGTATTTTTCGGATCCATTCACGTCCCAATAATGGTGGTCCTCCATCTTGTAGTGTATATAGATACAGTTTCTGTGTTTCCTTGCCGTTGTATTTAACTGGCACCCTTATTTTTCCTCTGGGGTAGACTTTTTGCCCCGTGTATGCCTTCAATACAATGGACGTGTCCTTTAAGGGTATGTGTGAGAATAGCCGCTCATAGTCTCGTCGATTCATGACAGTTAGGGCTGATCCTGTATCCAATTCCATCTTCACTTGGGACCCTGCTATCATGAGGGTGACCCAAATGGTTCGGTGATCCTCCTTTGCGATCACATTGTGTAACTTTAGACAACTTAGTCTCCTGCTCCCGGAGTCATTATCACTCTCCTGATCTTCCGAACTACTGTCTGTCATTTTTTTTACTTTCTTGTACTTTTCCTTAGTAGCTCTTGTAGTGTTGGTTTTCTTTCCCGACCTGCAGACTCTTGCTATATGTACCATTTTCCCACATTGCCTGCATACTTTGTCCTTAAACCAGCAGTCCTTCTGATCATGGGTTGTTCTGCCGCAGCGATAGCACTTTTCTGCTCCATACGCCATTTCGTTAGTGCTGTATTCTTGTGGTTTCTGTTGTATTTCTGCAGCTCCCCGTGCTGCTGCTTCGTAGGATACTGCCACGCTGAAAGCCTGTTCTAGCGTCAGGTCCTTTTCCGAAAGTAGTCGCTTCTGGGTTCCTTCACTCTGGAGCCCGCAGACAAACTTATCCCGTAAGGTGTCTGCCAGTCCTGCTCCGAACTGGCAGTGCTTCGATAACTTGCGTAGTTCCGTAAGATAGTCAGCATTGTTCTCATCTTTGTGCTGGTTTCTTTTATGGAACTTGAATCTTTCTGCTATCAGCAGCGGTGTAGGGTTTAGGTGTTTCTGTAAAATATTGACAATCTCTTCAAAACTTTTCTCCATTGGTTTAGCTGGGGTAATTAAATTCCGCAATAGGCCGTACGTTCTCGTGCCCATCAAATTTAATAATACCGATGCCTTCTTTCCATTGGCCACCTCATTGGCATTGCAGTACACTTCAATTCTTTCCACATACGTGGTCCAGTCTTTTACCTCGTTGACGAAAGCAGTGATACTGCCACTCTTCAGCATCTTGGGTGATTTAAAGTGGCGCCTCCCGCGCTTTTTCTTCCTCCCCAATGGAATAAAATGGCACCTCCCGCGCTTTTCCTTCTTCCCCAATGGAATAAAATGGCGCCTCCCGCGCTTTTCCCTCTTCCCCTTGCTGCCACGCTGCTCCTAGCATTCTACAGGGTAATGGCAGTGACCCGCGGCTTCGGCGCGTCTCACTTTTCCTTCCCCTCATTTTATTTTCTCTACGCTGCCCGGTTCTTGAGCACCGACCGCGCCCTGTGCGCTTCACCCGCTCTCTCTCTCTTTCCTCCCGACGACGCTGTGCAGCCCCTTTACAGAGCCGCTCGATCGAGCTCGAGCCCGCCGCAGTCCGGAAGGGTCAGCGCACAACTAGCTACCAGCACGATTTGCTGGAACACCTTGACTGGGGAGCCAAGCCCAGCTCTCCACAGCCTCTTCTGCAATTCTCCGAACACTGATGTATCCTTGGGCGGTTGCCCGCGGTCGACGCCCATTGCTCTGACTTCGACCTCCAAGAAGCTTCTTCTCAGGGAAAGATCCCCGTGAGGTGATGCAGTACTGCAGGTGAGTTCGAACCTGCTCGTCGCCAGTGTAGTGTCCGAGTATCAATAATACACGGACTGCAGGAGAACAATAAAACAGGTATTTACTGAACAGAGGGTAACTCTTTTGTTTGTACCCAAAAAACCCAAATTGGACTGTACACAAAAGTTCAACTAAAACTTAACAAATCAAATTAAAATTTGGTTTTCCGGGTTGATGATGCACTCCAGTCCCCGCGGCGCCCACCGGTCACGGAAATACTCAAGCGCACCGGCGGACACCGCGTGCTCCATCTCCAGGGCCGCCCGGGCGCGAACATGGCCGCGGAAGAGAGGCAGGCAATCCGGCTGGACGACCCCCTCGACCGCCCGCTGCCTGGACCAATTGATGGCTCTTTTAGCCAGGCCCAGGAGCAGGCCCACAAGGAGGTCCTCCAACCTGTCCGCTCCCCTCCGCACCGGGTGACCGTAGATCAAGAGCGTGGGACTGAAGTGCAACCAAAAATCGAGGAGCAGCCCCTTCAAGTAGTGAAAGAGGGGCTGCAACCTCTCACATTCCATATAAACGTGAAACACGGACTCCTCCAGGCCGCAAAAAATGCAGGCGGCCTGGGAGTCCGTGAACCTACTTAAAACCTTATTGCACGGGACCGCTCCGTGCAACACCCTCCAGGCCAAGTCCCCGATGGAACAAGGGAGGACTCCCGCGTAGAGAGCCCTCCATTGGGGACCTCCGCCACCGCCAGTCGGCAAGACACCACGCCAAGGCGTGTCCGGACAGTAGACGAAGATGGCAAAGTGGAGAGTGTGCAGGAGCAGCCCGTACAGGAAACCCCTCCGCACGGAATGAAAAGGCATGGAGGGTATTTCATCGAGACGGCTCAAGTTGTGAGGCGCCGGTTCCCGAGGGGAGTTTCGGGGCCGGGCGCCGATGAGGAATTCTGTCCGAACGGGGGTAAGCTCGGACGGGATCGCCCCACGTGCTTGAGCCGCCTCGATACACCTAGTGGAGTCGGGGCCCAGTGCTGCTTTCACCGATTCGATGGCTTCGACCGCGAGCCGGACGTTGGCCCAGGACAGGCACCGCACCAGCTCCTCGGGCGCCATCCAGCCCGCTCCTCCACCATCGAGCAGGTCCCCGACTCTGGTCACCTTGCCAGGCACAGCCCTGCCCTCCACCAGCCGCCTGAACCCGCGTTCGTGGAGGTGCGGATTCCTGAGCAGCGGCTCCCGAAGGAGAGCCGCCGCTCCTGACGGGGGAGAGCTCCACCTGGAAGCGACGTAGTTACAAACCCATAGTAGTTCCTGGTAGAAGACAGGCAGCTCCTGCAGGCCGGCACGCCTGCCGCCCACTTTCGCAAACAGGAGCTGCGTGTCGTAATTGAGGCTGTGCAGCTGGCGGAAGAAAAACGTCACCAGCGCACACCATCTCGGAGGATTCTCGACGTACAGGTATCTCTGCAGCGTCTGAAGACGGAAAGTCGCAGCCTGGGTGCGAAGGCACACCAGTGCCTGACCGCCCTCCCTAAGCGGGAGACACAGAACCGTGGCAGAGACCCAATGCTTCCTTTTGTCCCAGAAGAAGTCGACGAGCTTCATCTGCATCTTGGCGACAAACGCAGGGGGAGGGATCAAAGTGACCAACCGGTACCACAACATGGCGGCCACCAGCTGGTTTATGACCAGCGCTCGACCCCTGTAGGACAACACTTGGAGCAGTCCTGTCCAGCGTCCTAGGCGAGCGGTGACTTTGGCCTCCAGCTCTTGCCAGTTCACCAGCCAGGCGTCCTCGGCAGGGCTAAGGTAGACTCCCAAATAGAGGAGGTGCGTGGTGCTCCAGGCGAAAGGCCTGAACTCCTCTGGCAGGGAGTCCACCCGCCACTGACCCACCAGGAGTCCGGAACATTTCTCCCAGTTGATCTTGGCGGAGGATGCGTCCGAGTAAATCTGCTGGCATTCCCGTATCCTCCGCAAGTCAGCCTGATCCATGACCGTGAGGAGCACGTCATCGGCATAAGCCGAGAGGACCACCTCCACGCCTGGCCCTTGCAGAGCCAGTCCCGTCAACCTCTTCCGCAAGAGGCGCAGGAATGGCTCCACGCAAACGGCATATAACTGACCGGACATGGGGCATCCCTGACGCACCCCCATCCCGAAGCGAAGGGGCGCCGTCAAGGACCCGTTAACTTTAATCAGACACTCCGCGGCGGCGTACAGAAGTCGGATCCGGGCGACGAAATGCGTACCGAGCCCGAATGCGCGCAGAGTCCCGAAGAGATACTCGTGATCCACCCTCTCGAACGGCTTCTCCTGATCCAGGGAAAGGAAGGCGACCGACAGACCAGCCCTCTGGGAGTGGTGGACCAGGTCCCGGACCAGATGGATGTTATCGTGGATGGTCCAGCCCGGGACCGTGTAGGACTGGTCGGGGTATATCATGTAGGCCAGCACGGTGCTAAGGCGAGCAGACATGGCCCTGGCAAAGATTTTATAGCCCGTGCTGAGGAGGGAGACCAGGTGCCAGTTCTTAAGGAGGCGGAGATCGCCCTTCTTAGGCAGCAGGACAATGACCGCCCTGCGCCAAGAGAGGGGCATCTCCCCGGTCGCCAAACTCTCCCCCAGGACCCGCGCGTAATCACCCCCCAAGACGTCCCAGAATGTCCTGTGGAACTCCACGGTCAGCCCGTCCAGCCCCGGGGACTTTCCCCTAGAGAGCTGGTGGAGGGTGCCTGTCAGCTCCAGCAGGCTTAGCGGAGCGTCCAATTTTTCAGCGCCCTCTGGGCTGACCTTCGGCAGGTCCTCCCACAAAACTCTGCGCGCATCCTCGCTGGACGGATCCGGAGAGAAAAGAGCCCCGTAGTAGGCGCGGGTCTCCACGCTGATTCCCTCCGGATCCGAGACCAGAGATCCGTCGTCGGCCAACAGCCCCAAGAGCTGCTTACGGACCCCCCGTCTTTTTTCCAGCGAGTAGAAGAAGGGGGAGCCGCGGTCCAGGTCCCGCAGGAGCTGGAACCGCGACCTCACGTACGCGCCTCGGGACCCGATGAGCTGCAGGTCCTTCAGCACACCCTTCTTCTCATCGTACGCATTCCGCAGGGCCGGGTCCTCGACGACCTGACCGAGACGGGACTCCAGGTCGAGCACCTCCTTCTCCAACCGCCCGACCCGGGCCTCCCGCCTCTTCGCGTACTCCTGACAGAAGAGACGGATGTGAGCCTTGCCCACGTCCCACCATAGCCTCAAGGAGGGGAAACCCCCCCGCTTACTTCTCCAGTCGGCCCAGAACCGACAAAATGAATCCCGGAACCGCGCATCCTCCAGCAGCAGGTTGTTAAAATGCCAGTACGCGGACCCCCCCCCGCGCGCGCAGCGGAGTGAGCTCCGCCCACACCAGGTGTTGGTCCGTGCACGGCACCGGCCGCATGGAAGCCGCCGGAACGCAGGAGACATACGCCCGGGAAATGTAGAGGCGGTCGATTCTGGACCTTCCTCCCCCAGACCTCACGCTAGTGAAGGCACTGGAGTCGGGGTGGAGATTTCGCCAGACGTCCACCAAGTCGAAGGACCCGACCAGGTCCCTCAATTTCTCCATCGCCGCCGGGCTTCGCGGGGGACCCGAACGGTCCCTCACCTCGAGGGTGCAGTTAAAATCACCCCCGAGGATGACGCACTCGCCCGCGTCGACGGAGCCTAAAAGAGCAGACACTTCTTCGAAGAAGCGCACTTGCTGCGCACCGGTCTGAGGGGCGTACACGTTCACTAGACGGAGCGGCACGCCCCCCAGGCGAACAGTGACCTGGAGCAAGCGGCCCGGCACGTGCTCCTTGACCCCCAAGATCTCCAGCTGAAAAATGCGGGGCCAGCAAGATAGCCACCCCGCTACAATTGTTGGAGAGGTGACTCATGCTGACCCCTCCTTGCCACTCCAGGAGCCACCTCGCTTCGTCTCCCGGAACGGTGTGGGTTTCTTGCAGGAAACACACCGCATACTTCCCGTCCCGAAGGACCGAGAAGTTATTGAATCTGCGGCGCGCCTCCCTGCTGCCGTTGATGTTGAGGCTGGCTAGGGTTATCTTCATGTCAGAAGCATAGTGCAACCTCTACCTACAACTAACGGGGGGAGGAAGCGCAGCCGCTGATCAGCCGCCACTTCCTCAGCAGCCCAGTGAGAAACGTTCTGAGCCGATGCAGCTCGAGCGGGTTCACACCCTCATCCGCGCCCATGATCTTCTTAACGGCGGCGCGGACGGATACGATGAGCAGCGCCAGCTCCGGCCACCTGTCGAGGGCCAGCCGGACCTTATTGCACCGACCCAGGCACGTGGCCATAAAATCCCAGAGTTCCCTTACGGGAATGAGGGGAGACTTGGCAAGGGGCACGAGGTCATCCATTGCCTCATCGGCGCTGGAGTCCGAATCGTCCTCCGTGCCCATCACCGAGTCCCCATCCTCCTCCAGGGGGTCGTCACCAGCGGCCGACCCGTCCGCTGCGCAGTGCGCAGCGAACGGCTTGGCCGCACCAGCCAGCCCCGCTTCCGCCCGGAACCCACCCCCAGGATCGGTGGCAGAGGATTCCTCCCTGGGCTCCTCTAGGGGTGCTGGGCCAGAAGACGACGGCGGTTCAGAGCTCCCCTCCGCCCCAGATGCCGGAACGACCGGAGAAACCGGGGAGAGAACAATTCCCCGCTCCTCCAGTACATCCGGCACCAGAGACGCAGCCAGGGGGCCATCCTCCTCCCCGCCACCAACCTCCGACCCAGCGGCTGGGGTGTTTTGAATTAAAACCTCTACCAGGACGAGCAGCCCCTGGGAGATGTCCGGGTCGCATTGGGTGAGCTCATTATCCTCGAGCTCGCCTGACCCAGACCCCAGGCTGGCCGACCCGGCGAGGGGTAACGGCACCGATAGAATGTCAATTTCCACCGCGGGTTGTTCCGCGACCCCCCCCACGGGCAGGGTCTCGTCCCCATCCCCTGGAGGCACACGCCGGACAGACACATCTGCCTCAGCCTCCCGAGGGACAGGCGACCCCTGCCGATCGCTGGTGATGATGACAACGGGGGGTGGGGGCGCAGTACCCGCGGCGGGCGACGACTCCCCCTGCTCGGAGGAACCTTCCTCCTCCCGGTCCTCCTCCTCTTCCAGGGGGTCGCGCCTTCTTTTTAGCAAGGAGGGAGTGAGGGAGACCTCCATGTCTGCAGAGGCCTCCTCCTCAGCTCCCTCCAGCGAAGCAGGTTTGTCGGGCTCCTCGGGCCCAAGCCCAGCCGCAGGTAATGGCGTTTCCACTACGGCGGTTGCGGCCACAGGCTCGGGCACGAGGCCCCTCCCACTCGCGTCTGCCCCGACCAAATCCGCGAGGAGCGTGGGTGACAGGGGCTCTAAGTTTAGGGGCTGGCCATCCACGGGGGGCCCGCCCTGAGGTGTTTTGATTTTCGCCAAGCCTTCCTTCCGCCCAGACGCGCTCCCTCCCCCCCGCCCGAGGCCCTGATGGCATCGGCCTCCGACCACGCATCAGTGGCTCCCGATGCGCGGACAGAACCGGGGGGAGGAGCGGTGGCGGCGCCAGCCTCGGCCATGGCAGACGATCTGGCGGCCTTGGAGGCAGGGCAGTTTTTTCTGATGTGCCCCACCTCCTTGCAGGTGGGGCACCGTGCACCGTCCGACGTCCAGAAGACGCGATAGGCGGTCCCCTCGTGGAAGACGGCGAAAGCCCCATCGGTGTCCTCCTCCCACGCCAGCTGGATAAACAGCTGGCGCTGGAAGGAGAAGATGTGGCGAAGGCTGGCTTCCTGGAAGCCGAGCGGGATGGGTGTAATCCCCGACCTCACCTCCCCGAGTTGGCGTAAGTGGGGGAGGAGGAGCTCACCAGGAACAAAGGGCGGGACATTCAAAATAACCACCCTCTGCGTGGTGGCCTCGAGGGGGTCCACCGGCAGGAAGGTCCCGCCCACGATGAGCCCCTTGGTGATGGCCAGGGACACCGCCCGCTCCGACCCCAGGAAGAACACAGCCTTCCCATACATTTTTGAGGCCGCTACGATGGCTGAGGGGCCGACAACCACAGCCATGGCTTTAACGCAGGCCTCAATGGTCATAGTGGGGTGAGTGTCGCTCTTCACCCCAAGCTTTTTGGTTATTAGTCTAAAAGGTGACGAGGCAGCAGAAGCAGCGGGAGCAGCTGTGGCTGCCACTCCTGCATAAGTCCTGGCTGGCCCCGCCACCGGCGATGAAGCAGACACCATTATGGGGTGGTTTTTTAAAAAGAGCCACACCCACCCCAAGTCACAGGCCTGAAGGTGTTAATGGCCTCGGGTTAAAAGTCCTCCCTTGAGCAGAGGGTGCTGTTAAATTGAAGGCACACCTCTCCCCCTATTGATTGGAATTGGGAGAGGGGCCTTCTCCCCTCTGCTCAAGTGGCAATTAATAAAATGATTAGTAGATGTGCCTCTTGAGAGAGAGAGCAGAGAGAGACACAAAGAGAGAGAGAGAGGGGGGTGGGAAGGAGGGAGGCCGCAAAGGCAAGGTCGCCACTCAGGATGGCGGGTGGGTGGGTGTTGGCAGGGGTGCACTCTCCTGATGGAAATTTAAAGTCTCTGATAGTGGTGGTCTTCTGGCAGGGGGAGAAGATGTCTTCACCTGGGAAAGCAGGAGATGCCCAGGCTCAGTCCTGCACCAGGTCTTAACGATGTAATTAATGGAATTAACCACTTCACCTAGGCAGCTCCAGCTATCCCAGGTCAGGCAATAGAAGGGATGCTTATTAGTGGTGTGTGTGGCCTAGTTTTTGGCAAGAGCCACACACACAGCCACCCCTTGATGTTCTGGCCTTGTTTCATCTTTTCTCCCCCCACCTAAAATACAAAGTCTTTTGGAGAGTGCCCCAAATAACACCCACCTGTAGATATTTTGAAAGATGATATTCCTCCCTCCTTCCGAACAGTTGGTGTTGGTTGATGGTGGTTTCTCTCCCCTCTCTCCCTCTCCTGAAGTGGAGGCCAATTTGGGGAGGCAGTAATGGGAAAAGCCTCTCCCCTGGTTGGTGTTGTTGCTGGCCTCCCTTCTCCTGCTCCTCCTCTGTCCTCTCTCTCCAGGCACCTCAGTTGCTGTGATGATGGTGGAGGTGGAGGTGGTGGTGGTCCAGCATTCTCCTCCTCTGCCTGGCCAGGGGACCACCACTTTAGTCCACTCTCCTAGTCTGGCTGCTCCCTCTGCTTGTGCTTGCAGCTGCACAGCCAGCAATGTTGCGAATGAGGAACAGAGGGTAAACTTAAGACTGACGTACAGAAGCCTGCTATGGCTTTTTATACAGGTGTGGTCACTGCCGGTACTGCAGTATAAATCAGTTCTTCTCTTAAAGGTACATACACAACAGCTACGGCAGAACAACACACGACCAGAAGGATTGTTGGTTCAAGGACAAGTGTGCAGACAGTGTGGAAAAGTAGGACAAAAAGGTACATAAGGTGATGGACAGTAGTTCAGACGAACAGAAAGGTGATACAGGCTCCGGAAGCAAGGAGCTGGGTTGTCCGAAACTACATAAGGTAACCAAAATGGAGGATCACCAGGCTATCTGGGTCACACTCAAGATAGATGGAGTCCAAGTGAAAATGGAATTGGACACTGGATCAGCCCTAACAGTCATAAACCAAAGGGACTACAAGCGGCTATTTTCACATATACCCTTGAAAGCTACAGAGATTGTCTTGAAGACGTACACGGGGCAAAAATTCTACCCCAAAGGAAAAATAAGGGTGAAAGTGATATACAAAGGCCAGTAAATACCTAAAATGGACCTATATGTATTGCCAGATGGAGGACCACCACTACTAGGACGTGAATGGATCCGGAAGATACAATTAGATTGGCATTCCATACAGGCACTGATGGTTGAGGCCAAAAAGGATGACGACGTCACACCTGGTCGACTGTCAAAAATGCTAACTGATGCACAAGAAGTGTTCCAGGAGGGACTCGGAACACTAAAAGGCATAACAGCAATGATTAAAATAGAGGAAAATGCAAGCCCAAAGTTTTTTAAGGCCAGACCGGTGCCTTATGCGATCCGACCAGCCGTCGAAACAGAGCTGGAAGGGTTGGAACATTCAGGAGTACTGTCCAAAGTAGACTGGAGCGAGTGGGCTACACCCATCGTTCCTTTAATGAAGAGGTCGTTGAGTAATACGCCTGGGGAACTAAAGAAGGTCCGCATCTGTGGGGATTTTAAGGTGACAGTGAACCCAGTCCTTCACACGGTACAATATCCGCTTCCACGGATTGAGGATACTTTCGCCTCGCTATCTGGAGGTAAATGCTTCACCAAAATTGATCTGGCCCAGGCGTACTTGCAAATGGAGGTAGAAGAAACCTCGAAACAATGCCTCACGATCAACACTCATAAAGGTCTCTACCAATACAACCGGCTGGTGTTTGGGGTAGCATCGGCTTCGGCTATTTGGCAAAGGGCAATGGATCAAGCCCTGCAAGGGATTCCAGGGACCCAGTGTTATTTGGACGACATTCTGGTCATGGGCGAAAATGACAGTGATCACCTCGCCAATCTGGAGAAGGTGCACACTAGATTAAAGGAATATGGGCTACAAGCTAATCGCCACAAGTGCGAGTTTTTCCAGAAGCAGATCTCGTATTGTGGCCACGTTATTGATGAAGAGGGGTTACCTAAGTCCCCTGAAAAGATTGAGGCAGTAGTCAAGGCTCCAGCACCGGAAGACGTGTCACAACTGAGGTCGTTCCTTGGGCTGGTGAACTACTACCAGAAGTTCTTACCAAATTTGTCTACAGTATTACACCCACTGAACACCCTACTGCAAACGAGGGTACCATGGAAGTGGAATGACGAATGTAAACGAGCTTTCCAGAAGTGCAAAGAATTGATCACATCAAAAGAGGTGTTGGCCCATTTCAACCCAGCACTACCAATTCGGTTGGCATGTGATGCATCACCCTATGGTATTGGAGCGGTGCTGTCGCACAAATTCCCAGACAGGTTGGAGAGGCCAGTAGCCTTTGCGTCTCGGTCACTAACCTCAGCCGAGCGCAACTACGCCCAGATCGACAGGGAGGCCCTCAGCCTAATAAGTTGAGTAAAAAAATTCAACCACTATCTGCATGGGCAGAAGTTCACTTTGCTGACTGACCACCAACCACTTGTCTCCATCTTTAATCCAAAGAAGGGCGTTCCGGTGATGACTGCAAAACAGTTACAAAGATGGTCCCTTTTTCTAGGGGTGAACCAATATGAAATAGAAATAAAGGCACGAAACAGCATGGAAACGCTGATGGGCTATCACACTTGCCATTGCCTAATGTGGAGGAAGCACCAGCAGTGGACCCTATCGAGATATTTTATTCGTCAATAATTGAACGATTGCCAGTAACTAACGCGGATATAGAGAAGGAGACCCACAATGATCTGACTCTGTCTCGGTTATATGATTTGACGGTGAGGGGATGGCCAGCACATGGCGACTCACTGTTGCCAGCATTCTCATCCAGAAGAGAACAGCTGTCAGTATGCCAGGGGACAGTGATGTGTGGATCCCGAGTGGTAATTCCACCCAAGTTAAGGGAGAGAGTGCTAAATGAGCTTCACGAAGGTCATCTGGGAGGGGTGAAAATGAAAAGCCTTGCTAGGGCTTATGTGTGGTGGCCGGGGATTGATCAACAAATCGAGGACCTAACCAAGAGCTGCTCAGGATGCCAGAAGGTCCAAAATGCACCACCACATGCCCCTCTACACCCATGGGAGTGGCCCTCCTCTCCATGGCAACGGGTGCATATTGATTTTGCTGGTCTATTCATGGACTCAATGTTCTTAATAGCCGTGGATGCGCACTCGAAATGGCCTGAGGTGATAAAAATGTCCTCAACCACTACAGAGAAAACGATTGCAGTCCTGCGGACCATATTTGCCAGGAATGGCTTGCCAGAGCAGATTTGCTCTGATAATGGACCACAGTTTATGTCCAAAGAGTTTCGGAAATTTATGAGAAGGAATGGGGTAAGGCATTACACATCCGCCCCGTATCATCCAGCCACAAATGGATTGGCTGAGAGGTTCGTACAAACCTTTAAAAAGGCGATAAAGGCCATGTGCGATGATGAAATTCCACTACAGCATAAGGTGGTCAATTTCCTGTTAGCCTACAGAAATTCAACACATGCAGTTACCAACCAGACCCCGGCCATGATGTTCTTTAACCGAAGGTTGAGATCTCGTCTGGATTTGCTCAGACCAAATGTGCGAAGAAATGTTGAGGATAAACAATTCCAGCACATCAATGAGAAGCCGACAAGGAGCTTCAATGTAGGGCAACCAGTCTTGGCCCGTGACTACCGAACAGAGAAATGGCAACCCAGAACGATATGCACACGGCAGGGGCCATTAATGTACACAGTGGATGTCGGGGAGAACATTGTGAGATGCCACGTCGACCAGATCTTAGCGTCACAGGAACGAGTCAACCCCATGTCGCGCGTACCTGGGGATGAACCCGACATACCGGTAGTACCTACATCAGAAACAGTAGCAGTGGAAACTGATGAACTAACCGATGAAAGGGGGCCAGAATTGCCTCCGCACCTAGAACAAGAACCTCAGGAAAGGCACTATCCAGAAAGGATCAGGAAGCCGCCCTAAAGACTGAATCTATAAATGGACTATTTCTGTTTAATGTGCATGTTAAAGTGTTAATTGTTATTTGCATATTATGGGTACTGCTAATCTAAAAGGGGAGGAATTGCAGTGTATGTGCCTTTAAGACAGAACTACTTTTACAACTCCTGTATACTGTAGTACCGGCAGTGACCACACCTGTATATAAGCCTTGAGCATGCCTCTGTACTGCCAGTCTTGAGACTACCCTACTCCAGTAAACACCTGTTGATTGTTAAGTTACAGCCTCCGTGTAGTTATTGGAAAACATCCTACTTTAAGAATCATGGATCTAACACCTGCCTCTCGTTCTCGTGCCTCGTGGAAGTGGGAAGACACGTTGGGGGACAAATGGCCTAGTTATAAGCTGGCGTTTGATGCATGGACAGTAATAGCCCAATTAAGAATAAACTGCTGTTCGAAGCTCGGATAGGAAAATCATTAACGGTGACAACAGCCAACCGAACCCCAACCACAGTAATACCGTCGGCGACCGCCCGAAGAAGACCCATCACGACAAAGTACTCAACGAAGACGTTAACGGAGAAAAAGGAGGGTGCTTCACACAAACAACTTCATCACCGCGCCCTGTGACCACGTGACGATGACAAACCCCAAAGGACAAAAAGAGTGAACCTCAAAGCCCACAGCCAGTTAAATCAACAGGTTTCGAATTGGTGAGCATGAATTTCTGGCCCCTCATAGCTTAATCTAGTTAGGTATTGGGGGTGGGATAAGGATAAGGGGATTTTCATGTATTTGTTTCCCTCGATGTACCGTGTGTTCCCTATTCCCATATAAGTGTAATTGTTTATGCCTGTAACTATATCAGTAATTCTCAGTAAAATTGTGTTTTATTCTGCCTTTTAATAAAATTTTGTTTTTTCTTGCACCAAACCACTTGTCTACTCGATTTTCTGTATCGCCGCCTGTATCTAAATCTGGTGTCTAGAACCCAGGGGTGTGGGAGCGATTCAAACCGCTCAGAGACAGTCAGAGGTGAAGCTGACTGGGCACATGCCACCCCCTACAATTCCTAGAATTTAGAAGGTTAAGGGGTGATCTGATCGAAGTTTTCAAGATATTAAGGGGAACAGATAGGGTAGACAAAGAGAAACTATTTCAACTGGTTGGGGATTCTAGGACTAGGAGGCATAGTCTAAAAATTAGAGCCAGACCTTTCAGGAGTGAAATTAGGAAACACTTCTACACACAAAGGGTGGTAGAAGTTTGGAACGCACTTCCACAAATGACAATTGATGCTACATCAATTGTTAATTTTAAATCGGTGATTGATAAATTTCTGTTAACCAGAGGTTTTAGGGGATATGGCCCAAAGGCAGGTATATGGAGTTAGATCGCAGATCAGCCATAATCTCACTGAATGACGGAATAGGCTCAAGGGGCTGAATGGCTTACTCCTGTTCCTATGTTCCAATGTTCCTATAAGAGACAGAAACCTGGTGCACAGCAGGATATAAAACTTACATATAGAGAATGTGGCAATACTGCAGAACATGGACGACAAGGATGGCAGTCAAAGAAATGAGCAATAAACTTCAGTGAGCAAATTAAATGACCTTAACTGAGCAGCCAAGGTTAGCTACCTGCTCTCTCTGACCCTTCCTTGCAGTATCTTTATATGTGTGGAGCTCCTTCATTCAATATTCTCATGGTGCCAGAAGAGTCAGAGGTGATAGTAAGATCTGACAACAGAGGTTTTGCAGAGGTCAGCCCCTGTTTTTATTTTCTTCCAAGCATTTAGGTTCTCTTGAGGCATTGCTATTGGTTGCACATTATTTAATTTTCCACCAACAATATGGATACCAACTTGTTTCCCAGCTGAACTCCTATATATTACATGTTTACATGAAGATGAGGATAAATGAAATGATGCCAGGTCGTTCAGGCTGCACTGATACCTGCACACCCATATCTGCAGACAGAGGCAAACAGAGTTCACTTTCCAGACAAGCTTCTATATTCAAAGGAAGTTGGAGCAGGAGACCGAATGGGACTACTAAGTCGTGTGAGTGCTCCACTTATTGTAATGTTGGATGTTTCCTTGCAAGCACTTCACTCGAGGTATGAAATGCAGTCAATGGCAGTACAAGGGAGGCATACCAGGGTGATCCACAGCCAGCATAGCCTGATAGGCCAGACCCGCCCAGATACCTTCACTTATTTCTGTAGGCCCTGACACATGTGCCTAGTAATGATTGTGGGAAATGTCTTCACAGCATCAGCAGAGAGCCAGCTGCAGAACTCTGCTGATGCTGTTTGCAGTAGGCACTGGCACATCCACTGACAGTAATGGTTGTGATCTAAAAATTGACTCCACCTCCTTGCTGGCATGCTGCAATGTTGACCTATAGGAGCGGTGTCTTTGAATCACATAGAGAACAACCCTCCTCGCAACAATCTCACACAGCACCACTTTCAATTTAGGCATCAAACAGGGGTCAGATGCTGGCCTATATCTGCCACTTGCCTGCAGATTCATGTCTTCATTTTGGGTTTATTTGCCGTCATCTTTGCCTGCCTCTTCCTCAACCCTGCCATTTCAGTCTTAGGAATGCTGTTCAGTTGATATGTCTTTTGAGGAATTCCAAAGTCATTCAGAATTTTTGTCTCCTTATTTTGACACTCTGCTTTAATTTCCCCATCTTTTTAAATTTCACTTTCATACAGTTTTCCACTCCTACCACTAAGGTGCTCATATCTGCAACTGAAGTTATGCTCTAACCTAGGAAAATTCAGTGCAAACAATTCACTTCCATTTATGTCTTTCCAAAAGCTGCCAACTGTCACTTTGGTGTAAACTGCACCATTAAAATAAATTCTAGGCTCATCACAGAGTTATGTCAAAATTACCCTTACATTTGAGAAAACAAGTCTGGTCTGCAAAAGAAAACCAGAAATTGGCTGACACCAAATTGTAGCACATAAAAGAACTGACCCTTTTTTGGCTGAGAAATACTAACAGAATGAGTCATTATGGTGAAGAACAGATATTATAATATTTTAGTCAAATTCAGGAAGTCTGGCATAATTGACAAGCCTTTCATGAGTGCTATGGGTATTGAAGCCAAGTTGTAGGCACCACACTATGTTGATAAGTCACTTTTTGTGTATTGAACTTCAAGTACCTTTGAGACTGTATCATCATCATCATCATAGGTATATAAAAGTACATAACATCAAAGCCATTGCTATGAGCCACTGTCAAAAACATACCACATAAAAGAAAGACTAGCACTTTTCACACCTGGTCTGAAAGCACTTTATAGCTAATGAAGTACTTTTTTTGAAGTGTATTCACTGTTGTACTGTAGGAAACAACATGAGGGGTTGTTTTACAAATTCACAGATCCATCATGGAACTGAACCAGACTGGCTCTTTGAGACATCGGCCCGGAATTTGCGACTAGCAGCGAATCAAAAGTGTTCGCTGCTGGCCCTGAAGAATGCTCCACACAGGGATCTCGCAATCCCTGTGTCGAGAACTTTGCATTTTCTGACCTTGAATTCAATTCAACGGAACTTAATGGGAACCTCCTTGTGTGAACTGCTGTGATGTCAACAGGCTGATCAAGCTGCCAATCAAAAGACAGAATTCCCAGAGACAGCAAACTAGGAAATGGGTAAGCCCTTAAAATTCTAACTTTTTTAAATAGATTGAGAGAGCATAAGAAAGATTGGGGTTCTCACATGGGGAAAAGGCAAACCTGAAATAAAGATGCAAAATCTTTTTTTAAAAAGTTATATTTTTTTGAAAAGTTTCCTAAAAATTTTATTTTTTATTAAAATGGACAAATTTCACACTGCACAAAATTAAAATTAGTTTTCCAGGCCCTTAACATTTCTTTAGCAGTCAATACATTGTTAAAACTTCAGTTACACCCAATCCCTTTGAGTCTAACCATTAGTGGGGAATTTTACAGCGTACTTACTGCGAAAGAGCTGAAGTTTTTGTCGGTTTCAATGATTTACGAGATTTCACTGATTGTCAGCTCTGTTGGTAGGTGGGGAGGGGCAGCGGCTACACTGCAGCCAGTTTCGGAGCTGTTATTGACAGACCACAACTTCGGGATTTCTGTCAAATCCCGAAGTTGCAGTCAGTTTCAAAGGCGGTATGAGTACACCGCCATACTGACCGCAAATTCAGGGCCAATATGTGGACGTGATAAGTCACTATATAAATGCAAGTTCATTCAAATAGACAGGAAATCACAGGAGGCAATGCATCCACATTCCTGGGGCTGGAATTTTACCGGCACTAAGAGGGCGGGTTTGGAGGCGGGTCCGCTGTCAAAATCAAAAAGATTGATAGCGGACCAGTACCCCGCTCTGACCCGCCTCAGAATCACAGAATCACAGAAACCCCACAATGCAGATAGAGGCCATTTCGGCCCATCGAGCCTGCACCGACAAATATCCCACCCGATCCCCGTAACCCCTACACCAACACATATCCCACCCTATCCCCGTAACCCCACGTATTTAATCCCCCTAACACTAAGGGTCAATTTATCATAGCCAATCAACCTAACCCGCACATCTTTGGACTGTGGGAGGAAACCGGAGCACCCGGAGGAAACCCACGCAAACACGGGGAGAATGTGCAAACTCCACACAGACAGTCACCCGAGGCCGGATTCGAACCCAGGTCCCTGGCGCTGTGAGGCAACAGTGCTAACCACTATGCCACCGTGCACCCCTTGTCAGTTTCCCTAGTGCCGTTTCTGCCTGCGCTTTGCAGACACGGCACTAAGCGTCATTCAATTGTGCTTGTTAGGAGGGTGTTTAAAGTAATTAGAACACCATTTTACCAGTTCCAAAGCATTTTGCCAAGTTTTCCACGAGGATCCCGTCGCTCGGGGATCACACCAGGTAAGTATGTCGGGTTCTGAACAACTCTACATTTCTTTCATTAGGTGACAGTTGCAAAAGTGGTTTAAAACCTGCCATTTTACAGCTGGTCACTTTCGAAAGAAGCTTGAGCCTTCAGTGTTTAGAACCCACTTTTGAGCTTTATGCACTTTTGAAGTGTTTGGAGTAATCTTTCTATCCACTGTCACCTCCTTGGAACAACCTATCTCAACACTGACAGATTACTTATGTCACCTCAACCTCACCTGCCATCTATTCCTTCATCATCGGTGCCCTTTATACTCTCTCCCCTTAGTCCTCAGATTCCCAAAACGATCAGCCCCAACACCAGCATCACCGGGCACACCAGCAGCACCAACATCAACACCAGTCTTCTTCGCAATCAACTGATGCTGCACTGGACATAGGGCATCATCACCTGTGCACATTGCTGCCCGGGAGGCCAGGGATGGACTCACCAAGTCCAGATTAGCTTCACTTAACACTGTACCCCCTGGCTGCCACAGGATGCACCAGGTTGGCACCACCCCACACCAGCACCATAACGCATCTCTACAATGTCCAAGCCATTCCTTTCACACTCATCACCATTGGGAGGAGGGGGAGGAGATGTTATATCTCACCATTCACAGCAACTCACTAAGACACTTTCAAAGGTGCACACAAATCTGTCCAAGAACATAAATTGTTGAAAATAAAGATTTCACTGTATGACAGCACATTTCCAGAAACTTCACATGAACATTGGCTAAACCACCCATGTCCCTACCCTTGTGTGTTGTTAGTTGGTATGCTTGCAGTAGGATGAGGGTGAGTGTGAGGTTGGCTAGTGACATGGGGAAGTGATACTGTAGATAAAGAGGGATAGGTGGAGGTACAAAGTAAGTTGGTGTGAGTAAAGGTGTGCAGGAATAGGACAGGGAAGGCAGGCAGAGTGATGGGGATGTGATGAGTGGCGCAGCAGGATGAGGTTGAGTATGGCATGGCAGTAACGTTTCGTGATCTACTGAGATCATTGAAAGGTTTGCGCCACTGCAGCCTTGTCCTCCTGAAAACACCCCTGCTTGTGTCCTCCTGTGCAATGTGCAACCAGGCTGCGTTGGTGTCCTGGGGAGGTCTCTTTCACCCATTGGAAGGAAACCTCCCTGTGTGCTGTGACTCCCTCCATAAGCAGATAGAGGAAGTCATGGGAGAGCCTGGGTGCAGCCATGCACCTTTGTGCAGTGCTTGTCAGTGTTTGCAGCACCTCAATGCTGCAGAACACTGACAGCACAACTGTTAAAATCAATTTGGACATGGCCCCTTTAAGGAAACCGACTGATAACGTGTCATCAAATGACATCATTAGACCCGCTTCCTATTAATTGGCCGGGAACCTCGCATGGTGGGCTTAACAAGGCCCATCATCGGAATATTTTGTTGGAGGCCGGGATCGAGACAGATACGAGGTCCCCACATGCCACCAATGTCGCCTGTCCCGGACCAGCCGAGGTTGGAAAAATCCAGCCCCTGATGTGTGGTCCTGATAGACTAAACACTGTGCTAAGGGTGCAATTTCATGTTGTTCCTTTGGTAACATCCTGAGCTTTTGTTTTAGAATACATTTGTTCAAAAATGTTATGTCCAGGAAGAATTACACACTTCCTCTCCTTTGATTAAAGTTAAACAAACTTGAAATTATATTAAATTGGTTACTTCTGAGGCTACAATGTTCATAATAATAAAAACTCTCGGACTGTACCTAAGAAAATTATACTCATGAAGAACATCCAAATACCTTCAAAATGATTGAGGTAATCTTACTAAAAAAAATCTGTCTCAAACATTTATTCTGATATATTGGCCCAGATATTCCGATCTCTACAGGTGGGTACGCCCTGTGTACCCATCTGTAGGGACATCGGAAATGCCGGTTTCAGGCATGCTCAGCGCATGCACTGAAAACCGGTATTTCTGACCTGTCAAGAATGCTCTTGACAGATCCTCTGGCTGCACTGGAGTAGGGCCTCTGCGGGCGGATAGTTCCGCTTTTTGGAGACCCTCCGCCCGCAGAAAACCCTTGCAATTCTTACGCCTGGTAAAAGCAGGCGTAAGGCCTGCTTTTACCAGGATAAGAGTTGAAAAAAAGTTTTTAAAAATTATTTTTGCACTGATTTAACATTTAAAAATACTTTTAAAAAAGCTACGTTTATTTTTAGCCCAGCAAAAAACTTTAATTATTTTTATCAAAAGATTAAATTTTTGCTTAAAATATTTAATTTATTGTAATTTCAAGTCATTTTAAAAATGTGATTTAAAAAAAAAATTATTTAAAGTTTTACTATGTTTTTGGGGTGATCTCCATTCATATATTTGACAGGTCTTCCTGTCAAGTGTATGAAGGGAGATTTGCTTCTTTGATTGGCTCCCTATGGCCCACGTGATCCCAGGGATGCTGCGAACTACCTGCGCCTCTGGGGTATGTGGGCCCTACGCACTTGGGGGGAGAATTGGGTAGCTGCGCCCCTGAAGTTGATTGCGGCGCTAAATCAGGTGCTGAACGATAGTCTTAAGGTGCTAACCCGGCGGCGTGTTGCAATTTCTCCACGGGCGGGCGCAGCGCAGGTGCTGTCAATGATTGATTTCAGCCAGACACGCTGGCGCCGGCCAGCTCTTAAAGGGGCGGATCGATTATCATCCGCAGCCCACCCTGCGCCTCGTAGGCTTCAAACTTGGCGGTAACCTACCTGTGGCGTCGACAACAGCATCAATATGGAGAGGGCCAGGGAGAGAGCGCAGCGCTTCAGCGAGGGGGCATTGGATGCTCTGGTTGGCGCGGTGGAGTGCAGGCGATCTGTGCTCTACCCAGAGAATGGCAGGAGGCCTCAACACAGCGACTATTGCAGAGCTTGGAGGGAGGTTTCCCACAGAGTCACCTCCAGCAGCATGGTTCCCAGGACTCCTGTGCAATGCAGGAAGAAGTTCAACGACCTCACTCGGGCTGGCAGGGTGAGTGCCTTTTTCAGAATCATCTTCATCCCTCCATCTGCACCTCACTTTATGGCCAGAGGGTGTGCAAAGCCACAATGGCCAGCTGTCATCCAGCACCCATGGCCCTTTCTGGAAACACACACACACATTCAGCTCTGTGCATTATGTAAGGGCTAATCAACCATGGGAGGCATGTCATGCCAGATCAGGGCAGCATAATGTAAGGGCTAATTGACCATGGGAGGCATGTCATGCCAGATCAGGGCAGCATAATGTAAGGGCTAATTGACCATGGGAGACATGTCATGCCAGATCACAGCTGCACGTTTCATCACACCTCGTCCTTTCTCTTGCAGGCCAAGCTGGCAAATAATAGAAGGCAGCAGCATCGGGCCGGAGGAGGCCGGCCTCACCTGCAGACCCTTACAGACCTGGAGGAGCGAGTCCACCAGATTGTGGCAAGCTGGATGATTGGCCCCGTCGCCTCTGGAGATGCCAACCCCATTGTGGACAGCAATGGTAAGGTCATGACCTTTTTGACCTCTCTCCTTCCACTTGTTCCCCACACCAGCATGCTTTTTCATTCTCGAGCCAACTCAGAGCATTGCAGCACTCATGCATCCCTTGCTGCCACCCTGTCCTTTCGCTAAAGCCACTCTTGAACCTCCCTGCTTTCAAATGCTGCATCACCAGCTTGGGAGGCGTGCCCTCAAGCTGCCAGTGTGAGTGAATCTGGAGGCGACAAGGAGGAGGAAGTTGGACCATCCGTACCACCCTCAGGTGAGCCAGCCCATGTCCAGACTGGGGAGACGCCTTCCCTGGAGGGGAGCGGGGGGGAATGGTCTGAGGAGGATGCAGCTCCAGGACCCAGTGGCCTGCAGCAACGCAAGGGGGGTAGGGAAGCTCGGGGGCGTCTCCCCGGAGGGCGAGTCGGGCCGCGAGTGCTGCTGCACAGAGCGCAGAAGAGGTGCGTGCTCTCGCAGAAATGAGCGCCCAGGCTGGGCTGAGTCACACTGAGCTCATGGCTGCTTTGGCAAGGATGCCCAACTCCATTGAAACACTGGCAAGGAGTGTCCAGGACTTCGGTGCAGCACAGGCAAGGCTGTGCAGGACTTCGGCGCAGCACTGGCAAGGATTCTCCAGGACTTCGGCGAAGCACTGGCACCTGCCACGCAAGTGCTGAGTGCTGCCACGCAGTCAGTGGCTGGTCTCATGCAGACGCAGATGGAGGCCACGCGAGCACTGACTGCTGCCACCCTCGCTGGATCAGGCAGGATTCCCCGGGGCCCTCGACGTGCCACAGCAGGCCAGCAATCTGTGCACCAGCCGATTGCTGCACATGCTGTGGTGCTGCCCCATCAGAGTGCCAGTGTGTTGGCCGACCAGGGAGTTGCTGTCCGCTCTCAGGATGACAGCATTCCTGATGCCTCCACTGGCACTTCTCCACTACAGCTGCCACCACCTGTAGGACAGACTGCTTCCGCCCATGCAGAGTTGGAGCAGTCAGCAGCCAGGCCCTCCAGGCCCAGAGCTGGTCCAGGCCGTCCCTCAAGGGAATCTGCAGTCTCAGTTTCAGACAGTCAGCAGGCCTCCCCCAGCCTTGCTGCAGCCACTGGGGTCCCATTACGGAGGAGCTGCAGGGCGGGAAGGGGGCAATTCCGCAAGGGAAGCAGATCACCATTGAGGGGCAAAAAGTAGAAGGTGCTGCTAAATTATGTTCTTTCTTTCATTCAAGGCCGAAGATGCTGGTCTGAATGTTGGTTATGTTTTGCACATTGTCTCCAGGGTGTGAGAGACAGTTATGTTTTGGACATTGTCTCCAGGGTGTGAGAGACAGTTATGTGGCAGTCTGTTTGTTTTGCTGTTTGTTTCCATTGCTTTGTCATGCGGGAAGGATACACATTTTGTTAAATAAAGAAGTTTATTTATTCACAATGTCCATGTTTGTTCTTTGCACGAATTTTTGCCTTGACTGGCATAGGGGTAGCAGAACGGTTCCATTCATGTTCTTGGAATGACAGAAAGCATTCCCTCAGAGGGGCCTAGAAGCAACTTGCTATAAGCCTCTGACGGACGGCCCTTGCAGTTTGTGCCTCCCTCCCATCTTGGTGCTCCTCCTCCTCCTCCTCCTCCTCCTCCTCCTCTGCTGGTGCTTCAATGTCTGGTGGCATTGGCTGGGTCCTGAGGATTGCCAGGTTATGCAGCATGCAACACACAACCATGAAGTGGGAGACTCACTCAGGTGAGTACTGAAGGGCTCCTCCGGAATGGTCCAGATAGCGGAGCCGTTGCTTCAGCATGCCGATTGTGTGCTCAATGATGTTCCTGGTCGCTTGATGGCTCTCATTGTAACGTTCTTCAGCAGGGGTGCTGGGCGAACGGAGCAGGGCCATCAGCCAGGGGCACAGAGGATAGCCCTTGTCCCCGAGAAGCCAGCCTCCTGGGTGAGCCGGGGCCTCGAAAAGGTCTGCCACAGAGGTCTGGCACAGGATGAAGGTGTCGTGGCTGCTGCCCGGAAAGTGGGCATTGACAGCAAGTATCAGCTGTCGGTGGTCACAGACCAGCTGCACATTCAAAGAATGGAACCCCTTTCGGTTGCGGAAATCCTCCACATTCTCTAGAGGCGCCCGCAAAGCCACATGCATGCAGTCAATGGTGCCCTGCACCATGGGGAAGCCCACTATCCTTGCAAAGCCCTCTGCCTGCTCTTGCTGCTTGTCCAGGGTCATTGGGAAGGAGATGTAATGCCGTCTCCTTTTAAAGAGGGCATTAGTCACTTGATGGATGCAGCAATGCACCGCGAACTGTGAGATGTTGGCAATGTCCACAGTAGCAGCCTGAAAGGAGCCACTGGCATAGAAGTTTAGAGCCACAGTGATCTTCACAGCCAGCGACAGAGATGTCCTGCACCTTATTTGAGGCTGCAGATCTGGCTGAAGCAGGTGGCAGAGCTCAGTGACCACCTCCTTACTGAAGCGCAGCCTTCGGAAACACTGCTCCTCCGACATGTTGATATACGTAAACTGTTGGCGGAAAACCCTGGCAGCGTAAGGTCTCATGTGCCGATGTCTGTAGGCCCTCCTCCGTCTGGCCATGCCTGCCACTCTATCCCTGCATCTCTGTGCCCTGTCAATATGATTGAGAAGGACGACGTTCCCATCCAATGCAGCCCCCATAGTAAGTGTGCACTGAAAGTTATGCCGGTTGAGAAGCTTACCAACTGCAAAGTTATGTTCAGAAGGCTAAAGTTCCTCAGCCAGCGCTGGTTCACTGCAGAAATGGCTCTCTGTTTGTCTCTGAGCAACTCTCTCTCTCTCTCTCAAAGAAGGTGTGGTCCAAAAATGGCTACCACTAATAATCCATGAAGAGTCCCCTTTAAATAACGCTCCCCTAGCATGACAGCAACTGGGAAACGTTCCAGGTAACCTGTCCTTGTTAGCGCCAGGTGGAACGGAGGGGGGTGCCACTGAATTGCCAGTCCAGGGCGCCCCAAGTGCGTTGCACACTGAAATGACGTCATGATCTGCATGCGCCAGTGAGCGGGTGCAACGGTTTAGCGCCGGCACTAAATGTCCGCTCAATTTGGGAAGAGGCGCAGGCTTCGCTGCTCCCGGGCGCTAGTTGGTTAGCGCCCCACTTCTCGACCTCTGTAGGTGCTGATGGGTGGCGCAACCAATCAAATTTGTCCCCCAAGGAGTTTGGAGAGGCCCAGGATCAGAAGTGTGTGCGTCCCAGGAGCCCTCAAGTAAGGGTGTAGACTTTTCCAGATCGCAGGCCTCCGCATGCAGGAGGCTTGCGATCGGAAAATACGGGCCAATGTAATCCCAGCCATTTTAAGTTCTTTCTTTGCACTTGCTGGTTTTTCTGCCTAGAACACTGAGCTCAAATATGTAGGAATATTTGTGGCTCTGAAGGGAAACTTGTTTTGCTTGAAGACTGAGGGGAACGTTTATTTACTAGCCAGCTACCTGCTGCAAAGTCACATCTGGCTGGTTTAGGCTTTCTGTTGCGCTTTAGACCTGTGTGTACTGAAATCAATCTTGTTGTCACCCTTTCAGCTTGTTAAGGCATTTTCTGCAATTTTGTGATACTCAGCTAACTTTAGGAATTTTATTGACTTAAATTTTGCATTAATAGTCTTTGTGCAACAATCAAAGTAATATTGATTGAGTCCTAAAGAAACGGTCTTTAAATTTTATGACTTGTATCACTAAATCAGGTTTTGTGAAAATTGGTGGTCTGTGTCTTAACAACATTCTATTCTTTACTATCTTTAAAGCTAGTAGCATATAATGTGTTACTCATTTGTGTACATGGTATGCCTTATTGAGGTAATAGACTTATATAATGCCAATTAACTTCATGTTCGGTGTTTAAGTTTATTCTTGTAAATTGATCTGCTACATTGAAGAAATTATCTTAAAGTGAGATATTACCACCGTATGAAGTCCAAAAAGTAGTCATGCTAGCATGGCTGATTATCAGTCTCCACGGTAAGTTACGTGTGTGCATGGTCACCAGTTTTTTTTCTCATGAATGGGCTAATCTGAACCCAGTGTCCAAATTCAGCAAATTATTCAGAACTGGTCAGTTTTTGGTTTGCTGCTCTTACCTGATAAACATATCATCAAAGTTACTAAGTTAGGAGGCATGGCAAGTTGTGCAAATGAGAGCAAAATTACAAAGGGACATAGACAGACAACTGAGTGGGCTAAACTATGGCAGATGGAGTTCAATGTGGGTAAGTGTGGGGTCATCTACGTTGGATCTGAGAAAGACAAATCAGAATATTTTCTTAATGGTGAGAGAATAGGTGCTCTGGAGCAGCGAAGGGATTTAGGTGTCCACGTATTCAAATCACTAAGAGATATTGCACAGATATAAAAAGTAATCAAAAAGGCTAATGGAATGTTGGCCTTTATTTCAATGGGGTTGGAATACAAAAATGAGCAAGTGATCCCTCAGTTGTACAAAGCCTTGATCAGACCTCATCTGGAGTACTGCATTCAGTTTTGGGCACTGTACCTCAGGAAAAATATATTGGCCTTGGAGAAGGAGCACCTGAGATTCATATGAATAATACAAGAGTTAAAGGGTTAAATTATAAGAACAAGTTGCATAAATTTGGTTTGTATTCCCATGAGTTCAGAAAATTAAGGGGTGACATAATCAAGGTCTTTAAATTGATAATAGGGTAGATACAGCAAAAATATTTTCTCTAGTGAGAGAATCCAGAACAAGGGGGCATAATCTTAAAATTGGAGCTTGGCCAATTTGGAGTGAAAACAGCAAACACGTGCAAAGGGTAGTGGAATTCTGGGACTCCCTCCTCCAAAAGGCTGTGGATGCTGGTCTCTGTGCTGATGCTGTGAAGACAGTTGTCACGATCATTGTTAGGCACGTGTGCTAGGGCCTACAAAAATAAGTGAAGGTATCTGGATGGGTCTAGCCTTTGAGGCTATGCTGGCTGTGGATCACCCTGGTATGCCTTCCTTCCTGCACTGCCATTGAATGCATTTGATCCTTGAGTGGGGTGCTTGCAAGAAAACACTCAACATTACAGTAAGTGGAACATTCACATATTTTAAGCTACCTTTGAATATAGAAGCTTGTCTGGAAAGTGAGCTCTGTTTGCCTCTTTCTGTTAATCTGGCCTGAACTGTCTGCATCCCTTCTTTGGTCCTCATCTTCTTGCAAATATGTCAGATAGAGGGAGTTCCACCAGGAAGCCCATTGGTTTCATAATGTTGGAGGAAAAAAAAAATAATATGCAACAATTGGAGAATGTCTCAAGGGAACCTAAATGCCAGCAAGAAAATAAATACAACCAAAAAAAGAAAAATTGGTTAAGAATTCACAGAAATACACTTTCTTTATCATTAATGTAACATTTCTATAGCCTTTAATATACGTACTGCTACCTGGGAACCCTGGGCACTATTTATGTCTGACACCCTACGTGCCAAAATGGCAGCAGATAGCCTGAAGACAAACACCCCCCACCCCCAAATTGTTATTTAAATGAAGTACCCACCATGCAAACTACATTGGGATGTAAAGTGAGCAGAAAGAAAGTCCCAGCAATATTCCACTACTGATGTTCTGATTTAGCCAGCAGAGAAAATTCCAAGCCATATCCGTTATTGCCCATCCCTTGTGGTTCACACCATTTTGTCTTCCAGAAAGTCTACTTACTTAAAAGAATAAAACACAGACTGAGGGAAATTAGTAACTAAGACAGCCCGGCCTAGAAATTTGTCTTGGGCGGTGGCGCAAAACGGGCAGTCTCGGATCGGCCGCCTGTTATACACAGCGCCTGATATTCACTTCCATTGACTGCAATATCAGGTGCCTAATGGGCAGCTGATCCAATACCGCCTGCTTTGCACCACCGCCCTGTAATGATCAGTAACCTGTCATTCTAGAATGGTACACTAGGTGGAGCTGTATGTTGTTGTATGTAGGAGCTGTATGTTTAAACGTGGACTACCCACGATGCATTAGGCTACCCACAAGGCAGTCGTCAAGATGTATGCCTGCACAAGAAGTCCACATGGCATGAATAAATGACTAGCTCTAAGCTAGCTGTTCATAATGAAAACGATTAGTTATTAATGAACATAACATGCCCAAAATGGATTTCTAGCACCCATGTTCACAGAGGAATCGTCTTTTGAAGAGTTGCTTATATTATTGAAAATAGTGAAATCCTTATAAAGATGTACTTTTACCTATAAGGGGGTAAAAGAAGCAGAAGAGAGAGAGAAGAACACATAAATAGAGGACAGAGAGCAGCAGAAGAGAGGGAAGCAGTGGAAAGTGAGGACCAAAGATGGAGCGATTGTAGTGTATGTACCTTTAAGACAGAACTACTTTTACAGCTCCTGTATACTGTAGTACCGGCAGTGACCACACCTGCATATAAGCCTTGCGCATGCCTCTGTACCCCCAGTCTTGAGACTACCCTCCTCCAGTAAATACCTGTTTATTGTTAAGTTACAGCATCCGTGTGGTTACTGAAAAACATCATACTCTCAGAATAACGGATCTAACAGTGGCGACGAGTGTCGATTCGAATCTACCTGCAACTCTGCATTTCCCTTCGAGGATTCGCTTTGGGAGGTGGTGTAAGAAAGTCGAGGCCAGGAACGCGGGCGTCGACCACGAGCAACCGCCCAGTCGTCTGGCAGACAGTGAACATCGCAGGGGAGGCTGTGGAGAGCCGGGCTTGGTTCCCCAGTCACGACGATCAGCAAGAGACTGATGACAGGTCCAGCGCAGACCCTTCCCGGACAGCGGCAGCTGGAGCCGACCGACGGTGGAGAGAAAGCTGAGCAGCATCGACGGGGTACGACAAAGGGTGAAGCGCACAGGGCGCAGCCGGGGGTTGAAAACCGAGCGGAGTCGAGAAAAAAAAACGGAGAGAGAGAGGGTAAAGCAACAGCCGGGTTCAGGACCGAGCAGCGTCGAGAAAAAAAAAAGAATGCGCAGAGCGCAGCCAGGGCTCAAGGGCTGAACAGTGTCCATGGGGAGAAGAAGGGAGAGCGTGGGAGACGCCATTTTTAGAAGCCGCAGCGGAGAAGAAGGGCGAGCACGGGAAGGAAGGAAAGCGCGGGAGACGCCATTTTGTGCCAGCGGAGAAGAAGGGGAAGCGCGGGAGATGCCATTTTTGACAGTTAAATCACACCCAGGGATGCCGAAGAGTGACAGTACCTCTACGTTCGACAATGAAGTCGAAGATTGGACGACATATGTGGAACGTAGTGAGGTGTACTGCAGGGCGAATGAAGTGCCAGATGCTAGGAAAGCACTGATTTTGTTAAATTCCATGGGTGCAAAAACTTATGGGTTACTGCGAAATCTAATAACCCCAGAGAAGCCGGTGAACAAGAATTTCGAAAGCATAGTAGAAATCCTACAGGACCACTTAAACCCCACACCGCTGCTGATAGCAGAACGATTTAAGTTCCATAAAAGGAACCAACACAAAGACGAAAGCAATGCTGAGAACCTAACGGAACTGCGCAAGCTATCGAAACACTGCCAGTTTGGAGCGGGACTAGCAGATACATTAAGGGGCAAGTTTGTGTGTGGGCTACAAAGTGAAGGAACCCAGAAACGGCTTCTATCAGAAAAGGATCTTACGCTGGACAAGGCTTTCAGTATGGCAGTATCACACGAAGCAGCCGCAAGGGGCGCTGCAGAGATACAACGGAGACCGCAAGAATATGGCACCAATGAAATGTCCTATGGAACAGGGAAGTGCTATCGCTGCGGCAGAACAACACATGACCAGAAGGATTGTTGGTTCAAGGACCAAGTGTGCAGACAGTGTGGGAAAGCAGGACACATAGCAAGAGTCTGCAGGTCTGGGAAGAAAACCAACAGTAAGAAATCTCCACAGGAGAAGTACAAAAAGGTACACCAGGTGATGGACAGTAGTTCAGACGAACAGAAAAGTGACACAGACTCCGGAAGCAAGGAGCTGGGTTGTCTGAAACTACATAAGGTAACCAAAATGGAGGATCACCAGACTATCTGGGTTACACTCAAGATAGACGAAGTCCAAGTGAAAATGGAATTGGACACAGGATCAGCCCTAACAGTCATAAACCAAAGGGACTACAAGCGGCTATTTTCACATATACCCTTGAAAGATACAGAGATTGTCTTGAAGATGTACACGGGGCAAAAAGTCTACCCCAAAGAAAAATAAGGGTGAAAGTGAAATATAAAGGCCAGGAAATACCTAAAATGGATATATATGTATTGCCAGATGGAGGACCATCACTGCTAGGACGTGAATGGATCCGGAAGATACAATTAGATTGGCATTCCATACAGGCACTGAAGGTTGAGGCCAAAAAGGATGACGACGTCACACCTGGACGACTGTCAACAATGCTAACTGACGCAAAAGAAGTGTTCCAGGAGGGACTCGGAACACTAAAAGGCATAACAGCAATGATTAAAATAGAGGAAAATGCAAGCTCAAAGTTTCTTAAGGCCAGACCAGTGCCTTATGCGATCAGACCAGCTGTCGAAGCAGAGCTGGAAGGGTTGGAACGTTCAGGAGTACTGTCCTAAGTGGACTGGAGCGAGTGGGCTACACCCATCATTCCTGTAATGAAGAGGTCGTTGAGTAATACGCCTGGGGAGCCAAAGAAGGTCCGCATCTGTGGGGATTTTAAGGTGACAGTGAACCCAGTCCTTCACATGGTACAATATCCGCTTCCACGAATTGAGGATATTTTCGCCTCACTATCTGGAGGTAAATGCTTCACCAAAATTGATCTATGGTGTGGAGATGCCGGAGTTGGACTGGGGTGGACAAATGTAAGAAGTCACACAACGCCAGGTTATAGTCCAACAGCTTTATTTGAAATCACAAGCTTTCGGAGCGCTGCTCCTTCGTCAGGTAAAGTCACCTGATGAAGGAGCAGCGCTCGGAAAGCTTGTGATTTCAAATAAAGCTGTTGGACTATAACCTGGTGTTGTGTGACTTCTTAAAATTGATCTAGCCCAGGCGTACTTGCAAATGGAGGTAGAAGAAGCTTCGAAACAATACCTTACGATTAACACTCATAAAGGTCTCTATCAATACAACCGGCTGGTGTTTGGGGTAGCCTCGGCTCCGGCTATCTGGCAAAAGGCAATGGATCAAGTCCTGCAAGGGATTCCAGGGACCCAGTGTTATTTGGACGACATCCTGGTCACGGGCGAAAATGACAGTCATCACCTCGCCAACTTGGAGAAGGTGCTCACCAGATTAAAGGAGTATGGGCTACGAGCTAATCGCCACAAGTGCGCGTTTTTCCAGAAACAGATCTCGTATTGTGGCCACGTCATCGATGAAGAGGGGTTACATAAGTCCCCTGAAAAGATTGAGGCAGTAGTCAAGGCTCCAGCACTGGAAAATGTGTCACAACTGAGGTCGTTCCTCGGGCTGGTAAACTACTACCACAAGTTCTTACCAAATTTGTCCACGGTATTACACCCACTGAACACCCTACTGCAAACAGGGGTACCATGGAAGTGGAATGACGAACGTAGATGAGCTTTCCAGAAGTGTAAAGTATTGATCACATCAAAAGAGGTGTTGGCCCATTTCAACCCAGCACTACCAATTCGTTTGGCATGTGATGCATCACCCTATGGTATTGGAGCGGTGCTGTCGCACAAATTCCCAGATGGGTTGGAGAGGCCAGTAGCCTTTGCGTCTCGGTCACTAACCTCAGCCAAGCGCAACTATGCCCAGATTGACAGGGAGGCCCTCAGCCTAGTATGGGGGGTAAAAAATTTCAACCACTATCTGCATGGGCAGAAGTTCACCTTGCTGACTGACCACCAACCACTTGTCTCCATCTTTAATCCTAAGAAGGGCGTTCCAGTGATGACTGCACAATGGTTACAAAGATGGCCCTGTTTTTGGGGCGAATCAATATGAAATAGAATATAAAGGCACGAAACAGCATGGGAACGCTGATGGGCTATCGTGACTGCCACTGCCTACTGTGGAGGAAGCACCAGCAGTGGACCCTATCGAGATATTTTATTCGTCAATAATTGAACGATTGCCAGTAACGAACGCGGATATAGAGAAGGAGACCCGCAATGATCCGACGCTGTCTCGGGTATATGATTTGACGGTGAGGGGATGGCCAACACATGGCGACTCACTGTTGCCTGCATTCTCATCCAGAAGAGAACAGCTGTCAGTATTTCAGGGGACAGTGATGTGTGGATCCAGAGTGGTGATTCCACCCAAGTTAAGGGAGAGAGTGCTAAATGAGCTACATGAAGGTCATCTGGGGGGAGTGAAAATGAAAAGCCTTGCTAGGGCTTATGTGTGGTGGCTGGGAATCGATCAACAAATCGAAGACCTAACCAAGAGCTGCTCAGGATGCCAGAAGATCCAAAATGCACCACCACATGCCCCTCTACACCCATAGGAGTGGCCCTCCTCACATGGCAACGGGTGCATATTGATTTCGCTGGTCCATTCATGGACTCAATGTTCTTAATAGCAGTGGATGCTCATTCGAAGTGGCCTGAGGTGATAAAAATGTCCTCAACCACTACAGAGAAAACGATTGCAGTCCTACGGACCATATTTGCCAGAAACGGTTTGCCTGAGCAGATTTGCTCTGATAATGGACCACAGTTTGTGTCCGAAGAGTTTCAAAAATTTATGAGAAGGAATGGGGTAAGGCATTACACATCCGCCCCGTATCATCCAGCCACAAATGGATTGGCTGAGAGGTTCGTACAAACCTTTAAGAAGGCGATAAAGGCCATGTGCGACGATGAAATTCCACTACAGCATAAGGCGGACAATTTCTTATTAGCCCACCGAAATGCGACACATGCAGTTACCAACCAGACCCCGGCCATGATGTTCTTTAACTGAAGGTTGAGATCTCATCTGGACTTGCTCAGACCAAATGTGCGAAGAAATGTTGAGGACAAACAATTCCAGCACATCAATGAGAAGCCGACAAGGAGCTTCAATGTAGGACAACCAGTCTTGGCCCGTGACTACCGAACAGAGAAATGGCAACCCGGAACGATATGCACAAGGCAGGGGCCATTAATGTACACAGTGGATGTCGGGGAGAACATTGTGAGACGCCACGTCGATCAGATCTTAGCGTCACAGGAACGAGTCAACCCCATGTCTCTAGTACCTGGGGATGAACCCGACATACCGGTAGCATCTACCTCAGAACCAGTAGCAGTGGAAACCGATGAACTACCCGATGAAAAGGGGCCAGAATCGCCTCTGCACCAAGAACGAGAACCTCAGGAAAGGCGCTATCCCGAAAGGGTCAGGAAGCCGCCCCAAAGACTGAATCTATAAATGGACTATTGTTGTCTAATGTACATGTTAAAGTGTTAATTGTTATTTGCATATTAGGAGTACTACTAATCTAAAAGGGGAGGAATTGTAGTGTATGTACCTTTAAGACAGAACTACTTTTACAGCTCCTGTATACTGTAGTACCGGCAGTGACCACACCTGTATATAAGCCTTGCGCATGCCTCTGTACCCCCAGTCTTGAGACTACCCTCCTCCAGTAAATACCTGTTTATTGTTAAGTTGCAGCATCCGTGTGGTTATTGAAAAACATCCTACTCTCAGAATCACGGATCTAACAGCGATAACAGAGGCTAGAGATATAGAGATAGAGAGAGTGAGGTAGATCTAGAGCAGAGGTAGAGAGAGAAACAGGAAAAGGAGTAGTGTAAGACAGTTTGAATCCGACATCAAATATGGTTGCAACAGCAAAAATCCATTTATTTTGTTCAACCAAGTCCAGACACATGAATTGTACCCTGGCACGTTAAACCCTAAAGCATCCTGGGAATGAACAATTTTAACCATTTCATTATATCTAGCTACAGTACAAATTCACAAGCCATTTATAAGTAAAAAGAAAGCAAAAACTTTAATCACATGAGATTAAACCAAATGCTAACACTACGGACTAGAAATTTGGTATGTTAGCACCACCCATTAGTGCCTGATGGGGGTGCTAATGGTTTAGCATCCGGGCACGGCGAATGCAGCGATGCCCGCAAACTTCAGTGCCAGTTTAGTGCTGCCGCTAACTCTTAGCTCCTGGGCCTCTAGCGCCTCTCAGATCGTGGCATCATAAAGTACGCAGCGCCCGTTATCGTCCTGGATGGAAAATTCACTCGCGCCCCCTGCTTTATCGCCTCACACTGACAATGCCAGCAAGAGGAGGCGCTGTGAATGCAGCTGGCCACTTCGGGAGCGGTAATTAAAAGGAATGGTTTTCAGCTAGCGCAACCTTTATTATTTGTGCCAGTCTGGTGCCTGCGCAAAGTTTTCTGTTTCACTGGTGCAAGATGTCCAAGCCCTCCACTTTGTGAGAGTGTTTGGGGCTGTAATGGCAGTCGCCCAGGTCGCCTTGCAAAACAGAACTGACGACAACTAGCTTGTGCAGCATCATCAGCCCTTCCCTTTAAACGAGGGAAGCAGCCTCTATGATGAAAGAGTGCCATTCACAATGTGCTCAAAATTGTTTAGCTATCTGCCACTACCGCCCCGCTCTTGAACTTTAGCGCCCTAAGAGAAGTGTTCAGCGCTTGATTTAGTGCTTCACTTCCCTCTTGGAGCGCTATTAGTGAATTTCGTGGGCGGCGAGAATGATTAGAGCCTGGCGCCAGTTTTTCAACTTTCAAAGTATTAGCGCCCCAAATAGGGCTATACCGAATTTCTCCCCCAAATGTTTATATGTGTACACAACTAGGGTAACTTACAGTAGGAAGATGAACATGAGTGACATAACCAGGTTTTGGGGAATGGGAAGAAGAGTGCAAAGAAGGAGGAAAATTAACAGAGGAAAGAAATGGAAGGACGAGTGGGGGGAAGAAAGGATATCTAGGCCTCATGATTTTACATTTTTGTGTATTGGGGATCTCGCTTTTTGTGTACAGGGCTTACATTTTTTGGGCATGCATTATATCCATGAGCATATGTGGCCAACTCATTGTGTGTCTGGTCTTCATCACCAAAAGGTTTGACATCCCTGCTGTAAATTATAAAGAAAGACACGCAGATATATTTGTTTTCTTTGAAAAAAGTGACTGAAAAAAAACATGATCTAAGATATTAAAATTATCAGAGGTGTGGGTAATTTAAATATTTCTATGCTTGTATGTTTCTTGCAGTAAATTATTCACTGAAAATTGCTTTTGCCTCTCATGGGTCCATTCAATATATAGATGAAATAAAATTCCAATTAAGTGGGACATCTGCCATTCCCAAGCTAAATGCTGAGATATAACTTGATTAACTTCATGATTTTTGGTCGAACTATGTTAGATGCCAGCAATGTAATTTGATTTCAGTAGAGATGATTTTTTCAGAGGGAGGTAAATAGAGAGACAAAGTTGAAGTTTAAGAATAAGTATTGACAACCTATATTCACATGTATTCCCACAGAATTTTATTCATGCATGAATACAACCAGTAGATAGCACTCCATTATAGCAGTCAGTGTTTAGCCATTCACTGTTACTGCACTGTGACTCCAAAAGAGCAATCGGACAGGTAGGCTTATTGCTTTGCCCTGATTTATAATACTCATTACAGAACAGGAAAGAGGAATGGCATGGAAATTGTTAATACTGACTGGTAGAAACTAACTTTAAACACGATAACCACCCATTCATAGTCAATGGGCAGAGAATCCAATGTCTCTTCATTAGAGTTGCAGCTCCTGTGTGGTCAACCAGAAAACATAGAAAACAGCTGAGCCTATTTGGGATTTGATATTGTTAACAAACAAATATGAGACTATTGATCAAAGTACTGTAGTGTCAAAATATTTTTAGTATTGTAAATTAACAGAATCAGAAAGTATAGAACCAGTTATCAGAAACTAGTTGGTCAAATATTAAGCCCATTGTTGCTGCTAGTTGAGCATTGATTGATGGATAAACGTCTGACTTAATGAAATTCCTGCTAGCTGATTCAGCAAGGATGAAAAAATGTTTGCAGAGTTTCAATGAAGCCATTAGTTTGTAATAGATGTGGGTGGTGACAGTGCATTCACTTCCACCCATTCAATTTCTTGAGGCAGTAGGCTATGTTTTGCTATTATTGGCCCATTTCACCATTTATAAAGACAACATAGAAATTGCTTTATACCAAATGGAAATAAAATAATTGATAAGGCTCGCCTATAAACTTTCCAAAGTTTACAAAGGGGGTCTTTGATACTTTTTCCATTGTGCCATATTGACTGAAATGTAGAATAATGGGACACTGTCATCAATTCCATTTACACATTTACAATCCATTTTGTATTGGGGTCAGTAATGTGCTCAGAGGCCTGAACTTCAAGCCCGATGACCCCCTATTATCAGGGGGTCTGAGGTTCACCCATCGCCTGATGAGCACAGCAAAGAACAATGTTGGCCCATGTGCTTTCCATGCGTTGAGACTGTGCACTGATTGTACAACTAGAGAAAAACCCCATAATATGGTTGGAGCCCCTGAAAAGCATTCTAGCCATTTAGCACCCCTTTCCAATAGTTCCATCAAGAAAGGACAGGAGGGAAATTTGACCTTTCTTTCCTGGGGGGGTGGAGAGGGGGAAAGTCCTCTACTTCTAATAAGACCACTGTTCATTGGACTCTCCGTGTATGGAGCCATTCTGCCCAGGACTGACACAAAAATATTATATTAGGTGACATCAAATTATGGTGCAAGGTCATCTACTTTCCCACAATGTGCATAAAGTGTCTGATGTGCAGCAGTCCCAGCACCAATGTACCCATTGCATTGGTAGCATCTCTTATCTATCACAAATAAGGAATGATTATTTGCAAACCAAATAGCTGTCTTAGGGACCAGTAGTAGACATAATAACACCAAATTTTATAATGGCTCATATTTTGCGATCAGCGGCAGTAGGACGGTATTTGCCTCTGACCTCAAAAAAAGCAGCCCACAAAGATTTAGCGGGCACTAGAGCATTGATTTCGTCTATTCCAACATGACTTTGAATCTGCTGCCATCTATAGGGGATCTATGGCATCCAATAACAGAGAAGTCATCAAGAAGGCTGATCAGCCAGTCAGATTGAAGAATTCTCACAGACAGCAAACCAGGAAGGAAAAAGCACGGATTATAATTCATTTATTAATCATTTTACAGAAAGCGAAATAAAGATTGGGGCATACACATGCGATTAATGTAGCAGCTAAAATATCGTAAACAAACTTAAAGGCCTAGAAATTCGGTGGCGCCCCATTTGGGGCGCCAGTCTCGCTAAGGCACCGGAAGTACCACCCCGGAAGGAGTCGCGAGCGCCCGCCAGAAATTCAGTTTGAGCGCCCCAAACGGAAGCTACTCGAGGCGCCCCGCATCCGTCTTGGGGTGCTGCAACTGAAGTTCGCAGCACAACGTGCCGCAGCGCCACATGCTGCAGCACGGTGCGCTGCGGTACTGCAGGCCTTCCTCCCCTTCTTAAAGGGGAGGGGCCTGCTGCAGCGCGATCGGCAATCGCGAGTGCCGGCAAAAGAGCCCGGCACTGAGGAGAAGTGCCGGGCTCTTGGGAGACAGCCGGCACAACGCGGGGGGGGACTCAGGCGGCCGGGGACGGCTGCGCGAGGATGTGCTGGCAGGCGGCCAGCAAAATAAATGGCTGCCCCGCACCTCAGCACCTCTACTGCTGCAGGTAGGCCCCCCTGAACCGGTCGCAAATTGCGACCGGCGTTACAGCAGGGGGCGCTACCAAATTTCACGATCGGGGCGGTAGTGAGGTGCTGCGCACACTGATGATGTCATCGGTGGCGATGCAGCGCTAATGGCTAGCGCCGCCATTAGCGCCCTGCTAAATTTTGCGGGAGGCGTGGCCAGTGGCGCTAAACCCACTAAGTGCCCTCTTTGGGCGCTAACTGGTGGCGCAGCCCACCGAATTTCTAGGCCACATATGCCACTTAAACTTCTCTTCTTTCCCTCCTTGCAGGAGAAGAGAGCCCAAAATAAGAGGGAGAGGGAGAGATCCAGAGGTGGCCCTCCATCATTTTGTAGGGGGTTTTTGCTACTTGCTTTGGCCAGTCGGTTATGTCTCCAGCTGCCTTATCTCTGAGCGGTTCGGATCACTCACCCCTTAGTTCTGATCCCCGGACTTATTGGCAGATAGCGATATAGACAAACAAGCAGACCAGTGGTTTGGTACAAAGAAAACCAAAATTTATTAACAGAGAAAATAAGATAACAATACTATAGAAAAGGATGATATGAATGCAGTACACTTACACTTAACAGGGAAGGAGAAACGGCACATCGAGGGAAAATGGCTAAAATGACAATTCAGCAATCCCCTTAACTCCCACCCTCTACACCTAGCTAGATTTTCTTGTGATGGGTCAGAAGTATAATGATCACCGGTCTGAGATTATTATGTCCGTGTGTACTTGAGACACGGACTGCAGGAGCTGGTTACAACAGGTGTTTACTGAGTGGAGACAAAACTGGAACTACTATGCAAAGTTACTGCACAGGCTTATATACAGGGGTGGTCACTACTGGTACTGCAGTATACAGGGGCTGCAGAATATAGTTCCTTCTGCAAAGTACATACACTACAATTCCTCCCCTTTTAGCTAAACAGTACATAACATTCGATTAATAATTAAATAACATATTTACAATTACAGTTGCTAGATACATTAGCTGAAGTTAAGCAATTATAAGTTCAGTCTTTGAGGAGAATTCCTGATTCTGTCTGGATAACGCCTCTTTGGGGTATCCGGTTCTTCTGGCAAAGTTGATTCGGGATCAACGTCGTTGTTTGGTTCGTCTGCTTCCAATATCACCGATTCTGAGGTAGATGCAATTGGTACTTCGGTTTCATCACCAGGTGTATCGGATCGTGGTGTGGAATTGACATTTTCCAGTGACTCTAGAATCTGGTCAGCATGGCGTCTTACAATGCTCTCTCCAACATCCATAGTATACATTAGAGGTCCTTGCTGTGTGCAGATCGTTCCTGGCTGTCATTTCTCTGTGCGGTAGTCCCGGGCCAAAACTGGTTGACCTATCTTGAAACTCCTGGTTGGCCTTTCATTCATATTCTGAAACTGCCTGTTCTCCACATCTCTTCTGATGTTTGGCTTAACCAAATCCAAGCGGCATCTTAGTCTTTGATTGAAGAACATCATGGCTGGAGTTTGGTTGGTAACTGCATGTGTCGCATTCCGGTAGGCAAACAAGAAGTTATCCACCTTGTGTTGTAGGGGTATGTTTTCATTACACATTGCCTTGATAGCCTTCTTGAATGTTTGAACGAACCTCTCAGCCAATCCATTGGTGGCTGGATGATATGGGGCGGATGTGTAATGCTTAACACCATTGTTCTTTAAGAACCTCCGGAACTCTTCAGACACAAACTGTGGTCCATTGTCGGAGCAAATCTGTTCAGGCAGCCCATTTCTGACGAATATGGTTCGTAAGACTGTGATAGTTTTTTCTGTGGTGGTTGAGGACATTTTTATTACCTCTGGCCACTTTGAATGTGCATCCACCGCAATTAAAAACATCGAGTCCATAAAGGGACCAGCAAAATCAATGTGCACCCTTTGCCATGGAGATGAGGGCCACTCCCATGGATGTAGAGGGGCTTGTGGTGGGGCGCTTTGGACCTTCTGGCATCCTGTACAGCTCTTGGTCATCTCTTCGATATCTCTATCGATTCCCGGCCACCACACAAACGCTCTGGCTAAGTTCTTCATTTTTACCCCTCCCAGATGACCCTCATGAAGCTCATTGAGCACTCTATCCTTCAATTTGGTTGGAATTACTACTCTGGATCCACACATCAAGGTTCCTCTGCACACTGACAGCTGTTCTCTTCTCGGCGAGAATGCTGGCAGCAGTGGTTCGCCATGTGCTGGCCATCCCTTCACCGTTAAATCATAGACCCTGGAGAGTGTCGGATCATTTCGTGTTTCCTTTTCTATGTTTGCATTCGTCACAGGTAGACATTCGACTATGGTCGAGTGGAATATCTCCACAGGATCCACTGCAGGTGCTTCTTCCACCGTCGGCAACGGTAGGTGCAACAATCCATCAGCATTCCCATGCTGTTTAGTTCCTTTGTACTCGATGTCATATTGGTGTGCCCCTAGGAAAAGGGACCACCTCTGTACTCGTTGTGCTGTCATTATCGGGACGCCCTTCTGAGGGTTGAAAATGGAGACAAGAGGTTGATGATCAGTTAATAGAGTAAATTTCTGACCGTGCAGGTAGTGATTGAACTTCTTCACCCCCCACACCAGGCTGAGGGCCTCTCTGTCAATCTGGGCGTAGTTACGCTCGGCTGAAGTTAACGAGCGTGATGCAAAAGCTATCGGCCTCTCTGAACCATCAAGGAGTTTATGTGACAGTACCGCTCCAATGCCGTAGGGAGACGCATCACACGCCAGTCTTATCGGTAGTGATGGGTTGTAGTGAGCCAATACTTCTCTTGAAGTGATTAGGTCTTTACTCTTCTGAAAGGCCCGCTTACATTCATCGCTCCATTTCCATGCTACTCCAGTTTGTAGTAGGGCATTCAGTGGGTGCAAAATTGTGGACAAATTCGGCAAAAACTTATGGTAGTAATTCACCGATCCTAGGAATGACCTCAGTTGCGACACATTGTCAGGCGCTGGAGCCTTAACTACCGCTTCAATATTGTCAGGGGACTTATGTAACCCCTCTTCGTCAATCACATGGCCACAATACGATATCTGTTTCTTAAAAAACTCGCTCTTGGGGCGATTGGCTCGTAGCCCGTTTTCTCTTAGTCTAGTGAGCACCTGCTCTAGGTTGGCAAGGTGTTTACTGTCATTTTTACCTGTCACTAGGATGTCGGCCAAGTAACACTGGGTCCCCGGAATCCCTTGCAGGACTTGTTCCATCACTCTTTTCCATATCGCGGGAGCTGATGCTACTCCGAATACCAGTCGATTATACTGGTAAAGACCTTTGTGAGTGTTTATCGTGAGATACTTCCTAGAGGATTCTTCAACCTCCATCTGCAAATATGCTTGTGCTAGGTCAATTTTTGTAAAACGCTTCCCTCCAGATAGTGAGGCAAAAATATCTTCTATCCTCGGAAGAGAACACTGTACTGTGTGAAGGACTGGGTTCACCGTCACCTTGAAGTCCCCACAAATGCGAACCTTCCTTGGCTCCTCAGACTTATTGTTTAACGTTTTTTTCATGACAGGAACGATGGGTGTCGCCCACTCGCTCCAGTCTACCTTAGATAACATGCCTGCATTCTCCAGATTCTCCAGCTCTGCCTCGACAGCTGGGCGAATTGCATACGGTACCGGTCTTGCTTTGAAAAACTTGGGGATTGCATTCTCTTCTATTTTTATCGAGGCGGTTACGCCTTTAAGAGTTCCCAGTTCTTGATGAAATACCTCTTTAGCGTTAGCTAAGATTTCTGACAACCGTCCAGGTGTGACGTCATCATTCTTTTTACCAGCCACAGTCAGTGCCTGAATGGAGTGCCAGTCTAAACTTATCTTTCTGATCCATTCACGTCCCAATAACGGTGGTCCACCATCTTGCAGTATGTACAGATACAATTTCTGTATTTCTTTGCTGTTGTATTCGACAGGCACCCTTATTTTCCCTCTGGGGTATACTTTCTGCCCCATATACGTCTTCAAGACAATGGATGTCTCTTTCAAGGGTATGTGTGAGAATAGCTGCTCGTAGTCTCGTCAATTCATGATGGTCAGGGCTGATCCTGTATCCAATTCCATTTTGACTTGGGACCCTGCTATCATGAGGGTGACCCAAATGGTTCGGTGACCCTCTTTTGCGATTACGTTGTGAAGTTTGAGACAGCTTAGTCTCTTGTTCCCGGATTCACTATCGCTCTTCCCGTCTTCGGAACTACTGTCAGTCATCTTTTGTACTTTCCTGTACTGTTCCTTAGTAGCCTTTTTGTTGTCGTTAGTCTTCTTTCCAGACCTGCAAACTCGTGCAATGTGTCCCATCTTTCCGCATTGCCTGCATATTTTGTCCTTGGACCAGCAGTCCTTCTGGTCATGGGTTGTTCTGCCGCAGTGATAACATTTTTCAAATCTCCGTGTCATTTCATGGGTGCCATATTCCTGTGGCTTTTGCTGTATTGCCGCAGCTCCCCTTGCTGCTGCTTCGTACGATACTGCCAAGCTGAAAGCCTTATCCAGCGTCAGCTCTTTCTCTGAGAGTAACCTCTTCTGTGTTCCTTCACTCAGGAGTCCACAGGCAAATTTGTCCCGTAGAGCGTCTGTCAGTCCTGCTCCGAACTGGCAATGCTTTGATAGCTTGCGTAGTTCCGTAAGGTAATCAGCATTGCTCTCATCTTTATGCTGATTTCTCCTGTGGAATTTAAATCTTTCTGCTATCAGCAGCAGTGTAGGATTTAGGTGTTCCTGTAGGATATCAACAATTTCGTTAAAACTCTTCACCATCGGTTTGGCTGGAGTGATCAGGTTCCGCAATAGGCCGTACGTTCTTGCGCCCATTAAGTTTAGTAGTACCGATGCCTTTTTCTCACCGGCTACTTCGTTTGCCTTGCAATATACCTCGACTCTTTCCAAATACGTGGTCCAGTCTTCTATTGCATTATTGAAGGCAGTGATATTGCCAGTCTTCGGCATCTTGGAAATCTAAAATGGCGCCTCCCGCGCTTTGCCTTCTTCCCCGCTGGAATAAGATGGCGCCTCCCGCGCTTTCTGTCTTCCCCGCTGCTGCTAGCGCTGTTGCTGGCAATTTTATGCCTTGATGGCGACGCCCTATGGTCTTTGCGCACTTCCCCCCGCGCTGCTGCTAACGCCGCTCTCCTGTGGCAAACTGCAGCTCCTCGCGGCTTTCTGCGCTTCTAATTTCTTTTATTTTCCCGTCGTCAGAGCAAACCCTACAGGACACTTTCCTCCCTCTTCTCAGGTCTGTACGCTGCCCGGCTTCGTAGCACCGGCCGCGCCCTGTGTGCTCCACCCTCTCCCTGTCTCTCCTCTTCCCGACAACGCTGCTCGGCCCCGTTGAAAAGCCACCCGATCGAGCTCTAGCCCGCCGCAGCCCAGGATGGATCAGTGTACTACCTGCCACCAGCCCGATTAGCTGGAACACCATAGACAGGATAACCAAGCCCCGCTCTCGACAGCCTCTCCTGCAATCTTCAAATCCGATGAATCAGAGGCGGTTGCCCACGGTCGATGCTCGTTTCTGCTGTTTGTTCTTTTTTTTTTTTTCTTTCGTTCCTTCTTCCTTCTGGCCTCGACCTCTGACAACTTCGCTTCAGGGATGGATCCCCATGAGGTGGTGCAGACTGTAGGTAAGTTCGGATCTGCTCGTCGCCAGTATTATGTCCGTGTGTAATTGAGACACGGACTGCAGGAGCTGGTTACAACAGGTGTTTACTGAGTGGAGACAAAACTGGAACTACTATGCAAAGTTACTTCACAGGCCTATATACAGGGGTGGTCACTACTGGTCTTCTTCCTTGGTTGATTGCGAGACAGGTCGCAGGAGGCGAGGCGAGAGAGAGAGAGCATGGCTTCCTGAGGGGCTATATTTATACTCCTCTTGGTAGCCCTTATCTGACGCTCAATCAACTCATTCTTTTGTCTGATTTGAGCGGGCTGGAATTAAACAAAAGGTGTCGATCTTGGCCCATCGACTTGGATGGCCGGTAATCGGTTCCTGCCGGTTCTGCAACCGCTCTCCTTTGTCCAACAGGTTCTTTGATGGGGGCCAGCCCCATCTCGATGGCCCCGCTGATTATTTGATTGTTTGAGCAAACACCTTGATGGCCTTTACGCGTAGGTCTGATTGTGATTGGGTTTGTCCCCAATGCATATGCAAAAGCCTTGTCTGGTTTTGTGATCTCCTTGCTGCAGACATTGAAGTGCACAAGCTGTTAGCTTGCCAGGGTCCGAATTGAAACTGACAGGCTTTCGGTCACGAGGTCTGACCGCAGCCATTTTGTTGTGCCCTGGATTTTAAAACTCAGTCTGACCAGGGTTTCTTTTAAAAAAACAAATAAATCTTCGGGGGGGTGGGGGTGGGGGGGTGGGGGGAGATGTATGAAATTTTTGAATCCTTCAATTTACACCTTAACTGCAGCAGAGGAGGTCACCCTGGAGGTCTCAGGAGTTGCAGAACAGCTGGTGGTGGGAGATGGAGAGAGGGGGACAGCTCAGCAACCTGGTGACACATCTCATACAGCCACATGGCATACTGCAGTCACTCATATGGGGACTGAAGACAGCAGCTAGTGAATGTTCATCATGTGCATAATGGTATCTGTACCCATTCTTCATATGACATATCTAACTCATCACATTACTCTCCCACAAGTCCATCAAGAACACCCCCCTCCCCCCACCCACCCCCACTGTCCAGAAGGAAGAGGAAGGCAACTCCTCAGAGGAGCCTCCAGCCTCTAAGGTTGCACTGTCAGCAGACATAAGTGCACCCAGCATCAGCACAGATACCCACACCTCAGTGGGTGCCACACGAGATAGAGTAGCGTTGTCACCTGGTGTGTCACAAGTCACAAGTGAGCAGGAAGCGATGATAGAGACAGAGACAGCAGTGGAATCCTTGCCGGAGGGTGCAGGATGTTCCCAGCTCTGCTCAACTGCATGCAAAAGCAGTGCTCGGGGGTCATCCAGAAAGAGGGCGATCCAGAACTCGATAGACTCTGGAAAAGTACCCATGGATTGGAGGGTAGCTAATGTTACCCCACTATTCAAAAATGGTGGTAGAGAAAAAGCAGGGTATTATAGACCAGTAAGCCTGACATCGGTAGTGGGAAAATGCTAGAGTCCATTATAAAAGATGTAATAGCAGAGCACTTGGAAAGCAATGACAGGATTGGACAAAGTCAACATGGATTTACAAAAGGTAAATCATGCTTGACTAATCTACTGGAATTTTTTGAGGATGTAACTGGTAAAAAAGATAAGGGAGAACCAGTGGATGTGGTGTATTTGGACTTTCAGAAGGCTTTCGATAAGGTCCCGCATAAGAGATTAGCGTGCAAAATTATGGCACATGGGATTGGGGGCAAGGTATTGACTTGGATAGAGAACTGGTTGGCGGACAGAAAGCAAAGAGTTGGAATAAATGGGTCGTTTTCCGAGTGGCAGGCAGTGACTAGTGGGGTACCGCAAGGATCGGTCCTAGGACCCCAGCTGTTCACAATATATATTAATGATCTGGACGAGGGAATTGGATGTAATATCTCCAAATTTGCAGATGACACAAAGCTGGGTGGGAGGGTATGCTGTGAGGAGGGTGTCGTGAAACTTCAGTATGATTTGGACAGGTTGGGTGATTGGGCAGAAACATGCACTATAATGTGGATAAATGTGAGGCTATCCACTTTGGTGGCAAAAACAGGAAGGCAGATTATTATTTGAATGGCAATAGATTGGGAGAAGGGGAAGTGCAAAGAGACCTGGGTGTTCTTCTGCACCAGTCGCTGAAGGTAACCATGCAGGTGCAGCAGGCGGTTAAGAAGGCAAATGGTATGTTGGCCTTCGTAGCAAGAGGGTTTGAGTACAGGAACAAGGATGTCTTGCTGCAGTTGTACAGGGCCTTGGTGAGACCGCACCTTGAGTATCGTGTGCAGTTTTGGTCGCCTTATCTGAGGAAGGATGTTCTTGCCATGGAAGGAGTGCAGCGAAGATTCACCAGGCTGATACCTGGGATGGCAGGAATGACGTATGAGGAGAGATTGTGTCGATTGGGCTTATACTCACTGGAGTTTAGAAGATTGAGAGGGGATCTCATCGAATCCTATAAAATTCTGTCAGGCCTGGACAGACTAGATGCAGGAAGGATGTTCCCGATGGCCGGGGAGTCCAGAACCAGGGGTCATAGTCTAAGGATAAGGGGTAAGCCATTTAGGACTGAGATGAGGAGGAATTTCTTCACCCAGAGAGTGGTGAACCTGTGGAATTCTCTGCCACAGAGGACGGTGAAGGCCAGTTCATTAAATATATTCAAGAAGGAGTTGGATATATTTCTTAAGGCTAAAGGGATCAAGGGATATGGGGAGAAGGCAGGGACAGGGTACTGAACTTGAATGATCAGCCATGATCTCACTGAATGGCGGAGCAGGCTCGAGGGGCCGAATGGCCTACTCCTGCTCCTATCTTCTATGTTTCTATGTTTCTAGGAAGAAGTGCAGGAGGCCTTGACTGGTTTTGCGACCACAAAGTCTGCAAATGTGCAGAGAATGGAGGAGTCCATCTCCAACATGAGCACCACTGTGTCGCAGGCAATGGTGACTGTAGGCTCTTCCAATGAAAGGATAGCCACCTGCATGAGCAGCTAATGGACTACTCACATGAGCACATGCTATCTATGGTGAATAGATGGCAGAGGCTCATAGACCTCCTCTCTAGGAGGGATGTCAATGTAGACTTGGGTCCTCATGGACCCACTGCGGTGCATCAAGGTGCTGTCCAGCTCCTTGCTCACAAGGAAGTGCAGGTAGCCCATGAGAGAGATGACAGCGAGAGCGGACATGGAAGTGGGGGCTCCTCTCAAAGAGCTCACACTTCTCCCCTGTTGCATTCCCCTCAGTTAAAGCCCAACATGCCTCCTGGGATCGCGATGGCCGAGTCTGCCCCTGCACATTCACATGAGGAGCAGGCTTTGGCAGAGCCATCACAGGCTCCAAGAACCAAAGGACATCCGCCAAAAGTGTCTGAGCAGTCACAGCAGGGAAGTGAGCAGACTGCCTCTACCTCTGCTGAAGCCATAGGGGTAGCATGCATGCATAAGAGAAAGATGACACACAAGTAGATGCACAAGGGTAAGCAATTGGATGTTTTAAAAAACTATTTTAATAACTGTTAATCTTCCATTAATCTTATGTCACAGATAAAACTATTTATTTTCACCTTTATTTTGTCTGCAACTTTGGAAGTGGCTTAGTGAGTTGGGGGTGAATGGTGAGACATAACGCTACCTCCAGCAATGGAGGTCAGTGTGAAAGGAATGGCTTGGTCATTGTAGGGATGCTTTATGGTATTGCTCTAGGGTGGTGGGAACCTGGTGCAGCATATGGCAGCTATATGGGTGTAATGCCTGAAGTTAAGAAAATCTGGCCATGATGAGACCATCTCTGGTCTCCCGGGCAGCAATGTGCTCGGGTGCTGGTGGGATCTGGACCTCAGGTTCCTCCTGCTCCTCCTCCTCATCTTCCAGCTGATGCTCTTTCTCCTCCTCTTTCCCTGAAGAGGCTGTGCGCTTAGAGCCTTGCTCCTCATGCAGCGTTAATCCTCATTGCTGCATTATGTTGTGCAGGGTGCAGCAGACCACGACGATTCTGGAGACCCTGGCTGATGCATACTGAAGGGCTCCTCCAGATCTGTCAATGCATCTGAAGTGCATTTTCAGCATGCCAATTGTCTGCTCTATGACACATCTGGTCCACATGTGGCTTTCATTATAACTCTCCTCGACTTCAGCACTTGGTCTCCTCAAGGATGTCACGAGCCATGTCTTCATTGGATAGCCCTTGTGTCCAAGCAGCCAACCGGAAAGTCTGTTTGGAGGTGCGAAGAGCTGAGGGAGGGTGGACTGACGCAGGACATGAAGGGATAATTACTAGTCCTAGCCCCTTTAGGGCTACCCTGGATCAGGCATATTCCTCAGACGTTCACTTTCAACTAAAGTTTGAGGTAGCCGAATCCTAAAGACGCTCAATTGGGTCTAAAGGTCCAGACTATCTCTCCCTAAAGTAAAGGAACAACCTGAAAATGTTACCGTCCTCCAGATAGCACTTTTAATAAGTTTAGCTAGACTGTAACGTTCCGGATATTATGAGGGTCTAGAAAACGCCCCCAGAATTCTGCAACTCCTCACCAAAGAGTGTACAGAAATTGAGTTTGCGAGTTTGATACAGAAGTCTTATGTGAGACAATTCTAAAAATATATAGATTTATTAAAGAACCGACATGTAATTTACAGTTGGTGAGTCAATCGCAACATTAACAGTTCCAAAAAGAGAGAGCTTACAATCCTATTATCAGAGATCCTTACTCTCAAATCTTAAATTCACTACAGTTTTACAGTTCTTAAAGTTTATTCAGGATATCGACCAAAATCAAATACCTTTGATCCCTGAGGTAAAAAGAGTTGGAGACTTACAGAGTCACCTCTGAAGCTGTGAATCGCTTTGCCCGATTACAGCGAGTCTACTATCCCATTTGAGAGTTCAATATTTATACCCTTTTCCAGTGGTATTCCCTTTAAGGTTGTCTGCTGATGTAAGCTAATTATCTCTCGTCATTGTTCTGCTGACCCCTGCAATTCTTACAGTCACCTCAGCTGGTAGTATAACAGAATTATCTCTCTTCTCTAGGTGCTCTAAGTTTACCATAAAAAACGGTGTAACGGCAGGTGCGTTTTACTTGATGTCATTTTTACGAAGGCAGATGTTTCTTAATGTTATGTGTTTCTTTACGAAGTGTAAATTGGAACACCTTAACTAGGGTGAACCATTATCGTGTTCCCAAAGGTCAGCCTGTCAGGAGCCTTTAACCTTCTGTTTCAATAAGGTTATTGATTCAGTGTCAACAACTATCTTATCTCTATAGCCAGAATACTTTCACAGCTTTTCCGTAGTTCGGTTTCTAGATTTCCAGACCCAGTTTGTCATGTTTTAATAAGGCCAGAATTCTTTCATAGAATGGTGTATTTTTCTGAACAGGTTATATGGCTTATTCCTTCACAGTCAAAAGAGTCATGACAGCTGCCAGGAAAGCACATATGCATGATGATTTTCCTATGCTTGCAGATGAGTTACACATTGAGGGAGTGGAAGCCCTTGCAGCTGACAAAGGGTGATGATGGGATGCCCAGATGGCCACATGTATGCAGTCGATGATGCCCTGCACCCCTGGGGAGCCAGCCAGTGCAGCAAAGGTGAGCACCCACTGAGTAACACTGGCTTCATCAGTGGCAAAGTTGATATAATTGGCTGACTTATCAAACAGGGCATCGGTGACCTGTGTGATGCAGCTGTGATTGGCCGACTGTGAGATGCCACAAATGTCTGCTGCAGATCCCTGGAAGGAGCCTGAAGCAAAGAAGTTGAAGGTGCTGGTGACTTTGACAGCCATTGGTAAGGCATGTCCACCAGGTCCTCTGGGCTGCAGGTCTTGCTCCAGCAAGCTACAAATGCCTGTGATGACCTGACACGATAGCTGGAGCCTCCTTTGGCACTGCTGCTCAGTCATGTTGAGGAAGCTCATCCTCTGCCTGCATTCCCTGTGTTGGGGGTATTGCCTCCGGATCGGTGCAGCCCTGTGCTGATGTCCTCTGTCCTGTGGAGCATCAGGTCATTGAGGAGAAGGTTGGTGGTGTTGTTGTTGCTGCTGCTGGTGTGCCTGGTGTTGCTAGTGTTGGGGCTCATCGTGGTCCGACTCTGAGGACCAAGTTGAGACTGTATAAATGGCACCCATGCTGATGTAATAGATGGCAGGTCAAGTAGAGATGAAAGAAGCAATCTGTCAATGGTGTGATAGGTTGTAGCAATGAGGTGACAGTGGTTCCCGAATTTGCTGAAAACACTTGCATCCTCTAGAAACCTAAATCTGAGCTGACAATGCACTCAGCAAAAGCATCTGCCTTAGGAAAGTAACCAGGTATCAGGTGGGATTATTTATTGTGCTTTCCATGCTGTGCAGTAATGAGTTCCATGAATGGTGACTGAACTTCCACCTCAGGTTCATAGTGATGGTTCCCGAGCTGCTTGATTCCCGTGGTCATGCAGTGAAATTCCAAAGGTATGATTAAAAGGATGCTTAACAGTCTGACAACAACCTAATGATTATCGAAATTAGGTCGGCCGCCTCTGCCATTCAGGTCATGGCTGCGCTGGCAAATGCGCCCAAGTAAAAGGCGCAAGGAGGTGGCGAGTTCCTGATCCGCTCCGATTTATTTCAACTTTCATTCTCGACCCGCCTCCAATCCGGCACACACGGCAGCCGGAAAATTCCCGCCTTGGTTATTGTATGTGTAACTCAGTGTCAGACTGTAACTTAGTTAAACAGGGTTTAGATGAAGAGGGGTGGGAAGTGTCCCCTGTGGAACATAAACGCTGGCATTGACCAGTTGGGCACAAATGGCCTGTTTCTGTGCGGTAGACTCTATGGGGTGAATTTTAACCACCCAAAATGGGTGGGTTGGGGTCATGTGAGATGTAAAAATGTTAAAACTCTCAAACCCGACCTACACCCGCCTTCAACCCACCCACTTCATGGATTAATGGAGGCGGGATAGGGGGAGGGCAGCGAACCCGCTCCCAGGAGGTGAATTGACATTTAAATATTATAATGAGGCTGGGATACTCACATTTAACTTGCCTTACAGATTTAACCCTGGCCAGCTGGGATTCCCAGGTCTTGGGAAACCCAGCAACTCAAGGGAGGTGAGGACAGCTTTGGGGAAAAGGTAACTGCCCTTACAGCACTACTTCCACCCCAGGAGGTGCAGGACTGCTTCCCCCTGCTCCCACAAGCTCTCCTGCTTCCCTGGGATTGGACCAACCCACATCAGACACCCCCCGATCAGGGATTGGACTCCCCGCCCGAGATTGGGGAATGAACCCCCATGGAATCGGACACACCCCAGGATCAGACCCCTGCCCCTACACTCCCATTAGCAGCTGCAGGTTCCTAACAGGCGGCTGCGTTCTGCTCCGCAGTGTTCCCTGCCCAGCCGAAAGCCAAGCCTGTCAATCAGTCTGACTTCCTGATGAGGAACCTATCAAAAAAAGTAAGCACACTTTGTAGTTAAAACTCCACAGCATGCGGGGTTCCCGTCCAAAACTCTGCCGACCCTACGAGGAAAACATGCCCCTGTCAATATCAGGGACTAATTCTTTTTATTCATTCCTGGGATGCGGGCGTGCTGGCAAGGCCTGCATTTATTGCCCACCCCTAATTGCCCTTGAGAAGGTAGTGGTGAGCCGCCTTCTTGAACTGCTGCAGTCTGTGTGGTGAAGGTACTCCCACAGTGCTATTAGGGAGGGAGTTTCAGGATTTTGACCCAGCGACGATGAAGGAACTGTGGTATATTTCCAAGTCAGAAGGCTGTGTGACTTGGAGGGGAACTTGGAGGTGATGGTGTTCCCATGCACCTGCTGCCCTTGTCCTTCTAGGTGGTAGAGGTCGGGGGTTTAGGAGGTGCTGTCGAAGAAGCCTTGGCGAGTTGCTGCAGTGCATCTTGTAGATGGTACACACTGCAGCCATGGTGCGCCAGTGGTGGAGTGAATGTTTATGGTGGTGGATGGGGTGCCAATCAAGTGGGCTGCTTTTTCCTGGATGGTGTCGAGCTTCTTGAGTGTTGTTGGAGCTGCACTCATCCAGACAAGTGGAGAGTATTCCATCACAATCCTGACTTGTGCCTTGTAGATAGTGGAAAGGCTTTGGGGAGTCAGGAGGTGAGACAATTGCGACAGCAAACCCAGCCTCTTGTAGCCACAGTATTTATGTGGCTGGCCCAGTTAAGTTTCTGGTCAATGGCAACCCCCAGGATGTTGATGCTGGTGGATTTGACGATGGGGCAGTGGTTAGACTCTCTCTTATTAGGGATAGTCATTACCTGGCACCTGTGTGGCGCGAATGTTATTTGCCACTGATGAGCCTGAGCCTGAATGTCGCCCAGGTCATGCTGCATGTGGGCACAGACTGCTTCATTATCTGAGACATTGCGATTGGAACTGAACACTGTGCAATCATCAGCGATCATCCCAACTTCTGATGTTATGATGGAGGAAAGATCATTGATGAAGCAGCTGAAGCTGGTTGGGCCTAGGGCACTGCCCTGAGGAACTGCTGCAGTGATGTCCTGGGGCTGAGATGATTGGCCTCCAACAAACACAATCATCTTCCTTTGTGCTAGGTATGACTCCAGCCAGTGGAGAGTCTTTCCCCTGATTCCCATTGAATTCACTTTTACTAGGACTCCTTGATGCCATACTCGGTCAAAAGCTGGCTTGATGTCAACGGTAGTCACTTTCACCTCAACTCTGAAATTCAGCTCTTTTGTCTGTAAGATTTGCAAAGTTTCTGCATCTCCCCGAAGGTTATTATCAACAAAAGGGACCCTGCATGGACACTTTAAAATTGAAAAGGGTACCCAAGATGGCGTCCATGCCTCGTGGCAGAAAGCCTGTGGGATGCCAAAATGGATTCTGCAGCGCAGACAGCTTGGGAGAAATCAAAACTAAGGCTGCAGGTTTTCTGTGAAGAGAAACTTTGTGTTTTGGAACGAGACAGGACTCTGAATTATGCATTAGACTGAATTGGAGACGGATCTAATTGCAGTTTAGGCCTATAGTTAAGGCCATCAAACAGTCTGCATACATTATCAGAAACAGATTAACACAGCCATCGAGGCTGGACAAGCCCATCAAGGAACTTTCAGGACAATACAAGTCAATTATTGGGCAGGTAGATGCGATTACCGGCCATCTAAAAACAGTCAGTATAGATTGCTACCATTATTTTAAACTAGCCTGCCGAAATTAAAACAAAGAACTAACCTGATCTGGGTTAGTTAAGGGTTTTTGATGAAGGTATAATTGAAGGCCCCGGGTAGCATTGAGTTAGGGCAGCTAGTTCATTCATTCGGAGGAGGTCCGTAGAGTTCGTTGGTTGGTGTGCTGGTGCTGCTCCTCGGGCCCCTCGCCCTCGTGGCTGCCGCTCTTTCCCCTTCCTGCGCTTACCTCCTGGCCTTTGCCCGTGCCCTTTTCCCACTCCATTTGGAACTGCCCCGGCACCGGGTCAGGCAGACATGGACAGATTCAAGCCAGGCGAGGCGGGACGCGACGAGGGGAGAAGGGAAAACCACCGAGGGGCAGACCGGCTGGAGGAGACCAAACGAGGGGAGGCTTCGAATCATCGGGCCTTCAGCCTCGGCCGACCTTCGAATATCTGCACACTAACTCAAACTGGCAGCTGTCGACGAAGAATCATCCCTGCAATGTAAAGTACCCAAACAGAGACTTTGGGCTAGAAATTCACTTTGGGCCCGCCAGCTGGCTAGCGCCCAGAAGTTAGCGCTGCGCGCGGAGCCAGTTGCGCCCATCGGAAATTCAGTTTCTGCGCCCCAAGTCGAAACCGGCCGCTATTCCAGGGTGTGCCTGCCCCCGCTTGGGGCGCTGAAAGTGAATTTCGGCGCGCTAGGTGCCGCAGCGCCACCCGCTGTGGAGCAGCAGGCTGCGGTACTGCAGGCCTTCCTCCTTCTCTTAAGGGGGAGGTGCCTGCAACGGGGAGATCGCCACTTGATAGTGCCGGCAAATGAGCCCGGCACCACGGAGAAGTGCCGGGCTCCCAGAAAACAGCCGGCGATGCCGGGGGGGGGGTGGGGGTGGAGGAGGCCGGGGAAGGATGTGCGGGCAGGCTGCCGCCGAAAAAGCGGCAGGCCGCACCTCCGCCTTAACTCGCCCCACTAAGGCTGCAGGACGGCCCCGTCTTCACATCGTTGTTTGCGGCCGCTGCAGAAGAGGCGGCCGCAACTAAATATGGGGGTCGGGCCGGTAGCGGGGCGGAACCGGGGCACTGCGCACACCGGTGTCGGTGCAGCGCTACCGGCTACCGCCGCCATTACCGCAGCGCTGAATATCAGCGCAAACTCCTCAAGTGGTGCAGAAGCCCTCTTTGGGCGGTAACTGGGCGCAAAGCCCACTGAATTTCTAGGCCTTTGACTTTGGGGTACTCGAATCTGGACAATGCCCTTGCAGCACCCGGAGACCACGTGACGATGGCAGGCTCCAGAGAGCACCAAGAGCGAACCCCAAACCCCACCGCTGTTGTGAATTGAGCAAACCCCGTTTTTGATTGGCGAGCATAGATTCTGACCCCTCATAGCTTAATCTAGTTAGGTATCGGGGGTGTGATAAGGATAAGGCGATTGTTAAGATAGTTGTTTTCCCTCGATGTGCCGTGTGTTCCCCATTCCCTGTATAAGTGCATTTGCCTGTAATGTTATAGTGGTAACTTCTTTTAAGACTGTATTAATTTTTCCTGTTCAATAAAATCTTGGTTTTTGCTTGCATCCAAACCACCTGTCTACTCGAGGTTTCTGTATCACTGCCTGTACCTAAGTCCGGTGTCTAGAACCCAGGGGCGTGGGAGCGATTCAAACCACTCACAAACAGTCAGGGGCATAACTGACTGGGTGCACGCGCCACACACACCACCCCCTACAGAAATGGCGACCGTGGCAGGACACCAGCATTAGGGTTGCGATATGGTAGACAATGGTTCGGATGAGCGAACCGTTATGGAGGAAAGGATTTCTGATTAGGTGTTTAGCAAGGTGAATATCACTACGAAGTGGATTACCACTCTGTTAAAGGTTGGGCATCTGGTAGATGCAGCAGCCAAGTGGACAGATGGAAAGGAACACAAGAAGTCCTTAGAGAAGGCAGTTTGGCTGATTTGCTTTAAAAAGCAGATCCAGCTTCTGGACGGGCTCATTGCCGCACAGGCAATCGAGTTAAGGGAGTCAGCCCTGGAGATCCAGGATAAGGCTCTCGCAGGGGAAAAGTTGTTAGTAGCTTTGCAGGCTTTGAACCAAGAAAGAGTGCATTTAGTGAGAGAACACAAGGCCCAGTTGGAATACCTACGGTGCCAAGTCACCGAAGCCAAGGGAACAGGAAGAGAAAGTGCAGGAGGTAAATGCCGCTTACAAGCTAGCGAATGAACAGGGGTTTGAGGAGGCAGACCACGGCCCCTGTAAAGAGAGGATAGAAAATCTGAGTTGGGCCTTCCGGAAGGCAAAGGGCACGGTATGCCTCATAAGCCCAAGGGCAGGTCAGGCAGATTTTATGGGGAACGAGGGGAGAACAGTTCCAATGTCACCGGTAGTGCCTAGGGACGACCCGGTTGAGAGAGAGGAGACCTCACGACCACCACCCATAGCGCCAAGTTTCAGCGAGGTTTGGTAGCAATGGCGGGTGGAACCCAAAGTAGAGCCAGAGGTGGAGGCGGAGGTAGAGCAACACCCGCCCGAAAAGTCGGAACCGGAACCGATGTGCCCAGCACGTCATCGGAGGTTCGGCACACCCGCCAATGGCGAAGATGAGGGACCCCTCCAAAACCAGTTCATATTACCCTTTAACACCCAGCAGCTTAGGGTTATGGTCAACCATATCACAAAGCTTTCCGCCAAGGGAGACACCTTGATCCACTTCAGGGAAATAGAGCAGACCGCCAGCGTCAACGACTGCGATGACGCTGAGAAGGCCAAGATGCTGCTATTCTCCCTGGAGAGTAATCTCCTTCAATCCCTCTCTGAAGAGTGTAAGAGGGGACAGAGCGGGTATGAGGAGGTTAGAGACGCGGTTCTGGAGGCCATGGGGATGGATGAGGGAAGTCCTTTCTCCCGCGAGGAGAAGAAGGTACAGCTCTCAGGCGAGACCCCGCAGGCTTTTGCGGACCGGTTGTGGCCGGTGTACCTGCCCGGGGACGTGGGACCGGGGATTCCTGAATGGGGATTCTCTGAAGCATTGGCTCCGTTGTCTGGTGGCAAACAGCTTGCCACAGATCCGGGCCAAGGCAGAAGCTTGGTTCGACCCCAAAGATCCCCAGACCACAGAGATCACGGTAATTAGACAGCTCACTCTGGCCTATAAAAACGGTAGGGGAGGCGATGCACACCCACCCAAGGGTAAGCTGCATGAGGTAAAACCTGGACCAGGTAGGAAAGAGTGGCACGAGGAAGGGAGTAACTCCCCCAACACAAAGACCAATTGTTACGGGTGTGGGAAGGATGGTCACTGGCGGAAGGAGTGTAAGAACCCTTGGAAGGATAACAAGGGAAAGCATCCCACATCCCCAGCCCAAAAGGCGGGGGTAGGGACCCCTTTTGCAGAGGTCGAGTCGCTTTTGGACGCCATGAGGTCCTGACTGACTGGCCAGGGGAGAGTAGCAGCCGCCACCAGTGCTCTCACCCCGTTAGTCCCATCCAACCCACAGCCGTGACTAGAGCCAGCGCAGCCTGTGTATCTGTGTTCGCTCCGATATGATGAGTGGAGGAGACCTATGTTGGAGATAGAGGTGGAAAAGGTAGCGGGGACCTATCTGTTGGACACGGGGGCATCACGCACCGTGATCTACTCAGCTAGCCCCACCACCTCACCTCTCTCCAGCGGGGTCCCATACAGTCTATCGGGGTTCACAGGTAAGGAACAGGCTGGCTTGCTCTCCATCCCACTCACCATTCGGATAGGACCACTCCGCTCCAAGTGGACGTGTGTCCTGATGAATTGGGAAGTGGAGGGTGGAAGAGGGTCCTGGGGGCCGACTTTATCGTAGGTCAAGGGATCCTGGTGGATTTGAGGAATCACTGCCTCTGGGGGGCAGGTAAAGCGAAGAACGGTGAGATCATAGTTATCCCGGGTAAGGAAGGGAAGGGGACCCTCTGCACCATGAAGCCCAAAGAGGATTATAACCTTGGGCTCATGGTCAGCAACACCCCACCAGAGTTCCAGGCATTTGTGCAGGCCCACCTGGCCACATTTGCCATGCACAAACACGACTGCGGGAGGGTCACAGGGTTTGAGGTCAGAGTAGACGGGGACCCCATGGCCCGACCACAGAAACAGTATAACTTCCCCAGGGAAGCGGAGCCAGACATGGAAGCAGCCATGTCCTCGTTAGTACAGCAGGGAGTTCTGAGGCCGATAACCACCCATGTAAACTCTCCGTTGTGGCCGGTTAGAAAACCGGACAATTCCTGGAGGGCCACGGTGGACTAGCGGGTGCTCAATAGTCACATCCCAGCCTGTGCACCCACAGTGGCAGCAGTTGCTGACCTGATAGGGAGTATTCCAGCATCCGCGACCTCTTTCACGGTGCTGGATATTTCCAATGGGTTTTGGTCCATCCCTGTAAGGAGGGAGGATCAGTACAAGTTTACCTTTACATTAAAAGAGCAACAGTACACGTGGAACTGCTTGCCTCAGGGCTTCCATAACAGCCCCAGCATCTTCCATCAGTGCATGGCAAACAGTTTAAAGGATTTTAACCAGCCCAGACAGTTGGTACAATATGTGGATGACTTGCTCCTGTTCACTGATTCGAAAGAGGAGCATGGCCCACTATTGGCCGAACTACTGGAGCTGTTAGGACAGAAGGGTTTCAAAGTGAATCCCAAGAAGGCGCAGATCAGCCAGCAGGAGGTGAAATTCCTCGGTCTGACCATGCGCGCCGGAGAAAGGGCCAGAGGTAAGACCGTCCCGGTGAGAAAGGAGAAAAGACAGCTCCTAGAAGGTCTGTCCGGGGCAGCGGGCGAGCCTTCAGCGCAGGTTTTAAAACAGGCCGCTGGTTATATCAACCAGTGCAAGCTGTTTCAGCCTGAAAAGGGAAAACAGCCAGTTGGGGAAAGGTCTGAGGATAAAGATCCTCAGCCTGCAGCACGAGCGAGTTCACAGACTACACAAGCAGGCGCTGTGGCTTGCTTGAAGGGAGGGGCCATTTTTCCCATCGATTGGGACACGCCCCCACTCTTCTGGGATCCAGACGAGGGGGAGGGACTTGAGGGAAAAAACCCCGCCCCTAACCCAGGTGTAGAGAGGGAGACCTGAGGTCGAAAACCCCGCCCCGGACCCAGCCATGGGACCTGGGGGCGGAGACTCTCAGCTCGCAGCAGCAGGCTGTGAGAAGTTACCTGCCCCCAGCCTAGGTTCGGGAGGGGTCAGGCCCAGGGGAGCAGCAGCTCGGGTAAAAGGCCCAGCGGCCAAGACAGCCCCACCCACCAAAGCCCCCAGAAGGTCCCCGCGGACGCCCCAGCCGAGAAAGCCATGGTCACCAGCTCTCCAGTTCCCAAGGGCCGCCCCTCGAGCCAGGGAGAGGTCCAAGGACAGAGGTCCTCAGCCAGCAGCCTCGGGCTGCGAGGGACCAACAGTGAAGAATGGTGCGGTCACGCCGGGGGTAGCGGCGAGCCGCAGTCTGACCAGATATTAGTCTGGCCGCCCGGAGACAGGCAGCGGTTGTATATAGTTTAGTCTAATTTGAGTTTTGAGTAAGGTGTAATTATTTAGCTTAAGTTTTGGTGTTTAGCTTAGGTTAAATAAGGTGATGGGTAGTTTGAATAAGAAATCTGCCGAGTGTGTATATTTGGGTCGAGGTCGCGGGACCCGACCATGCCTCACCAAGCCAGAGAATCTTTTTGGGACCTGGCTGCATGTTTTTACATCTTTTTGCAGAAAGTTTTTGGGATGGAATGCATCGTGATCCTATTTGTCCTGATCGGGATGAGTGCGGTGAGGAGGGGCGATGTCCAGGACTTGGGAGACAAGGCGCCCCTGGCGATCGATGGGAGCGGTGAACGGGATGCGGAGGAGACCGCCGTCTAATTCCACGAGGGAAGGTGGCCAGGATGGTTGGGGTCCAATTCGTCTCAGTACTCCAGCCAGACCGGATTCACATACAGGGAAGCCTCATTCCTGTGCCCCCGGGTACGAGTCGTTACCACGAGGGTCAGCGTCACCGTTGGAAAGCGAATATATTTGACGTGTAAAGGACACATTCCACTGGATAGATGGTGGTGGTTCAGGAAGTTGAGCAAGGACATGAGGAACCCCGAAGTCGAATGGGAGCGTTTGGGTAATAACACCCATCGGACAATTACCGGGACTCATGGAGGACTAAGCGTGTGTTGGGACAAATGGTGGGAACCGGACCAAGGGATTTATATCTGTATGTGGGGGTCAGAGATGGTCTGCCCCGTGGGCATATCCATTATGTTCCACCGGCAGTGGCATGACACCTGGAAGGGGATAAAGTGGGATGCCAGCCGGAAGGTGTGTGCGGTCCCATACTCCCAGATCCGAGTCAATGCCACTGAGCTGGTAACCCGCCCCCGTAAGCCCCCGCCCACAGCGCAGGCGGTGAGGTTATCCAGGGAAGGTTGCCCCACTGCCACCAAGGGACCAGGGAATGGGTTGGTATTTGTCCCCACCGATCAGATGCTGTACCGGGGGTGCACTACGCGGTAGCCTCCGTGGTTTTAAATCTCAGGGAGTTACATTTACCGGAGTGGTGCCCCAAACAAACAGAGCAGTTGTACCAGGCCCTATTAAAGGACATCTTCAAGAAGTTTTATGAGTTCGATTTTCCCCACGTGGACAATACCGAACTCTACACCACACACCAAGAATTTTTGGGTAACGCAGTGAGACAAAGAAGGGGTGTATGGAATGATGTTTTTACTGCGTTTAATATTGGGTCCTCTGTCATCAACAGCTTGGATGACATAGAGCTGCAGACCCAGATAAACAGTTTAAAAACAAAAGTAAAAAGGATATTACTGCAAGAGAACAAGGTAGTGGGCTCGGAGTTGCATGAGGGCCAGGCCATGACGGTCCATTTAAAAGAGATCATAGCCAAGTTGGAAAAGCACGCAAAGACGGTAAATGCTCTCATAAGGGAGGACAGAAATGCTTCTGACCAGGCTGCGCAGAACGAGGTGTGCGTGTTATACGGGGCGTGGTTACTGGGCAAATTCCGCAGTAACCTGGAGGATTTAAAACAAGGTTTGGTCCCCTCCTGGATTAGCAACAAGCACCTCGCAGTCCTCCACCCTTTTGAGAATACATTGAGCCCATGCCAACTCCGGCTAGCCTCCGAAGCCTATCCAGTCCCCGTGGATTGTGGGTGGTCCAACCACACCATCATGGGAGTAGTAGTTAGGATGCTGGTCATGGGTAGGACAGCCCGACCCGCACCGGTATTCAGGGCTGAGAACATTGGAGTCATTCGAGGGGGTGCACATATTCGTTTCACAGCGGTTCCGCCTTACGTCATTAAGTGGGAGCATGCTATGACAGGTACTGACCTCTCAGGGTGCCGGAGCCGGGGAGCACACATAATCCTGTGTCCCCAGCACTTGAATGCCTTTTCAAGACCGCAGAGTGGGATCAGAGCTGCTGACGCGAAGCCTATAAATTGTACCATGGAGGCAATGGCACAAGGCCATGTTCCCCTGCAGGTAGCATATATAGGGGGTGGGACATATTGTGTCACCACCGGCGCGTCCCACCACCAGCATGGACAGCATAGCTAGTGTCCGGTCAGTGACAGCAGTTTCTGTTTTAAACCCAGGGCAGAAGTTCAAGTGGCCCAGGAGCGAATTGACCCCGTTCCCGAACCCTCCACTGTTCACCTCACTGTGCAGGAGAATTTTATGAACTTGCAAAAGCACGTAGCGCACTTTGGCTACGAATATCCCCCTCTCCCTGAACATTTGACCAAAATTCTCAAAGCCGTTATAGTTTCACAGAAACATTTTTTCACTCTCGAGCAGAAAACAGTAGAGATAAGGACTAAGATATTGGATATTGTGACTCCACCCTGGTGGAACCTTTTCAATAATATAGATGTCCTTTCGTGGATCAGACTGGCTTCCCACATTCTCGCGGTTTGCCAGTTAGGGATAGTGCTGTATTTAGTTTGCATTCAGTGTAAGGGAAAAGGTCGGTATTCAGAATTCCGAAACCAGAGCTTTTGGAAAGAACATTATGTAAGGGTGGAGGAAGATACACCAGTTTAAAGTCTTTTTCCCTGTATTTCGATTAAAGAATTGTTGTTTCTTTGTGTTGTTTTTTTAATTAAAGGTTTTCTTTTGTTGTTTGTGTTGCGACGCGGTTTAATAAAGATATGTGTACCAAGTGGTGCAGGGGTGTTAGATCCCCTCCATGCTTGGATGTGTGTGTAAAGTCTGTAGTTTTACTCTCTGTATGCTGATGTACACTACATTTTCGCGGAATGGGAAGTGCATGTGTCGTGGGTATATTAGATAGATAATTACAGGGGAAGGTTGAATATGGAGGGTCAGAAAAATTTTGCTCACTTTTAAAAGTATGATACTTCAAGCAAGTTTTAGTATCACAGGGTGGACTGTAAGATTTGCAAAATTTCTGCATCTCCCCGAAGGTTATTATCAACAAAAGGGACCCTGCATGGACATTTTAAAATTGAAAAAGGTACCCAAGATGGCGTACGTGCCTCGCGGCAGAAAGCCTGTGGGATTCCAAAATGGATTCTGCAGCACAGACAGCTTGGGAGAATTTCTCTGTGAAGAGAAACTTTGTGTTTTGGAACGAGACAGGACTCTGGATTATGCATTAGACTGAATTGGAGACGGATCTAATTGCAGTTTAGGCCTATAGTTAAGGCCATCAAACAGTCTGCATACATTATTAGAAACAGATTAACACAGCCATCGAGGCTGGACAAGCCCATCAAGGAACTTTCAGGACAATACAAGTCAATTATCGGGCCGGTAGATGCGATTACCGGCCATCTAAAAACCGTCAGAATAGATTGCTACCATTATTTTAAACTAGCCCGCCGAAATTAAAACAAAGAACTAATCTGATTTGGCGCGAAGATAAGGGTTTTCGACGAAGGTATAATTGAAGGCCCCGGGTAGCATTGAGTTAGGGCAGCTAGTTCGTTCATTCGGAGGAGGTCTGTAGAGTTCGTTGGTTGGTGTGCTGGTGCTGCTCCTCGGGCCCCTCGCCCTCATGGCTGCCGCTCTTTTCCCATCCTGCGCTTACCTCCTGGCCTTTGCCCGTGCCCTTTTCCCAATCCATCTGGAACTGCCCCGGCACCGGGTTGGGCGGACACGGACAGATTCAGGCCAGGCGAGGCGGGACGCGACGAGGGGAGAAGGGAATACCACCGAGGGGCAGACCGGCTGGAGGAGACCAAACGAGGGGAGGCTTCGAATCATCAGGCCTTCAGTCTCGGCCGACCTTCGAATATCTGCACACTAACTCAAACTGGCAGCTGTCGACGAAGAATCATCCCTGCAAGGTAAAGTACCCAAACAGAGACTTTGACTTTGGGGTACTCGAACCTGGACACTGCCCTTGCAGCACCCGGAGACCACGTGACGACAGCAGGCTCCAGAGAGCACCAAGAGTGAACCCCGAACCCCACCGCTGTTGTGAATTGAGCAAACCCCGTTTTTGCTTGGGGAACATAGATTCTGACCCCTCGTAGCTTAATCTAGTTAGGTATCGGGGGTGGGATAAGGATAAGGGGATTGTTAAGATAGTTGTTTTCCCTCGATGTGCCGTGTGTTCCCCATTCCCTGTATAAGTGCATTTGCCTGTAATGTTATAGTGGTAACTTCTTTTAAGACTGTATTAATTTTTCCTGTTCAATAAAATCTTGGTTTTTGCTTGCATCCAAACCACCTGTCTACTCGAGTTTTCTGTATCGCTGCCTGTACCTAAGTCCGGTGTCTAGAACCCAGCGGTGTGGGAGCGATTCGAACTGCTCACAAACAGTCAGGGGCATAACTGCCTGGGCGCACGCGCCACACCCGCCACCCCCTACATGTCCATGTTTGGACCAAGTCTGTAATGAAGTCTGGAGCCGAGTGGTTCTGGCAGAACCCAAGCTGAGCATCAGTGAGCAGGTTATTAGTGAGTAAATGTTGTGTGATAGCACTGTCGACGACACCTTCCATCACTTTGCTTGTGATTGAGTGTAAACTGATAGGGCGATAATTGCCGGATTGGATTTGTCCTGCTTTTTGTGAACAGGACATATCTGGGCAGTTTTCCACATTGTCTGGTAGATGCAGAGTTGTAGCTGCACTGGAACAGCTTGGCAAGAGGCATGGCTAGTTCTGGAGCACACGTCTTCAGCATAACAGCCGGGATATTGTCTGGGCCAATAGCCTTTGCTGTATCCAGTGCGCTCAGCTATTTCTTGATATCACGTGGAGTGAATCGAATTGGCTGAAGACTAGCTTCTGTGATGGTGGGGACATCAGGAGGAGACCGAGATGGATCATCCACTCAGCACTTCTGGCTGAAGATGGTTGCAAACACTTCAGCCTTGTCTTTTGCACTCGCATGCTGGGCTCTGCCATCTTTGAGGATGGGGATGTTCATGGAGCCTTCTCCTCCCATCAGTTGTTTAATGGTCCACCACCATTCACAACTGGATGTGGCAGGACTGCAAAGCTTTAATCTGATCCGTTGATTGTGGGATCGCTTAGCTCTGTATATAGCATGCTGCTTCCGCTGTTTAGCATGCATGTAGTTCTGTACTGCAGCTTCCCCAGGTTGGCACCTAATTTTTAGGTACGCCTGGTGCTGCTCCTGGCATGCTCTTCTACACTCCACATTGAACCAGCGTTGGTCGTCTGGCTTGATGTTAATGGTAGAGTGAGGGATGTGCCGGGCCATGAGGTTACAGAATGTGGTGGAATACAATTCTGCTGCTGTTGATGGCCCACAATGCCTCATGGATGCCCAGTTTTGAGCTGCTAGATCTGTTCTGAATCTATCCCATTTAGCACAATGGTAGTGCCACACAACACAATGGAGGGCGTCCTCAGTGTAAAGATGGGACTTTATCTCCAGAATGACTGTGCGGTGGTCACTGCTACCAATACTGTCATGGACAGATGCATCTGTGCCAGGTAGATTGGTGAGAATGAGGCCAATTAGGTTTTTCCCTTGTGTTGGTTCTCTCACCACCTGCTGCAGGCTCAGTCTGCCAGATATATCATTCAGGACTCGACCAGCTTGGTCAGTAGTGGTGCTACTGAGCCACTCTTGGTGATGGACATTGAAGTCCCCCACCTAGAGTACATTCTGTGCCCTTGCTACTCTCAATGCTTCTTCATGGAGGAGTGCTAATTCATCAGCTGAGGGAGGGCGGTAGGTGGTAATCAGCAGAAGGTTTCATTGCCCACATTTGACATGGGGTCAGGAGTCAATGTTGAGGACTTCCAGGGCCACTCCCTCCCAACTGTATACCACTGCGCCGTCACCTTTGGTGGGTCTGTCCTTCTGGTGGAACAGGGATGGTTGTGGAGGAGTCTGGGCCACTGTCAGAAAGGTATGATTCTGTTCGTGTGACTATGACAGGCTGTTGTTTGATTAGTCTGTGGGACAGCTCTCCTAATTTTGGCACAATCCTCAGATGTTAGTAAGTCAATTGGACATTGTCGTATCCGAAGCCAGTGCCAAGGTCGATGCTGGGTGGTCCGGCTGGTTTTATTCTTATTATTGTTTCTCGTAGCGGTTTGTTGCTAGTGCTAGGCCGTTTCAGAGGGCATTCAAGAGTCAACCACCTTTCTGTTGGTCTGGAGTTACATATAAGCCAGACCAGGTAAAGTTGGCAGGCAGGAAGCAAAGAGTTGGAATAAACTGGTCTTTTTCCGAGTGGCAGGCAGTGACTAGTGGGGTACCACAGGGATCGGTGCTAGGACCCCAGCTATTCACAATATATATTAATGATCTAGATGAAGGAACTAGATGTAATATCTCCAAGTTTGCAGATGACACAAAGCTGGGTGGGCGTGTATGCTGTGAGGAGGATGCAGAGAAACTCCAGTATGATTTGGACAGATTGGGTGATTGGACAGATGCACGGCAGATGCAGTATAATGTGGATAAATGCGAGGTTATCCACTTTGGTGGCAAAAACAGGAAGGCAGATTATTATCTGAATGGCAATAGATTGGGAGAAGGGGAAGTGCAACGAGGCCTGGGTGTCCTTGTGCACCAGTTGCTGAAGGTAAGCATGCAGATGCAGCAGGCGGTTAAGAAGGCAAATAGTATGTTGGCCTTCATAGCGAGAGGATTCGAGTACAGGAGCAAGAATGTCTTGCTGCAGTTGTACAGGGCCTTGGTGAGACCACACTTTGAGTATTGTGTGCAGTTTTGGTCACCTTATCTGAGGAAGGATGTTCTTGCCATGGAGGGAGTTCAGTGAAGATTCACCAAACTGATACCTGGGATGGCAGGAAATACGTATGAGGAGAGATTGGGTCGATTGGGCTTATATTCACTGGAGCTTAGAAAAATGAGAGGGGACCCCATTGAAGCTTATAAAAATTTTAACAGGACTAGACAGACTAGAAGCAGGAAGAATGTTCCCGATGGTGGGAGAGTCCAGACCCAGGGGTCACAGTCTAAGGATAAGGGGTAAGTCATTTAGGGCAGCGATGAGGAGGAATTTCTTCACCCAGAGAGTGGTGAACCTGTGGAATTCTCTACTACAGAAGGCAGTTGAGGCCAATTCATTAAATATATTCAAGAAGGAGTTAGATATATTTCTTAAGGCTAAAGGGATCAAGGGATATGGGGAGAAAGCAGGGACCGGGTACTGAATTTGGATGATCAGCCATGATCTCATTAAATGGCAGAGCAGGCTCGAGGGGCTGAATGGCCTACTCCTGCTCCTATCTTCTATGGTTCTATGTTTCTAGGACGACAGATTTCCTTCCCTAAAGGACATTAGTGAGCCAGATGAGTTTTTATGACAATCCGATAATTTAATGGTCACCATTACTGATACTGGCTTTTTATTATAGATGTATTTAATTAATTGAATTTACATCTACTTGAATTATTAGTCCAGGCTTCTGGATTACTAGTCCAGTAACATAACCACTATGCTACCATTCCCAACTATGTAATTATATGACTCTATATAAACAGGTTTATTCTGAATTGTAAGAAGAACATGGCAGCTCCAGACATTCTGGCCTCCAACTCTACTATACAATCACTTCCATTTGCAACCATGGGGGGAAAGATCTCCAGAGGAGATGAGGTCAGTGACAGTCTTGGAAATCATGGCTTGATGTTCGGTAGTGGGGTCATGTTCCAGGCGGAGGTAAGAGGAGGTGTCGGAGAGTTGGCGTTCAGCTTCCGCTAGGTAGAGGTCAGTTCACCAAACAACAGCACCACCCTTGTCAGCAGGTTTAATGACAATGTTGGGGATTGTTCTGAGAGAATGGAGTGCTGCAAGTTCAGAGGTAGGTAGGTTGGAGTGAGTGAGAGGAGCAGAGAAATTGAGACGGCCGGTGTCACGCCGGCAGTTTGCAATGAAAAGATCTAGAGAGGTTAAGAGGCCAGAGGCAGGGGTCCAGGTAGAATGAGAATTCTGAACGTGGGAGAACGGATCAGCCATGTGGGGGGAAGGCTCCTGGCCAAAGAAATGGGCACGGAGATGAAGGCGGCAGAAAAATAGCTCAGCATTGTGCCGAGCTCGAAATTCATTGAGGTGGGGGCATAAGGGGATAAAGCTTAGGCCTTTGCTGAGGACTGATCATTCAGGGTCAGAGAGGGGAAGGTGAGAGGGAATAGTGAAAATGCGGCAGGGGGTGAGATTGGGAGAAGGGATGGGGTCAGAGGAAAGTGAAGGGGAAGAAGGTTTCGGAGGGGTGTTGGTGTCCAAGAGTTGTTGGAGCTTGCGATCCTTGACACCTGAAAGGAAGAGAAAAAGTTTTTTGTGAAAGCACCGGATGAGGCGAAGGATGAAATGGAACTGCGGACCAGGACAGCTTTGAGATAGAGTGAGTCGGTGCTGCTGAAGAGAGAGGTCGAGAGTGTTCATGTGGCGGTGCATGGCATTCAGCGTGGATCTCAGGATACAGCGAGAGCAGTGGTTTGAAGAAAGCTGAATATCTTGGAGATATCTGTAGTCCTGGGTGGAATTTCAGTTGGATTCCACGTGGAGTAAGTTGGAGCCGGAGACAGTTGCTGAGGAAAGATATGTGGTTGTGAAAGCGAGTTTTGGTAGATACCTGATCATAAACGAGAAGGGAGACAGAAAGCAATGAAGATGAACAAGGTAAAAGAGACAAACGGGAATCCCGTCGGAGAGAAGAGCAGAACTTCTTCAAGGTGGGCATTCCTGGAAGAGAAGTGGCAGTGAATTAAATACAAATACAAAAAGAAAATACTGCAGATGCTGGAAATCTGAAATAAAAACAGAAAATGCTGGAGATACATAGCAGGTCAGGCAGCATCTGTGAAGAGAGAAACAGAGTTAACGTTTCAATTAACCTGCTGACAAGAGTGGTGCTGTTGTTGTTTGGCGAACTGACCTCTACCTAGCGGAAGCTGAACGCCAACTCTCCGACACCTCCTCCTACCTCCGCCTGGACCATGATCCCACTACCGAACATCAAGCCACCGTTTCCAAGAATGTCACTGACCTCATTTCCTCTGGAGATTTTCCCCCGCGGCCACCAACCTCATAGTTCCCCAACCCCGCACAGCCTGCTTCTACCTCCTTCCCAAGATCCACAAACAGGACTGCCCTGGTAGACCCATCGTTTCAGCCTATTCTTGCCCCACGGAACTTATCTCTTCCTATCTCAACTCTATCTTTTCTCCCCTTGTCCAGTCTCTTCCCACCTACATCCGCGACTCTTCCTACGCCCTCCGCCACTTTAACAGTTTCCAGTTTCCTGGCCCCAACCGCCTCCTTTTCACCATGGACGTACAATCCCTCTACACCTCCATCCCCCACCAGGATGGCCTGAGGGTGCTCCGCTTTTTCCTTGAACAGAGGCCCGACCAGTCCCCATCCACCACTACCCTCCTCCGCCTGGCTGAACTTGGTCTCACATTGAACAACTGCTTCTATGACTCCACTCACTTCCTCCAAATCAGAGGTGTTGCTATGGGAACCTGCTTGGGTCCTAGCTATGCCTGCTTTTTCGTGGGAGATCTGGAACATTCTTTGTTCCAGTCCTAATCAGGTCCCCTCCCTCACTTTTTTTTCTCATACATTGATGACTGTATCGGTGCCGTTTCCTGCTCTTGCCCTGAACAAGAAAATATCATTCACTTTGCATCCAATTTCCACCCTTCCCTCACCTTCGCATGGTCCAGCTCCAACTCTTCCCTTCCTCGAATTCTCCATCTCCATCTCTGGGGATAGGTTATTGACAAACATTCACTACAAGCCCACTGACTCCCACAGCTGCCTGAACTAAAATTCCTCCCACCCCGCTTCCTGTAAGTAATCTATTCCATTCTCCCAGTTTCTCCATCTCCACCGCATCTGCTCTGACGATGCCACCTTCCATACCAGTGCTTCCGACATCGCTTCCTTTTTCCTCAACTGAGGATTCCGCTCTACTGTGGTTGACACGGCCCTTGACCGTGCCCGTTCTATCTCCCACACTTCTGCCCTTCCCTCCCGGAACCACGATAGGGTTCGCCTTTGTCCTCACCTTTCACCCCACCAGCCTTCACATTCAACGGATCACCCTCTGCAATTTCCGCCACCTCCAGTGTGATCCCACCACCAAACACATCTTCCCCTCACCTCCCCTTTCAGCATTCCGAAGGGACTGCTCCCTCCGCGACACCCTGGTCCACTCCTCTGTCACCCCCAACACGCCTTCCCCTTTGCCTGGCACCGTCCCGTGCAAGCGTAGGAGATGCAACACTTGCCCTTACACCTCCCCCCTTCCCACTGTCCAAGGCCCCAAACCCCACTTCCAGGTGAAACAGCGATTTACTTGTACTTCTTGCAATTTAATATACTGTATTCACTGCTCACGATGCGGTCTCCTCTACATTGGGGAGACCAAACGCAGATTGGGTGACCGCTTTGCGGAACACCTCCGTTCAGTCCGTAAGGGGGACCCCGAGCTTCTGGTCGCCTGTCACTTTAATTCTCCGCTCCACTCCCACTGAGACCTCACCGTCTTCGGCCTCTTACATTGTTCCACTGAAGCTCAACGTAAGCTCGAGGAACAGCACCTCATCTTTTGATTAGACACTTTACAGCCTTCTGGACTCAACATAGGGTTCAACAATTTCAGATCATAACCTCGGCCCCTATCATATATATATTTTTTCTACTTTTTTTTTGTTTGTGTTTTCTTTTCTTCTCTCCCACATGGCAGCTGTCTTTCATTCTGCCAGCACAATTTACACTTCATCTAGAGCCATCTTTTATTTTTAACCTGTCCCATTACCATCTCCTTTTTGCCTTGAATATCTCTTAATGTCTCTTAATGTCTCTTAACCTCTCCTGCCTTCTATCCTATCACAGACCTTCCCATTTGTTCTTTCATCCCCTCCCCCCTTTCCCAGCTCCAACACTTGTTTAAAAATCTGTTCCCTTTCCTGCTTTTTTCCAGTTCTGACAAAAGGTCATCGACCTGAAACATTGGGGTGGATTTTCATTCAGCAGTTGGGAAGGAGGCGGGACTACAACTTTCGGTTTTAGTCCCGCCTACATCGACGTCCGGCCAATCCACGCGATTTTCCCTTGATTGACCTTGTTGAGCCCATCCAGCAGGCTCAGCAGGCCAATTAAGGGCCACCCGGCAACAGGTGATGTCACAGACTGAAATTTCATCTGTCAAGAGGTCTTGACAGATGAAATATCAGTGTTTCACAGCTGTTTGAAGCTGTCAAACACTGACACTACTTCTAACCTGAGTCCTTCTACACAGACTCAGTTAGAACTCACACCAGCAATGAAAGCTGAAGGCTGTCACTTTTGACAGCTCGCAGCCATTTTGCTTTCAGTGTCGGCTGAGTGATGGACTCCCGAAACCTAGAGGAAGAAAGGCTGTTAAAGTAAGTACAGGTAATTTAAACTTCTTTACACACTTTAGACACACTAAACACACTTACCTTAGCACTCATGCACCCATCACTCACCTGAACACCGACATCGCGACCCCTCCAAGTCCTTCAACCCGAGGGCCCGCCTGCTCTAACCTGGCGTGGTTTGGAGCCGTCGGGAATCCCACACGACACCCCTCAAAATAGGGATTAGGCTAAAAACTAACTTTTAACTACCTGTTAACAGGCAGTTAATTGGCACTAATCCCTTCCCGCCTCGGGTCGGCGGGTCCCAGTGCGGGGCGGGTACCCGCCTCCTTTGAAACTTAAGTGGAGGCGGGTTTTGGGCGGGATGGTGTCGGGACCCCCGAATTCAGGATTTTTGCCCCCCGCACGCCTAAAAGCCCGCCTCACGGCACACTGAAAATCGACCCCATTAACTTTGTTTCTCTCTTCACAGATGCTGCCTGACCTACTAAGTATCTCCAGCATTTTCTGTTTTTATTTCAGCTTTCCAGCATCTGCAGTATTCTCCTTTAATACAGTGATCCTACTAGTAATTCTGGGATTAGCTTCATTAGCATAACAAAGACAAGCTCCCAGCATGAAAAATGACTGAGATTGGGAATTCACTTTTGGAAGGGTGAAGAATCAATATTTAAAGGCTTGCAGCCTAGTGGGAGGATAGAGGATTGGGAAAACTTTAAAAGACAGCAAAAAATAACAAAAAGATTGATTAAGAAAGGGAAGATAGATTATGAAAGTAAATTAGCAAAAAATATAAAAACAGATAGTAAGAGTTTTTATAGCTATATAAAAAGAAAAAGGGTGGCTAAAGTAAATGTTGGTCCCTTAGAGGATGAGACCGGGAAATTAATGGTGGGAAATATGGAGATGGCAAAAACACTGAATGAATATTTTGTATCAGTCTTCACAGTAGAGGACACTAAGAATATCCCAACACTGGACAAACAGGGGGCTATAGGGGGGGAGGAGCTAAACACGATCAAAATCACTAAGGAAGTGGTACTCGGTAAAATAATGGGACTCAAGGCGGATAAATCACCTGGACCTGATGGCTTACATCCTAGGGTCTTGAGGGAAGTGGCGGTAGGGATTGTGGATGCATTGGTAATAATTTTCCAAAACTCCCTGGACTCAGCAAAGGTCCCGGCAGACTGGAAAACTGCTAATGTAACACCCTTATTTAAAAAGGGCAGTAGACAGAAGGCTGGAAACTAAAGACCGGTTAGCCTAACATTTGTGGAAGGTAACATTTTGGAGTCCATTATTAAGGAGACAGTAACAGGACATTTGGATAATCATAATTTAATAGGACAAAGTCAGCATGGTTTTATGAAGGGGAAGTCATGTTTGACAAATTTGCTGGAGTTCTTTGAGGAAGTAACATATAGGGTGGATAAAGGGGAACCAGTGGACGTAGTGTATTTAGACTTCCAAAAGGCATTTGACAAGGTGCCACACAAAAGATTATTGCTTAAGATAAAAAATCACAGGATTGGGGGTAATATTCTGGCATGGATAGAGGATTGGCTATCTAACAGAAGGCAGAGAGTTGGGATAAATGGTTCATTCTCAGACTGGCAATCAGTAACTAGTGGTGTTCCGCAGGGGTCAGTGCTGGGTCCCCAACTCTTTACAATCTATATTAACGATTTGGAGGAGGGGACCGAGTGTAACATATCAAAGTTTGCAGATGATACTAAGATGGGAGAGAAAGTAGTGAGTGAGGAGGACATAAAAAACCTGCAAGGGGACATAGACAGGCTAAGCAAGTGGGCAGAGATTTGGCAGATGGAATACAATACTGGAAAGTGTGAGGTTATGCACTTTGGCAGGAAAAATCGTAGAGCAAGTTATTATCTTAATGGCAAGAAACTGGAAAGTACTGGAGTACAAAGGGATCTGGGGGTCCTGGTGCACGAAACTCAAAAGGTTAGTATGCAGGTGCAGCAAGTGATTAAGAAGGCCAATGGAATGTTGGCTTTCATTGCTAGGGGGATAGAATATAAAAATAGGGAGGTATTGCTTCAGTTGTACAAGGTATTGGTGAGATCACACCTGGAATATTGCATACAGTTTTGGTGTCCATACTTAAGAAAAGACATACTTGCTCTCGAGTCAGTACAAAGAAGGTTCACTCGGTTAATCTCAGGGATGAGGGGTTGGACATATGAGGAGAGGTTGAGTAGATTGGGACTCTACTCATTGGAGTTCAGAAGAATGAGAGGCGATCTTATTGAAACATATAAGATTGTGAAGGGGTTGGATCGGGTGGATGCGGGGAGGATGTTCCCGATGATGGGTGAAACTAGAACTAGGGGGCATAGTCTTAGAATAAGGGGCTGCTGTTTCAAAACTGAGCTGAGGAGGAACTACTTCACTCAGAGGGTGGTAGGTCCATGGAATATGCTGCCCCAAAAAGCTGTAGAAGCTACATCATTACATAAATTTAAAACAGAAATAGACAGTTTCCTAGAAGTAAAGGGAATTAAGGGTTACGGGGAGCGGGCAGGAATTTGGACATGAGTCTAGGTTCGGATCGGACATGGCCCTGTGGGTAGTGGAGCGGGCCCAGGGGCCGTGTAGCCTGATCCTGCTCCTATTTCATGTGTCTAATTCTGTTAGATTCAGGAGATGGTTCTGTGATAGTAGATTGGCGGTTAGGATCAGATCAGCCATGATCTTATTGAATGGCGGAGCAGGCTCGAGGGGCCGACTGGCCTACTCCTGCCCCTATTTCTTATGTTCGTATGTTCTTATGTAGCAGCATAAAGCAGTAGCTGCCATGTGTAAGGGGTTTTAGATCACAGAGGTTTCTCTCTCTAGAGGCCTCTCTCTCTTGCACAGTAAAACCTTGAGTGGTTCGACCCACTCGCCCCTTAGATTCTATACTCTGGACTTTGGGGCAGGAACTACAATGTAGAGAAAACTCTTGTAGACCAAGTTTGATGAAACGAAATGAAATTTTATTGCATATGGAAGAACAAATCAAATGCAAGCCGATAAGAGAGTACATGGGAGGGAAAAACACAAACAAATCATAACGACACAATACTAACTAAGGCAAATACAGGCATCTTATACTCTGCAAAGATCATCATGAAATAAGGAAACACACGGAACATCGAGGGGCAACAACTCATGTTAATTGTACCCTTAAATCCACCCCCTTAAACCTATCTAGATCTGATTGTGAAGGGCCAGAAACATGCTCACCAATCCAACTAGGAAGTGCAAGGTTTTGAACCAGTCTGCGTTTGATCCTTTCAGGCGTTCCATCTCCACATGGATCATGGAGCCCCAGCGAGCTGCGCCACTCCTCTCCTGAGGTGGGGGTCAGGGGCGGCTGGACACCGGCTGGTTCTGGATGTCGGCGGGGTCGAGGATCGTCGGCTTGACCCTGGTCAGAGGAGCCTTGGGTTGGCCTTCGTATAGGTTTCTTCAGTTTATTTTTGTCTCTTCTCCCGAGTCGGGAGAGGGCCTCTCGTTTTCGTCAATGGCCGGGGTTGGTCGATGATCTCCCGATGTTTGACCCCAGGGCGGGGCGCCGGCTCGAACGGTGTTCTTGATGGCGGCTTAGTCTTCTTCTTCTTCCTCTGATGGTGGAGAGGAGTTCGATGATCTTCTCCCAAACCAGCTCCTCTTTACCCAGCTCAAAAGCTGGACCGGCTGCCAACGCTCCAGGGCTGAGCTCGAAAACCTGAGGCTCACCCCACCACTCCGAAGAAGCTCCGACTCCACTGCAACTCGACTCCACAACCGCCGAATTCGACCCCTCGAATTCCACTGTCCCAACTCCACTCCAAACTCTTCCAATTATACTTTTCCTTCAGAAGCTTCCACTTCCCGCCCAAAATCAGGTTAGTCTTTGTTTAACTTTTGGCGGGCTGGGAGCACAGCGGGGTAGTTATTGGCCCAGAAATTAGGTTCGGGGGCTTACCACGCGTGCAAGCCCCCGATGTGCACTTACCTGGCGCGCCTGCTGTTCTGCTCCCGGGATGCTTGCAATTCCTGTTTTCAGTTGATTACTCCCGGGCAGCGTCTGACATCACGCCGCCCAGGAGTGCAGCCAGCGCGAAGCCTCGAGCACGGAGTCTAAGTTAGACACGCCCCTTGATGTCTCCTTAACATAGGCCATGCCCCCAATTTTTAACACAAGCTGCAAAGCAATTTTACATGCAGAGCAGCATTATGAATAAATTTTTTGTATTTTTATCAATCTTTAGGTAACTTTTATAAAGTTTTAAATATTTTTACATTATTTTGAAGAATGTAAAGTAGTTTTAAACAGAATAAAAGCATAATTATTTTGATGAGCCGGCTGGGATCACGTGGGCACTGGGCAACCAATGGGAGGTTGCAAAAGTTCATTCATGAGTTTGATAGTAAGAACTGTCAAACTCATGAAAACTCAGGGCACCCAAAACAGCACTTAAACTACAAATAAAAGTTAAAGAAACATCCCACTAAATAAATGAACTATGAATAACTGTAAAAAACGACTTTAAACAATTAATCAAATTTAACAAATAAGGTCTAAAAATACACTTACCTTACTGTAAATTCTTTAAAAATAATAAACCTGTGGAAAAAAAATTCTAAATTGTATTAATAGACCACTTACCTGTAAAACTAAGTACTTACGTCTGGTTTTTTCAAGCGTAAAAACCGGAGGCCTTTACGCACGGGCTACTCTTTACAAAAAAACGAATTTCAGCGCGCACGCACTGCCTGATACGTCGCACGCGTTCCGCCTCTTAACCCCTTGGTTTAGAGGACAGGAAATGCCGGTTTTCAGCGCATGCGCTGAGCATCCTGAAAACGGACACTTCCATCCGGCCCACGCATGAGTACCCCGTCCGTACTCACGCGTTGGGACTGGATTTACTGGCCCATTATATTAATGCGAACCCTACACTCCCCCCTGATGATACTGTAACTTGCTTGAAGTATCATAATTCTGGGTGAGCAAAATTTTCTGCCTGTCCACAATCAAACCATCCCCAGTATTTACCTATCTATGACTCCATGATACATGCATTTCCCATTTCAGAAAAATCTAGTGTACATTGAGCACCTACAGGTGGCAATACCTTGGAGTTAAAATCTAACAACATACTTCCAGGTGTGGAGGGGGGCCTTATACCCCTACATCACCTAGTGCATACACGTTATCCTTTAATAACAACACATCTAATTCAAATGCAATAAGAAAAAATAAAATACACACACAAAAAAAATAAAAATGCACATGAATACATGTCAAAAATAATAGAGGAGGGAGGGAAAGTTTTAACTTTATACACAGCAGCAAAAATCTAAACAGTTGTCTCTTCTTCTACCCGCACATAATAATCCCTCCATTCCCCTCTATTCTCATACTTTTGCGAATGTTTGACCTTTTTACAGTGTACAAACAGTAAATAAACTACAATGATAACCTGGCACACTACAAGAATCTGGGAGGCTATCCTAATCTAAGAGGGGACTTCTATATTACTGAACAGGTCCCACCACGGTGGGGTCACTATGTCCAATATGTCTGCCCCATCTCTAAAATCTTCTGCTCCAGTGTGTAGAAGTGTTTCTGTGAAACAACAACGGCTTTTAATACCTTGGTGAGGTGTTCAGGGAGAGGGGGAATTAAATACCCAAAATGTGCAATGAATCGCTACAGATCGGTGAAATTCTCTTTAACAGTGATGTGAACAGTGGAAGGTTCAGGGATGGGGACAATTCACTCCTGGGCCACTTGAACTTCTGCCCTGGGCTTGAAACAGAAGCTGCTGTCACTAACCGGACATCAACCGTGCTGTCCATGCTGGTAGTGGGGTGCTGCAGAGGTGACACAGTATGTCCCACCTCCTATATATGCCACCTGCGGGGGCACATGGCCTTGTGCCATTGCCTCCATGGTGCAATTTATGGGCTTTGTGCCAGCAGTTCTGAACCCGCACTGTGGTTTTGACTGGGCATTCAAGTGCTGGGGACACAGGATCATGTGTGCTCCCCGGCTCCGGCACCCCGAGAGGTCAGCACCCGTCATTGCATGCTCCCATCGAATGACGTAAGGTGGGACCCCTGTGTAGCGAATGTGCGCAACCCCCTGAATGACTCCAATGTTCTCCACCCTGTATACCGGGGCGGGTTTGGCTGTCTTTCCCATCACCGGCATTCTTACCACTATACCCATAATGGTGTGATTAGACCATCCACAGTCCACTGGGACTGGGTAGGCCTCTGAGGCTAGTCTGAGCTGGCACGGACTCAATGCATTCTCAAAAGGGTGGAGGGCTGCGAGGTGCTTGTGCTGATCCAGGAGGGGACTAAACCTTGTTTTAAATCCTCCAGGTTACTACGGCCCTCGCCCAGTAACCACGCCCCGTATAGCACACAAGCTTCATTCTGCGCAGCCTGATCGGATGCGTTCCAATCCTCCCTGATGAGAGCATTTACCATTCTGGCGTGTTTCTCCAGCTCAGCTATTATCTCTTTTAAGTGTAGTGTCATGGCCTGGTCCTCATGTAACTCAGAAGCCACTACCTTATTCTCGTCAGTCAGTATCTTTCTCAACTGTGTTTTCAAACCATTGATCTGGGTTTGTAGCTCCACGTCATCCAGTGTGTTGATGACGGAAGTTCCTGTATTAAAAGCTGTGAAAATATCATTTACTGCACCCCTTCTTTGTCTCCCTATTCTGTCCAAGACCTCATGTGGTGTGGTGTACAATTCGGCTCTTTCGACATCGGCAAAGTCGAATTCGTAAAACTGTTTAAACATGTTTGATAACAGGACCTGGTATAATTGCTCCATTTCCCTGGGGCACCACTCTGGCAATCGTACCTCGGTGAGGTTTAAAATCACCGAAGCCACCGCGTAGTGCACCCCCTGGTACAGCACCTGACCTGTGGGTACCAATACCAATCCGTTCCCGGGTCCCTTTGTTGTGGTGGGGCACCCTTCCTTGAGGGTTTTAGCTACCGGAATTGTGGGCAGGGGCTTGCGGGGTCGGGTGATGAGCTCAGTGGCGTTTACTGGGATCTGAGAGTATGGGACTCTGCACGCCCATGTGCTGACGTCCCACCTCATTCCTTGTCCAGCATCCTGCCACTGTCTTTGGAAAAAGATGGAGACGCCTGTGGGGCAAGCGCGTTCTGCACCCCACATACAGATGTAGATCCCCTCATCTGGTTCCCACCATTTGTCCAAACAGACACTCAACCCCCCATGAGTTGCCGTAATAGTCCGATGGGTGTTGTTACCCAGTCTCTCTCACTCCACAGTGGAGTTCTTCATGGTGCTGCTCAACTTGCGCAGCCACCACCAACGACTCAAAGGTACCCGTCCGTGGCAAACAAGGCAAATCTTCCTCCCAGCGGTGACACTGATCCTAGGTGCGATGACCTTCACCCTGGGGCACATCAGAGACGTTTCTCTGTATGCAAACCCCGTCTGGCTGGAGTATTCAGTAGAGTTTGACCCCAGCCAGCCTGGCCATCTTCCTTCATGGAAGTAGACAGCAGTCTCTTCAGCGTCCCGTGGGCCGGTTCCATCAGTCGCGACGGGGCATCTGTTGCCCGAACACCCGTAAATTGTGGAGTCCTTGGTGCGGCCCCGATAGGCCCAGCTCCATCCGATCGTCATGAATGCGACGAGGATCCCTCTCATCCTTTCTGGCTCCTGTAACAGATCAAACAATATAGCCAGGCTCCCGAGAGATTCTGGCTTAGGTGACGGCATGATCGGGTCTTTCGACCTCGATCCAAAACTACACACATACTGGGCAGATTACAAAACTACTTTAACTCTAATCACCTTAATATTTACACACCTTTAACTTAAACTTAACTTATGTACAGCGCCGCCCGTCCCCAGGCCTAATCCCTGATTGGACTGTAGCTCGCCGCTCCCTGTGGCGGGGCTGCAGTGACCTGTGGCTTGGGTTCCCCGCAGCCTTTTGCTGTTAATCGGGGACTGCGTTTTGTCAAGGGTTTCTCAAGTCGGCGTTTACTGGGAGCGGGGGACTCGGGCCAGGGTTTTACTGGCTGAGGCGTTCGAGTCGACCTGCGAAAAGTACATTGGGCATGGCTCCCTTAGCGAGTGGACCTTCGGGTGGGACTTTAGCTCTCACAGTCCGTGGCTCTTCCACGACTGTGGGCTTCGGCTCCCTCCCCTCACGCTCCGCTCCTTTGGGATTCGGGTCTGTGGCAGACGACTCCTCCTCACCTGTGCCTACAGGTGGAGGATCCCCGCCCCCAATTTCTACCTCCCCCACGCTCGAGTCGAGGGCGGGACCTCTTCCTCCAACTCCACCTCCTCCAGAATCGTGTCGAGGGCGGGACCTTGTTGTTCGGGCCGCTCCTCGTCCGAGTCCCAGGCCATAGGGGAAGCCTCCCCCCAGGTGGGCGGGAAAGCTTCTCCTTCCAAGCAGGCTACAACGCCAGCTTGTGTGGTCTGTGACTCATCGCACGCCTCAGGCTGAGGATCTTTACCCTCAGACCTGGCTTCGGTTGCTGATACTCTTGCTCCCGGTTTAAACAGTTTGCACTGATTGATGTGAAACCATTTACAAGCCCTTAGCTGACCCTCTAAACTGCCAGCCCTCGCTGTTAACCTAGCGTTCTCCTCCCTTAAAGCCTGCTCAAATAACTTAACCTCCCCAACCTGGCACCGCAGGTATTCCTCCATTTTACAGGAGGTCTCTTCCTGTGCGTGTCTTTCTGGGGGACACAGGTCGACAAGCTGCGCTGGCTCTAGTCATTTGGGCACAGCGGTCGGGATTTTTGGGAATGACAAGACCAGTGGTGACGGCTATCTTCCCCTGCAAAATCATAAGAGACCGCATTGTCTCTATAATTGATTCAATCGCAGCGGGATCCATAACTGCACCAGTTCCTTGTGCTGGGGCAGGAGCTGCGGCTTGGGTTTGGGCAGGTGCTGGGGCGGCGGTCTGGGCTTGGGATTGGGCTGCGGGAAATTTCCCTTTATTATCTTTCCACGGATTTCTACAGTCCTTGCGCCAATATCCATCCTTCCCACACCCGTAGCAATTGAGCTTGGCTTGGTCAGGGCGATTCTCCTCCTGACGCCACTCCTTCTTGCTTGGGGCTGCGGGTTTTGCCTCATGCACCTTTCCCTTCTGGGGAGGTGCTCTCTGTCCACCTTTATTGCTGCGTCCACCAGACGCCCATCCAGTAAGAGATCGGAAATCCACTGCTTAGTGAGATTTACCTTGCCAAAGACATAATCCGCTATCCTCTCATCCATTGCATTTCGACCATTCAAACTTGGATCTACTACATTGCAATCCTCCTGCCAGAATCCTGCCGTGGTTGCCATTTTCTGTAAGGGGTTTTAGATCGCAGAGGTTTCTCTCTCTCGAGGCCTCTCTCTCTTGCACAGTAAAACCTTGAGTGGTTCGACCCACTCGCCCCTTAGATTCTGTACTCTGGTCTTTGGGGCAGGAACTACAATGTAGAGAAAACTCTTGTAGACCAAGTTTGATGAAACAAAATGAAATTTTATTGCATATGGAAGAACAAATCAAATGCAAGCCGATAAGAGAGTACATGGGAGGGAAAAACACAAACAAATCAAAACGACACAATACTAACTAAGGCAAATACAGGCATCTTATACTCTGCAAAGATCATCATGAAATAAGGAAACACACGGAACATCGAGGGACAACAACTCATGTTAATTGTAGCCTTAAATCCACCCCCTTAAACCTATCTAGATCTGATTGTGAAGGGCCAGAAACATGCTCACCAATCCAACTAGCAAGTGCAAGGTTTTGAACCAGTCTGCGTTTGATCCTTTCAGGCGTTCCATCCCCACGTGGATCGTGGAGCCCCAGCGAGCTGTGCCACTCCTCTCCTGAGGTGGGGGTCAGGGGCGGCTGGACACCGGCTGGTTCTGGATGTCGGCGGGGTCGAGGATCGTCGGCTTGACCCTGGTCAGAGGAGCCTTGGGCTGGCCTTCGTATAGGTTTCTTCAGTTTATTTTTGTCTCTTCTCCCGAGTCGGGAGAGGGCCTCTCGTTTTCGTCAACGGCCGGGGTTGGTCGATGATCTCCCGATGTTTGACCCCAGGGTGGGGCGCCGGCTCAAACGGTGTCCTTGATGGCGGCTTAGTCTTCTTCTTCTTCCTCCGATGGTGGAGAGGAGTTCGCTGATCTTCTCCCAAACCAGCTCCTCTTTACCCAGCTCAAAAGCTGGACTGACTGCCAACGCTCCAGGGCTGAGCTCGAAAAGCTGAGGCTCACCCCACCGCTCCGAAGAAGCTCCGACTCCACTGCAACTCGATTCAACAACCGCCGAATTCGACCCCTCGAATTCCACTGTCCCAACTCCACTCCAAACTCTTCCAATTATACTTTTCCTTCAGAAGCTTCCACTTCCCGCCCAAAATCAGGTTAGTCTTTGTTTAACTTTTCGCGGGCTGGGAGCACAGCAGGGTAGTTATTTTATTTAAAATATTTTAGATGGCCGGTAAAGGCCCATCTCTGGTCTGGAATGACCTTCATTGTTTTTAATGTCCTGCTGATCTCATTATCTAGTCCTTGGTGCTGTTCTCATGAATATGAAATTGTCCCCTTTTGTCTGGGTCAACATTTAGATGGCCTCTGTCTCCAGGCTGATCTTGACTGGATCTGCATCTAATCCATATGTATATGTGGGGGTCTTGTTTCGTTCTCTCAGAAACGGCTTCCAGAACTTACTGTGGGTTGAATCCACAAAGCTGTCTGAGGATTCGCAGGAACCATTTTAAAATGTCCCAATAAGTCGGTCACGTGGTATGGCGGCCATTTTGCATGCCCCTTTTTCTGGGCTTCTTTTAAAACAGTCTTTAAAATCATGGCCTCTTCTGCCATTTGACCCTTTATAATATAATAAAGTTCAATTTTGCAAATCCAAGACATTGTTTGTGGTTTTTCAATGCAATAGATTCTTTGGTACAGTTAGTTGCATGCTGAGAAGACAATGGCTTCGGTCTTACTAATATTTAGCTGGAGGTCATTTCTGCTCATCCAGTACTGAATGTTGGAGAGCAGTCAGACAATTTAGAGACAGTGGAGGGGTCGAGAGAGGTGCTGGTGAGGCGGAGCTGGGTGTCATCAATGTACATGTGGAAAGTGACGCTATGCTTTCGGGTGATGTCGCCAAGGGGCAGCATATAGATGAGAAAAACGAGGGGGCCAAGTATAGATCCTTGGGGGACACCAGAGGTAATGGTGCGGGAGCAGGAAGAGAAGCCATTGCAGGTGAATCTTATCAGTTTATCAGTTTGAAGCATGTTCATCATCTGGTGGATCCAAGGAAACAACTGTCAAGGTAAATAAGCTTTGTACATTCAGAGGCCTCTGCACTTCCTATTACTACAGTTTAAGCAGGCCAATAGCAAGTGGGGGTGCATTAACTCCCAGGTGGGAATTTACAAGCATACAAAAGTGATGGGCAGGAAAAGGCCAGCCGGTCCATCAAGCCTGCCCCTCACTCATAAGGGCATCATGACCAGGCATTAACCCTAACCCTAACCCACCCCTAGCAGCCATGTAATCTCCTGGGGGCAGCAAAATACCATAAAAATTAATAATATCAAAAGGATATTAACTGCCCGGCCTGTAAGATTCGCAAAATTCCCACATCCCCCCCAAGGTTATTAATAAAAGGGACCCTGCATGGACAATTTAAAAAGGGTACCCAAAAGATGGCGTCCACACCTCGTGACCAAAAGCCTGTAAGATTTTTAAAAGCTTCGACTCTGTAGCACAGAACAGGCACTTTTGGGAAATCAAAACTTAAAATGGATTTCTTTGAAAAGGACTTTGTGTTTGAAAAAAAACCCAGCCAGTTAAGCAAACACTGAATACGCATTTCGTTAGATTGGAACAGATCAACCCAGTTAGGCCTAAGCGCAAGGCCATTAGTTTGTCCGCATAAATAATCGGAAATAGCTTATGGAAGCCATCAAGGCTGCATAGGCCGATTATAATGCATTAATGACAATACTGCCCGGACATCGGGCCATTAGGTGCGATAAACGGCCATCTAATACCAGTTAGTTTAGATCAGTATAATCATTTAAAACAGCCCACCAAAAGTGAAACAATGGACTAACCTGATATGGCAAGCAGATTAGGGCCTTCCAAAGGAGTATAATTGTAAGCCCATCAGTACCAATCGCTCTCTTACTCTTGACTCTGACCTCTTGTCTGGTCTTGGGCTGCCGCCGCTCGTACTCGTGCCCTGGCCTCATGGTGGGTTCTCTTCTCGCTCCCCGCATTGGGTTTTCAGCAGTCAAGGACATCCATACCAATCGCAGGAGAGGGGAACGAGACCCGAGTCCAAAGTCGCCCAGGACACCCGGGCCACGAGAGAGGGCAGAGGAAATGAGGCGAAATGAACCGAGATGAAGAACAAGGTAGAGACCCGACAAGAGCAGAGAAGGGCAGCAAAAGACGCATTTAATAAAGACCGAGTGCCTAGTTATAAGCTGGCGCTTGGGGAAGAGTTCTTATTACGAATATACCGGCGTTCTAAGAATGGGTAGAAAAATCTAAGCAGTAAAGACTGCCAACGCAACGTTACCTCCGACAACCACCCGAGGGAGAAGTAGAGAACCTATCGCGACGAGGCGATGACGGTAGCTGAGGAGAGGAAAGGTGTGCTGCAGCAAAGGCTACAGCACCACGGCCTGAGACCACGTGGAGACAGAGCACCCCAAAGGACAGGAGACTAAACCTCAAAACTCGCAATGTTTAAGGCAACAAACCTTGGATTGGTGAGCATGAATATCTGGCCCCTCATAGCTTAATCTAGTTAGGCATAGGGGGTGGGATAAGGATAAGGGGATTGTTAAAGTAGTTGTTTTTCCCTCGATGTGCCGTGTGTTCCCCATTCCCTGTATAAGTATAATTATTTGTTTATGCCTGTAATTGTTTACCAGTAATTTCTCATAAGACTGTGTTGTTATTTCTGTTTTAATAAAATCTTGGTTTTCTTACACCAAACCACTTGTCTACTCGATTTTCTTCTGTATCGCCGCCTGCACCTAAGTCCAGTGTCTAGAACACAGGGGCGTGTGAGCGATTCGAACCGCTCACAAGCAGTCAGGGGCATAACTGACTGGGCGCACGCGCCACACCTGCCACCCCCTATAGAAAATGGCGACCACGGCAGGACACCGGCAGCAGCGTTGCGATACAGTAGACAATGGTTCGGATGAGCAAACCATGATGGAGGAAAGGATTTCTGATTATGTGTTTAGCAAGGTGAATATCACAAAGAAGTGGATCACCACTCTGTTAAGGGCTGGGCATCCGGTAGATGCAGCAGCTAAGTGGACAGAGGGAAAGGAACACAAGAAGTCCCTAGAGAAGGCAGTTTGGCTGATGTGTTTCAAAAAGCAGGTCCAGCTATTTGACAGGCTTGTTGCAGCACAGGCAGTCGAGTTAAGGGAGTCAGCCCTGGAGATCCAGGATAAGGCTCTAGCAGGGGAGAAGTTATTGGTAGCTTTGCAGGCCTTGAATCAGGAGAGAGTGCATTTAATGGGAGAACACAAGGCCCAGTTGGAATACCTATGGTGCCAAGTCACCGAGGCCAAGGGAAATGAGTTAAGGTTGCGGGAGAAGAACGCCCGCTTGGCAAGGCAGATTAGGGAACAGGAAAAGAAAGTATAGGAGGTAAAGGCAGCTTACAAGCTAGCGAGTGAACAGAGGTTTGAGGAGGCAGACCATGGCCCCTGTAAATAACGGCTAGAAAATCTGAACCGGGCCCTCAGGAAGGCAAAAGGCATGGTATGCCTCATAAGCCCAAGGGCAGGTCAGGCGGATTTTATGGGGAACGAGGGGAGGACAGTTCCAACATCCCCGGTAGTGCCCAGGGACGACCCGGTGGAGGGACAGGAGATCTCACGACCACCACCCGTAGCGCCAAGTTTCAGCGAGGTTTGGCAGCAAGGGGGGGTGGAGCCAGAGGTGGAAGCGGAGGTGGAGCAACCCCCGCCAGAAATGTCGGAGCTGGGACCGATATGCCCAGCACGGCATCGGAGGTTCAGCCCACCTGTCAATGGCGCCGATGAGGGATCCCTCCAAAACCAGTTCGTATTACCCTATAGCACCCAACAGCTTCGGGCTATGGTGAACCATATCCCAAAGCTCTCCGAAAAGGGAGACCCCTCGATCCACTTCAGGGACATAGAGCAAGCAGCGAGCGTCAACGACTGCGATGGCGCTGAGCAGGCCAAGATGCTGCTATTCTCCCTGGAGAGTAGTCTCCTCCAATCCCTCTCTGATGAGTGTAAGAGGGGGCAGAGCGGGTACGAGGAGCTTAGAGATGCGGTTCTGGAGGCCATGGGGATGAATGAGGGAATTCCTTTCTCCCATGTGGAGAAGACGGTCCAGCTCACAGGGGAAACCCCGCAGGCTTTCGCGGACCAGCTATGGCCGGTGTACCGGAGGGCACGTCCGGGGACGCAGAACCGGGTGTTCGTGAACAGGGATCCCCTGGCCCATTGGCTCCATTGCCTGGTGGCGAACAGCTTGCCACAGGTCTGGGCCAAGGCAGAAGTCTGGTTCGACCCCAAGAACCCCCAGACCACCGAACTTACAGTGATCAGACAGTTGACTCTGGCCTATAAAAACGGTAGGGGAGCCGATGCACACCCACCTAAGGGAAAGGTGCATGAGGTAAAACACGGACCGGGTAGGAAAGGGTGGCACCAGGAAGGGAATAACCCCCCCAACACAAAGACGAATTGTTACAGGTGCGGGAAGGATGGTCTCTGGCGGAAGGCGTGCACAAACCCTTGGAAAGATAACAAGGGAAAGAATTCCAAAGCCCCAGCCCAAAAGGCGGAGGCAGAAATCCCTCCCGCCGCGGTCGAGTCATCTTTGGACACCATGAGGTCCATATTGACTGGCCAAGGGAGAGTAGCAGCCGCTACCGGTGTTCGGACCCCGTCAGCCCCATCCAACCCACAGCCCTGACTAGAACCAGCGCAGCCTGTCGACCTGTGCCCCCTTGAAAACGACGAGGGGAGCAGGCCCTGTGTTAAGATGCAGGTGGAGACGGTGCAGGGGAGATATTCAGTGGACACTGGAGCTTCCAGCACGGTGGTCCATTCGGAAGACCCGACCAATCCACCCGGGTCTAACGAGGTCCCATTTAGCCCAATGGGAGCCGCAGGGAACGAGCAGGCTGGGGAAATGGCCAAACTTTTGGCCATAGATTTAGGATCCCTCCCTACCACATGGGAGGGTAACCAAAGGACCAACGAGGTAGCCGAGCAGAGGGCCAGGGAAGGAGAATTCTGAGATCCCTGTAGAGCAGGCCCGGTAGCCGCAGTCCGGGACAAGGGAGGCACACGGGGGGAAGCTTTGGCCCCGGACCTAAAGCAGGTCCAGGCCCAGGATCCTGTCTGTGAGGCCGTCCCGGTAAGGGAAGAGAACAGGGAGTCCCTAGAAGGCCCGTTCGGGGCAGCGGACAGGGTTTTAAAACAGGCTGCTGGTTATATTAATCAGTGCAAACTGTTTAAGCCTGAAAGGAGAAAACAGCCAGTTGGGGTAAGATCTGAGGATAGAGATCCTCAGCCTGCAGAAGGAGCAAGTTCACAGACTGCACAGGCAGGCGCTGTGGCTTGCTTAAAGGGAGGGGCCATCCCACCCACTGATGGCACACTCCCCCACTCTTCTGGGATCCAGATGAGGAGGGACCCGAGGGCGAAAATCACGCCCCTAACCCAGGTGTAGAGGAGGAGGGACCTGAGGTCAAAAACCCCGCCCCGGACTCAGCCATGGGACCTGGGTGCGGAGGCTCTCAGCTTGCAGCAACAGGCTGCGAAGAGTTACCTGCCCCTAGCCCAGGTTCGGGAGAGGTCAAGCCTGAGGGAGCAGCGGTTTGGGTTAAAGGCCCATCAGCCAAGAAAGCCCCATCCTCCAAGGTCCCTAGAAGGTCCCCACAGATGCCCCACCCGAGAAAGCCATGGTCACCAGCTCCCCAGTTACCAAGGGCAGCCTCCCGAGTCAGGGGGAAGTCCAAGGACAGAGGTCCTCAGCCAGCAGCCACAGGCAGCGAGGGACCAACAGTGCAGGATGGTGCGGCCACGCCGGAGGAAGCGGTATGCCGCAGTCCAACCAGGAATTAGCCTGGCCGCCCAGAGACGGGTGGCGGATGTATATAGTTTAGGTAATGTAAGTTTATTTTTAAGTTTAGGTATTTAGCTTAAGTTCGGGTGTTTTAGCTTAAGTTAAATTAAGGTGATGGGTAGTTTTAATTAAGTAGTAATCTGCTAAGAGTGTGTATATTTGAGTCGAGGATGCGGCACCCGACTATGCTTCACCCAAGCCAGAGAATTTCTTGGGGATCTGGCTGCATGTTTTTGTATCTGTTGCAGAAAGATTTTCAGGATGAAGGGGATCGTAATCCTACTTGCCCTGATGGGACTGAGTCTAGGAAAGAGGGGTGACGTGGAAGACTCCCACATCTATGGGTGCTCCGATAGCAACCGACGGAAGCGGTGAATGGGATGCAGAGGAGACAGCCGTCTACGTCGATGAGGGAAGGTGGCCAGGGTGGCTGGGGTCCAATTCATCTCAGTGCTCCAGCCAGACCAGGTTCACGTACGGGGAGGCCTCCCTCCTGTGCCCCAGGGTACGGGTCGTTACCACAAGGGTCAGCGTCACCGTATGGAAGCGTATATGTTTAACGTGCAAGGGACACATTCCTTTGGATAGGTGGTGGTGGCTCAGAAAGCTGATCAAAGATATGAGGAACCCCGCAGTCAAGTGGGAACGGTTGGGGAACAATACCCATCGGACGATTACAGGGACTCATGGGGGATTAAGTGTGTGTTGGGACAAGTGGTGGGAACTGGATCAAGGGATTTACATCTGTATGTGGGGGTCAGAGGAGGTCTGCCCCTCAGGCATTTCCATTGTTTTCCACCGGCAGTGGCAGGACACCGGGGAGGGGACGAAGTGGGATACCAGCCTGAAGGTGTGTGCGGTCCCATACACCCCGATCCCAGTCAATGCCACAGAGCTTGTGCCCCACCCACAGCGCAGGCGGTGAGGTTACCCAGGGAAGGGTGCACCACCACCACCAAGGGACCAGGGAATGGACTGGTACTAGTGCCTACCAACCAGATGCTGTACCAGGGGGTACACTACGCGGTAGCCTCCATGATTGTAAATCTCACTGAGGTACATTTACTGGAGTGGTGTACCAAAGAAACAGAGCAGGTATACCAGGCCCTATTAAAGGACATTTTCAAGAAGTTTTATGAGTTTGATTTCGCCAATGTTGACAAAACCGAACTGTACACCACACACCGTGAGTTTTTGGATAATACAGGGAGACAAAGAAGGGGAGTATGGAATGATGTTTTTACTGCATTTAATACTGGGTCCTCTGTCATCAACAGTCTGGATGACATAGAGCTGCAGACCCAGATAAACGGTTTAAAAACACAGTTACGGAAGATATTAATGGATGAGAACAAGGTAGTGGGCTCAGAGTTACATGAGGACCAGGCCATGACGGTCCATTTAAAGGAGATTATAGCGGATTTGGAAAAGCACGCAAAGACGGTAAATGCCCTCATAAGGGAGGACAGAAATGCTTCTGACTAGGCTGTGCAGAATGAGGTGTGCGTGCTATACGGGGCATGGTTGCTGGGCGAGGGCCGCAGTAGTCTGGAGGATTTAAACAGGGTTTACTCCCCTCCTAGATCAGCAACAACACCTCGCAGCCCTCCGTCCATTTAAGAATGCATTAAGCCCATGCCAACTCCGGCTAGCTTCCGAAGCCTACCCAGTCCCAGTGGATTGTGGACGGACCAACCACACCATCATGGGAGTAGTAGTTAGGATGCCGGTCATGGACAGCATGACCCGCACCGGTATACAGGGTGGAGAACATTGGAGTCATTCAAGGGGGTGCACACATTTGTTTCACAGCGGTCCCACCTTACGTCATAAAGTGGGAGCACGCTATGACAGGTTCTGACCTCTCGGGGTGCCGGAGCCGGGGAGCACACATAATCCTGTGTCCCCAGCACTTGAATGCCTATTCAAAACCGCAGTGCGGGTTCAGAGCTGCTGGCACGAAACCTATAAATTGTACCATGGAGGCAATGGCACAAGGCCATGTTCCCCCGCAGGTAGCATATATAGGAGGTGGGACATATTGTGTCACCACAGGTGCGTCCCACTACCAGCATGGACAGCATAGCTGGTGTCCGGTTAGTGACAGCAGTTTCTGTTTTAAACCCGAGGCAGAAGTTCAAGTGGCCCAGGAGTGAATTGTCCCCATTCCTGAATCTTCCACTGTTCACCTCACTGTGAAGGAGAATTTTACCAATTTACAAAAGTATGTAGCGCATTTCGGCTACGATATTCCCCCTCTCCCTGAACACCTTACCAGGACACTCAAAGCTGTCATAGTTTCACAGAAACCTTTTTACACTCTAGAGCATAAAAAACAGTAGAGATATGGACTAAGATATTGGATATTGTGATTCCACCCTGGTGGGACATTTTCAATAACATAGAGGTCCCTTCGTGGATCAGACTGGCTTCCCACATTCTCGTGGTTTGCCAGTTAGGAATAGTGTTGTATCTAGTCTGCATTCAATGTAAGGGAAAAGGTCAGATGCTAGAATTCCAAAACCAGAGGATCTGGAAGGAACATTATGTGAAGGTGGAGGGAGATACACCTGCTTGAGTTTTTTCCTTGTATTTTTGATTAAAGATTATTGTTTTTTTGTGTTTGTTGTTTTTAATAAAGATTTTGCGATGCATTCTTAATAAAGATGTATGTGCACCAAGTAGTGCAGGGCTGTTGGACCCCACAATGCTTGGATGTGTTTAAACGACTGTAGTTATTCTATGTATGCTTATGTACACTACATTTTCATGGAATGGGAAGTGCATGTGTCGTGGGTATATTAGATAGGTAATTGCAGGGGAAGGTTGACTATGGAGGGTCAGAAATTCTGCTCACCATGTAAGGATGATACTTCAAGCAAGTTTTAGTATCACGGGGGGAGTGTAAGATTCACAAAATTCCCCAAGGTTATTAATAAAAGGGACCCTGCATGGCCAATTTAAAAAGGGTACCCAAAAGATGGCGTCCGCACCTCGTGACCAAAAGCCTGTAAGATTTTAAAAACCTTGGACTCCGCAGCACAAAACAGGCAGTTTTGGGAAATCGAAACTTAAAATGCATTTCTGTGAAAAGGACTTTGTGTTTGAAAAAAAACCCAGACAGTTAAGCAAACACTGAATACGCATTTTGTTAGATTGGAACAGAACAACCCAGTTAGGCCTAAGTGCAAGGCCATTAGTATGTCCGCATAAATAATCGGAAACAGCTTATGGAAGCCATCAAGGCTGCACAGGCTGATTAAAATGCATTAATGACAATACAGCCCAGACATCGGGCTATTAGGTGCGATAAACGGCCATCTAATACCAGTTAGTTTAGATTGGTATAATCATTTAAAACAGCCCGCCAAAAGTGAAACAATGGACTGACCTGATTTGGCGCACAGATTAAGGCCTTACGAATGAGTATAATTGTAAGCCCATCAGTACCAATCGCTCTCTTACTCTTGACTCTGACCTCTTGTCTGGTCTTGGGCTGCCGCTGCTCGTACTCATGCCCCGGCCTCGTGGCGGGTTCTCTTCTCGCTCCCCGCATTGGGTTTTCAGCAGTCAAGGACATCCATACCAATCGCAGGTGAGGGGAACGAGACTCGAGTCCAAAGTCGCCCAGGACACCCGGGCCACGAGAGAGGGCAGAGGAAACGAGGCGAAACGAACCGAGACGAAGAACAAGGTAGAGTCCCGACAAGAGCAGAGAAGGGCAGCAAAAGACGCATTTGATAAAGACCGAGCACCTAGTTATAAGCTGGCGCTTGGGGAAGAGTTCATATTATGAATATACCGGCGTTCTAAGAATGGGTAGAAAAATCTAAGCAGTAAAGACTGCCAACGCAACGGTACCGCCGACGACCACCTGAGGGTGAAGAAGAAGAGAACCCATCGCGGCGAGACGACGATGGTAGCTGAGGAGAGGAAAGGTGTGCCGCAGCAACAGCTCCACCACCGCGCCCTGAGACCACGTGGCGACGGAGCACCCCAAAGGACAGGAGACTAAACTGGTGAGCATGAATTCCTGGCCCCTCATAGCTTAATCTAGTTAGGTATAGGGGGTGGGATAAGGATAAGGGGATTGTTAAAGTAGTTGCTTTTCCCTCGATGTGCCATGTGTTCCCCATTCCCTGTATAAGTATAGTTATTTGTTTATGCCTGTAATTGTTTACCAGTAATTTCTCATAAGACTGTGTTGTTATTTCTGTTTTAATAAAATCTTGTTTTTCTTACACCAAACCACTTGTCTACTCAATTTTCTTCTGTATCGCTGCCTGCACCTAAGTCCATTGTCTAGAACCCAGGGGCGTGTGAACGATTCGAACCGCTCACAAGCAGTCAGGGGCATAATTGACTGGGCGCACGCGCCAACCCGCCACCCCCTACAGGCCTCAATTACATCCCACTGGCTAGCTGCTCCTCCTGGCCCCACTAATGATAGTTTGTGACTTATCTTCTTCCCTGTCAGCATAGCACCCACTTTTCATCTATTCATAAGGTGCCCTTCTGCTGGGCACCTCTGGTGCCAAAGAAAAGTGCGAGGTTATAATGGAGGCTAGCAGGAATGGAACATAAGAAATAGGAGCAGGAGTAAGCCATATGGCCCTTCGAGCCTGTTCCACCATTCAATAAGATCATGGCTGAACTTTTACATCAACTCCACTTTCCTGCCCTTTCCTCATATCCCTTGATTCCCTTAATGCCCAAAAATCTATCGATCTCAGACTTGAATAAACTCAATGACTGAGAATCCACAGCCCTCTTGGGTAGAGATTTACAAAGATTCGCAACCCTCTGAGTGAAGAAATTTCCCCACATCTCAGTCCTAAATGGCCGACCACTAATCCTGAGTCTATGACTCCTACTTCTAGACTCTCCAGCCAGAGCAAACAGTCTCTCAGCATCTATCCTATCCAGCTCCCTCTCTAAGAATTTTATACGTTTATATGACTACTCAATCTCTCCTTGTAGGACAGCTCTCTCATCCCAGGAATCAATCTAGTGAACCTTTGTTAAACCCCCTCTAAGCCATGTATATGCTTCCTTGTGTAAGGAGATCAAAACTGTACACAGTACTTCAGGTGTGGTCTCACCGAAACCCTATATAACTGCAGCAAGACTATACTAATACTCCAACCCCCTTGCAATAAAGGCTAACATATCATTTGCCTTCCTAATTGCTTGCTGTACCTGCATGTTAACTTTCTGTGATTCGTGTACAAGGACACCCAATTTCTTCTGAATACCAACAATTTTGAGTCTCTCATTGTTTAAAAAAGATTCTGCTTTTCCATTATTCCTACCAAAGTGAATAGAAACATAGAAACATAGAGATAGGAACAGGAGTAGGCCATTCGGCCCTTCGAGCCTGCTCCGCCATTCAATGAGATCATGGCTGATCTTCGTCTGAGATCATAGCTGATCTTACCAGTTCAGTACCCCGTCCCCGCCTTTTCTCCGTAACCCTTAATCCCCTTAGCCTTCAGAAATATATCCAATTCTCTCTTGAAAATATTTATTGAATTAGCCTTCGCAGCCCTCTGTGGCAGGGAATTCCACAGGCTCACCACTCTTTGAGTGAAGAAATTCTTCCTCATCTCTGTTTTAAATGATTTGCCCGCCATTTTTAGACTGTGGCCCCTGGTTCTGTGCTCCCCGGCCATTGGAAACATTCTCTCTGAATTCAGCCTGTCCAGGCCTGCCATAATTTTATATGTTTCGATGAGATCCCCTCTCAATCTTCTAAACTCCAGTGAGTACAAGCCCAAACTATTTAATCTCTCTTCGTAGGTCATTCCCGCCATTCCAGGTATCAGCCTGGTGAATCGCCGTTGCACTCTTTCCATGGCAAGAACATCCTTCCGCAGATGGGGCGACCAAAACTGTACACAATACTCCAGATGCGGTCTCACCAGCACCTTGTACAGCTGTAGTAAGGTATCCCTATTCCTATACTCGAACCCCCTTGATATGAAGGCCAACATACCATTTGCCTTCTTAATCGCCTGTTGCACCTGCATGCTCTCCTTCAGTGACTGGTGCACAAGAACACCCAGGTCCCTCTGCACTTCCCCATCTCCCAATCTATTGCCGTTTAGATAATAATCTACCCTCCTGTTTTTACCCCCAAAGTGGATAACCTCGCATTTATCCACATTATAGTGCATCTGCCACGTATCCGCCCATTCCCCCAACCTGTCCAAATCGCACTGTAGCCTCCTGACATCCTCATCAGAGCCCACCCCTCCTCCTAGTTTAGTGTCGTCAGCGAATTTGGAAATATTGCATCCAATTCCCTGATCCAGATCATTTATATATATTGTGAACAGCTGGGGTCCCAGGACAGATCCTTGCGGCACCCCGCTGGTCACTGCCTGCCACTCCGAAAACGAGCCGTTTATTCCAACTCTCTGTTTTCTATCCGCCAGCCAGTTCTCTATCCACGTTAATACTTTGCCCCCAAAGCTTTTATACTTTGCCCCCAATCCCAATTTCACACTTCTCCACATTACACTCCATCTGCCACCTTCTTGCACAATCACTTAACCTGTCTATATCCCTTTGCAGCCTCTTTGCATCCTCCTCACAGCGTCCTTTCTCACCCAGCTTTGTATCGTATGAATATTGATGTAAAGAGAAAAGAATGTTTTGGGCATGTAAGCTTCATCAGGACTGTTCTGAAAAATGGTTACATCCAAAACATTAACTTGTCTTTTCTCTTTACAGTTCTAGGCCTAGAAATTGGGTATAGCCCCGCTTGGGGCGTTAGAATTGGCGCAGCGCAAAGTTTATAGCCAGACGCAACTTATCACCACCTGGTGCGATATTGGGTTGCATCGCCCCTAAAGGTGATTGAGGCGTGAATCAGCATCCACACTCTGCGCCTTGCAGGCCTCAGAATCGGCGCAGGCCCTTCTCTGGTGCTAAAAACTTGGACCAGATGGAGAAGGTGAGACAGAGAGCAGAGCACTTCACCAATGAGGCTCTGGAGCAATTGGTGGCCGCAGTGGAGCGCCAGCGAGATGTTCTCTACCCAGACAATGGCAGGAGGCCGAATCATAAGGACTACCGACGAGCTTGGAGGGATGTATGCCAGAGGGTCAACTCCAGCAGCATGGTGACCAGGAGCCCTGTCCAATGCAGAAAGAAATTCAATGACCTTACTCGGGTCGTGAGGGTGAGTGTTGTTTCTGCAAACTTCTGCATCCCTTCATTTACACCTGACTTTATGGCTACAGGGTGGGCTGTGCCCCATTGGCCATCTGCCAGCAAGCACCCATGGCCCTTTCTGGGCACACACATGCATATTTGACTCAGGGCTCAGGGCATCATGTAAGGGCTCTTCCACCGTGGGAGGCATGAGATGATCACTCAGGGCATCATGTAACATAACTTCCCCTCCTTTCCCCTACAGTCCAAGTTGGCGAGGATTGGCAAAGACCAGCTTCGCACCGGTGGAGGACCTCCACAAGTGGTCACTCTCACGGATCTCGAGGAGAGAGCCCACCAGATTCTTGGAGGACGTCTGAGTGGTCCTGTAACTACTGCAGCTGCCGACCCCATTGTCGACAGCGATGGTAAGGTTCTCACCTTTTACAACTGTCTCCTTCCACTTGTTCCCCCCGCCAGCATGCTTTCTCAATGTGGACCCATGTCATAGCCTTGCCGCAATTTGGCATCCGTTGCTGCCAAGCTGTCCTTTTGCTAAAGCCACTCTTCCACCTCCCTGCTTTCAGATGCTGCATCACCAGCTCGGGAGCCGGGCCCTCAAGCTGCCAGTGCCAGTGCCTCCGAAGGCTCAATGAGAAAATTACTGTCCAAAAGAAGGTCAGCAACTCTCTCCAGCAACGATCAGGATGGCCAGCCCAAATGGCTGCAGCTTTTATACTAGTGCTGTCCCCTTTAAATAGCGCCCCCCGAGTCCGAGAAGGGCCTGGGAACGCTCCATCCAACTGTCACTAATAGCGCCAGGCGGAAAGGTTGCGAGCGCCACCGAATATCCGGTCTGGGGCGCCAAAAAGGCGTTGCACACTGAAATGACATCATGATCTGCCTGTGCCAGCGGGCGAGCGCAAAGAGTTAGCACCGGCGCTAAAAGGATACTCAATATGGGAGGTGGCGCAATATTCACTGCGCCCGCCCAAAAATTGGGTAACGCCCCAATTCTCGGGCTCTTTTGGCGCTAATCGCTGGCGCTACCAACCGAATTTCTAGGCCCTTGTACTTTCTGCTTTTTGTTTCAGATTTCCAACATCGCTGTTTTTGTAAGAACTAGCTGACCTATGGAGATATAGAGCGGAGTTGCTCAGATGCTCAGTTTGCATAATACAAATTCAGCTCACATCACAGTACTGGGCAAAAATAATAATTCCAAGCCCAGCCTATTAAGAGAAACTGAGGCCTTCATGTAAAAAATATAATGAAGGCATTAGAAGGCACAACAGACTCCTGTTCCTCCTGGCCCCACAAAAACACTAAAATAAAACTTTGGCCATTTTGTGAGTGGCCTCTAGCAGTCTTAAGGACTTCAATAGAAAAGAAAACTGGGAGAGGTGTAAAACTGGTGCCGATTCGCTAGCGCCTGTTTTACACTATTGCCCCGAGTCAAAATTACCCCCCATGGGTGATCAACACTTAGAATGGGGTTACTGTCTGCCTTGTCCTTGATTCCAGATTGTCCTCCTCTTTTTCCTTCTCCTCCATGATTAGGCTTTTTTGTGTAGCAAAATTATGAAGCATGCAAAAGAATACAGTAATCTTGAAAACTCTGTGAACTGTACCGATGCATCTATAGACAGTAAATTAGTTGATACTCCAGATTTAATTTCCACCAGTCTGAAATTATCTGGAGACATTAAAATTGAGGACAGTGGTCCCTTGGCAGCCATTGGCAGTGCTGAGCTCACATGTATATTTGTCTTATGTCACTAAGTAGCGACGTAGGTTAACAAAGCCTAAAAAATGCAAACCAAGCACCGGATAGATTTCTAAAGGGACAGAATTGAAAAGCAGAGAAGTTATGTTAAACTTGTATAGAACCTTGGTTAGACCACACTTGGAGTACTGTGCGCAGTTCTGGTCTCCATATTATAAAAAGGATATAGAACGACTGGAGAAGGTGCAAAATAGATTCACAAGGATAATACCAGATCTGAGAGGATATACTTATCAGGAAAGGCTGAACAAGCTGGGAGTCTTTTCTCTAGATAAAAGAAGGCTGAGGGGTGACCTGATATATGTCTTTAAGATTATGAAAAGGTTTGACAGGGTAGACATTGAGAAGATCGGGCCGATTTTCCCGCAGGTGCGGGGAATTGTCGGGTTCCCCGAATCTCGGGGTTCCCACACGAATCTAAATGGGTCTGCCACATCAAAGCAATTTTCCCTCAATTGGCCAATTCATTTCCAGCTTTCTGACTATTTCCAGTCAGAAAGCGCCACAGTATGATGTCATCATTCGTGGTGCTTTCAAGGTCCACAGCAAGCACTGCATCCTCTGAAGGCTTCCAAACAAACCATACAGGATGGCAGAGGAGACTGCAGCAGCTGTGGCCAGTGCCAGACCCCGAGCTGCCTCCAAATTCAACGAGGCTTCACTGCAGGCATTATTGGATGGGGTTAGGGCCCACAGGGAGGTCCTCTTCCCTAGGTCAGGGAGGAAGAGGCCTCCCACTGAGACCAAGGCTGCATGGATGCAGGTGTCAGCAGATGTCAACTCGCTGGGAGTCACCAGAAGAACCTTGGCATTACATCTCTAACTCCTTCCTTTACTACCCCACAGTACCATCCAGAGCCCCCTTCCCCACTGTGGAGGAGGAAGAGGCTGTGCAGCCAGACTCCTCAGAGGAAGCTCCAACCTCTGAGGGCGCAGCATCAGTAGAAGTACGCGCACCCAGCACCAGCGCAGACACTCACACCTCGGGGGGACCTTCCGGACATAGAGTAGTGTTGTCATCTGGTGTTTCACAGCTCACAAGTGAGCATCAGCAGATTGTGGAGACAGGGACAGCAGTGGAGAGTCCTCGTCGGAGGGCGCAGGACTCTGCCAGCTCAGCTCAGCTGCATGTCGACCCTCTGCCTCTGGGTCCATCCGTAAGATCAGAGGTGATGGAACTCCATGCACAGATGCAGGAGTCTCTGGCAGGTTTTGTCTCTAGGGTCGCTGCGAGTGTGGAGCGAATGGAGGAGTCCATAGCGAAGCTGAGCTGAGCCTTTGCGCAGTCATTGGCGCATGAACGCATCACCATGGGAAGGTTGGCACCCTCCATGGAGGAGATAAGTCACCAGGGTATGGAAAACATGGTGAGTGTTCATAATAGAATGACATCTCTTGAGGAGCGATGGGCATCTATTGAACAGAGAAACCAGACCTTCATGGAAGTCCTTCTGAGTAGGACTGCCAGTGCAGATACGGGTCCCCATGGCCCCCTTATGCGCAGCAAGGTGATCTCAAGCCACATCCAAGCGCTGGCCCCTTCTGGCTTGTGCAGCTTCAGGTGAGTGAGCAGCAGCCTGGCGCTCCTGGTGCTCATCCTGCTGTTCCTGGTTCTGCTGCTGATGCCTCTGCTGCTGGAGATCCTCTAATGGCATGAAGGGAAGGGAAGAAAGGACTCCCATACTTCTGGTAGATGCCTCCGTTGAGGAAGCGCTGAGTGAGGGTGCCGAGTGGTGCTTCCCAGGAGCTCACACTGGAGAAGTGTGTGAGGCTCCAACCTTCCACAGCTGTGCCTAAGCCTTAACAAGTTGCCCCAAGCCTGAAACAACAAGGTCCTGCAACCTACAAATGCTGTCTGATTAAATCTCTTCTTTCCTGATTGACCTGCAGCTGAAAGTAAGCGAGCCGATATTGTTCACGCCAGGTTTCATCAGCGGTGTTCCCAACAGGCGTGTTTAGCGTGGGAAAAGGCTAAAAGTAGCAAGGGCCCCTTAAAATGGCATTATAGATGCCAATTATTGGTGATTAGGGTGCCTAAAGACCAGTCCCGCCTGCTGCGGGCGGGACTGATTTGGGTCGGATTGAAATGCCGGGGTGAAAGTCGGACGGGGCGGGGAATCAGGCGGGGGGGGGTCGTGACCCCCTAATTTTGCGATTTCCCCCCCCCCACGCGCCTGAAACCCCGCCTGACGGCTCCAGGAAAATCGACCCCGATGTTTCCACTTGTGGGGAAGACCAAAACTAGGGGCCATAAATATTAGATAGTCACCAATAAATTCAACTGGTAATTCAAGAGAAACTGCTTTACCCAGAGAGTGCTTAGAATGTGAAACTCGCTACCACAAAGGGCAATTGAGGCAAATAGCATAGATGCATTTCAGGGGAAGTTAGATAAGCACGTGAGGGAGAAATGAATAGAAGGATATGCTGATAGGGTGAGATGAAGAGGGGTGGGAGGCAATGTAACCAGGAATTTTTCTTATGGTGCACGGCCCCTTTAATGGACTGTGCGGCCTATTCAAATCGCTGCGCATGCGCAGTATTTCCATCGGTGCCTGCGCGCGACCTCCAGACAGCTAAAGGGAACATTGGTGGGAGGAAGCTCGTGTGGAGCATAAACATCAGCATAGACCAGTTGGGCCGAATGGCCTGTTTCTGTTCTGTAGCCTTTATGTAGCCATGTAATTATGTCTTCCTGAGTCAGGTGTCACTGTCATGCAACTGCTTTCTTACTAAATCTGAGCCTCCCGAGAAAATGCTTCTCAGCAATTGACTGGTTCTATCAATGTGAAGGTGGCATAGTGGTGGGTACAGACAGAACACCTCTGGTGCCATCTGAATTTTCTAGCAGCCCTTCTCTACTCCTTTTCATCCTCCTACATGGAATCAAGAAATGGGGGAAGGGGAAATTCAAAACAATTCCTATCATTGGAAACTTTATGCATGCACAAGGTGATTGAAACTGCAGCTATTGGGGTAGAAATTGGACCTCATTATGCCCATTTTATGGGCGTTAGACAGGCGCAACAAGGCCCAATTTTGGGGCGCAATATTCTGTGCCCATCAGCGCGAGGGTTATGTGGCTTCTCAGACGCCCTTGGCCCCTGCCTGAAAAAGTCATTAGCCATTTTACATTTGTAAGTGAGAGTCCTAACACTTGTTTCACGACTTCTGCACTAAATTGGTGAGCCTTGAGTGAATCAGAGGCCTACGTGTCTAAATGAAAAACATATTGGCCCAGTAATTCCGGGCACAACGCGTGAGTAAGGACGGGGTACTCACGCGTGTTCCCGGAGGAATTGCCGGTTTTCAGCATGCACAGCGCATGTGCTGAAAACCGGCATTTCCTGTCCTCTGACCCAAGGGGTTAAGAGGCAGAACGCACGCGACTGCACAGGCAGCGCGTGCGCAGTAAAAGTCCTTTTTTTTTTCAGAGTTGCGCGCGTGTAAAGGCCTCCGGTCTTTACGCGTGGAAAAACAAGACATAAGTATTTAGTTTTTCAGGTAAGTGGGCTTTTAGTACAATGTAGACATTTTTTTTCCACAGGTTTGTTATTTTTAAAGAATTTACAGGATGGTAAGTTTAGTTTTAGACCATATTTTTAAAAAAATTATTTTTTTCAAAAAATTGATTAATTGTTTAAAACATTTTTTAAAACTTATTTATAGTTATTATAATCAGTGGGATGTTTTTTAAAATTTTATTTAAAGTTAAAGTAGTGTTTTGACAGCCCATACTTTTCATGAGTTTGACAGCTCTTACTGTCAAACTCATGAATGAGTTTCCCCTCCCTGGTTGGCTGCACAGTGCTCACCTGATCCCAGCCGGCACATCGCACTAACTACGCCGCTGGATAAGGTAAGCACATCGCGCCGACAGCTGAACCGGGCCCGTGACAGGAAATGCAAGCAGGCCCGGGCTTCAGATGTTGGCGCGCAGGGTGAGTGCAGATCGGGGGCTTGCACGCGCGGCAAGCCCCCGATCCTAATTTCAGGGCCATTACTGTGGAGCCAGGCCACTGCCAGCCCATGATCTTCCCCACCCCCTCTCCCGGGACTTACCGAAAGGCTGCTCCCAGCAAGGGAGGCAACTCAAAATTTGATCCTGGAAGTAGGTGAGCTGCATCTGGAGGCCCAGCAGGAGCGGGCAGTTCATGCAAATGATTGGAATGAGGCCCAGTGAATATATCATTACATCAGCTGAGTGATTAGAGCATCCTTGTCATCAATGTTGAGTGAGCCACGGGCCTCCTGGATGCCGTGCACGCCATTGGTATGCACCTGAAAACAACCCATAACCAATTCTTAGCCAATGGCTCCTCTTACCTGGCATGCAAAAACTTGCTTGCATTCTAACACACATTTCATATTGGCAAGGTTAACAAATTGTACATGTGATGCTTGAGGATAGCAATTTTGTGGACTTTCTCCTTGACATGTAATGATCCCTGAATTAACAAACAGAACAAGCCTGACTCATGGTCTATCTGCTATAGAGCACCATGATAACTTGTATCAACAACAATATCTAGACAAATATTCCACAATAATTCATAGCCATGCTTATTATGCATATTTTCTCTACTAGTAAGCTTTTCTGTTTGAGTTTGTTGATTGTTGGCCAACACTTTGCAGTAATTACAACACATTTATTCATTCAGTGAATATATCATTACATCAGCTGAGTGATTAGAGCATCCTTGTCATCAATGTTGACCATGACACCTGTGGCAAGAGAAACCAACACCATCTAGAAGTCTACAATACCGCATGCTTAATGCTTATTGCTATATAAGTTATATAATGGCCTTGTGAGAGTAATTACCAATAAAAATAATTTTAGCATAGAGGTTAGATGAAAATTAATAGCTCAAGTTTTGCTCTTATGATTTCAGTATTTAATCAATTGTTGCCTTAAATTTAGTGTTGGTACAGGTGTCTAATTTTGGAGATTCAGCCTTTGAAGTATCAATAAGGAATTAGTTTCAGAAATTCGTCATTGTTACTGACCTCTGAGATAAAAGGGTCATTGTCATCTGCTAAAGTGCCTTGTAAGACATTTTCCAGCTCAATAAACAGATTGTTTATACCAACATAATCAATAATATTTCATTATTGCACTGCGGACCACATTTAACCTTAGTTAAAGTTCTGCTAATGGGTCAGCTGGTAAACGCATTACTTTGTGTGCAACTGAACTGTACAGACCAAGAAGGTCTCAAGTTTGATTCCAGTTCTGTGCAGCATAAATTGAGCTCATCTGCGATGCTAGCAGGCCAGGGCAGTTGATTGGAGTGCTCCTGGACTAGGGACAGGTAAACACATTTCCAGATCTTGCTTCTGATTGATCCAGAACACTTATATGGTGTCATATAATGGACTTGTTATCGAAGCTAAAATGCTTGACATGATGGGGAATTTAGCTGTATGGATAGTAGAGACAGAAAGCAAAGAGTGAGGCTAAGTAGGATGTTTTATCACTTTGTGAGCTGTGGATAGTAATGTAATAAATGTACTGTCACCTCCATTGTTTTTTTTGTAAATGGTTTGGAGATAGGTACAAGAGGGCATGGAAAACTCAGTACAGGAGGATATAGTCTAGTTAGTGGATTGGGCAGATAGGTGGAAAATGCAGTTCAATGTGACGTAGTAGAATTTTAGAAAAAGAACAGTGAAAATAAGTATGCACTGAATAGTAAGACCTTAACAGGGAGAAGGAACAGAGAGATTTAAAATTCCCATTACATACATCTTTAAATAGTAAGAACAAAGAAAGAAATTGCACCTTTCACAACCTCAGAATGTCCCAAAATGCTTTTCAGCCAATGAAGTACTTTTGAAGTGTAGTCACTGTTGTAATGTACAGAATCATGACAGCCAATTTGCACACAAGGTCCCAAAAAAATCAATGAGTTAAATGACCATATAATCTGTTTAGTGGTGTTGGTTGAGAGATAGATATTAGTCAGAACACTGGGAGAACTCACCCCTGCTCATCTTCACATAGTGCCACAGGATCTTTTGTGTTTATTGTCTCATGTGAAAGATGGTCCCTCTGACAGTGCAGTTTTCCCTCAATACTGCACTGGTACTCAGTCTCTGGAGTGGGGCTTGAATCCACAACTTTCTGACTCAGAGGCAAGAGTGCTATCACTGAGCCAAGGCTGACCCAGGTGTGAGAACACAGGGAGAACAGGCCATAAAAAGGGTTAAATGGGATTCTGAATTTATATGTAGGAAGATTGAATATAAAAGCAAATAATTACTTCTGCACATATACATGGCATTGGTTAGATCATAATTGAAGTATTAAATACATTTTAGAGCATCCCATTATAGGAAGGATATTAGAGCCATATAAAGGGTACAGTGAAGATTCACTAGAATGGTATCAGAAGTTAAAGTTCATAGTTATAAAGAAAGGCTTGAAAAATTGGGTCTTTCTTTTCATGGAACAGAGAAGATTAAATGGTGACCTAATAACATTATAAAAGGTTTTGAGTAGGGTAAGCAATGAAAGATTATTTCTATTGGTCAGTGAATTGGTAACAAGAGAGCATAGGCTCTGAATTATCACTAGGCGAAATTCGAAGAAACATTTTCACGCACCGAGTTATTAAAACGTTGCTACTGACTGCCTATTGACATGGGAACTGACATCATTTGTAAAGGAATCAGAAGGGCAGGCAAATGTTATTACAGTAGATAGCTCCTGTTGAAAAGCTAGTGCTAGCACAGGCACAGTGGGTTGTATAGCTTCCTTACATGCTGTAATTTCCATGATTCTATCATTTATGAATCTATGTGTGAACATTGGGGGAGGTTAGAATTGGTTGTAATGCTCCCCATAATGAAACAACCTGTTGGCACTTGCTGTTGACTTTTCCCGAATACTTAACAAAACTCAATAGGTCTGTGCTAAGTTAACTGTTCTTAGCCTGGAAAGTGGTAGGGACACCACAATTAGCCCCTGGGTTAGGGAGAGGAAAATCAGTAAGGTTCCTACTCCTGATCACCATTCCCTTTTATAACTTATTTTTTAATTCTCAAAAATGGTTGTCCTTTCACCTCTGAGATCTGTGTTAAAATTGAGCCTCTACGGTTGGCATCTAAATTCCTCGCTCTCCTCTGCAGCTGTCAAGTGTTCTAATAAAAAGAGTTTGAGCAATCTGATGCCAATGCAGTGTTCCCAGTGGGCACACATGCACAGTACAAAATTCACTATAATTTGCTTCAAATTAATCAAATACACTTAGGGATAAAAATCAAAATGCTGCTAAAATCAGAGTTCATGTTAATTCTGAATGCTTCAAAGTGGAGACTCCCACAAGAGCCTAATCGGCAACACCTGTTATTCACACTATACATAAATGACTTGGAGGAAAGTACTTCTTGTAATAATATTAAAAAGAAATCTGAAGATACCAATGGACCAATTAAGCATATAGCTATGAATTGCAATATGCTTATACTATATATAAATGTTATGGCAATAGATATTGAAATGTACAACAGTAAGAATGTATACAAAATGAAAAGGTTTCATTTAGCAATGTGGAGGAGGAAAAGAATTTGGGCATGATGATTAATCATTCCCTGAAAGTATTAAGTCAACTTAATACTAGAATCCATTTCAAGGTTGGTCGACTATAAGTTGAATGAATTTATTATATCTTTGCATAGATCAATGGTGAGGCCCCTTTTGGAATATCATGTGGAATTTTGAAATACAGTCTACTCCTTTATTTCATATTAACTACTAATGCACATTGAAATCATGTAAACAATGGGTCTTGTGCTGTTTTATTCATTTAAATCACTGGTAATTAGAAGTTTTTTGAGCAAAAAAATGACTTTGAATTAACTGCAAGAATGTAGATGTAGATTGAACAAATCCTACATGGAACGTGTGCTGTGGTTCAGGGAGGGTGGGAATGCTATCTAAAGAACATAGGCCTGATCTGCCATTCAGTTATATTATGGCTGATCTGTGACTCCATTTACCCACCTTTGCTCTATTTCTCTTGATAACTTTACCAACTGACCCAGCATCCACAGTCTTTTAGAGAAGACAGTCCCAGAAATACAACAAGTACACAAGTGAATGAAATTAGTCTTTAGCAGGTCCAATGTTAAGTGGCTGATTTTTTTTATCCCACCTGTAGTATTCAAAATATTAAGTTATAAAGAATAACATCAGTAATTGTGTAATGGATATGTCCATTGCTGGTCTAGTCTTCCCTGCTTGCACATGCATTAGATTTTAATAAAGATAATCCGTATGCATGTCCATAGTATGCTGGGATCCAAATTCAGATGCTTATTCATAATCTCACTGAATCAATAAGGATTACTGGTACAAAAATAAAAATTGCACACTGGTGAAATAAGGGTGCAGCCTGGATCCTAGGATTAAGGCATGTTCACTGGTGTTCTCCTTCCATGGCACAAATATTATTTCTGTCAACATGAATTCATGGTATTGTTGACTTTTGTCAGCTGCAGATCAATAATGTTTCATAACATTAATCAATGGCTAATGCAAAGTCAACATTTCAACATGTCAACCATTTGTGTTTGTGCAAATGGATAAATTTGGCACAGATTGTTGAATCCTCTCATTTTTCAAGATCAAAACTTAAGTCTGCAGAAGGAAAATTCGCGCAGTCTGCAAATTCCTACCTTGCTGCTTTATTTTGTGTTCTGGACTTATTACATGCAGATAGCACCCTCTAGTGGTAGTTATTGTATAGCAGTGTTAGTATACTGCAATAGGTTATTTGACCTTCCTGTTTTGACCCGGAAGTAGTATTCCAGGAAGAACCTGGCAGAGTTATGGAGAATCTCACATGAGGGATTCTCAATCCTGTGCCATCTCATCTTATATGCTAGGCAAGACGCAATGTCTGTGAGTACCTTTGTTTAATAACATGAAAACAACCTTTTCAGTGTAGTATTTTGACAATACTTTGTCTATAAGAAGTTATTAGTTGTTAGTTACTGAAGTTTAGCTCCAGTGCTATTTAGTTATACAATTAGTCTATTCTATTGTTATAAATATGTTTATATCTGATGTAACATCTAATGTATAGTACTCAGTTCTATGTACAAAACATATTTTGTCTTTGTTTATAGTTTCACAAATTTGTTCAAGTAAAGCTTCAAAACAGCAAACCCGCTTCTCGAGGAATTATTTGAATGAGTGTTTAGCTGGCTGGATAACTCGATAGGAGCACATCTAGCGAGACCAGTACAGTGAAAAGACAGCAATATGGCTAGCTGTGAAGAGAGGAGATCCTCCACGTGGTGCAGCAAGGTTAGAGTAGGCCATCACGACAGAGCCAGCTTAAGTCTTCACCTAGTACACCACACTTACTTCACATCAACATGTCAGAAGATAATACCGAAAAAGCTACTCAGCGAGTAGAAGACCTTAAACGGGTAGATGAAACTGTAGAATGTGACAATCTGTCTATAAGCTCTCGTTGCAACAGATCGTCAGCTAGCAACAGGTCATCAGGTGGTTCACGGTCATCAGCTGGTTCACGGTCATCAGCCAGCTCACGGTCATCAGGTGGTTCTAGGGTAAGCATGGCCATCGCCAAAGCATGGGCTAAGCTAGAAGCAGCCCAAGCCAGAGCTGCGCATGCCAACAAAGAAATAGAAATAAAAGTTGAACAGGCCCATCTCAAAGCTGAAATAAAAGCTGACCAGGCCCATCTCCAAGTTGGACGCCAGGCTGAACAGGCCCGGCTCCAAGCCACATTAGATGCTCTACAGGAAGAAAAAGAGATTGATGCTGCATTAGCTGAGGCACAAGTATTTGAGGCAATTTTAGTGGAAGCTGATCCTGAGACAGCTAACAAACCTTTAATTCCCGTTCCACGGCAGAGTCGACGACAGCGCACCAGAGATTACGTGAGCGACCAAGCCGACCTACAGTTTACGAGAGAGAGGGATGAAGACCCGCACATCTCTACAGACTTAAGCACTTCATATAACATGCCCCATGTCACCAACCAAGGTCAAAATGGACAGCGTGCCTCAAGTCACAGGATCCTCCCCTGCAAAACAGAGGACACGGTGCAGAGGAATGGAGCGCTGAAGAGAGAAAGTCAACAGGAAACCCCCTCTCATTTCCTTGAGACCCCCAACAGAGCCCCTATTCAAGGCAACCCTGGCACAGGTCCCAGCACTTACGACCTTGCCAAATACTTTGCACGCAGCCAGCTGGTGACTACAGGGTTAACTACATTCGATGACAGGCCAGAGAATTATCGGGCGTGGAAGTCCTCCTTCCACGGTGCCATATCGGGCTTAGACCTGTCGGCAGGAGAAGAGCTCGACCTCCTTATCAAATGGTTCGGCCCAGAGTCCACCGGACAGGTACGCAGGATAAAAGCAGTCAATGTGGGACATCCGCCAGCGGGGTTGAAGATGGCTTGGGCGAGGCTGGAAGAAAGCTACGGCTCGCCTGAAGCCATTGAAAGGGCTCTCTTTGCCAGGTTGGAGAACATTCCGAAGTTGACAAATAAGGAACCCCAGAAGCTCCGCGACCTTGGAGATCTGCTGTCGGAACTCGAAGCTGCAAAGCAGGACGGCTACCTACCCGGCCTATCGTACTTAGACACTTCCAGAGGGGTAAGTCCCATCATTGAGAAGCTTCCATTCAATCTGCAGCAGAAGTGGATATCGTTCAGGTCAGAGTTCAAGCTAAAGCACAACGTTACCTTCCCTCCATTCTCTGTGTTTGCCAACTTCATCCGTAAAGAAGCCAAAGCCAGGACCGAACCCAGCTTCAACCTCCTCTCCTCCCACACAGCAATTGCCAGAAGAGACAGGTTTGACAGACATGGAAAGACACCAATATCTGTCCACAAAATGCAAGTGTCTTCAACTGAGAACACGAAGGATCAGAAGAAATCTGAGGATATGAGCAAACAATGCCCCATCCACAACAAGCCCCATCCATTAAAGAAGTGCAGAGGCTTCAGAGAGATGTCCCTGGAAGACCGCAAACAGTATCTCAAAGAGAACTCAATGGCCCAGAAATTCGGGTCAGGGGCTTCCCGCGGGTGTAAGCCCCCGACCTGCACTTACCTTGCGCGCCGGCAGTTGAGCTGTAGGGCCCCGTGGAATTCTGCACCGGGGCCTGGCCCAGTTGCTGGCGCGCAGTGCTTGCGTGTCCCAGGGGCGTAGTTAGTGCGATGCGTCCCCTGGGATCACGTGAGCCATGGGCAGCCAATCGACGCAGGGAAAAGCCCATTCATAAGTCTTGACAGGAAGACCTGTCAAAACTTATAAATACTACAGCCCCAAAATAGTAGTAAACCTTCAAATAAATTTTAAAAAATCATCACACTTTTTAAATAAACTATAAATTACATTAAATAACTATTTTAAACAATAATTTAAATTTTTGAAAAAAATAATTTTATATTCTAACGGGGCTAAAAATAAACTTACCTTGCTTTAAAGTATTTAAAAATAATAAACCTGTGGAAAAAATGTTTTAATTTTAATTAATTGACCACTTACCTTTTAAAATGCAGGCCTTATGCCTGGTTTTTACATTTCTAAAATCTAAAGACTTACCCTCACAGAAAAACCTGTAAAAAAAACGTAAGTTCAAAGCGCACGCGCAGACTCCCGCGTGCATGCGTTCGACCTCTGAACCCCTTTGTTCAGAGGAACGAAAGTGTCGGTTTCCCACGCCTGGGCAGTGCATGCAAGAAATCGGCACATCCATCGGGCCCACGCGTGAGTACCCCGTGCGTACTCACTTGTGGAGACCCGAATTTCTGGGCCTATATGTTTCAAGTGCTGCTCTTCCACGAACCATCTCGCCAAGAACTGCAAGGTAGATGCAAAATGCACAGAATGTGAAAGTGATCGGCACATTTCAGCACTCCACCCAGGCCCAGCTCCTTGGAAGTCAGAGTCGCCTCCTCCCGCCTCAGAGCACGGCAGGGAGAGAGAGGGAGCTGCCAGTCCGGAGATTACATCCAAGTGCACTGAGGTGTTTGGAGAAGGAGTGAGCGCAAGAGCATGCTCCAAGATATGCCTCGTTAATGTGTACCCTGTAGGACGTCACCAGGAATCTGAAAAGATGTATGCCATACTAGACGAACAAAGCAATCGTTCTCTAGCAAGATCCGAGTTCTTCGACATCCTCAAGGTCAAAGGAAGTCTGTCGCCTTACACGCTGAAGACGTGTGCTGCATTTTCAGAGGCAGCCGGCAGAAGGGCCTGTGGTTATGTTGTTGAGTCAGCCGACGGGAAGATTAGTCTCCCCCTTCCTACACTGATCGAATGTAATCAAGTCCCCGACAACCATTCAGAGATTCCTACTCCGAATGCAGCTCATCACCACCGTCATCTGAGAGCATTGCAGATGAGATCCCACCTCTTGATCCAGACGCAGACATACTTCTGTTGTTGGGAAGGGACATCCTAAGGGTACATAAGATAAGGAAACAGATCAACGGTCCACATGACGCCCCTTTCGCCCAAAGGCTAGACCTCGGTTGGGTCGTTGTTGGAGGTGTGTGCCTCAGGGGTGCTCATAAGCCATCACAGGTGAGCACACTCAAGACTTCCATCTTGGAGAATGGTCGTCCAAGTTACCTTACCCCATGCAGTAGTCAGATCCGAGTGACAGAGAAGTTCAGTCATACGGCCCAGCCTCAGAACCCCCCCAGCGCTGATCTCCACAGACAGCACACAGATGATGCTCACTGGAGAGAACTCAGGTCAGTCAGTCTTCTGTCGCACCGCCAATGGCCACAAACTTGCTCCATCGATCGACGACATGAGATTCCTCCAGATTATGGACAATGAGGTATTTCGTGACCGCTCTAACAGCTGGGTTGCACCCTTACCCTTCCAGAACCCCAGACGACGGCTGCCGAACAACAGGGAGTATGCCTATAATCATCTTAACTCACTCCATCGCACACTAGAGAAGAGCCAAAGATGAAAGCACACTTCCTAGAGTTTGTCAAGAAAATGCTTGTCAACGATCATGCAGAGATAGCTCCTCCACTCCAGGAAGGCCAAGAGTGTTGGTACCTCCCTTCCTTCGGAGTCTATCACCCCAAAAAGCCGGAACAGATCCGCGTGGTGTTTGACTCCAGTGCACCATATCAGGGAGTCTCTCTCAACGACGTACTCCTCACAGGGCCCGATCTCAACAACAGCCTCTTGGGGGCACTCATGAGATTTTGGAAAGAGCCTGTCACCATCACTGCCGATATCCAGCACATGTTTCACTGCTTTGTGGTGAGAGAAGACCACAGAGACTTCCTCCGCTTCCTGTGGTATCGCAACAACGACCCCAACAGAGACATTGTGGACTACAGATTGCATGTCCATGTCTTCGGGAATAGCCCGTCCCCTGCTGTCACCATATACGACTAAGGAGGGCTGCCAAGGAAGAAGAAGACAACTTTCGCAGTGATGTGAGAGGGTTCATCGAATGAGAGTTCTACGTCGACGATGCACTGAAGTCATTCCCGACCGAAGCAGAGGCCATCAGTACCCTTGGACGAGCTCAGGAACTACTTGCACTATCCAACCTCAGGCTACACAAGATAGCTTCTAACAGACCAGCAGTGATGGAGGCATTCCCCCCTGAAGATTGTGCTAAGGACGTCAAAGATCTAGACCTCTTCACTGATGACCTCCCCTTACAGCGTAGCCTAGGAGTGTCTTGGAACATAGCAACAGACACATTCACGTTCCAAGCCTTAGATGACAAGAAACCCTTCACACGTAGAGGAGTGCTCTCTAGAGTCAACAGCCTATACGATCCTCTCGGCTTCTTAACCCCGTCACCATACAAGGCAGGCTGCTCCTCAGGGAACTCTCCACACGCGCTGAAGAGTGGGATTCACCCCTCCCTGAAGAGGTGGAAGCAGAGTGGGACAGATGGAGAGACTCACTTCAAGACTTACAGGAGATCCGAATACCTCGCTCCTATACGTCCTTCTCTCCCTCAAATACCCAATTCAAAGAGCTTTGTGTCTTTGCAGACGCATCCGCTAAGGCCATTGCAGGTGTGGCTTATCTGAAGGTCACCACTCAAGATGGACAAAGCAAAGTCGGCTTCGTCTTTGGTAAGGCCAAGTTGGCACCCCAGCCAGACCTCACCATACCCAGATTGGAACTGTGCGCAGCAGTATTAGCAGTTGAGATTGCAGAGTTCATAGTAGAGGAGATTGATCTGAAGTTCGACAGCATCACGTATTATATAGACAGCAAAGTGGTGCTAGGATACATCCATAACCAAAGTAGACGGTTCTACGTATACGTGAACAACAGGGTCCAACATATTCGACAGTCCACATCCCCCGACCAGTGGAGATACGTCCCCACAAACCTGAACCAAGCTGACCATGGGTCTAGATCTGTAACAGCGTCCCTTCTCAGCAGCACGACTTGGCTGTCAGGACCTGCCTTTCTTCAGGATCAGTCCCTGCACTCCTCTGAACTCAATGAGTCATTCGACCTCCTCAACCCTGTTTCTGACTCCGAGATACACCCACAAGTCACAGCGAATGTTACTCAAATCTCTAAGGACCAGATGAGCACCAAATGCTTTGAGCGTTTCTCCAAATGGAACACTCTCATAAAGACAGTAGCACGCCTAACCCACATAGCTCATACCTTCTCCCAGTCTACACAAGAGAGTAGCTGCCATGGGTAGCACATCTGTCATAAGAGTCCCTCTGAAGAGGAGCTCAAGAGAGCCAAAATCCTTGTGCTGAAGAGCGTCCAACATGAGTGTTACTCAGAAGAGTTGAAGTGCATAGCAGCAGAACGCAACCTACCCCCTCACAGAAGTCTATGGAAGCTGCATCCTATCGTCAACACCGACGGACTTCTCAGAGGTGGTCCTTCTTTTGTCGCCAGAGGACTCCAGTGACAAGTACAGTTAGGATTATGTGGAGTCGTTAACGACCCCAGACGGGGAGTGTTCTGGACTTATTACATGCAGATAGCACCCTCTAGTGGTAGTTAGTGTATAGCAGTGTTAGTATACTGCAATAGGTTATTTGACCTTCCTGTTTTGACCCAGAAGTAGTATTCCAGGAAGAACCTGGCAGAGTTATGGAGAATCTCACATGAGGGATTCTCAATCCTGTGCCATCTCATCTTATATGCTAGGCAAGACGCAATGTCTGTGAGTATCTTTGTTTAATAACATGAAAACAACCTTGTCAGTGTAGTATTTTGACAATACTTTGTCTATAAGAAGTTATTAGTTGTTAGTTACCGAAGTTTAGCTCCAGTGTTATTTAGTTATACAATTAGTCTATTCTATTGTTATAAATATGTTTATATCTTATGTAACATCTAATGTATAGTACTCAGTTCTATGTACAAAACATACTTTGTCTTTGTTTACAGTTTCACAAATTTGTTCAAGTAAAGCTTCAAAACAGCAAACCCGCTTCTCGAGGAATTATTTGAATGAGTGTTTAGCTGGCTGGATAACTAGATAGGAGCACGTCTAGCAAGACCAGTACATTTTGTCTTTCTCAGTTTTATTTTTTTCAACTGTGTATATAAATTAGCTTAGTCAAAATTCATAAAAACAATGACAAGAACAAGGCCACAAAACAAAATCACAGTTTCCCTGCAATAATTATATAACACCATTTGTATGGTGGAATTGTAAGGAACAAAACTGGTGAAGAATTTCTGCTTTGGGCGCAATCGGCGATCCGGGTGCAAACTGTGACCAAAATTGCGCCCGTTTTGAGCAATTGTTTTTTTTTCTCGAGTTCCCGCTCAAACTTATTTGCATATCCCTGAACATAAAATCTGCCTTAACCAGCGCAATCGGGCAGCATTTTAAAATGTAATTTAAAAAAAATCTTTGCAAATATTCCACGATATATTTAAGAATGGTGACTGGCACAGTTTGACTAATACAGCTAAAAATGGGTTTATTACAAAAAATAAACATTTTTAATCACAGTGTCAATCCACCACCTGAGAGTAACCTGATTTTAAATAACTGAAAATGACTTAAAAATATATACAGAACAATTTACTAGTTATATTGGGGTACAGTAGTCAGTTTCTTAGTAAATTAAAAAACATTCAACAGTTTTTTAAACATGTCTACTAGTGTCCTTGCACCCAAAATATCCAGCTTTATTTTTAGTGCCTCCTCGAACGCCTGCAAATGAGTGCAATTAAGCAGAAACTACCAATGCGGATTAATTCATCCTGTGGGTGGGGCCAGTTTGTGGGCAGGCCAACTTCTAGCACGACATCTTTTAAACTAACGTAAAAGATCACGGAAACTCGAGTTACACTTAATGTAATTTGTGCTTAAAGTTCTGAGGTCTTTTGCAGCGGTTATGCCAATTGCAGGTGAATTCCACCGAAAAAATCATATTCTACCCCCAGGAAGCGTAACAGAGGTGAATTGGATATTTTCAAGTATAATTAATAGCCAGTCTTTAATCATCCGAATAATTTTATTATCAATTTAATTTTAGAAGGAAAACAGGAAGTTTTGTGCATTCTGTACCTGAACTGAAAATCACTTATATCCTTTGGAACTGACAAGCAGGGTAATGTATTTTATTAACACGTGGCAAAACATTTTGTTTTGATCTGAAAGTTCATTTATCAAACAGAGCACTACTTGTGGAGTACATTAAACTGTTTGACTGGTTCACAATGGGTCAGTTTACTGAGAGACATTTACTATAATATATTTCTGATTAGGTGTCAAATTTATGTCAACAAGTAACAGTTAGAAATATGATGCTTACATTTCTTAGATTGTGTGAATTCTAACAATTCTACTTTAGGGCAATGGGACTGTTTTGGTAAATCCTACACTGATACTGCTTCTTTTCCACATGAACCAAAGCTACAATGTGTAGCGTTACACACAGGTTCTCAATAAAATCTTTAGGGGGAAATTTTAATTCCTCCGCTGACCTGAAACCCAGTGGACCAGGGGTTAAAAAGAAGTTTATTGCCATTGTTTTTATCGGCAGCTGAGGCGCTCACCTGACTCAGGTGTAGTGCTCTGTTTGATAAATTAACTTCCATTAATACATGCTAATCGGGGTCCTAGACGTATATAGATCCCCAAAGGCATTTAACAGGGTACTGTGGCAGGGCACCCACCGCGAGGGGCCGCACTCTGTAAAAGATGTTGGGGAAGAATTGGAGGCCATAAAAGGTAAGTTTTAAATGTAGCTTTGTGGTGCCAGGAGGAGTAGGATTGCTCCTCGGATTCCCATAGGGAAAGTCTGGGTCTCTAAAGCCCCAAGTACCCCCCCACCCCACCAACCTGCAAGGCGCTGCTAAACCCTCCTCCATGACTTACCTGAGTGCCAGGAGGCGAACTCCGGGCTGCTCGATCTTCACCAGCAAAAGAGTCCTGGCAGTCAATATCAGTCGAGCCTCCCATGGACATTCCCGGGTGGGAGCTCCACGCAGCTTTCGTCAGCTTCCCACCTGGGAGTTAAAATTCATCCATTTGTGTTTCAGCATTTTGTGCCAGTGCTTCTACTTTAACAATAGCAATTCATTCCCACCATGAGTTCCTATTGTACTGACAAACAAAACATACTGAAACCCAAATCCATTATCAGCAAGGCTTTGAGTGCATTATCACATGTATGGTGCAGATAATGTTTCACCTTTACACTGCTGGGCAATATGAAGGTATGATGGGAAAAAAAAGATGGATAGTAGCTTATAACTTTTCTGTGGTATTATACGAGTACAATTGAAGAGAATGTACCATTTATATATACATATCAGCAACCCTATCTGTACCCCTTGACAGCAAAGATAAAGTTAAATAGTTTGAATGAATATTCAATATTTCCCCTTTCCCTGCCTCTGTACTTGCTTAAAACCTGTTACATCTCTAACTTTTTCCAAGTCATCGACCTGAAATGTTCCGGCCGCGATTTTCCGAGTGGAGGCAGGCTGGAGATGGCTTTGATGTTCGGTGGGTTCCGGTCCCGCTGCCGGTTTCAGCTGCCCTGGAATTATGATATTTGCTTAAGTGGGCTGATTAAGCCCATCGTGCGCGCTACCCGGCCCAATCATTGGGTTCAGGTCTGCTGCTCGCCTCTGCTGACCTCTGTCAGCCAGCTGCATTTAAGGGGCCCATGCAGCCTTGTTTTTGATCAATCCTATTCTGCTGCTTCTCGGTGTGGCACTTGTGAAAATGACTGCTTCAAGACCAAAGGCACCTCCCAGATTTGATGATAACTCCATCCATGCTCTTGTAGAGGGAGGGAGAGGGTGCCAAGAGGCACTGTTCCCCTCAAATGGACGAAGAAAGCCTCCTCAGCAAACCAAGGCAGCCTGGCTGCAAATTGCTGAGGAGGTGAGCGCCAGGTCTTTGTGTGGTCGCACCTGGGTTCAATGCAGGAAAAGGTTCAATGATCTGCTACGCTCAGCAAAAGTGAGTATAACATCACACTTACCTTCAATCTGCTCCCCATCTCCTCTCATCACCAGCACGCTGCATTGTCAACCTATTCCTGCACATCCCACTTTACCCTTACATCCCTTGCACCCTTAACCATCCCTCTCTCTCTAAGTACAGGATCAATTCATTATTCTACTATGCACCCCCACAATCACTAACAGCTATGCAATGACAACAACTAACAGGGAGGGCCCTTTGTATTGGCACCTCACTCCATCTTTGTCTCTCTCTAAGCATCTATGCTATGGATTCTCTACACTCACTCCAACATTCTCACTCAAACTCCACTTGTGTCCCTCATTGCAGGAAAAGAGAGCCCACAATAAGAGGGAGAGGGGCAGGACAGGAGGAAGGCCACATTCGATTGCCCACTTGACCACTGCTGAGGAAGCTGCTCTCGACATCTTCGGAGGTGCTGAAGATCTGGAAGTGGGGGACAGTCAGACGGGTGCAGTAGAGCAAGCTGGTGACAGAATAGATTTGCAGCCCTCTCATTTAGATTGCATGAGTGACTGATATGGCATCTGAAGTTCATACAGATTGAGTTCTGATCATCTACACAATTCGATGTGTCTGCTACATTAATATCACATGTCTAACTCATGCCTTTACTCCCCCACAGGACCATCGAGAGCCCCCTTCCCCACTGTGAGGAGGAGGAGGCTGTGCGCTGAGCCACTTATTCCTCAGGCAGCGCTAAGCCACGCTGCTGTGCGATGTTGTGCAGTGCACAGCAGACAATGATGATTCTGGAGACCCTGGCTGATGCACACTGTAGGTCTCCACCTGATCTGTCGAGGCATCTGAATCGCATTTTGAGCAAGCCGATGGTTTGTTCTATGATGGCTCTGGTGGAAATGTGGCTGGCATTGTAGCGCGCCTCAGCTTTGTTTGATGGCCTCCTCAATGGCGTCATCAGCCATGTCTTCAGGGGATAGCCCTTGTCTCCAAGTTGTGTAAGATTCGCAAAATTCCCACATTCCCCCAAGGTTATTAATAAAGGGACCCTGCATGGACAATTTAAAAAGGGTACCCAAAAGATGGCGTCCGCACCTCGTGACCAAAAGCCTGTAAGATTTTGAAAAGCTTGGTATCTGTAGCACAGAACAGGCAGTTTCGGGAAATCAAAACTTAAAATGCATTTCTGTGAAAAGGACTTTGTGTTTGAAAACGCAGACAGTTAAGCAAACACTGAATATGCATTTTGTCAGATTGGAACAGATCAATCCAGTTAGGCCTAAGTGCAAGGCCATTAGTTTGTCCGCATAAATAATCAGAAACAGCTTATGGAAGCCACCAAGGCTGGACAGGCCGATTAAAATGCATTAATGACAATTCAACATGGACATCAGGCCATCAGGTGCAATAAACGGCCATCTAAAGCCAGTTAGTTTAGATTGGTATAATCATTTAAAACAGCCCGCCAAAAGTGAAACAATGGAATGACCTGATTTGGCGCGCAGATTAGGGCCTGCCGAAGGAGTATAATTGTAGGCCCATCAGTACCAATCGCTCTCTTGACTCTGACTTCTTGTCTGGTCTTGGGCTGCCGCCACCCATACTCGTACACTGGCCTCGTGGCGGGTTCTCTTCTCGCTCCCCGCGTTGGGTTTTCAGCAGTCAAGGACACCCATACCAATCGCAGGAGAGGGGAACGAGACCCGAGTCCAAAGTCACCCAGAACACCTGGGCCACGAGAGAGGGCAGAGGAAACAAGGCGAAACGAACTGAGACAAAGAATAAGGTAGACCCAACAAAGAGCAGAGAAGGGCAGCAAAGACGCATTGATAAAGACCGAGTGCCTAGTTATAAGCTGGCGCTTGGGGAAGAGAATAGGTTGGCTGTTGAACACTGCGAAAGAACTGGCGTTAAATGCAGGTGTCCATGCCATAACGAATATACTGGCATTCTAAGAATGGGTAGAAAAATCTAAGCAGTAAAGACTGCCAACGCAACGTTACCATCGACGACCGCCCGAGGGAGAAGAAGAGAACCCATTGCGACGAGACGACGATGGTAGCTGAGGAGAAGAAAGGTGTGCCGCAGCAACAGCTCCAGCACTGCGCACTGAGACCACGTGGCGACGGAGTACCCCAAAGGACAGGAGACCAGACATCAAAACTCGCGATTGCTAAAACAACAGGCTTTGCTTTGGATGAATTCCTGGACCCTCATAACTTAATCTAGTTAGGTATAGGGGGTGGGATAAGGATAAGGGGATTGTTAAGGTAGTTTGTTTTCCCTCAATGTGCCGTGTGTTCCCCATTCCCTGTATAAGTATATAGTTATTTGTTTATGCCTGTAATCGTTTGCCAGTAATTTCTCATAAGACTGTTGTTTTATTTCTGTTTTAATAAAATCTTGGTTTTCTTACATCCAAATCACTTGTCTACTTGAATTTGTTTTCTGTATCGCCGCCTGCACCTAAGTCCGGTGCCTAGAACCCAGGGGCGTGGGAGCGATTCAAACCGCTCACCAACTCTCAGGGGCATAACTGACTGGGCACACGCGCCACACCTGCCACCCCCTACAGAAAATGGCGACCGCAGCAGGACACCGGCAGCAGGTTTGCGATACAGTAGACAATGGTTCGGATGAGCAAACCATGATGGAGGAAAGGATTTCTGATTATGTGTTTAGCAAGGTGAATATCACAAAGAAGTGGATCACCACTCTGTTAAGGGCTGGGCATCCAGTAGATGCAGCAGCTAAGTGGACAGAGGGAAAGGAACACAAGAAGTCCTTAGAGAAGGCAGTCTGGCTGATGTGTTTCAAAAAGTAGGTCCAGCTTTTGGACAGGCTCATTGCAGCACAGGCAGCCGAGTTAATGGAGTCAGCCCTGGAGATCCAGGATAAGGCTCTATCAGGGGAGAAGTTATTGGTAGCTTTGCAGGCCTTGAATCAGGAGAGAGTGCATTTAATGGGAGAAAACAAATCCAGTTGGAATACCTACGGTGCCAAGTCACCGAAGCCAAGGGAAATGAGTTAAGGTTGCGGGAGAAGAATGCCCGCTTGGCAAGGCAGATTAGGGAACAGGAAGAGAAAGTACAGGAGGTAAAGGCAGCTTACAATCTAGCGAGCGAACAGGGGTTTGAGGAGGCAGACCACGGCCCCTGTAAAGAGCGGATAGAAAATCTGAACCAGGCCCTCCGGAAGGCAAAAGGCATGGTATGCCTCATATGCCCAAAGGCAGGCCAGGTGGATTTTATGGGGAACGAGGGGAGGACAGTTCCAACGTCACCGGTAGTGCCCAGGGACAACCCGGTTGAGAGACAGGAGGTCTCACGACCACCACCTGTAGCGCCAAGCTACAGCCAGGTCTGGCAGCAAGGGGGGGGTGGAGCCAGAGGTGGGAGCGGAGGTGGAGCAACCCCCGCCAGAGAGGTCGGAGCCGGGACTGATGTGCCCAGCACGGCATTGGAGGTTCAGCCCACCCGTCAATGGCGACGATGAGGGACCCCTCCAAAACCAGTTCGTATTACCCTATAGCACCCAACTATAGGCTATGGTGAACTATATCCCAAAGCTCTCCGAAAAGAAGACCCCTCAATCCACTTCAGGGACATAGAGCAGGCAGCCAGCATCAATGACTGTGATGGCGCTGAGCAGGCCAAGACGCTGCTATTCTCCCTGGAGAGTAGTCTCCTCCAATCCCTCTCTGACGAGTGTAAGAGGGGGCAGAGTGGGTATGAGGAGCTTAGAGATGCGGTCCTGGAGGCCATGGGGATGAATGAGGGAAGTCCTTTCTCCCGTGTGGAGAAGACGGTCCAGCTCACAGGGGAATCTCCGCAGGCTTTTGCGGACCGGCTGTGGCCGGTGTATCGGAGGGCCTGCCCGCGGACGCCGAACCGGGGGTTCCTGAACGGGGATCCCCTGGCCCATTGGCTCCATTGCCTGGTGCCGAACAGTCTGCCACAGGTCTGGGCCAAGGCAGAAGTCTGGTTCGACCCCAAGAACCCCCAGACCACCGAGCTTACGGTGATCAGGCAGTTGACTCTGCCCTATAAAAACGGTAGGGGAGCCAATGCACACCCACCCAAGGGAAAGGTGCATGAGGTAAAACCCGGACTGGGTAGGACAGAGTGGCACCAGGAAGGGAATAACCCCCCCAACACAAAGGCAAATTGTTACGGGTGCGGGAAGGATGGTCATTGGCAGAAGGAGTGCAAGAACCCTTGGAAAGATAACAAGGGAAAGAATTCCACAGCCCCAGCCCAAAAGGCGGAGGCAGGAATCAACCCCGCAGTGGTCGAGTCATTTTTGGACACCATGAGGTCCTTATTGACTGGCCAGGGGAGAGTAGCAGCCGCTACCGGTGCTCTGACCCCGTCAGCCCCATCCAACCCACAGCCCTGACTAGAGCCAGCGCAGCCTGTTTACCTGTGTTCTCTCCGGTATGATGAATGGAAAAGACCCCCCTTGGAGATGGAGGTAGAAAAGTTGACGGGGACCTACCTGTTAGACACGGAGGCATCATGCACCGTGGTCTACTCAGCTAACCCAACCAGCTCGCCTCTATCTAACGGGATTCCATACAGTCTGTCAGGGTTCACAGGCAAAGAACTGGCTGGCTCATTTTCCATCCCGCTCGCCATTTGGTCAGGACCGCTCCACTCCAAGTGGACCTGTGTCCTGATGAAATGGGAAGTGAAGGGTGGAAGAGGGGTCCTGGGAGCCGACTTTATTGTAGGCCACGGGATCCTAGTGGATTTGAGAAATCATTGCCTATGGGGGGCAGGTACAGTAAAGAACGGTGAGTTAGTAGTGATCCCAGGAAAGGAAGGGAAGGGGACCCTGTGCACCGTGAAGCCCAAAGAGGGTTATACCCTCGAGCTTATGGTCAGTAACACCCCACCAGAGTTCCAGGCATTTGTGCAGGCCCACCTGGCTACATTTGCCACCCACAAACACGGCTGCGGGAGGGTCAACGGGTTTGAGGTCAACGTAGACAGGGACCCCATGGCCTGACCACAGAAACAGTATAACTTCCCCAGGGAAGCAGAGCCGGACATGGAAGCAGCCATGTCCTCGTTAGTACAGCAGGGAGTTCTGAGACCAAAAGCTACCCACGTGAACTCTGCATTGTGGCCAGTTAGAAAGCCGGACAATTCCTGGAGGGCCACGGTGGGCTATCGGGTGCTCAATAGTAACATCCCAGCCTGTGCACCCACGGTAGCCGCAGTTGCTGACCTGATAGGAAGTATTCCAGCATCTGCCACCACTTTCACGGTGCTGGATATTTCCAACGGGTTTTGGTCCATCCCTTTAAGGAGGGAGGATCAGTCCAAGTTTGCCTTTACGTTTAAAGGGCAACAGTACACGTGGAACTGCTTGCCTCAGTGCTTCCATAACAGCCCCAGCATTTTCCATCAGTGCATGGCAAACAGTTTAAAGGATTTCAGTCAGCCCAGACAGTTGGTACAATATGTGGATGACCTGCTTCTCTTCACCGATTCGAGAAAGGAGCATGGCCCACTACTGGCCAAACTGCTGGAGCTGCTTGGGCAGAAGGGTTTTAAGGTAAACCCCAAGAAAGTGCAGATCGGCCAGCAGGAGGTGAACATAAGAACATAAGAAGTAGGAGCAGAATTAGGCAATACGGCCCCTCGGGCCTGCTCCGCCATTCAATAGGATCATGGCTGATCCGAATCTAGACTCACTTCCACTTCCCTGCCCTCTCTCCGTAATCCCTCATTCCCTTATCTGCTAGGAAACTGTCTATCTCCGATTTAAATTTATTTAATGTTGCAGCTTCCACAGCTCTCTGGGGTAGCAAATTCCATAGATTTACTACCCTCTGAGTGAAGAAGTGTCTCCTCATCTCAGTTTTGAAAGGGCAGCCCCTTATTCTAAGACTATGCCCCATAGTTCTAGTCTCACCCATCAGTGGAAACATCCTCACCACATCCACCCGATCAAATCCCCTCACAATCTTATATGTTTCGATAAGATCACCTCTCATTCTTCTGAACTCCAATGCATAGAGGCCCAACCTACTCAACCTTTCCTCATACGTCAACCCCCTCATCTCCGGAATCAACCGAGTGAACCTTCTCTGAACCGCCTCGAGAGCAAGTATATCTTTTCTTAAATATGGAAACCAAACCTGCACGCAGTATTCCAGGTGTGGCCTCACCAATACCTTGTATAACTGCAGCAAGACTTCCCTGTTTTTATACTCCATCCCCCTTGCAATAAAAGCCAAGATTTCATTGGCCTTCCTGATCACCTGCTGCACCTGCATACTAACTTTTTGTGTTTCATGCACCAGGACCCCCAGATCCCTTTGTACTGTAGCACTTTGCAGTTTCTCTCCATTTAGATAATAACTTGCTCTTTGATTTTTTCTGCCAAAATGCATAACCTCACACTTTCCAATATTATATTTCATCTGCCAAATCTCTGCCCACTCACTTAGCCTGTCTATGTCCTTTTGCAGGTTTTTTATGTCCTCCTCACTCACTGCTTTCCCTCCCATCTTTGTATCGTTGGCAAACTTGGATGTATTGCACTCGGTCCCTTCCTCCAAATCGTTAATATAGATTGTAAAGAGTTGGGGTCCCAGCACTGACCCCTGTGGAACACCACTAGTTACTGATTGCCAGCCCGAGAACGAACCATTTATCCCAACTCTTTGTTTTCTGTTAGATAGCCAATCTTCCACCCATGCCAGTATATTTCCCCCAATCCCGTGATTTTTTATCTTGATCAGTAATCTTTTGTGTGGAACCTTGCCAAATGCCTTTTGGAAGTCCAAATACACTACATCCACTGGTTCCCCTTTATCCACCTTGTATGTTACGTCCTCAAAGAATTCGAGCAAATTTGTCAAACATGACTTCCCCTTCATAAAACCATGCTGACTCTGTCCTATTAAATTATGTTTATCCAAATGCTCTGTTACTGTTTCCTTAATAATGGACTCCAACATTTTGCCAACCACAGATGTTAGGCTAACTGGTCTATAGTTTCCAACTTTTTGTCTACTTCCCTTCTTAAATAAGGGTGTTACATTAGCATTTTTCCAATCTGCCGGGACCTTTCCTGAGTCCAGGGAGTTTTGGAAAATAATTACCAACATCCACAATCCCTACCGCCACTTCTCTCAAGACCCTAGGATGTAGGCTATCAGGTCCGGGGGATTTATCCGCCTTAAGTCCCATTATTTTACCGAGAGCCATTTCCTTAGTGATTTTAATCGTGTTTAGCTCCTCCCCCCCCCCATTGCCCCCTGTTTGTCCAGTGTTAGGATATTTTTAGTGTCCTCTACTGTAAAGACTGATACAAAATATTTGTTCAGCGTCTTTGCCATCTCCATGTTCCCCACCACTAGTTTCCTGGTCTCATCCTCTAAGGGACCAACGTTCACTTTAGCCACCCTTTTTCTTTTTATACAGCTGTAGAAACTCTTGCTATCTGTTTTTATATTTTTTGCTAGTTTACTTTCATAATCTATCTTCCCTTTCTTAATTCATCTTTTAGTTATTGTTTGCTGGCTTTTAAATGCTTCCCAATCTTATATCTTCCCACTAGATTTGGCTACTTTATATGCCCTTGTTTTCAGTCGGATACTATCCTTTATTACTTTACTAAGCCATGGATGGCTGTCTTTTCTTTTACTCCCCTTTTTCCTCAGTGGAATATATTTATCTTGAAAGATGTGAAATATCTCCTTGAATGTAGACCACTGCTCTTGTACTGTCTTACACTTTAATCTTTTTTCCCAGTCCACTTTAGTCAATTCTACTCTCATACCTTCATAGTCTCTTTCATGTAAGCTCAGCACACTGGTTTGAGATGCAACTCTCTCACCGTCAAACTGAATTTGGAATTCAACCAGATTATGGTCACTCATTCCAAGGGGATCCTTTACTAGGACATTTTTTATTAATCCTGTCTCATTACACAGGACCAGATCTAAGATTGCCTGCCCCCTGGTTGGTTCAGTTACATACTGCTCAAGGAACCCGTCCCTAATACACTCTATGAACTCTTCCTCAAAGCTGCCATGCCCAATTTGATTAGTCCAGTCAATATGAAAGTTAAAATCCCCCATGATTATAGCTCTTCCCTTATTACAAGCCCCAACTATTTCCTGATTTATACTCCGACCAACAGAGTTGCAACTGTTAGGAGGCCTATAGACTACGCCCACTAGTGACTTTTTCCCCTTATTATTCCTTATCTCCACCCAAACTGTTTCACTATCCTGATCCTTTGACCCAATATCATTTCTGACTATTGCAGTGATTTCATCCTTGATTAACATAGCAACCCCACCCCCCTTTCCTTCCTGTCTGTCCTTCCTAATTGTCAAATACCCTTGTATGTTTAGTTCCCAGTCATGATCATCTTGCAGCCATGTTTCCGTAATGGCCACCAGATCATACCCATGTGTAGTTATTTGTACCGTCAACTCGTCTATTTTGTTACGAATGCTGCGTGAAATTCCTAGGCCTGACCGTGCATGCTGGAGAGAAGCGGTACAAGAGCTGCCGGTCCCCAACACAGTGACAGGTGTGAGGTCGTTTCTAGGGCTAACTGGGTACTGCAGAGACTTTATTGAGGATTATGCAGCCACAGCGGCCCCTCTGCTCTAACTCCTACACAAGGGAGTGGAGTGGCTTTGGGATGAGCGTTGCCAGGCAGCATTTTTCAGGCTCAAAAAGGACTTGCAGACCGCACCAGCTCTAGGGGCTATGGATGGGGGAAAGAGTTTTTCCTGGAGGTAGCAGCCAGCGGGGACAGCCTGAGTGCTGTGCTGTTCCAAGAGCGGTATGGCAGGCTGAGGCCGGTGGTCTACTCCTCCAGCATACTCACGGATGTGGAGAGGAGCTACTCCAAATGTGAGCGGCACCTCTTGGCCACACATTGGGCTGTGAAAAGATTGTTGATCTTCACAGGCACCTCTCCCATCACCCTCCTCACCCATCACACACCCACCCAGATGCTTCTGGATGGGGGGATCAAGGATGGAACAGTGAGCAGTGCCCGCATTGCCCGCTGGACCTTGCTCCTCTCACAGATGGATCTTAAGGTGAAGGGTCTCTGTGAGCCAAAGCTCGCAGCCAACCTGGTATATCCTGGATCAGCCCACCGGTGTTCCATCGAAGGGGTTTGGGAAGTGAACATAGGTTTACGGGCCGGGATACATCCCACAGGCCGCGAGATCTATGTAGACAGTTCCAGCACGGTATCTGCTGGCGAGCGTCTCACGGGGTGTGGAGTTGATGACCCAGTGGCAAACCTTGCCCTGGCGATTAAGCTCCCCAGCACCATGAGTGCCCAGCATGCTGAACTGTCCACGGTAGTGTACGTCGTTACACACCCCGAAATCTTCCTCACCCCCTACACGATTTGCTCGGACAGCATGTTCACGTGCAATTCGTGTACGGAGTACCTGGCCATCTGGACCCGCCGCGGATACACCTCCGCCGATGGGAGACCCTCACAGTAAAACCCCTGCTGGAAAAGATCCTGGCAGCAGTGGGGGAGGAAGGAGAAGTTTTCATCCACAAGGTGAAGGCCCATTCCTCCACAGAACCCCGCAGTTAAGGCAAACAACAGGCTGACTTACTCGCCAAGGAGGGTGCCCGCACAGGCATTTTCTGGGACACATTTGGGTCAAGACACATGGCGGCGGTCAGAGGTAGGGACGGGACCCAAGGGAGTGCAGGGGTAGCGTTAGCCCTGGACCTTAAGATGGTCCAAGCCCAAGACCCCGTCCTCAAGGCGGTCCTCAGTGCAGTGACTGAGAGAAAAAGGTTAGAGGGTCCGTACGGTACAGCAACCCTCTCCGTAAAAGGGGGCATGCTGTTCCGGGGGGAACAATGGGTTGTGCCACAGCAGCATGGGAGGTAATTCCTTCAACTGGCCCATGAGGGTCCAGCAGCGGGACACCCCGGGCCTGAGACCACTTGGCAGCGGGTAGAACAGCTGGGATGGTGGCTGGGACTCAGGGAAGATGTCTGCGAGTTCTGTGCAGGCTGTCTTGTGTGCGCTGCTAACAACCCTGACCCCCACAAAAGGAAGGTACTTATGGGACACGTCAGGAGGGTAGAGGGACCATGGCAGTTGATACAAGTCAACTACATCGGGCCCCTGCCCACCGCCCATGAAGGCTATAATTACTGCCTAGTCCTGGTGGACGTGTTCACCAAATGGGTAGAGGCCTTCCCCTGCAGAACAGCCACGGCTCTGGGTACTGCCAGGATCCTGGTCCAGGAAGTGTTCTCGCGGTGGGGACTACCACAGTATGTGGAGTCCGACCAAGGGAGTCACTTCACCGGACAGGTGATGCAGAATACCCTTATGCTGCTATGCATTGAGGGGAAGTGGCACGTGGCCCACAACCCACAGTCATCAGGGATTGTGGAAAGAATGAATAGGACCCTAAAAGAAAGGTTGAGGATGGAGACGGTGGACTCGCACCGTAAATGGGCCGAGGTCCTACAGTTGGTTCTGATGGGGATCCGGGCCAGCCAGTCTAAGAGCACGGGGTACTCCCTGTAAGAGCTGATGACTGGCAGGGTTATGCAGACCCCTACCCATGTACTAGCCCCGGTGCTCACGGAGGGTCAGCTCAGAGAGGTAAACCAGGACAGGTTCGCCTGAAACCTCTTTGAGCACCTTAAGCAGGTCCACGAGCAGACGGCTGGGAACATGGGAAAGCAGCAACGGAGCAACCGATTGCTGCTCGAACCCCGAAAGCACCATGAGTCGGAGGTAGGAGATCAGGTCATGGTGAGGAACTATGCCCGAGTAGGGAGTTTGGAACCATTATACATGGGGCCCTACAGCATTGTAGACAAAACCAGCCCCATGGTATACGCCGTTAAGATGCCTCGGCGCACGAAATGGTTTCATATCAACCAGTGCAAACTGTTTAAACCTGAAAGGGGAAAACAGCCAGTTGGGGAAAGGTCTGAGGATTAAAATCCTCAGCCTGCAGCAGGAGCGAGTTCAAAGGCTGCCCAGGCAGGCACTGTGGCTTGCTTAAAGGGAGGGGCCGTCCCGCCCATCGATTGGAACACTCCCCCACTCTTCTGGGATCCAGACAACGGTGGCCCGAGGGCAAAAACCCCGCACCGGACCCAGCCATGTGGCCTGGGGCGGAGACTCTCAGCTTGCAGCAACAGGCTGTGAAGAGTTACCTGCCCCTAGCCCAGGTTCGGGAGATGTCAAGCCTGAGGGAGCAACGGTTCGGGTTAAAGGCCCATCAGCCAAGAAAGCCCCACCCGCCAAGGTCCCTAGAAGGTCCCCACGGACGCCCCAGCCAAGAAAGCCATGGTCACCAGTGTTAGATCCATGGTTCAGTGGATAAATAATCACACGGATGCTGTACATAAACAAATAACAAGTCCTTACTGGAGGAGGGTAAACTCTAGACTGGGGTACAGAGGCATGCGCACAGCTTATATACCGGTGTGGTCACTGCCGGTACTACAGTATACAGGAGCTGTAAAAAGTAGTTCTGACTTAAAGGCACATAAACTACAATTCCTCCCTTTTTAGATTAAGAATACCCCCTTAGTATTCAAATAACAATTACATTTTTACATGTACATTCAATAACAAAAGTCAATTTATAGATTCAGTCTTGGGGCGGCTTCCTGACCCTTTCGGGATAGCGCCTTTCCGGAGGTTCTTGTTCTTGGTGGAGAGGCGATTCTGACCCCCTTTCTTCGGGTAGTTCATCGGGTTCCACTGCTACTGGGTCACATCAATGGGGCTGTGGTGGAAAGGTTGGATAGCTTTAAGTTCCTCGGAGTCCACATCACGGAAGACCTCAATACCTCCTCTCTGGTGAAGAAGGCCCAGCAGCGCCTATATTTCCTAAGGAGGCTGAAGGGATGTAACCTGTCACCCCTGATCCTCTCTAACTTTTACCGCTGCACAATAGAGAGCATCCTGACAAACTGTATCACAGTATGGTATGGCAGCTGTAGCTACTATGACCGGAAAGCCCTGCAGCAGGTAGTCAAAACTGCCCAACGCATTACCGGCACCCGGCTACCGAGCATAGAGCACATATACCAGAAACGCTGTTTACGGAGGACACGGTCCTTCATCAAAGACCCTACCCACCCCAGCCACAGTCTGTTCACCCTCCTGCCATCTGGGAGACGCTACAGATGCATTCGCACCCGTACGACCAGATTTAGGAACAGCTTCTTTCCCAGGGCTGTCATCCTACTGAACTCCACAAATAAACTCTAAAGCCTGCACATCTGTCAATGCACTTTATTATGGTTATGTTTATGTTAATGTATTACAAGCTAAATGTATGTTGAATGTTTAAATGTCTTAATCTAAATACACACTCTCGGGAGCCGCAAGCCTACATTTCGTTGTACTGCACTTGTGCACTAACAATGACAATAAAGTTGATTATGATGATATTATTATGATGATTATGAAGTAGATGCTACCGGTATGTCGGGTTCATCCCCAGGTACTCGAGACATGGGGTTGACGCATTCCTGTGATGCTAAGATCTGATCGACGTGGCGTCTCACAATGTTCTCCCCGACATCCACTGTGTACATTAATGGCCCCTGCCTTGTACATATCGTTCCGGGTTGCCACTTCTCTGTTCGATAGTCCCGGGCCAAGACTGGTTGCCCAACATTGAAGCTCCTTGTTGGCTTCTCGTTGATGTGCTGGAATTGTTTGTCCTCAACATTTCTTCGCACATTTGGTCTGAGCAAGTCCAGATGAGATCTCAAGCTTTGGTTAAAGAACATCATGGCCGGGGTCTGGTTGGTAACTGCATGTGTCGCGTTTCGGTAGGCTAATAAGAAATTGTCCATCTTATGCTGTAGTGGAATTTCCTCGTCGCACATGGCCTTTATCGCCTTCTTAAAGGTTTGTCCGAACCTCTCAGCCAATACATTGGTGGCTGGATGATGCGGGGCGAATGTGTAATGCCTTATCCCATTCCTTTTCATGAATTTTTGGAACTCGTCGGACACAAACTGTGGTCCATTATCAGAGCAGATCTGCTCTGGCAAACTGTTTCTGGCAAATATGGTCCGTAGGACTGCAATCGTTTTTTCTGTAGTGGTTGAAGACATCTTTATCACCTCAGGCCACTTTGAATGAGCATCCACTGCTATTAGGAACATTGACTCCATGAATGGACCAGCGAAATCAATGTGCACCCATTGCCATGGAGAGGAGGGCCACTCCCATGGGTGTAGAGGGGCATGTGTTGGTGCATTTTGGACCTTCTGGCATCCTAAGCAGCTCTTAGTTAGGTCTTCGATTTGTTGATCGATTCCTGGCCACCACACATAAGCCCTAGCTAGGCTTTTCATTTTCATTCCCCCCAGATGACCTTCATGTAGCTCATTTAGCACTCTCTCCCTTAACTTGGGTGGAATCACCACTCTGGATCCACACATCACTGTCCCCTGGCATACTGACAGCTGTTCTCTTCTGGATGAGAATGCTGGCAACAGTGAGTCACCATGTGTTGGCCATCCCCTCACCGTCAATTCATATACCCGTCACAGCGTCGGATCATTGCGGGTCTCCTTCTCTATATCCGCGTTTGTTACTGGCAATCATTCAATTATCGACGAATAAAATATCTCGATAGGGTCCACTGCTGGTGCTTCCTCCACAGTAGGCAGTGGCAGGCGCGATAGCCCATCAGCGTTCCCATGCTGTCTCGTGCCTTTATATTCCATTTCATATTGATTCGCCCCTAGAAACAGGGACCATCTTTGTAACCGCTGTGCAGTCATTACTGGCACGCCCTTCTTAGGATTAAAGATGGAGACAAGTGGTTGGTGGTCAGTCAGCAAGGTGAACTTCTGTCCATGCAGATAGTGGTTGAATTTTTTTACTCCCCATACTAGGCTGAGGGCCTCCCTGTCAATCTGGGCATAGTTGCGCTCGGCTGAGGTTAGTGACCGAGACGCAAAGGCTAATGGCCTCTCCAACCCATCTGGGAATTTGTGCGACAGCACCGCTCCAATTCCGTAGGGTGATGGATCACATGCCAAATGAATTGGTAGTGCTGGGTTGAAATGGGCCAACACCTCTTTTGATGTGAGCAATTCTTTACACTTCTGGAAAGCTCATCTACGTTCGTCATCCCACTTCCACGGTACCCCTGTTTGCAGTAGGGTGTTCAGCGGGTGTAATACCGTAGACAAATTTGGTAAGAACTTGTGGTAATAGTTTACCAGCCCGAGGAACGACCTCAGTTGTGACACATTTTCTGGTGCTGGAGCCTTGACTACTGCCTCAATCTTGTCAGGGGACTTATGTAACCCCTCTTCATCGATGACGTGACCGCAATACGAGATCTGTTTCTGGAATAACTCGCACTTGTGGCGATTAGCTCGTAGCCCATATTCCTTTAATCTGGCGAGCACCTTCTCCAAGTTAGCGAGGTGATCACCGTCATTTTCGCCCGTGACCAAGATGTCGTCCAAATAACACTGGGTCCCTGGAATCCCTTGCAGGACCTGATCCATCGCCCTTTGCCAGATAGCCGGAGCCGAGGCTACTCCAAACACCAGCCGGTTGTATTGATAGAGACCTTTATGGGTGTTGATCGTAAGGTAATGTTTTGAAGCTTCTTCTACCTCCATTTGCAAGTACGCCTGGGCTAGATCAATTTTGGTGAAGCGTTTACCACCAGATAGCGAGGCGAAAATATCCTCAATTCGTGGAAGCGGATATTGCACCGTGTGAAGGACTGGGTTCACTGTCACCTTAAAATCCCCACAGATGCGGACCTTCTTTGGTTTCCCAGGCATATTACTCAACGACCTCTTCATTACAGGAACGATGGGTGTAGCCCACTCACTCCAGTCCACTTTGGACAGTACTCCTGAACATTCCAACCCTTCCAGCTCTGCTTCAACCGCTGGTCTGATCGCATAAGGCACTGGTCTGGCCTTCAGAAACTTTGGGCTTGCATTATCCTCTATTTTAATTGTTGCTGTTATTCCTTTTAGTGTTCCTAGTCCCTCCTGGAACACTTCTTTTGCGTCAGTTAGAATTGTTGACAGTCGTCCAGGTGTGACGTCGTCATCCTTTTTGGCCTCCACCTTCAGTGCCTGTATGGAATGCCAATCTAAATGTATCTTCCGGATCCATTCACGTCCTAGCTGTGGTGGTCCTCCATTTGGCGATACATATATATCCATTTTAGGTATTTCCTGACCTTTATATGTCACTTTCACCCTTATTATTCCTTTGGGGTAGACTTTTTGCCCCGTATACATCTTCAAGACAATCTCTGTAGCTTTCAAGGGTATGTGTGAAAATAGCCACTTGTAGCCTCTTTGATTTATGACTGTTAGAGCTGACCCTGTGTCCAATTCCATTTCCACTTGGACTCCGTCTATCTTGAGTGTAACCCAGATAGTCTGGTGATCCTCCATTTCGGTTACATTATGTAGTTTCAGACAACCCAGCTCCTTGTTTCCGGAATCTGTGTCACTTATCTGTTCGTCTGAACCATTGTCCATCACCTGGTGTACCTTTTTGTACTTCTCCTGTGGAAATTTCTTACTGTTGGTTTTCTTCCCAGACCTGCAGACTCTTGCTATGTGTCCTGCATTCCCACACTGTCTGCATACTTGGTCCTTGAACCAACAATCTTTCTGGTCATGTGTTGTTCTGCCGCAGCGATAGCACTTCCCTGTTCCATAGGTCATTTCGTTGGTGCCATATTCTTGCGGTCTCCGTTGTATCTCTGCAGCGCCCCTTGCGGCTGCTTCATGTGATACTGCCATACTGAAAGCTTTGTCCAGCGTAAGGTCCTTTTCTGATAGAAGCCGTTTCTGGGTTCCTTCAATTTGTAGCCCACACACAAACTTGTCCCTTAACGTGTCTGCTAGTCCCGCTCCAAACTGGCAGTATTTCGATAGCTTGCGCAGTTCCGTTAGGTACTCAGCATTGCTGTCACCTTTGTGTTGGTTCCTTTTATGGAACTTAACTCGTTCTGCTATCAGCAGCGGTGTGGGGTTTAAGTGGTCCTGTAGGATTTCTACTATGCTTTCAAAATTCTTGTTTACCGGCTTCTCTGGGGTTATTAGATTTCGCAGTAACCCATAAGTTTTTGCACCCATGGAATTTAACAGAACCAGTGCTTTATTAGCATCTGGCACTTCATTCGCCCTGCAGTACACCTCAATATGTTCCACATGTTGCCCAATCTTCGACTTCATTGTCGAACGTAGAGATACTGCCACTCTTCGGCATCCTTGGTTGTGCGTTAACTATCACCAATGGTGCTTCCCGCGCTTCCCCTTCTTCTCCACTGGCACAAAATGGCGTCTCCCGCGCTTTCCTTCCTTCCCGCGCTCGCCCGTCTTCTCCGCTGCGGCTCCGCAAAATGGCGTCTCCTGCGCTCTTTCTTCTTCTCCGCGGCTCAATGGCGCCTCCCGCGCTCTCCCTGCTTCTCCGTGGCTCAATGGCATCTCCCGCGCTCTCCCTGCTTCTCCACGGCTCAATGGCATCTCCCCTTGCTTCGCCCCACGGACCCTGATCAGCCCGTGATCCCTGGCTGTGCTCTGCGCGTTCTTCTCTTGATATTTGTCGACGCCGCTCAGTCTAGAACCCGGCTGTTTCTTACCCTCTCTCCGGTTTGCAGTATTTTTCCTCGACGCCGCTCAGTGATCAACCCCCGGCTGCGCCCTGCTCTCTTCACCCTCTTTCATACCCCGTCGACGCTGCTCGACTCTCTCTCTCTGCCGTCGGTCGGCTCCAGCCGCCGCTGCTCGGGAAGTGTCTGCTCTGGACCTGTCGTCAGTCTCTTACTGCTCATTGTGGCTGGGGAACCAAGCCCGGCTCTCCACAGCCCGTGTTCCTGGACTCGACTATTTTTTTTTTGTTTGTATTATGTTGCAGGTAGATTCGCATCGACACTCGTCGCCACTGTTAGATCCGTGGTTCAGTGGATAAATAATCACACGGATGCTGTACATAAACACATAACAAGTCTTTACTGGAGGAGGGTAAACTCTAGACTGGAGTACAGAGGCATGCGCAATGCTTATATACCGGTGTGGTCACTGCCGGTACTACAGTATACAGGAGCTGTAAAAAGTAGTTCTGACTTAAAGGCACATACACTACAACCAGGCCCCCAGTTACCAAGGGCCGCCCCTCGAGTTAGGGGGAGGTCCAAGGACAGAGGTCCTCAGCCAGCAGCCACAGTCTGCGAGGGACCGACAGTGCAGGGTGGTGCGGCCGTGCCAGAGGACGCGGTGTGCCGCAGTCCAACCAGGAATTAGCGTGGCCGCCCGGAGATCGGCGGCGGATGTATATAGTTTAGGTAATGTAAGTTTATATTTAGGTTACGTATTTAGATTCACATCTATGGGTGCTCCGGAGATAGAGCGCCGATAGCAACCGACGGAAGCGGCAAACGGGATGCAGAGGAGACCGCCGTCTACGTCCATGAGGGAAGGTGGCCAGGGTGGCTGGGGTCTAATTCGTCTCATTATTCCAGCCAGACCGGGTTTACGTACGGGGAGGCCACCCTCCTGTGCCCCAGGGTACGGGTCGTTACCACAAGGGTCAGCGACACTGTAGGGAAGCGTATATGTTTAACGTGCAAGGGACACATTCCTCTGGATATGTGGTAGTGACTGAGAAAACTGAGCAAAGATATGAGAAACCCCGCAGTCGAATGGAACGGTTGGGGACCAATACCCACCGAACAATTACAGGGACTCATGGGGGATTAAGCGTGTGTTGGGACAAGTGGTGGGAACTGGATCAAGGAATTTACATCTGTATCTGGGGGTCAGAGAAGGTCTGCCCCTCAGGCATACCCATCATTTTCCACTGGCAGTGGCATGACATCGGGGAGGGGATGAAGTGGGATACCAGCCGGAAGGTGTGCGCGGTCCCATACTCCCCGATCCCAGTTAATGCCACTGAGCTTGTTACCCACCCCCAAAAGCCCCTGCCCACAGCGCAGGTGGCGAGGTTACCCAGGGAAGGGTGTCCCACCACCACCAAGGGACCAGGGAATGGACTGGTACTAGTACCTACCGACCAGATGCTGTACCAGGGAATACACTACATGGTAGCCTCCGTGATTTTAAATCTCACTGAGGTACATTTGCCGGAGTGGTGTCCCAAAGAAACAGAGCAGCTGTACCAGGCCCTATTAAAGGACATGTTCAAGAAGTTTTACGAGTTCAATTTCGCCAATGTTGACAAAACTGAACTGTACACCACACACCGCGAGTTTTTGGGTAATGCAGGGAGACAAAGAAGGGGAGTATGGAATTATGTTTTTGCTGCATTTAATACTGGGTCCTCTGTCATCAACAGTCTGGATGACATAGAACTGCAGACCCAGATAAACGGTTTAAAAACACAGTTGAAGAAGTTATTAATGGACGAGAACAAGGTAGTGGGCTCGGAGTTGCATGAGGACCAGGACATGACGGTCCATTTAAAGGAGATTATAGTGGAGTTGGAGAAGCACACAAAGACGGTAAATGCCCTCATAAGGGAGGACAGAAATGCTTCTGACCAGGCTGCGCAGAACGAGGTGTGCATGCTATACGGGGCATGGTTGCTGGGCGAGGGCCGCAGTAATCTGGTGGATTTGAAACAGGGTTTAGTCCCCTCCTAGATCAGCAACAAACACCTTGCAGCCCTCCATCTGTTTGAGAATGCATTAAGCCCGTGCCAGCTCCGGCTAGCTTCCAAAGCCTACCCAGTCCCAGTGGATTGTAGGCGGTCCAACCACACCATCATGGGAGTAGTAGATAGAATGCCGGTCATGGGTAGGACAGCCCGACCTGCACCGGTATACAGGGTGGAGAACATTGGAGTCATTCAAGGGGGTGCGTACATTCATTTCACAACGGTCCCACCATACGTCATAAAAGTGGGAGCACACTATGACAGGTAATGACTGTACAGATAACTGTAGCTGTAGTAAAGACAGCTGCTTGACGGTAGCTGTAGTAAAGACAGCTGCTTTATGGCAGTCGGATAAATAGGAAGCCATCTTGGCCATGCGGCAGTACTACACGAGCTGGCACTGACTCAAGACCTAATAAAGAGTACTCAATGATATCTACTCGTAAGCCTCTTAATACTACGATATAAGATAACATTACACTGACCTCTAAGGGTGCCGGAGCCGGGGAGCACACATAATCCTGTGTCCCCAGCACTTGAGTGCCTATTCAGAACCGCAGTGTGGGTAGGAGCTGCAGGCATGAAACCTATAAATTGTACCATGGAGGCAATGCACAAGGCCATGTTCCCCCGCAGGTAGCATAAATAGGAGGTGGGACATATTGTGTCACCACAGGAGCGCCCCACTACCAGCATGGACAGCATAGCTGGTGTCCAGTAAGTGACAGCAGTTTCTGCTTTAAACCCGAGGCAGAAGTTCAAGTGGCCCAGGAGCGAATTGTCCCCATTCCTGAACCCTCTACTTTTCACCTCACTGTGAAGGAGATTTTTACCAATTTGCAGAATTACGCAGCGCATTTAGTTAGGTATAGGGGACCAATATTATCGCGGGGAGGTGCCTCTCCCGCCGCTTGGTGGCGGATCTGAGCGGGACTCCTAGACCCGATACTTGGCAAAGTTGCGTGGAGGCAGGTTCCGAACCCACCATCAATCGAAACGAATTTAACCTCTGACCCGCCTCCAAACCTGCCCTCTGAGCGCCAGCAAAATCGCGGCCATTAACTCTCTCTCCACAGATGCTGCCTGACCTGCTGAGTATTTCCAGCATTTTCTGTTTATACTTAATATTGAGAGTTCGGAGAAATTCCAAACAGTCTTAGTCCGGGTGTTGGGGGGGAGGTATAATTTTAATGGTGGCGGGTTTTCAGCGGGCTCCCACTGGTTTCAGTTGCATTTCTGCCCACCTGCGATAGAGTGAGGCTACAGCGATTTTAGCTGTTGCGCTTCATTATCAGTTCGATTGGCAATTAAGCAACTGTATGCTCTGTCAATCCAATGGGTACAGGAGGGATACATCAGTTTTCACTGACAACAACAATTTGCATTTAACTAGTGGCTTGAACATTGCGGGATAATTTTGTCTTTGGGTGATAGTGTAAAATGAACAATATCGATTCAGTCTCTCTCAATTTTGATTGATTTGTCCCAAGCTGCTTCACAGAGGAGAAATAGATGGCGAAAAGTATTAGGAGAGTTAGGAGAGAAGACTAAAGCATGGTTGGAATGGTATGTTTTTGGGAGGCTTTTACAGGTGGGGAGAGAAGTAGCAAGGCAGAGGGATTTAGGGAGAGACTCCCAGAGTAGCGTCAAAATGGCTGAGAGCTCTGCCACCAATGATGGAGTGGAGGGAGGGGGGTTTAACAGGAAACCAGAGCTGGAGAACTAAAGGGATAGAATGTAGGGAATGGCTAGAAATAGGGTAGGGCAAGGCCACGGAGAGATTTGTAAATGCAGAATGACATTTCACCTTTCCCCACCACTTCACTCAGTTCTGAATAATTTTATTAAAGAAGGAAACTGTGCTGAAAATCATTTCAATAAAAATTGTTCTTTCCATCTTAGTAAGCTTAAAAAAGTTTTGAAATAATTTACTTTGTAAGATACATTTTAAATATTGAGTTACTTTCTCTTCCTCTGTGGAGATCTGCTATTCTGGTCTCCAAGATCAAAGGTGATACCTGTCAGTGATAGACACCATTGGAAGGACAGCTGTTCAGCATCGTTTTAGGTCTGGATAGAGATTGAAAGAATCCAAGTTAGGTTAGGGAGAGGGAAAAAAAATCAGACAGCTTTTTACTTCCTCCTCACCATTCAGTGAGTCTTGCTGAAAGTGTGTGTCTTAGGATGTCAGGTAAGGATAAGATTGGGCTTACCTGTGGTGTCTTCCATGAACAGTCATAGAGTCACAGAGTCATAATGGCACAGAAGAAGGCCATTCGGACCATTGAGTCTGTGCCGGCTCTCTGTAAAGCAGTCAGTCCCATTACCCCGCTCTATCCCCGTAGCCCTGCAAGTTTGTTTCCCTCAAGTGCCTATCCAGTCTCCCTTTGAAAACATTGAGTGTCTCCGCTTCCACCACTTCCGTCTGCAGCGAGGTCCAGGTCCTCACCACTCGCTGCATAAAAATGTTTTTCCTCACGTCCCCCCTGTATCTCTTGCCCAAAACCTTAAATCTGTGTTCCCTAGTCCTTGTACCATCAACTCGTGGGAACATCCTTTCCCCGTCTAGCCTATCCAAACCCGTCATAATCTTGTACACCTCTATCAAATCACCCCTCAACCTCCTTTACTCTAATGAAAACAAATCCAGCTTCTCCAACCTGTCCTTGTAGCTAAGATCCCCCATCCCTGAAACCATTCTGGTAAATCTCCTCTGCACCCTCTCAAGAGCCTTCACATCCTTTCTAAAGTGTGGTGATCAGAACTGGACGCAATACTCCAGTTGTGGCCTAAGCAGCGCTTCATAAAGATTCTCTACTTTTGTACTCAATACCTCTATTTTTGAAGCCCAATATCACATATGCTTTGCTAACCACTCTCTCAAAATGTCCTGCCACCTTCAGGGACCTATGCACATTAACTCCCAGATCACTCTATCCCTGCACACTCTTTAAAACTGTGTCATTAATTATATATTGCCTCTCCCTGTTCCTTTTGCCAAAATGCATCACCTCACACTTCTCTGTATTAAATTCCATCTGCCACTTGTCTGCCCATTCTGCTATGTCCTGTTGCAGTCAATTGGTATCATCCTAACTGTTTGCCACACCCCCAAGTTTGGTGTCATTGGCAAATTTAGAAATTCTACTCTTTATTCCAATATCAAGGTCATTTATATATATCAAAAAAAGCAGTGGGCCCAGCACTGACACTTGGGGAACACCGTGTCTATCATCCTCCAGTCTAAAAAACAGCCATTTACCACAATTCACTGTTTTCTGTCCTTAAGCCAATTCCTTATCCAAGCTGTCACTGACCCACCTATTCCATGAGCCTCAATTTTGTTAACCAGCCTTCTAGGTGGAACTTTGTCAAATGCCTTCCTAAAATCCATGTAGACAACATCCACTGCATTCCCTTCATCAATCCTCCCTGTTACTTCATCAGAAAATTCAATTAGATTAGTCAAACACAATCTGCCTTTTACAAATCCGTGTTGGCTCTCTTTAATTAGCTTAAACCTCTCCAAGTGCCCATTAATTTTTTCCTTGATTATAGTTTCTGAAACTTTACCCACCACTGATGTTAAACTGACTGGCTTGTAGTTACCAGGATTGTCCTTACACCCTTTCTTGAGCAATGGTGTCACATTTGCCACTTTCTAATCCTCAGGCACCTCCCCCGCATCTAGGGAAGATTGGAAAATTAAGGCCAGCCCTTCCGTTATACTGGTCAAGGAAATTCTCCTGAACACATTTCAGAAATTCCTCCCCCTCCTTTCCCTTTACCCTAGCATTATCCCAATTGATATTTGGGTAACTAAATTCCCCCAATATCACCACGCTCTTGCATATCTCTGTGATTTCTCTGCAGATTTGCTCCTCTACTTCCCTCTCACTATTTGGAGGCCAATAAAATACCCCCAATAGCGTGATCATACCCTTTTTGCTCAACTTTAACCAAATGGATTCTGTCCTTGTCCCCTCAAGTACATCCTCCCTTTCCAACACTAAAATGTCTTCCTTAATCAGTACTGTCATCCTACCTCCCTTTTTCCTTCCCTATTGTTTCTGAACACCTTATACCCTTGAATATTAAGTGCCCAGTCCTCACCGTTTTTAAGCCACATTTCCGTTATTGCCACAACATCATATTGCCACACAGCCAATTGTGCTTGTAGTTCACCAACCTTATTCACCACACTTTGTGCGTTTACGTACAGGCATTCTAAACCTATTTTTACATTTTTCATAGTCTTTCTTAGTCTGCTCCTATCTACTATGGTACTACTTCCACCTCTAGTATTACTTTCTTCTCTAGTGCTATCTCCCTGCCAAGCTAGTTTAAAACTCACCGCGATAATATTGGTCCCAGCTCTGTTGAGGTGTAACCCGTCCGGCTTGTACAGGTCCCACCTTCCCCAAAAATGGTCCCAATGCCTCAGGAATCGAAAGCCCTCCCTCCTGCACCATCCCTCCAGCCACGCATTCATCTTGTCTATCCTCCTATTCCTGTACTCACTAGCACATGGCACCGGGAGTAATCCAGAAAGTACTACCTTTGAGGTCCTGCTTTTTAATCTCTTTCCTAGCTCCCTATAGTCTGCCTGCAGGACCTCATCCCTCTTTCTGCCTATGTCGTTGGTACTGATATGGACAATGACCTCTGGCTGTTCACCCTCCCCCCTCAGAGTGCCCTGCAGCCACTCAGTAAAATCCTTGACCCTGGCACCAGGGAAGCAACATACCATCCTGGAGTCATACCTGCATCCACAGAAATGCCTATCTGTTCCCCTAACTAATGAATCCCCTATCATTATTGCTCTTCCACTCTTCTTCCTCCCCCCTGTGGTGCCGTGGCCTTGGCTCTGGCTGCTCTCCCCAGAGGAGCCATCACCCTCACCGGTTTCCAGAACTATGAACCGGTTAGTGAGCGAGATGCACCCTGGGGATTCCTGCCCTACCTGCCTAGTCCTCCTTCTCAGTCTGGTGGTCACCCATTTCCTCTCTGGCTGCACATTCTGAGGCAGCAGGGTGACCACATCTAGAAACGTGCTTTCCAAGTATTTCTCAGCCTCACGGATGCACTGTAGTGACTCCAGTTGCCGCTCAAGCTCCAAAACCTGAAGTTCGAGTTGCTGCAGTTGGCGACACTTCCTGCACACGTGGTTGGAGACCGGGGATAATGACAGCGCGGAGCAGAGGCCTGGGAGTCTGAGTGAGCGGACCTGCGGGAGGAACGGAGTCGGAGACCGGGGATAAAGGCAGCACGGAGCAGAGGCTTGGGAGTCTGAGTGAGCAGGCCTGTGGGAGGAACGGAGTTGGAGACCGGGGATAAAGGCAGCACGGAGCAGAGGCCTGGGAGTCTGCGTGAGAGGACTACCTGCGAGGGAGACAGTCTGCAAGTGACAAAATGAAGGAGTGACGTCAGAATTCAAAGATGTCGCAAATAGTCTGCCAATATTCACTGTCTATGTTCGTACATGAAGAATTGGCATTTGGGTGAAGTGCAGGAGGGCACCAGCACCCCCAGAACTATTCTGTACCAAAGAGGTATCATTTTGAGGGAAGGAACGGGGATTAAAAATGGAACTAATTCATCTTCCAAAGCTGAGGAAATGCTATAAATTCAAAGTAGCAACCCTCAACTCCCATGCCTCCATCCCCGCACCCCCCACCCACACAGATACTTTCTCTTCTAAACAAATAAAATGTTGTTTTATTGTAAAGATTTTTTTCATACAATCATAATTTTTTTGAAAAACTTCTGTTGGATTTAAGCAATATGTTAAAATGTAATGAAATAGTCATTACGGAATGAGCGAAAGTTCAGAAACATCACTTTTTATATAGCAGATGAGTATTATTTGACTTTTATCAACTTTGGCACAAATTAATAGCATTTTACTTTTCCCACATATAATGATCATAAATCAAGGATTTATACACAAATAATCCTTCTCCTTGCTGACATAAGTAATAATAGACCGCTTGAGTAAAAGCCACTTGCCAGCACAAACAAATTGAACCAAACATTTCCAGATTGATACTGTCAACCTTTACTATATCTTTGAAAGATCAGTAGCAGGATCCCAGCTTTGATCTGAGTGAAGGTTATATCTTCTGGGAGCGCCTCAGGCACAGATGTCCTTTGGGATCACCTTGGAAAAGAGTGGGCTTATTTTGATTGATTGTTCTGCATTTCAATGACTTGGTTTAATTTATCTCCAGCTTTTTTCTACTTTAAGAAGTGCAGTGCTAGCTTGAAATCCCATGTGACTCCTACAAAGCTGATTGTAATTAGGTAGTGTCTAGTCAGTATAATACGAACGTATTGTTGATGAGATATTGTGTAACTGGCCCCAAACAACAGAAAACCATGACCCCAAACAGCAGTAAACCATTATTTATATTAATAATGCATTTAATATCTCATTCTAGCATTTATTTTGATATTACACTACATGATTACCTTTTATGTCCTACAGGAGCCAAAAGTGCAGTCCTAGTGCAGCAACTGCATCGCAGAAGGACAATAGAGAACTACTCACACACTTAGCAAATCTACTGGCAAACTTTTCTTTTTTCAGGAAAAGCCATTTCCCTGAGTTCCACTAAATGTGGCAAATTACAAACATCAAGCACGCTGTGTCATTATATCCATGCCCGCGTGCTATAGGATGACACATTCACAAGGAGCCTGCTCCGCTGAGCACCTGGTCGCATAAATGTAATTAAAACGGGAAATTTCCATGTGGTGAAAGTTGAAATCTGCCCCATTGAGAGACCCTGCACTAAATTTCATGCAGGGAAATATTCACGTCAGGCCCTAAACTGGTGCGATATCGGGAGGACTGCCCTAGGCCACAGTCGGGAGGCCCGGACCATTTTCAGCTTCGGGCATCCTGAATTTTTCGACAAGCTAGCGGGTGCCAAACGGGCACTCTGCTGCAGCTCACTGGTTTAGTGATGTGGACATTTGGCTAGCTTCTGCACAGAACTAGGGCAGCAGGAGGGAATCCCATGGAGCAGGGGCAAGAACAGGCCAGCAGTAGGTTTGAAGATTTTTGTGGGGCAGGAGTAGAATGCTCATCCAGGCCCAACAAGAATCTTATAAAAATAACAACAGCTTACGGTTTCAGAGCGGTCTCTAGAGGTCCCTTTAAGGACAACTGGTTAGGTCTGTCAACACAAGGAAAAAGAAGGGCTTACAGGCGCTTCACATGTATTTCTCTATGAAAATTGCAATCAGGGTCCTACAATTGTCATAGGACCCAAGTTTGTATATTTAACCAGCTTCCCGCCTGTTTTGGCCAGGAATGCTGGCCACCCATTTAAAGGCCTGCTTGAAAATTGGATCAATCAGGGAAATGGATATACAAGTTCCCCGCCAGATTTTTCTCTGCTGGTCGCCTGTTTTGCAGGTGGCAGGCAGTTCAACATCCCACACCTTGTCATGTGTGATGCTCACCAGGCGCTGAGTAATATTTGAAGTGCTATAGCAGTAAGGATGCTCAAAATAGAATTATTGGACACATGTGTAACTTCCTTTAAAACTTAGAAAAATATTGTCCCTCTTTATTGTAGGGGGTTGGCGTGCGCCCAGTCAGCTTCACCTCTGACTGTCTTTGAGCGGTTCGAATCGCTCCCACACACCTGGGTTTTAGACACCGGACTTAGGTACAGGCGGCGATACAGAAAATCGTGTAGACAAGTGGTTTGGTGTAAGAAAACCAAAATTTTTATTAAAAGCAGAATAAAACAATCTTATGAGAATTACTGATATGAATACAGGCATAAACAATTACACTTAGATGGGAATGGGGAACACACAGCACATCGAGGGAAAACAACTACATTAACAATCCCCTTATCCTTATCCCACCCCCTATACCTAACTAGATTAAGCTATGAGGGGCCAGGAATTCATGCTCACCAATCCGAAACCTGTTGCTTTAACTGGGTTGGGTTTTGAGGTCCGCTCTTGCTGTCCTTTGGGGTATCCCGTTGCCACGTGGTCTCAGGGCGCGGTGCTGAAGTTGTTTATGCGAAGCACCCTCCTTTTTCTCAGCTACCATCGTCGTTGAGTCGCGATGGGTTTTCTTCTTCTTCTCCCTCGGGCGGTCGTCGGCAGTAATGTTGCAGTTGAAGGTCGGTTGGCGGTCTTTACCGTCTGAATGATTTCACTATCCAAACTTCGAACGCCAGTTTATTCTTTAACCGGGCTATTACTGTCCATGTGACAAATGCCAGCTTATAACTAGGCCGTTTGTCTCGATTTTGCTACCCATTCTTCGAACGCCAGCATATTCTTAAAAACGGGGCTTTACTGTCCGTGCATGTAACACCAACTTATTCACCAAACACCAGCTTATAACTGGGCGTTTGTGCCCCAATGCGTCTTTCCGGTGCCCTTCTCTGCCTTTACCGGTTTACCTTCTTCTTTATCTCGTCTAGTCTCGTTTGCCCGTTTGTGGCCTGTGTGTCCTGTGTGGTTTTGAACTCAGGTCTCGTTCTCCTCCCGCGTTTGGCCCCGGTGTAATGGGCGTCCTTGGTTGTTGAGTGGCGCGGGGAGCAAGAAGAGAGCCCGCCACGAGGGCAGGGCATGAGAACGAGCGGCAGCAGGCCAAAAGCCAAACGATGAGAGGCCAGAGCAAGAGAGCGATTGCTACTGATGGGCCTACAATTATGCCCGTTCTTCAATCCTTATCTGCGCACCAAATCAGGTCAGTCCTTTGTCTAACTTTTGGCAGGCTCGATTAGAATGATTACAGCCATTTACTTTAACGACTTCTAGAGTGGTTGTCTCCGGGTCTAATGGTCCCGATGCCCTGGTTGTATGCCATGGATAAAACTTAATTGTCCCCATCCCGACTTGATGGCTACTGTGTGCTGTTACTGATTAAATATGCAGAAACCTAATGGCCTCAATTTAGGCCCATTCTAGCCTGATCTGTTTCAAGTCGAATGAATGCATATTCTGTGTTTACTTTGGCTGTCTGGCTCCAGAGTCTTTTTCACAGATTCCTGCATTTTAAGAATCATCTCCGGGCCTGCCTGTCTGCAGAGCCCTGCCTTAAAAAGCCTGTCAGTTTTGGTCATGAGGTTACAGAAGCCATTTTGGGTACCCTGTTTTTAATAACTTGTCCAAACAGGGTCCCTTGATCCACAATTTGGGGAGTGCAGGAATTTTGAGAACCCTGCACTTACACTCCCCACTGTTGATACTAAACTCGCTTTAGGTATCATCCTGATAAGATGAGCAAAATTTCCGACCCTCCATAGTCAACCTTCCCCTGTAATTACCTATCTAAGATACCCAAAACACATGCATTTCCCATTCTGTGAAAATGTAGTGCACATAAGCATACATAGAATCAATTACAGTCATTTACACACATCCAAGCATGGAGGGGGTCCAACACCCCTGCACCACTTGGTACACATACATCTTTATTAACAACACATTTGAAAATCTTTATTAAAAACAACAAAACACAAAAAAACAACAATCTTTAATCAGAAATACAAAAAGCAAATTCAAACAGGTGTATCTCCCTCCACCTTCACATAATGTGCCTTCCAGGTCCTCTGATTTCAGAATTCTAGTATTTGACCCTTTCCCTTGCACTTAGTGCATACCAGGTACAATACTATCTCCAGCTGGCAGACCACGAGGATGTGGGAAGCCTGTCTAATCCACAAAGGGACCTCTATATTATTGAAAATTTCCCACCAGGGTGGAATCACATTGTTCAATATCTTAGGCCCTATCTCTACCGTTTTCTGCTCTAACGTGTAGAAATGTTTCTGCGAGACTATAACGGCTTTGAGTATCTTGGTAAGGTGTTCCGGGAGAGGGGGGATTTTGTAGCCGAAATGCGCTACATACTTTTGCAGGTTGGTAAAATTCTCCTTTACAGTGAGGTGAACAGTGGAGGGTTCAGGAATGGGGACAATTCGTTCCTGGGCCACTTGAACTGCTGCCTCGGGTTTAAAGCAGAAACTGCTGTCACTAACTGGACACCAGCTATGCTGTCCATGCTGGTAGTGGGGCGCACCTGTGGTGATACAATATGTCCCACCTCCTATATATGCTACCTGTGGGGGAACATGGCCTTGTGCCATTGCCTCCATGGTACAATTTATAGGTTTTGCGCCGACAGCTTTAAACCCGCACTGTGATTTTGAATAGGCGTTCAAGTGCTGGGGGCACAGTATTATGTGTGCTCCCCGGCTCTGGCACCCCGAGAGGTCAGTACCTGTCATAGCGTGCTCCCACTTTATGAAGTAAGGTGGGACCGCTGTGAAACGAATGTGTGCACCCTCTTGAATGACTCCAATGTTCTCTACCCTGTATACTGGTGCGGGTCGGGCTGTCATACCCATGACCGGCATTCTCACTACTATTCCCATGATGGTGTGGTTGGACCGCCCACAATCCGCTGGGACTGGGTAGGCTTCGGAAGCTAGCCGGAGTTGACACAGGCTTAATGCATTCTCAAATGGATGGAGGGCTGTGAGGTGTTTGTTGCTGATCCAGGAGGGGACTAAACCCTGTTTTAAATCCTCCAGATTACTGCGGCCCTCGCTCAGCAACTACGCCCTGTACAGCATGCACACCTCGTTCTGCGCAGCCTGGTCAGAAGCATTTCTGTCCTCTCTTATGAGGGCATTTACAGTCTTTGCGTGCTTCTCCAGCTCAGCTATCATTTCCTTTAAATGGACCGTCATGGCCTGGTCCTCATGTAACACCGAGCCTACTACCTTGTTCTCGTCCATTAATATCTTCCTTAACTGTGTTTTTAAACCGTTTATCTGGGTCTGCGGCTCTATGCCATCCAGACTGTTGATGACAGACGACCCTGTGGTAAACGCAGTAAAAATATCATTCCATACTCCCCTTCTTTGTCTCCCTGTGTTACCAAAGTACTCGCGCTGTGTGGTGTACAGTTCAGTTTTGTCTACATTTGTGAAATCGAACTCGTAAAACTTCTTAAACATGTCCTTTAACAGGGCCTGGTATAGCTGCTCTGTCTCTTTGGGACACCACTCCGGTAAGTGTACCTCGGTGAGATTTAAAATCACGGAGGCTACAGCGTAGAGTACCCCCTGGTATATTACCTGATCCGTAGGCACTCGTACCTGCCCATTCCCTGGTCCCTTGGTGGTGGTGGGGCACCCCTCCTTGTGTGTCCTTGCTGCCCGAGTCATGGGCAAGGGCTTCCGGGCACGTTCCACTAGCTCAGTGGCTTTAACTAGGGCTGGGTAACGTGGGACTATGCAGGTGTGTAGGTGGAAATCCCATTCCACCCCCTTCCCCTTATCCTGCCAAGATGCGGAGAAGTTGATGGATATGCCTGTGGGGTAGGCCCTTTTTGACCCCCACATACAGACATAGATTCCCTGTTCCGACTCCCACCACTTATCCCAACATACGCCAGTCCCTTCCTGGGTCCCGGTGACCATCCCGTGGGTGTTGTTCCCCATCCGTTCCCAGTCAGCTGTACGGTCCCCCATGTCTGTGCTCAGCTTTCTGAGCCACCACCACTTTCCCAGGGGAATCTGTCCTTTGCAAGTCAGGCACACGCATTTCCCCTGAGTGACCCCGACCACTGAGGCCACAACCTGTACGCTGGGGCAGGGGTGGGAGGCCCTCCCGTAGGTGAACCCAGTCTGGCTGGAGTACCGGGTGGAGTTGGATCCCAACCCCCCGGGCCATCTTCCCTCCTGGGCGTAGATGATGGGTTCCTCCGCGCCTTGTTCGCTGCTCCCAGCAGTCACCACTGGAGCCTTTTCTCCCGAGCACCCATAGATGTGAGAGTCCTCCATGTCGCCTCGCTTTCCAATGCTCATCCCTAGCAGGGCGAGTAGGAGTACGCCCCCCTTCATTCTGAAATCCTCTTTCTGCAAAGGGACACAAGAGCATATAGCCAGGTCCCGAGGCAATTCTCTGGCTTGGGTGAGGCATAGTCAAGTCTCGCGACCTCGACTTAATATACAAACATTCTTGAAAATACTGCTACTGTAATTAAAACTACTCATCACCTTATTTAAACTTAAATTAAAACACCCAAACTTAACGATATAAACTTACGTTACCTAAACTATGTACATCCGCTGCCCATCTCCGGGCAGCCAGGCTAATCTCTGTTCAGGCTGCGGCACACCGCCCCCTTCGGCGTGGCCGCACTGTCCTGCACTTTTGGTCCCTCGCAGCCTGTGGCTGCCGGCTGGTGACCTCTGTTCTTAGACTTCCCCCTAACTCAGGAGGCTGTCCCTTTAAAATGGGGAGCCGGTGACCATGGTTTCCTTGGCTGGGGCGTCCGTGGGGACCTTCTGAGGACACTGGCGGGTGGGGTTTTCTTGGCTGGTGGACCTTTAACCCGAACCGCTGACCCCTCCAGTGCGGTCGGTTGGCTTACCACTGCCGCTGGCTGGGGGTCCTCGCCCTCAGGTCCCAAATCTGGGTCTGGGGTGGGGTCTTCGACCTCAGGTCCCTCCTCCTCTAAACCTGGGTTAGGGGCGGGGTCTTCACCCTTGGGTCTCTCCTCATCTGGAGCCCAGAAGAGTGGGGGAGTGTCCCAATTGGTGGGCGGGATGGCCCCTCCCCTTAAGCAAGCCGCAGCGCCTGCCTGAGCAGTATGTGAACTCGCTCCCGCTGCAGGCTGAGGATTTCTATCCTCAGGCCCTACCCCAACTGGCTGTTTCTCTTTTCGGGTTTAAACAGTTTACACTGATTAATATGGAACCATTTGGTGCACCAAGGCATCTTAACGGCATATACCATGGGGCTGGCCTTGTCTACAATGCTGTAGGGGCCCATGTATTATGGTTCCAGGCTCCCTACTCGGGCATAGTTCCTCACCATGACCTGATCTCCTACCTCCCACTCGTGGTGTTTTCGGGGTTCCAACAGCAATCGGTTACTCCGATGCTGCTTTCCCATATTCCCAGCCGTCTGCTCGTGGAGCTGCTTAAGATGCTCGAAGAGGTTTCGGGTGAACCTGTCCCGGTTTACCTCTCTGAGCTGACCCTCCATGAGCACCGGGGCTAGTACATGGGTGGGGGTCCGCATAACCCTGCCAGTCATCAGCTCGTACGGTGAGTACCCCGTGCTTTTTGACTGGCTGGCCCGGATCCCCATCAGAACAAACAGTAGGTCCTCGGCCCATTTTCCAGGCGAGTCCACCGTCTCCTTCCTCAACCTTTCCTTTAGGGTCCTATTCATTCTTTCCACAATCCCTGATGACTGTGGGTTGTGGGCCACGTGCCACTTCCCCTCGATGCCTAGTAGCATAAGGGTATTCTGCATTACCTGCCCGGTAAAGTGAATCCCTTGGTCGGACTCCACATACTGTGGTAGCCCCCACCGCGAGAACACCTCCCGGACCAGGATCCTGGCAGTACCCAGAGCTGTGGCTGTTCTGCAGGGGAAGGCCTCTATCCATTTCGTGAACACATCTACCAGGACCAGGCAATACTTATAGCCTCCCTGGGCGGTGGGCAGGGGCCCGATGTAGTCGACTTGTATCGACTGCCATGGTCCCTCTACCCTCCTGATGTGTCCCATAGGTACCTTCCTTTTGTGGGGGTCAGGGTTGTTAGCAGCGCACACCAGACAGCCGGCGCAGAACTCGCGGATATCTTCCCTGAGTCCTGGCCACCATCCCGCCTGTTCCACCCGTTGCCAGGTGGTCTCAGGCCCGGGGTGTCCCACTCCTGGACCCTCATGGGCCAGTTGAAGGAATTCCCTCCCGTGTTGCTGCGGCACAACCCATTGTTCCCCTCGGAACAGCATGCCCTCTTTGATGGAGAGGGTTGCTGTGCCGTAAGGACCCTCTAACCTTTTTCCCTCAGTCACTGCACTGAGGACCACCTTGAGGACGGGGTCTCGCGCTTAGACCGTCTTAAGGTCCGGGGCTAAAGCTACCCTGCACTCCCTTGTGTCCCATCCCTACCTCTGACTGCCACCATGGGTCTGGACTCATATGGGTCCCAGAAAGTGCCTGTGCGTGCACCCTCCTTGGCAAGCATGTCAGTCTGCTGGTTGCCTTGACTGCGGGGTTCTGTGGAGGAATGGGCTTTCACCTTGTGGTTGAAAACCTCCCCTTCCTCCCCCACTGCTGCTAGGATCTTTTCCAGCAGGGGTTTCACTGTGAGGGGTCTCCCGTCAGCAGAGGTGTATCTGCGGCGGGACCAGATGGCCAGGTACTCTGTGCACAAATTGCACGTGAACATGCTGACCGAGCAAATCGTGTATGGGGTGGGGAAGATTTTGGGGTGTGTAACGACGTACACTACCACGGACAGTTTAGCCTGCTGCACTCATGGTGCTGGGGAGCTTAATCGCCAGGGCAATGTTTGCCGCTGGGTCATAAACTCCACACCCCGTGAGACGCTCGCCAGCAGATACCATGCTGGAACCGTCTACATAGATCTCGCGGCCTGTGGGATGTATCCCGGCCTGTAAACCTATGTCCACTTCCCAAACCCCTTCAATGGAACACCGGTGGGCTGTTCCAGGATATACCATGTTGGCTGCGAGCTTTGGCTCGCAAAGACCCTTCACCTTGAGGTCCATCTGTGAGAGGAGCAGGGTCCAGCGAGCAATGCGGGCACTGCTGTAAGGATTTCGGGGGATTCTTTTAAACTGGTTTAAAGTAATTTTCCTGGTCTTGCAGCCTTTGCCTGCACATCAGACCAATTCCAATAAAACCAATTTTAAAACAGCGGTTTCTAATCGCTACCCCACCTTTAGTTCTGAGTGGAGGAACTTATAATTAATGATATTAAAACGGAACACGTGGTTTGGATGAGAGAAACAAAAATCAATCTTTATTAACTAAAAGAAACTATAATCACAATATCAAACTATCCCACATGAACACAGTAAAATTGTAAAACTATATAACAAGGGGGTACACACGGCAAAAACGAGGGATACAATGGCTACAATGTTATATAAACAATCTTAGCAATTCCCTTAAATCACCATCCCCCCCCCCCCCTTAACTCCTGCTAGGTTGCCTTGTTGAGAGTCAGAAAATCTCTGCTCACATGGTCCAGCGAAGAGAGAGAGAGAGAGAGAGAGAGCTCACCTTATGGTCCCAGGAAGTCAAGAGCCAAGAGCCAAGAGAGCGAGCTGGTTGCTCAGCCCTTTTTTATACCTGGTGAGCCCCTCACATCCTGCCTTGCAAGGGCTGTGTGCAAAATTAACCCCAAAGCTGTGATAGGCTAACTCAAAGTGGTTAGATTGAGTTAATGTGATTTTCAGAGCTCCCTTTGCTGAAACAAAAGGGAGATACATCTGCTCTATTGTCCAGTACCGGGTGTTTTAAAATCCTTTCAAATGTTAACGCTTCCCATTTAAGATACAAAAAGTCTCTTCTGCAGTTTAGTTGTCCTTTGGATCCACTCGACATACAAACAAATGCTAATAGCATTCAATTGCTTTGTAAACAAAGCATTGTCCTTTGTCTTCATTGAACCTTACTTCCAGACACAGAAAGCTGCATTCCAAACCTCTTTTGTCATTCGGCCATGTGGTGTGACAGCCATTTTATCCCTGGAAATTTAAAAAGCACATTGCCCAGGGATACTTTAATCAAAAAACATGAATCTTCAGAACTGTAAATTATTGCGAATTCTTACAGTCCGCCCTTGGATACTTCCAGCTTGCTTGTAGTATCCTCTTGAAGAAATGAGCAATAATTTCTGACGCCCCACAAACAACCATCCCCTGTATTTACCTAATAGCTATCTGCCACTGATCCCTGTCCCGTCTATTCCCCTTAAATTCAAGAAAAAAACCATGGTACGGTAGGCATCTTACAGATACTTCAGTTTTCACTAAGGGGTCTCATACCCCTACACGCTTGTAAAATTATACAGTGTAAACCAAATTTACAATCACCTTTTTTTTTACATCATAAGTTATTACAAAATGTTGCAATCTTAGTTACACAATGTACTCAAAAATTATCGCAAGCACGGAGAGGGTCCTACGCCTCTGCTCAACTTGGAGCTGTCACAAACTGGTCCCAAGCACGGAGAGGACCTCACGCCTCTACTCAACTTGGGGCTGCAACACAAAATACAAAAAATAATTAAACAACATGCTTATGAACCCCGATCATCACGGGCCGATGATGGGTCGCGAAATTCGAGTGGGTATTGCTCCTCCCACTCGGGCAGTAAAAGTACCTTCCACCCCCCTTTGATCGGCTTAAACTTTAAAACAGCCAGAATGGATTTAGCGACCAGCCTGCTCCGACAGCCCCGAGCCGTTCCCTTGTCCTTTTGCGGAGGCGGGGTACCCCTCACGTTTAAAATTACCTTCCACAGACCGAGACCGGGGAGTATGGGATCTCCTGACTCCCAGTCCCTCCCCCTCCCGTCTTCCCTCGACTGGCTGCAGAAAATGATGGGTGCCTGTGTGGCGGCACTCTCTGGCCCCACACTGATCCGGCCACCCACTCATCCTTCCCAGCCACACTTATCCTCTTGCCCGTGGGCCCCCGGGTGAGTTCCTCCCTCCCCCGACCGCACCCACGCGATTCTTGGGTCTCCCCCTCCTCTATACAATCATTCCCGGGCCATCACCACCCACCCCCAGGGAACGCGTCCCTATGACCAGGCACCCGCGCTTCCCCATCGTGACTCCTCAACAGCGAGGTCTCCCGCACGTGAACTTCGGTCAGGATAGTGCTGGGTTGGGGGCCATGCCCCACCCAGCTGGGGCCATCTCCTCCCCATAGGAGGAGTAGGCAAGTTCCTCCAGACTCTGTCCAATTTTTCCCGAAGATCGCTGCGGGGTCTCCTGGATTCGTCCAGTGGCGAGGTGATCCCCAACATTCCGTATCTTCATTTGATGTCCAGCTCGGGCTGGGCGAACATGGCTGCTTCATTTTCCCATCTCCTGCAAAAACTTAAAAGGGACATGCAGCCAGGTCTCACTGACCTGCTGCCTTAGGTGGAGACATGGTCGGGTCCCTCGACCTCGGACCAAAACACAAACATTTTGCACACATGTAAATTTAAACTCTTTGCACTTTGACTTAAAACTAGTTAAATCAACAAAACTTAAAATACACCTTAAAAGCACGCTATGTCCACACACATAGCTATAATACAAATGCCGCCCGTCTCCGGACGGCCAGTCTAATCTCTGGCACTGTCGCAGATTGCTGCTGGCTGCAGCGAAGCTGGTCTGCCTCCTGTCTCTGGTCCCCCGCAGCTTATGGCTGTTGAGTGGGGGCCTCTGTTCTCTGGCTTTTCCCTGGCTCGGGAAACCGTCCTACTCCACTGTAAAGTGGGTGACCATGCTTTCTTAGGCTGGGGCACCCGCTGAGACCTTCTGAGGGGTGTCTCTCTGGGGGAAACTTTGGCTGGCAGACCCTGAGCTTGGGTCACAGCCCCAGCTGGCTGGGAACCTTCTCCCCCATGTCCAAATAGCCCGCACTGTATAATATATCTGGAAACCTGCTGGTACAAATCTCTCTCTCCTGATCCAAAACCTGGTGTCAGCTCCCTCCCTATGTCTCCTACCACCCCATTGTCCACCCCTCCTCGCTGCCAGAGCTCCTCAAGACCCGGAGCTGTGGGCTGCTGTCTTGGGATCTCTAATTCCCAATCCAGCACCGTTCTGGGTGTTGCCTGTGGAATGGTTCTACTTGGGCTGCCAGTAAAGTCTGGCTGACCTGCCTTCAGGCTGATCATGCAAATCATCCCCTTAGATGCATTTAAAGCCATGTTAAGGCTTTCTATCTCTGCCCTACAGGGGCCATGATCTGCTTCCTCAAACCTTAGGGCGCAGGCCAGCTTATAAGCTGCCTTTGCTTCCCTTAACCTTTCCTCCTGCTCTCTCTTCACAACCTTCCTAACCCAGCCACCTATACCCCGATAGGTCAGCCTACACGCTGCTGCTAACATCCGCAGGGCTACCCACATACTGAAAACAACGAGAGAAACAAGGGCTGATGCTTTCACCAGATCCAGACCGCTTATAAAATCAAAAACTGCCTCCACTCCTACCTGGCTCGCCATTGTAAGGATTTCGGGGGTTTCTTTTAAACTGGTTTAAAGTAATTTTCCTGGTCTTGCAGCCTTTGCCTGCACATCAGACCAATTCCAATAAAACCAATTTTAAAACAGCGGTTTCTAATCGCTACCCCACCTTTAGTTCTGAGTGGAGGAACTTATAATTAATGATATTAAAACGGAACACGTGGTTTGGGTGAGAGAAACAAAAATCAATCTTTATTAACTAAAAGAAACTATAATCACAATATCAAACTATCCCACATGAACACAGTAAAATTGTAAAACTATATAACAAGGGGGTACACACGGCAAAAACGAGGGATACAATGGCTACAATGTTATATAAACAATCTTAGCAATTCCCTTAAATCACCATCCCCCCCCCCCCTTAACTCCTGCTAGGTTGCCTTGTTGAGAGTCAGAAAATCTCTGCTCACATGGTCCAGCGAAGAGAGAGAGAGAGAGAGAGAGAGAGAGAGAGCTCACCTGTCGTCCCAGGAAGCCAAGAGTCAAGAGCTGGCTTCAGCATCTATCTTTATACCTGGTGAGCCCCCCTGCCGTTCTGCCTTGCAAGGGCTGTGTGCAAAAATTCCCCACCCAAAAGGGTCGAAAGCTGTGATAGGCTAACTCAAAGTGGTTAGATTGAGTTAGTGTGATTTTCAGAGCTCCCTTTGCTGAAACAAAAGGGAGATACATCTGCTCCATTGTCCAGTACTGGGTGATTTAAAAATCCTTTCAAATGTTAACGCTTCCCATTTAAGATACAAAAGGTCTCTTCTGCAGTTTAGATGTCCTTTGGATCCACTCGACATACAAACAAATGCTAATAGCATTCAATTGCTTTGTAAACAAAGCATTGTCCTTGTCTTCATTGAACCTTACTTCCAGACACAGAAAGCTGCATTCCAAACCTTTTTGTCATTCGGCCATGTGGTGTGACAGCCATTTTATCCCTGGAAATTTAAAAAGCACATTGCACAGGGATACTTTAATCAAAAAACATGAATCTTCAGAACTGTAAATTATTGCGAATTCTTACACTGCTCACTGTCCCATCCTTGATCCTCCTATCCAGGAGCATCTGGGTGGGTGTGTGATGGGTGAGGAGGGTGATGGAAGAGGTGCCTGTGAAGATCAGCGATCTTTACACAGCCCAATGTGTGGCCAAAAGGTGCCTCTCACAATTGGAGTAGCTCCTCTCCACATCCGTGAGTATCCTGGAGGAGTAGACCACCGGCCTCAGCCGGCCATGCCGCTCCTGGAGCAGCAAAGCACTCAGGCTGTCCCCGCTGGCTGCTACCTGCAGGAAAAACTCCATCTATGGCCCCTAGAGCTGGTGCGGTCTGCAAGTCCTTCTTGAGCCTGACAAATGCTGCCTGGCAACCCTCATACCAAACCCACTCCACTCCCTTGTGTAGGAGTCGGAGCAGAGGGGCTGCTGTGGCTGCATAGTCTTCAATAAAGTCCCTACAGTACCCGGTTAGCCCTAGAAACGACCTCACACCCGTAACTGTGTTGGGGACTGGTAAGTCTTGTACCACATCTCTCCTAGCCTTATCTATGGCCTTTTCCGTAGCGCAAACGGTCAAGCCCAGGAACTTCACCTCCTGCTGGTCGATCTGTGCTTTCTTGGGGTTTACTTTAAAACCTTTTTGCCCGAGCAGCTCTAGCAGTTAGGCCAGTAGTGGGCCATGCTCCTCTCTCAAATCGGTGAAGAGAAGCAGGTCATCCACATATTTTACCAACTGCCTGGGCTGACTGAAATCCTTTAAACTGTTTGCCATGCATTGATGGAAAATGCTGGGTCTGTTGTGGAAGCCCTGAGGCAAACAGTTCCACGTGTACTGTTGCCCTTTAAACGTAAAGGCAAACTTGTACTGATTCTCCCTCCTTAAAGGGATGGACCAAAACCCGTTGGAAATATCCAGCACCGTGAAAGTGGTCGCGGATGCTGGGATACTTCCTATCAGGTCGGCAACTGCTGCTACCGTGGGTGCACAGGCTGTGATGTTACTGTTGAGCACCTGATAGTCCACCGTGGCCCTCCAGGAATTGTCCGGCTTTCTAACCGGCCACAGTGGAGAGTTTATGTGGGCAGCTATCAGTCTCAGAACTCCCTGCTGTACTCAGGAGGACATGGCTGCTTCCATGTCTGGCTCTGCTTCCCTGGGGAAGTTATACTGTTTCTGTGGTCGGGCCATGGGGTCACCGTCTACGCTGACCTCAAACCCGTTGACCCTCCTGCAGTCGTGTTTGTGTGTGGCAAATGTGGCTAGGTGGGCCTGCACAAATGCCTGGAACTCTTTTGGGGTGTTACTGACCATGAGCTCGAGGTTATAACCCTCTTTGGGCTTCATGGTGCACAGGGTCCCCTTCCCTTCTTTCCCTGGGATTACCACTACCTCCCCATCCTTTCATGTACTTGCCCCCCATAGGCAATGATTCCTTACATCGACCAGGATCCCGTGGCCTACAATAAAGTCGGCTCCCAGGACACCTCTTCCACCCTCCACTTCCCACTTCAGTAGGACACAGGTCCACTTAGAGCGGAGAGGTCCTAAACGAATGTCGAGCGGGATAGAAAATGAGCCGGCCTGTTCTTTGCCTGTGAATCCCGACAGGCTGTATGGGACCCCATTAGATAGAGGCGAGGTGGTGGGGTTAGCTGAATGGACCATGGTGCATGATGCCCCCATGTCCAACAGATAGGTCCCCTTCACCTTTTCTACCTCCATCTCCACGTGGTGTCTTTTCCATTCATCATACCGAAGGGAACACAGGTGAACATGTTGCGTTGGCTCTAGTCAGGGCTGTGGGTTGGATGGGGCTGATGGGGTCAGAGCACCGGTAGCGGCTGCTACTCTCCCGTGGCCAGTCAATAAGGACCTCATGGTGTCCAAAAATGACTCGACCGCAGAGGGAGGGGTTCCTGCCTCTGCCTTTTCAGCTGGGGCTGTGGAATTCTTTCCCTTGTTGTCTTTCCAAGGGTTTTTGCACTCCTTCCTCCAGTGACCGTCCTTCACACATGTAACAATTCGTCTTTGTGTTGGAGGTGGTTATTCCCTTCCTGAAGCTACTCTTTCCTACCCTGTCCGGGTTTTACCTCATGCACCTTCCCCTTGGGTGGGTGTGCATCGGTTCCCCTACCGTTCTTATAGGCTAGGGTCAATTGTCTGATCACCGTAAGTTCGGTGGTCTGGGGATTCTTGGGGTCGAACCAGACTTCCGCTTTGGCCCGGACCTGTGGCAAGCTGTTTGCCACCAGGCAACGGAGCCAATGAGCCAGTGGATCCCCGTTCAGGAATGCCCGGTTAGGTGCCCCCGGACAGGCACTCCAGTACACCGGCCATAACCTGTCCGCGAAAGCTTGCGGGGTTTCCCCTGCGAGCTGCACCGTCTTCTTCACACGGGAGAAAGGACTTCCCTCATTCATCCCCATGGCCTCCAGAACTTCATCCCTGAGTGCCTCATACCCACTCTGCCCCTTCTTACACTCGTCAGAGAGATATTGGAGGTGCCTACTCTCCAGGGAGAATAGCAGCATTTTGGCCTGCTCAGCGCAATCGCAGTCATTGACACTGGCTGCCTGCTCTACTTCCCTGAAGTGGATTGAGGGGTCCCCTTTTCGGAGAGCTTTGGGATATGGCTCACCATAGCCCTAGGCTGTTTGGTGCTACAGGGTAATACGAACTGGTTTTGGAGCGGTCCCTTATCGTCGCCGTTAACGGGTGGGCCGAACCTCCGATGCCGGGCTGGGCACATCGGTCCCGGCGCTGACCTCTCTGGCGGGGGTTGCTCCACCTCCGCTCCCACCTCTGACTCCACCCCCCCTTGCTGCCAGACCTCGCTGTAACCTGGCGCTATGGGTGGTGGTCGTGAGACCTCCTGTTCCTCAACCGGGTCATCCCTGGGCACTACCAGTGATGTTTGAACTGTCCTCCCCTCGTTCCCCATAAAATCCGCCTGGCCTGCCTTCGGGCTTATGAGGCACACCATGCCTTTTGCCTTCCTCAGGGCCAGGCTCAGATGTTCTATCTGCTCTTTGCAGGGGCCATGATCTGCATCTTCAAACCCCTGTTCGCTCGCTAACATGTAAGCTGCCTTTACCTCTTTTACTTTCTCCTCCTGTTCTCTCACTTGTCTCGCTAGGCGGGCGATCTATTCCTACAACCTCAACTCATTACCCTTGGCTTCGGTGACTTGGCACTGTAGGTATTCCAACTTGGCCTTATGTTCTCCCATTAAATGTAACCTCTCCTAATTCAGGGCCTGCAATGCTACCAGTATCTTCTCCCCTGCTAGAGCCTTGTCTTGGAGCGCCAGGGCTGACTCCTTTAAATCAGCTGCCTGTGCTGCAACGAGCCTGTCCAAAAGCAGGACCTGCTTTTTGAAACACATCAGCCAGACTGCCTTCTCTAGGGATTTCTTGTGTTCCCTCCCTTCTGTCCACTTGGCCACCACATCTACCAGATGCCCAGCCCTTAACAGAGTGGTGATCCACTTCTTTGTGATATTCACCTTACTAAACACATAATCAGAAATCCTTTCCTCCATCATGGTTAGCTCATCCGAACCATTGTCTACTGTATCGCACCCCTGTTGCCGGAGTCCTGCCGCGGTCGCCATTTCTGTAGGGGGTTGGCGTGCGCCCAGTCAGCTTCACCTCTGACTGTCTTTTGAGTGGTTCAAATCTCTCCCACACCCCTGAGTTCTGGACACCGGACTTAGGTACAGGCGGCGATACAGAAAATCGAGTAGACAAGTGGTTTGGTGTAAGAAACCAAGATTTTTATTAAAAGCAGAATAAAACAATCTTATGAGAATTACTGATATGAATACAGGCATAAACAATTACACTTAGATGGGAATGGGGAACACACGGCGCATTGAGGGAAAACAATTACATTAATAATCCCCCTATCCTTATCCCACCCCCTAAACCTAACTAGATTAAGCTATGAGGGGCCAGGAATTCATGCTCACCAATCCGAAACCTGTTGCTTTAACTGGGTTGGGTTTTGAGGTCCGCTCTTGCTGTCCTTTGGGGTATCCCGCCGCCACGTGGTCTCAGGGCACGGTGCTGAAGTTGTTTATGCGAAGCACCCTCCTTTTTCTCAGCTACCGTCAGCGTTGAGTCGCGATGGATTTTCTTCTTCTTCTCCCTCAGGCTGTCGTCGGCGGTAATGTTGCGGTTGGGGGTTGGTTGGCGGTCTTTACCGTCTGAATTATTTCACTATCCAAGCTTCGAACGCCAGTTTATTCTTTAACCGGGCTATTACTGTCCATGTGACAAACGCCAGCTTATAACTAGGCCGTTTGTCTCGATTTTGCTACCCATTCTTCGAACGCCAGCATATTCTTAAAAACGGGGCTTTATTGTCCGTGCATGTAACACCAACTTATTCACCAAACACCAGCTTATAACTGGGCGTTTGTGCCCCAATGCGTCTTTCCGCTGCCCTTCTCTGCCTTTACCGGTTTACCTTCTTCTTCGTCTCGTCTCGTCTCATCTGCCCGTTTGTGGCCTGTGTGTCCTGTGTGGTTTTGAACTCGGGTCTCGTTCTCCTCCCGCGTTTGGCCCCGGTGTAATGGGCGTCCTCGGTTGTTGAGCAGCGCGGGGAGCGAGAAGAGAGCCCGCCACGAGGCCAGGGCATGAGAACGAGCGGCAGCAGGCCAAAAGCCAAACGATAAGAGGCCAGAGCAAGAGAGCAATTGCTACTGATGGGCCTACAATTATATCTGTTCTTCAATCCTTATCTGCATGCCAAATCAGGTCAGTCCTTTGTCTAACTTTTGGCGGGCTCGATTAGAATGATTACAACCATTTACTTTAACGACTTCTGGCGTGGTTGTCTCCGGGTCTAATGGCCCCGATGTCCTGGTTGTTTTACATGGATAAAACTTAATTTTCCCCATCCTGATTTGATGGCTACTGTGAGCTGTTACCGATTAAATATGCAGAAACCTAATGGCCTCGATTCTAGGCCCATTCCAGCTTGATCTGTTTCAAGTCGAATGAATGCATATTCTGTGTTTACTTTGGCTGTCTGGCTCCAGAGTCTTTTTCACAGATTCCTGTATTTTAAGTTTCGTCTCCAGGCCTGCCTGTCTGCAGAGCCCTGCCTTAAAAATCCTGTCAGTTTTGGTCACGAGGTTACAGAAGGCATTTTGGGTACCCTGTTTTTAATAACTTGTCGAAACAGGGTCCCTTGATCCACAATTTGGGGAGTGCGGGAATTTTGAGAACCTTGCACTTACATTATTATATAGACAGGATTGGTATGTCTACAAAGCTTCAGTGAGTCAAATCAGTGTTGGCCACAAAGTAACATTTGACCTATTTGTTATTATTCTTTACTTAGGAATTCAGAAATACATCCACTGTTTTTCATGCATGCCATGCGGAACAATTGTAAGAACTATGTAAGTAAGATGGGAGGAAGCTTGTGTGGCGCATAAACACCGGCATAGACCAGTTAGGCTGAATGGCCTGTTTCTATGCTGTAATTTCTATGTAATTCTATGCAAAGTAAGTCAGACAAGAGTGGGATCTTCTGTTTAAATTAAGTTTAATCCACAAGCAAACTTCTAGCATTTATTTACTATGGCAATAACATTTCTATTGAAACTGGTGAACAAGCTTCATTGCTTATCTATATATATAAAAGGATATGTCTATCTGTCTGTCTCTCTGTCTGTCTCTCTGGCTGGCTATACAATCAAAAGTTATAGAGCGTACCTACACATATGTTATATCAAAAGAAAGCTCATCATTAGGGTACTCTTGTAGGCATATTTACTTTTTGCTCGGACAAAAATTGTGCCGACGGTATCCAAAAAACTTTCAAAATTCCTCTCATTATCCGCTCATTTGCATCGAGTGAGGGTGGGTTCATTGTGTGTGTGGGCTGCAGTTGAGTGACGTGATCATTGACCAATCCTACAGTTCAGTGACCTGATGGTTGACCAATGTGTGTGGGCAGGACTTATCATTCTGAACTGAGGTGAGTGGCAGCCATCTTGATTCGTCACTTTTTTTTCCCCACTTTCTGTGTGTTTATTGTCTGGGTGGGGCCTCATCCTTCAGAGACTATAAATACATTAGTTTAGCCTTCTTTTCTCCACAAAGATACGGACACTTGGAGGATTGACAAGTGAGTGCAATTTCTGGTGCTTTGTTAGGATCAATTCTTTTTTTTAAAAATGTGCTCTAACTTTTGGTGTTTTCACCAAGAATGCTCGCTGACTCTCCGTGGCAGTTTTTTAAAAAGTTAAAATTTGAAGATGGTATCCTGTCTTCATAACACCAGTTTAAAAAAAAACTTTTTGGTGTTTTCAGCAACAATGCGCGCTAAAAGTCCGTCCACGTTTTTTTTAAACAGTTGAAAAAATATTTCAAGATGATGTCCCTTCTTCATAACAGCAGTTTAAAAAAAAAACTTTTTCAGCAACAATGCGCGCTAAAAGTCCGTCCCCGTTTTTTTTAAACAGTTAAAAAATATTTCAAGATGGTGTCCCTTCTTCATAACAGCAGTTTAAAAAAAAACTTTTTGGTGTTTTCAGCAACAATGCGCGCTAAAAGTCCGTCCCCGTTTTTTTTAAACAGTTTAAAAAAAAATCAAGTTGGTGACCCGTCTTCATAACAGCAGTTTAAAAAAAAAGTTTTGCTGTTTCTCTCCTCTCCCCCCCCCTCCCCCCTCTCCCCTCCCCCCTCCCTCTCTCCTCTCCCCTCCCTCTCTCCTCTCCCCTCCCCCCTCCCTCTCTCCTCTCCCCTCCCCCCTCCCTCTCTCCTCTCCCCTCCCCCCTCCCTCTCTCCTCTCCCCCCTCCCCCGCTGCCAATCGGTCTTTCTCCTGACGTCAGCTAGCAACAGTTACTAGGGAAGCTGGAAACAAACGCAGCTCCTTTCGTGTCTCCTCCGCTCGCGCTAGCACCACTTCTTAAAAAACAATTTAGTTGTTTCCCTGACCCTCTCGCTCCCCTCCCCCCCTCTCCCCTCTCCCCCTCACCCCCCCCACCCACTCTCCCCACTCTCCCCCCTCTCCTCCCCTCCTCTCCCCCCCTCTCCTCCCCTCCCCCTGTGCTCTCCTCTCCCCCTCTCCTCTCCCTCCTCTCCTCTCCTCCCCCCCTCCTCCCCTCCCTCTCCTCTCCTCTCCTCTCCCCCACCCCACCTCCTCTCCCCCACCTCCTCTCCCCCACCTCCTCTCCCCCACCTCCTCTCCCCTCCCCCTCTCCTCTCCCCCTCTCCTCTCCTCTCCCCCTCCTCTCCTCCCCCCCTCCTCTCCTCCCCCCCTCCTCTCCTCCCCCTCGCCTCTCCTTCCCCCCTCCTCCTCTCCTCCACCCCTTCTCCTCTCCCCCTCTCTCTCCTCTCCCCCCCCCCCTCTCCTCTCCTCTCCCCCCCTCTCCCCTTCCCAGACAGACAAACTCATTTATCTATATCTTCTATAATAATAGATAAGATAATTTAATAAAAATTGTTTTTTCTTTTTTCTTTTATCATAACAGCATGCCGCCAAAAAAACGGATGAGACTTATGCCCAGCACTTCTAATGCGTCCCGAAAAAAGACTAAAAGAGCCTCAGAGACTCCTGACGAGACTCTGGCACGTCAGGCTGATGACCAGACGAGACATTCCCAAGCCATAGCATTAGAAACTACTCACCAGACTCGCTCACGTCGCCAGACCGACAGTAGACGCAGGGCCATTGCTAGAGCGTCAGAAGTTCCTGACAAGACTCTGTCACGTCAAGCTGATGACCGGACGAGACATTCCCAATCCATAGCATTAGAGACTCCTGACCAGACTCGCTCACGTCGCCAGACCGACAGTAGATGCAGGGGCATTGCCAGAGCTGACATTTGGAGTCATTGGTTCCGAGCAGGCTTCTCCTATACACCCACCAGCGAATATGAAGCTGACCACACAGTCATCATTGGCAACATGACTGTCATTTGCCCTCACTGTGGCGCTCTGAAGTAGGAAGGAGAAATTGCTGGGATATGCTGCAATGGAGGAAAGGTTAATGTGCTGTCTCTCCGTAGCAATTTATGTTAGTATTCCAGTTAATTCAGGGGTTTGAGTAAGTTGGGTCGATTCCCATGGTGTGCTGCCACCTAGTGGCTATTTGGTACCTAGCAACTGCAGTAAAAGTGCAGTAAAGTGCTGTAAAGCACAGTAAGTGCAGTAAAGTAAACTACAGATCAACGCAGCAACTCTTGACCCTCGGTTGTGTTCACGTCGTAGCACTATGGCGGTACCACTGGTTGTCCCTAACATTGAGACACACAATTCCCTCTAACTTAACCTTACTGTATGTACTTAACTTACTTATATATGTATAACTTACCTGTTGGGGCCGTTGCCCCTTTAAGAGGCGACCTAACGCGCTGACGTCACGCATCACGTGACGCACGCGCGCCGGCCGCCGGCCCGACTCGGTCTTCCAAGACGGCCGCCGGCACAGCACGGCCTACCGCGACTTCGGCCGCATCGGCCAGCCGACGGGAGCGACGTGATCTTCCGCCCCCGCGGCAAGCACCGGCACAGCCCAGCCTCGCAACCTCGGCCTCAACGGCCAGCCTCCGTACCGGGAGACGCACTGACGCAATGACGCGGTCACGTGACACTCAAAGCACGGGAACACACAGCAGAGCGTGATGACGTCATCATGCTCCCCACAGGACTGCGAACCCAGTCCTCGTGGAGTCCCCGCTGGAACAAGACCTATACCACGGTGCTCCTACAGCAGCACATGCTCCGGGAAGTTGTATTGTTCCCATGCCTAAGTCCTGGATATTATTTGTCTGTAAGTACTTGAGAATGTTATAGATGATTAGTGTACACTGTATGTTGCAGAAAATGTTTAGGTTGTAACTTTTCTCTGTAAGCAAACTTACACAGCTAGCCGTGAAGTGCTCGCTCTCTGTCTAGCTGGTTAACTAGTAGCTGTATTTTGATGCACTGTCTCCAGGGCTAATTTAAAGAGAATGCCTTCCAGTTTGCTAAATGTATATTCACAGTAAGCTGTGTTTCCACGTGTTTGGTAATTTACATGCCAAATGTACTGTGTTGCTCAGGCGTACCTAAATTTGTGTATGCATATCAGTTATGTGCTTGTATACTAATGTGTGCTTCCATTTCTGTGTTGTATTTCAGTTTTACAATAAGAATCTTTCAGTAAAGCGTTACAAGAAAAGTCAAGCCTTGTGATTTTATGGGAAGATATCAAGTTGTTAGCTATCTGTCTAGCTCTGCATAGGAAAGCGCTGCGAGGGCAGAAAAGTTAAACTGCCACCACTAACAGCTCCGCCTGAACCGCTACACTCACTTCTGTTTGGCCGAAATCCAGCTTCAACACATTTCCTCACTCACATCAGAAAGTACAACAACTGCTTTGCAATGACCTCTTTTGGTGCAAACAGAGTGCGTGAATCAGGGTTTTCCCCAACTTTTAAAGTTCATGGACAGGTGTACCAAACAGTTGGCTCACTACTTCCTCTCCCAAACGAAAGACCTCAGTTTCTGCGAATCTACTTCTTGGGTGATGACGAAGAGCAAGCCAATCGCCGCAGGGAAGCTGCTGTTCTGCCCGCACAACAACACCAAATCAAGGAAACAACTTTGGTTGAGTTACAGCGGATGCTTAATGACCAAAACCCATATGTTAAGACTTTCAAAGCAGCCATCGAAAAAACAACAAATGAGGACCTCAGAGTTGTCATCAAAGCTGACAAGACTCCTGCAGGTGAACATGAGCGACGCTTCAATGCTCCGACCACCAATGAAGTAGCCATTGTCATTGTGGGCCAAGAATTTGAACAACGGGACATTGTCTTGCATATCAGAGGTGGTCCACTCAAAAGAATTTCTGAGCTTCACAGGTCATATGATCCTCTGCAATACCCGCTTTTGTTTTGCCATGGGGAAGATGGATACGATGTCTAACGAGATCCCACATGTTGACCCCAAAACTGGTGTGCCACCTACAGCCCAAAGGCAAAAGATGGTTTCTGCCATTGAATTCTATTCATACAGGCTGATGGAACGACAAACTGCTTCAAACCACCTGCTTCACTCTGGACGACTTCTCCACCAGTTCCTCACTGACATGTATGCGAAAATAGGAGAGTGGCTTAATTGGTTCCGGAATAACCAAAATCATTTGAGAGTCACAGACTATATACACTTACGAGATGCTGTGGCCAATGATGGCAACACTGAGGACATTGGTCAACTGGTCATCCTACCATCCACCTTCGTTGGAGGTCCTAGGTACATGCATGAGCACACGCAAGATGCCATGACCTATGTCAGAAACTATGGCAGACCTGACCTCTTCATCACCATGACTTGCAATCCCCAATGGCAGGAGTTCCCACCCAAAGCTGGTACTGAAAGGCATGACCTCATAGCACGGGTCTTCAACCTCAAAGTTAAAAAACTGCTCAAACTGCTGACTGGCCAAACGTTTTGGTGCATACAATTGCTACATGTACAGCATTGAGTGGCAGAAGAGAGGACTTCCTCATGTTCATCTGTTACTCTGGCTTCAAGAAAAGATTCGCCCCAATCAAGTTGATTCCTTCATTTCTGCAGAGCTACCCGATAAGGACCAGGATGCTATCCTCTTTGATGTTGTTGTAAAACATATGATTCATGGTCCTTGTGGGCGACACAACCCTTTTTCTCCCTGCATGAAAAACAATACATGTACAAAAAGGTACCCAAAGCCACTCTGCGAAGAAACTCAGTGTAAAGTCTGTGGGTTGTGCAGTAAATAAATACACAGACTTTTGAAGTACAAACAGGTCTTTACTATTCAGAGGTCAGGGCGAATCTGCCCTAGTTATCCTGTAACATCACTTATATACTGGTGTGGTCACTGTCGGCATTACCGTATACAGAAGCCAATCAAATAGTGCCACACCTAAAGTAGTTCTCTTAAAGGTGAACGGTTACACTCAATCGTTCCCTTAAAGGTAGACGGGTACATACACTACAATCCTCCCTTTTTAGCTTATTACTTACAGGGTCCCCGTTAAACATACATATCTTCAACTTCACATAACAATTTACAGATATACTCTCGGTGGAGAACAAACAATTTACAGAGATAATTCCGGTGGAGTCAACGTCATATAAAACAGTTTACAGATATACTTTCGGTGGGAACAGTTCACAGGTTCAGTCTCTGCGGAAACAGTTCATAGATTCAGTCTCTGATCTTGACTCATTCCGAACAGCATCTCTTTGGTGTAGCCGGTTCACATGGCTAGCGTGACTCCTCCATAGCCTTTTTCTTAACGTAACAGCTTGACCTTCCGTCCTGTTGAACCAGCAGTGCGGACTTTTACAACCAACTGGCTGTCTTGATCATTTTTGGGTTTTCAACTAATTTAGCTCCTTTCATGGTGTCCCGCCTGAGATAGTATTTTAGACAGTTATTATCTCCTGCTTCTTCTTTTTCTTTTCTGCCTTTTTGAAACTCTCGGAGCTCCTTTCTCTGCGGCCATCTGTAGCGCCACCAACTCTCTATGTTCATTAGACCTTAAGTGCTTCATGCGGATTTCTGTACATTGGGAGTTTTCATCACAAACTGGGCAGACCAGATCCTCGTAATATTCAGTGTCACTCAATAGGTCATGATAGTATTCGGGGTCGTCCTGAGTTAGGCCAGTGAGGGGCCCTTCTACTTCCTTCTTATCCAACTGGACGTTAGCCGACGGTGGTTCCTTCTCTGACCATCTTTCTTGAAAAGACTTCTTCAAGCATTCATATTCATCCCGCTCTTCCTGGGATGTCTGCCATTCCTTCACGCCTGGCCTCATTTGTGAGTTCAATACCTTCCCTTCCATCGGGGATTCCGTTATCAGGCTATTTAATCCTTCTACTGAAGTAGCTGTTTCCGCATTCTTCTGTTCCCCTTGATGTAATTCAGCATACTTTTGACATCCATGTGCAAGCTGTGTTGCCCCCTCAGCTCTCTCCGTGACTTTTGGAAGCTCCGAATTCTTTCCCTTTGAAACCTGAAACTCGTGTTCCCATTTTGGAGTCTTGTCCCTCAGCGTGTATAAGAGTTGGCTGGCCGTTAACTCTTCTACGGGGACACTGTGGATTAGCGCCTTCTCCATTTCATCCACCTTTCCCTCCAATGTTTTCACCTTCCTTTCCTCCGGTCCTTTGGTTTTAAGCGCTCGAAGAAATTGCGCCTTGGTGTTCTCTAACTCCTGATCAGGGGCCATTCCTACAGTCTCTGTGTTCCTTCCATTGGCCTTTCCTTCCACTGCCCGGATTCCTAGTTGAATATGTTCTTCAAGTTGTTGGACCTCTGCCATTGCCGCCTCATATTTGTCTTGGGTTTCCTTCAATAATTTAACGAGTTCTTGGACATCTTGAATTTTACGTTCTGCTATGTCTTCCACCTCTAATTTTCCATCTACGGATGGAATCTCTACCGATAAGTCTGTCTTGGCCTGGAGCTCGTCAAACATTTCCTGCAGCCTTTGTAATTCTCGCTCATGTTCAAACTTTAGTTGTTCATATGCTTTCACTAAAACTAGCTTTTCGGAGGTTGCCGAGTTAACCCCTTCCAGGATTGTAGTCTGGGCCCGTTCATACTGTTCCTTCAACTTGTTACACTCTGCTTGCAACGAGTCGTAGAGATGAACTGGGATAAAATCCTGGCTTCCTGAAGATTCCTCTTCCTTTAGGTCGTTCTGTAAATAGTCTAGTTCCTGAACAGTTTCAGGGAGATGTGATCGGTACTTGGCCACGATGGCTCTATGGTCGCTCTTTTCTTGAGCTAGCTGTCTCTGTTGTCTTTCCAGGTTCTCCCATTCAGTGTCCCAGAACTTTTCCATATTTTTCATCTCTTGTACGAGACGGTCACTCCACTGTTCTAATTGTTGTCGTACTTTGACATAAGTTTGAGTCCGAGCTCGGTGTTCTTCCGTCGTGGATGAATCTTTAACTTGAACAGGCTCAGAATTCTCTGTCAACCTGGAGTTCTGCTCTGTAACTTTATTCTTCTTGGTGACATAAGTCTTTCTGCATGTCTTTGTTTCCTTCCCCATCATCGGCAAGTCCCCTTTAGCCTTGTCATGCATATTTGAATTGGTCTTATCGTCATCCATCTCAGAATCTGAGCTGATAGCTTGCACCAAATCCTCCTTCATTATGGCTTTTAGGTAGTGCCATTCCATGTCTATTTTCTTAATCCACTCCCGTCCTAGAAGTGGTGGTCCTCCCTCAGGTAATACGTACAAATTCATTCTTGGGTGTTCTTTCCCTCTATCTCTCACCTTGACTCTTATTTTCCCCATGGGGTATACATTATGCCCCGTGTATGTCTGTAATACGAACTTGGTATTTCTCAAAGGTATGTGAGAGAACAGCCGATGGTAGTCCCTTCGGTTAATGACTGATAGAGCTGATCCAGTGTCCAGCTCCATTCGTACTTGGACTCCAGCTATTTTTTAGTACGACCCAAATCGTTTGTAGATCAGTTTCTTTCCCCACATTGTGGATCTTCAGACTACCCAGCTCCTGGTTGTTTGGGTCTGAGTCTGAATTCTGTTCGTCTGAACTCTTTTCAGCCACCTTGTGTACCTTGTTGTACTTTTCTTGTGGTGGCTTCCGTTGATTGTTGGTCTTTTTCCCGGACCTGCATACCTTCGCGATGTGACCCAGTTTGCCACATTTCCGACATTCTTGGTTCTTAAACCAGCAGTGATTCTGGTCGTGCGTGGTCTTCCCACAACGGTAGCATTTTGTTGTGCTCGAAGTAATTTGGTCCACCCCGAGTGCCGCCGCCTTTAGCTGCATTTCGGCCGTTCCTTTCGCTGCGGCTTCGTGTGATGCAGCTATGAGGACAGCCCTGTCCAGTGTGAGGTCGTTTTCTTCCAGTAGTCGCTTCTGCGTTCCTTCTTTGGACAATCCGCATACGAACTTGTCCCGCAGTGCCTCTGTCAGATTCCCTCCGAACTGGCAGTATTTCGCTAGCCTACGCAGTTCGACCAAGTATTCCGCATTGCTTTCGTCTTTCCTCTGCGTTCTTGCGTAGAATTTGAATCGCTCAGCCAGCATCAACGGTGTGGGGTTCAAGTGGTCCTTCAGCACAGCCACAATTTCTTCGAAGGTCTGATCCGCTGGTTTAGCTGGTGCTATCAGATGCTTCAAGAGCCCATATGTTTTTGCCCCCATCGAGTTTAGCAATGTTATCGCCTTGTCGTCTTCCTCTATTTTGTTGGCTTCGCAATAGATCTCTATGCGTTCCGCGTACGTGGCCCAGTCTTCTATTTCAGAATTAAAATCATTAATATTCCCTCGCTTAGGCATCTTTCTTTCTTTGAAGCAGCACAGTATTTCTTTAAGTATTACTTATTATCTTTTTTTTTCTAAAATGGCGGTTTTCCTGCGAAAATGGCGGTTTCCCGCTCTTCCCTTCTCTCTCTCTCTCTCTGCCCACTTCAATGGCAGTTAAGATGGCGGTTCTTTTCCCGCGAAAATGGCGGTTTCCCGCTCTTCCTTTCTCTCCCCGCCCACTTCAATGGCGGTTTCCCGCCTCTGTTGTCTTCTCCGCCTAATGGCAGCTTTCCGCGTTTCTCCCTGGTGTAAGGGGTACGCTTTCCCCACAGCGGACAGGTTCAGCCGCTGGGCTGGCTCTCGCACAGCTCCCCTTACTCGGCTCTGTCTTTTCCTCCCGCCCGCACGGCTCTACCGGCGCTGGGTACACCCCGTTAACGGAGGACAGTTCAGCCGCTGGACTGGCTCTCGCGCAGTCTCTCTCCCCGTTCTCGGCTCCTGTTCGCTCTCCCACTCCCGCACGTTCGGTTTTGCCGGCTCTGAGTACCCCGTTGGTGGAGAACAGCTCAGCCGCTGGACTGGCTCCTCGCAGTCTCTCACTCCGCACCCGGCTCTCACCCGCACGGTTCCCGTTCGCCTCCCCAGCCCTCTCGCAGACCGGTGTTTCCCTCCCCGGCTGCGGCTGGGTTTCTCCTCCCGCGCCTACTCGCAGGTTCAGCGCTTCGTGGCTGCGGTCGCTGCCCGGATTTTTCCCGCCGATCGCGGTCCGGCTGTCACCCGACGCCGTTGGACCCGACTTTTGGCCGGTACAGCTCCCCCTCGACTGAGGTCGAGTGCTCTGCCCTTCTCCTCTGGATACTTCTACCCCTTCCCCTACTCACAGTCTCTTCGGCCGCCTCGTTTCTTGCTGGTCGGCTCACTCCACACCGTGGTAGCAGGGTAATCCGTGCCTGTTGCTGATGAAGCTTTTGTTGCTAGTGTTCCAGCTTCTGTAAAGTACCACACTTTCTGTTGTTGTAGCCTCGTGTTTTCTTTTGGTAGCACGACGAGGGCGGTTGCCTCTCTTCGACGCTCTTTGTTACTTTGCTATTCTTGCCGCAGGGTACGATCGGACTCGTCGCCACTGTAAAGTCTGTGGGTTGTGCAGTAAATAAATACACAGACTTTTGAAGTACAAACAAACAGATCTTTACTATTCAGAGGTCAGGGCGAATCTGCCCTAGTTATCCTGTAACATCACTTATATACTGGTGTGGTCACTGTCGGCATTACCGTATACAGAAGCCAATCAAATAGTGCCACACCTAAAGTAGTTCTCTTAAAGGTGAACGGTTACACTCAATCGTTCCCTTAAAGGTAGACGGGTACATACACTACACTCAGCATGGGGATGATGGCTATCCTTTGTACAGGAGAAGGGGCAAAGACAGTGGAGGTTTCAGCACTGAGATAAGAATGCGAACTAAAAAATCTAGCCACTCGAGTCAACCTGGTCCGTCAACTCAGACAACACAGCAAAGACCGACATTTGAAGTTGACAACCGTTGGATTGTTCCTTACTGTCCACTCCTATCCAAGCTCTTCAAATGTCACATCAATGTGGAGTACTGCCACTCAGTTAAGTCTATCAAATATGTGTGCAAGTACCTCCATAAGGGCAGTGACCAAGCTGTATTTGATCTTCAAGCGGCTGGACAGCAGAATCAAAATGATGAGATCACCACACATCTGATGGGCTGTTACATCTGCAGCAATGAAGCAGCCTGGCGAACTTTTGGATTTGACATCCACAACCGTTACCCCACTGTCACGAAATTGGATGTTCACTTGGAAAATGGACAAAGGGTTTTATTCCGACCTGAAAAAGCCAGCCAACGTGCCGACCAACCTCCAAAGACAAAACTTACAGCATTCTTTCAGTTGTGCCAAACTAATGACTTTGCCAAGACACTTTTCTATCATCAGGTGCCCAAGTACTACACATGGCAGCCAAAGAATACATGGTGCGCTCGGCACCATGGAGCAGGTCAGAAGGAAGTTCCTGGTCATACAGGTGTGTACTCATCAGATGCACTTGGCAGAGTCTACACGGTCCATCCAAACAACACAGAGTGCTTTCACCTTCGTCTACTCCTTCATGAGGTTGCTGGCCCCACATCATTTAATGACCTCAAGACTGTCGATGGCCAGCTCTGAGTCTTTTCAAGATGCTTGCCGCAGGAGAGGACTCATTGAGGGTGACAATCATTGGCATGCAACGATGAAAGAAGCTGCTGTGTCTTACTCCGCCAATAGCCTACGAAAACTCTTTGCCATTATAATTGCCCACTGCAGACCTTCCAACCCAATGCAATTGTGGCAAGATCACAAAGACAGCCTCACAGAAGACATCTTACACCAACTCTCCAGAGCCAACCCCACAATGGCACTCAACCACACTGATGCGATGTACAATCAGGCATTGATCCTTTTGGAGGACCACACTTTGGAATTGGCTGGCAAGTCTCTGACTTAGTTGAACCTTCCATCTCCCAATAGGAATGATTCTGCAGGTCTCAGCAGAGAGGTCCTCAGAGAAACCACCTACAATGTTGAGGAACTGACCTCCTTTGTCACAGTCACTGAGCCTAAATTGCTTCCAGAGCAGAAACAGACTTACAGGTTGGTTCTCGATATGGTGCAAAACAACACTGGTGGCATTATCTTCCTCGATGCCCCTGGTGGAACAGGAAAGATATTCCTGATCAATCTTTTGCTGGCCACGGTTCGCTCTAAGGGATTCATTGCAGTGGCTGTTGCCTCATCAGGAATCGCTGCAACTCTTCTGCAAGGAGGTCGCACTGCCCACTCAACCTTTGCTCTCCCTTTGGATCTGAGAAGACAAGAACAACCAGTGCGTAACATTAGCAAAGGAACTGGTGCTGCTGAGATGCTTCAAAAGTCTCGATTGATTGTGTGGGATGAGTGTACAATGGCCCACAAGAGGGCACTTGAAGCACTCAACAGAACTCTTCAAGGTCTGAGAGGCAATGATATGCTGATGGGTGGCATCACCCTGTTGCTGGCAGGTGATTTCCGCCAAATCCTGCCAGTTGTCCCCAGAGGAACAGCAGCGGATGAACTCAATGCATGTCTCGAGGAATCCCATCTGTGGCCACATGTGCAAACAGTCCATTTGACGACAAACATGCGTGTTCATATGCATGGTGACGAGATGTCAGAATCCTTTGCGCGACTTTTACTACAATTGGGAGAAGGAAAGTTGCACATTGACAGCAGTGGACAAATCACAATTCCTCCAGACTTTGGCAGTCAAGTAAAAACAGTTGATGACTTGATCTCAAACGTGTATCCAGACCTCCTCAATCACTTCAAAGATCACAACTGGCTCTGTGAACGGTCAATACTTGCACCCAGGAATGATACTGTCAAAGAAATAAACATGCTCCTTCTTCAAAAACTCCCTGGCCAAGAGCACATTTACAAAAGTGTTGATACTGTTTGTGAGAGTGCTGATGCGGTACATTACCCCACTGAGTTCCTCAACAAATTGGAGCCTTCAGGAACGCCTCTTCACGAACTGGCACTGAAGGAAGGCACCCCCATCATGCCCCTAAGAAACTTATCTCCACCAAAGTTGTGCAATGGAACCAGACTGGTAGTCAAAAACCTCATGAAACATGTCATTGAGGCTACCATCATCTCAGGCTGTGCCAGAGGGGAGAATGTTCTCCTTCCTCGAATTCCTATGATACCAACTGACTTACACTTTCAATTCAGAAGGCAACAGTTCCCTCTGAAAATGTCTTTTGCTATGTCCATCAACAAGGCCCAGGGGCAGACTTTGAAGGTTGCTGGCATCAACTTACTCACGCCCTGCTTTTCAAATGGGCAGTTGTACGTGACATGTTCCAGAGTTGGTGCATGCAGGAATCTGTTCATTTTAACACCGTCAGGAAAAACACAAAATGTTGTCTATCCACAGGCTCTCAAATAACAGAATGCTCCCACCTTCATCTACTCCTCCCATGAGGTTGCTGGCTGAACCTCATTTAATTACCTCAAAACTCTCACTGGCCATCTCTGTGCCTCCTTTGTAAAAGCTTGCAGCAACAGAGGACTCCTTCAGGATCACATTCGTTGGCATCCAACGATCACAGGTGCTGCTCTGTCTTACTCCCCCAAAAGGCTATGACATCTCTTTGTGGCGATCCTTTGCTCTAAGGGATTCATTCCACTGCCTGTTGCCTCATCAGGAATCTTCTCCAAGGAGGTCGCACTCCCCACTCAACCTTTCCTCTCCCTCTGGATCTGAATAGACAACAACACCCAGTGTGTAACATTACCACAGCAACTGCTGAGCTGCTTCCAAAGTCTAAAGTCATTGGCCTAGAAATTCAGTTCGGACGCTATTGCGGCGCTAAAGTCGGGCGCTCGGCAAATTTAGCGGCCGCCGGAAAGTGCAGGCGAGCTCGCCGAAATTCAGTAGATTTGGCCAACTTTTTGGCCGAGCGCTGCAAAAGGCGTTGGAACCCTGTGTTCAGGTGCTAATCCGGCGATGCAGCCTGATAACGCCGATTCCGGGCGCAGCGCAGGTGCGATCATGTGGTGAGTGTCAGCAGACACCCTGACGCCGGCCAGCTCTTAAAGGGGGAAGGGTCAACTTTGACTGCAGCCACGCCCTGCATGCTGTAGCCCTGCAACTAGGCCTCAGGACTGGTTGTGTACCAAATCAACGCCTGGAGGTCATGGAGAGGGCCCGTGAAAGAGCCCAGCGGTTCTCTGAGCATGCGCTGGGTGTGCTCCTTCATGGGGTACGCAAGAGAAGACGGGTCATGTGCCCGGCTAGTGGCAGGAAGGCTCCCAGGAGCCAGTTCAGGGAGGCGTGGACCAAAATTGCCCGGAGGGTCTCCTCCAACTCCGATGTTCCCAGGAGTGCGGACCAGTGCCGCAAGAAATACAATGACCTATGTCGGCTGGTCAAGGTGAGTACCCTTTCCAGTGTCCCCCTCATCCTTGCATGTGCACCTCCCATTAGGGCCAAAGGGACATCAAAGGTCTAATGCCCAGCCCTGCTGCCGCTGCAATGGCACTTGCATGTTAATCAATAGCTCTTTCTGCACTTATCACACTGTGCAAGCTATTCCACCATGGGAGGCCTCACACACAGCAACAGGGCACCACACTGTGCAAGCTATTCCACCATGGGAGGCCTCACACACAGCAACAGGGCACCACACTGTGCAAGATATTCCACCATGGGAGGCCTCACACAGCAACAGGGCACCACACTGTGCAAGATATTCCACCATGGGAGGCCTCACACACAGCAATAGGGCACCACACTGCAAGCTATTCCACCATGGGAGGCCTCACACACAACAACGGGGCACCACACTGTACTTAGACGCCCTCCTTTCTCTTGCAGGCCAAGCTGGCGAGGAACGCCAGGAGCCTGCGTGTCACTGGTGGAGGCCCTCGCGATTACCAGGAGCTAACGGTTCTGGAAGAGAGGGTGGCCCGACTGCTGCGTCACCCGGTGATTGGGCCTGTGGCGCTCGGCGACGCCGACCCTATACTGGAACCCACTGGTAAGGACAGGACCGGGTGCACCTCTCTCCTTGCCCTCGCGCATCAGATCTACATCCTTCCCCACTGGCCGAAAAATGCGCATAATGCACCAGTGCGGCCTCCCTCGCTGTCGGCCTGTCCTCACTCTAAAGCTACACTTGTGCCTTCCTGCTTTCAGCTGGTGAGGAGGAGGTGCTCCCTGAAGCCCAGACAGCCAGGCCCTCGGAGGAGGAGGACGTCGAGGAGCAGCAGGAAGGCGCCACCTCGGGGGAACCCTCCTCCGCTCCAGGAGATGGCAATGAAGGGGAGACGTCTGGCATGCCGGAGAGCCAGGGGGAGGCGGGGGAGGGGAGCCCCGAACCTGGTCCCAGTGGCATGGACGCACGCGGCAAGGCTCCGGCGGCACACCAGCCTTCTGCCCAGAGGGGGGAGGCGGTGGAGGGGAGGGCAGAACCTGGTCCCAGTGGCGTGGCCGCACGCGGCAAGGCTCCGGCGGCATGCCAGCCTTCTGGCCAGAGGGTGGAGGCGCCCTCCAGTCCGGACTCGGACGTCGCCCAGGAGGTGCGCCTCCTGGACGAGATGTCGGCGGCGTCGGAGCGGCGGCACGTCGAATTCATGGAGGTGGTGGCACAGATGCCTCACGCCATCGAAAGCCTCGCACAAAGTGTGGTGGCTTTCGGCCAATCCCAGGCCAGGGGCCTAGAGCAATTCGCAGCAGCGCACGCCAGGGGGGTGGAGCTCCTTGTGGCAGCGCATGAGAGGGGGGTGCAACAACTCGAGGCAGCGCAGCACGCCAGTCACCAGCTGAGAGGTGCTGTGCAGACAATGGCACTGCAGATGCGGGCACATGCTGGCGCAGTTGGGGCACTGACTTCTGCCACCCTCGCACTGGCGCAGAGGCGTCGCCAGGCCAGCCGCCGCCCTGCTGCCGCACACCGGTCTGGCGACCAACAGTTTGGCGCGCTTGCTCCCCGGCCAGGCCGCCCGAGTGCACGTGTGTCTGGCGACCAGCGCGCGCCTGGCATCACCCACCTTGTCCCCATTGGTGCAGGCGAGCCTGCCACTCCCCCAGCCAGTGTGCAAGGAGCTGCTGCAGGCAGTGAAGAGGGCCACCCACAGCTGCAGCAGCCACCAGCCGGCCCCTCCCGGGCCCGCCCTCGTGTAGGCCGACCCCCAAGGGCATCTGGCGAGACGCCTTGTCACCCTGAAGATCCTTCCCCCAGCCTCGCCACAGCCTCACGGCCCAGCTTGAGGCGCAGCAGCAGGACGGGCCGGGGCAAAAGACGGCTGTCGACAGACTCGCCCTCTCGCCACACCGAATAGAGTGTGTTGAGCGAGGGTTTGGGTGATGCGGGGGCTTCTGTTCTGGGGGGCATTATGTTGTTTGGTTTTATGGGGGTGTTTGTGTTGTGGGGGGGCTTGTTTTTGTTAGGCCAGTGAGGAAGGCCATTTGGATGGTGATGTTTTGTTAGTCCTCCCCAGGTTTTGGGAGTGACAGAAGTTTGTGACTGTTTTTTGGGGGTCTTCTCTGTTTTGCTCTTCCATGTGGGAAGGGCCCTGAGTTTTTGAAATAAAGATGTTTATTTATTCACCATGTGCAGGTGTCATGTTTCAAGTGGTTGTTGGGTTAACCGGCTGAGGGCTTGCGGAGCGGCTGCGTTCAGTGGCCCAGGCCATTCCCTGACAGGGGGCCTAGAAGTGTCGAGCAATAAGCCCCCGGCGGACGGCCCTTGGACCTTGTCGCTCCCTCCTGGCCTGGTGCTCCTCCTCCTCAGGGTCCTCCTGCTCGTCCTCCTGAGGTGGTGGGGCAATGTCAGGTGGCAGTGCCTGAGTCCTGCGGATAGCCAGGTTGTGGAGCATGCAGCACACCACGACGAACTGGGAGACTCTATCCGGCGAATACTGAAGAGACCCGCCCGAACGATCCAGGCAACGGAACCGTTGCTTGAGGACGCCTATCGTTTGCTCTATTTGGTTCCTTGTGGCTTGATGGCTTTCGTTGTATGCCAGCTCCGCTGGGGTCCTGGGCGCGCGGAGCGGGGTCATGAGCCATCTGCACAAAGGGTAGCCCTTGTCCCCGATAAGCCATCCCCTTGGTGGAGGCTGTGCCTGGAACATGTCAGCCACAGTAGTCTGGCGCAGGATAAAGGCATCGTGGCTGCTTCCTGGGAAGCGGGCATTGACAGCTAGGATGCGCTGCCTGTGGTCACACACCAGCTGCACATTTAGGGAATGGTAGCCCTTCCGGTTGCGGTATTGCTCGGCATTGTGGATAGGTGCCCGCATAGCCACATGCGTGCAGTCAATGGCGCCCTGCACCATGGGGAAGCCCGCGATCCTGGCAAATCCGACTGCACGCTGCTCCTGCTTGTGTTGGGTCATGGGGAAGGAGATGAATTGGTGCCTCCTCGCGAAAAGTGCTTCGGTGACCTGTCTGATGCAGCGATGCGTGGCGAACTGGGAGATGTTCGCAATGTCCCCAGCAGCGGCTTGGAAGGAGCCGCTTGCATAAAAGCTGAGAGCCACCGTGACCTTCACTTCCACCGAGAGAGACGCCCTGGACATGAGCTGTGGCTGCAAATCTGCATGAAGCAGCTGGCAGATCTCTCCAACCACCTCCCTTCTGAAGCGCAGCCTCTTAACACAATGCGCCGCAGTCATGGTGAGATATGAGACCTGCTCCCGGTATTGCCTGACTGGGTAAGGCCTACGTTGGCGACGCCTAATGGCCCCTCTGCGTCTAGGCATGCCTGGCCCTCTCTCAAAGCGTCTGCGAGCCCTTCGCACAAAATGTAGCAACTGAGGGTTGGCCCCCCATGCAGCCCCCATTACAAAGTTCCAAACAGCAAAATCACAAGGATGCAAATGTCAAAGCACTGGCTAGAAGCCAAAAATACCTCTCCTATGGTGTCCGAAATCAGTAATCTCTGTGCCTTGCTCTCTGTGCAGAAATCCAAACCAGTCAAGTCATTGCAGCGAAATGGCTGGCTTTTATGGGTGAGTGGATGTGCCCTTTAATTAGCGCTCCCCGAATCCCACAGGGCCTCTGTTGAGTTCCATTTCACAGTTCTTAGCAGCGCCACGCCCACATCGGCCGGGCGCCACTGAATTTCCGGTTTGGGGCGCACAAACGGCGTTGCACGACGGAATGACGTCATAAGATGCGCACACAGCTGAGCGGGCGCTAACACTTTGCGCCGGCGCTAAAGCCCAGCTGAATTTCGGCGTAGGCGCAGATCCGGCGGTGCCCGGGCGCTAAGTGGATAGCGCCGGAAATCTGGCGCTAACGGCTGGCGCAAACAGCTGAATTTCTAGGCCATTGTGTAGGATGAGTGCACAAAGACCCACAAGAGGGCACCTGAAGAACTCAACAGCACTCTACAAGATCTGAGCGGCTGCATGCCTACTACAAGATAACAGATTTAACAGTGTAATCTTGAATATATTTTTACTCATTATAAAATCACTCTGTACAATACCAAACCCATTGGGTTTGCAAACCTTTACCAGAACAAGTATTCACTCAGTCTTTGGTTGTAACTACACTATTTTGTAAAATGTTCTATTGTTCTACATTATTATTGGCATAAATGTTCGCTGTTGATTTCTAAACTGACCTCTAAATGACTGTGATAGTATCATTTATTTCCCTATTCAACTCATACACTGAAACATTGTAAATAATGTTATATCACTCCTGGCTCCCCCACAAGCCCCTCCCTCCCCTCTCCTCTCTCTTCCCCCCCCCCCCCCCGCAGTCGCCCTCTCTCTTCCCTCCCCAGTCGCTCTCTCCCCCCCAGTCGCTCTCTCTCTTCCCCCCCCCCCAGTCACACTCTCTCTTCCACCCCCCGTCGCTCTCTCTCTTCCCCCCGTCGCTCTCTCTCTTTCCCCCCGTCGCTCTCTCTTCCCCCCCCGCCCACAGTCACTCTCTTCCCCCCCCCCCAGTCGCTCTCTTCCCCCCCCCCCAGTCGCGCTCTCTCTTCCCCCCCCCCCCCCCCAGTGGTGCTCTCTCTTTACCCCCCCCCCCCAGTCGCGCTCTCTCTTCCCCCCCCCCCCCCCAAGTCACGCTCTCTCTTCCCCCCACCCAGTCGGGCACTTCAGCTAGTAAATATATATTTTATAATTGTAGTTCTCTGTAGTGAACTCTTTCTGACATCTATCCTGGATCATTAATCACCCATTAATCATCCCAAAGCACAGACCAGATTCTCAGGGTGTGTTAACAGCCTCATCTTAACAAGTGAGAAAAATCTAACGTGCAAACTTCAGTTGCCTAAAATGGTGAACTATTTTATAAATTTCACCTTTGCTTTTAACTGTGTTGTATTTCACAGGTTACTGCATTTAACTCAAAGGGGGAGAAATTCTGTAACTAAGCACCTCCAGTTAGCACCTGGCGGGGGCACTAACGGGGCACTGGGCACCCAATCTGTGAAATTGGTTATCGCCCCCTGCCTTAGTGCCTCGCCCGACAGCGACAGGGAGAGGAGGCATGAAGCAGTCGGTAGCCGGCTCCAGGGACGTTACTTAAAGGGATCATAAGTAATGAGTTGAAGCTGTCAGGTTAGTGCTGTTTCACTGCTTCCTTGTCAGATTGACATTCGTAGAATCACAGAATCACAGAAACCCCACAGTGCAGATAGAGGCCATTTCGGCCCATCGAGCCTGCACCGACACATATCCCACCCGATCCCCGTAACCCCTACACCAACACATATCCCACCCTATCCCCGCGTATTTAATCCACCTAACACTAAGGGTCAATTTATCATAGCCAATCAACCTAACCCGCACATCTTTGGACTGTGGGAGGAAACCAGAGCACCCGGAGAAAACCCACGCAAACACGGGGAGAATGTGCAAACTCCACACAGTCACCCGAGGCCGGATTCGAATCCGGGTCCCTGGCGCTGTAAGGCAACAGTGCTAACCACTATGCCACCATTGTGCAACAGTTTAAATCAGTCATCAGTTGTTTAGTCTCCAGAGTGTCATAGCTACTAAAAATTAGTTACATTTATTCTCATAACCTATCAAAGTGCTTGGTTACATTAATGGGGCTGTACTGGCAGTCGACCTCGCCCTCCAGGATCTACAGCGGAGGGAGCGCAGGCAGTGAGAAAGATTGGAACGTGTGGCCAGAGGGGGGAGGAGGGACATCAGGGCTCTCAACAGGAGGCCTTACCCTCTGAGGGTCTTCCGACAACACTTCTCCTACCTTTAATTAAGCAAGCAGCAGTGTCTTAGAAGGCTCCGCTTCACCAAGGGATGGTCACAGAACTCTGCCACCTCCTGTAACCAGACCTCCAGCCTCAGATCAAGACAACCACGGCTCTCTCAGTGGCAGTCAGTCACCGTCGCCCTCAATTTCTTCGCCAGCGGATCCTTCCAGTCTGCAACAGGAGATATAGCTAACATCTCACAGTTCGCCATCTATCGCTGCATCCGGGAGGTCACAGAGGCTCTCTACAGTAGGAGAAGGGACTACATTTCCTTCCCCCATCACCAGAGAGAAGCAGGCCGAACGTGCATGTGGTTTTGCCAGGATAGCGGGATTCCCCATGGGGCAGGGCACCATTGATTGCACCCACATGACTTTGTGGGCACTGCATAACAATTCTGAAATCTTCTGTAGCCGCAAAGGCTACCACTCACTTAATGTGCAGTTGGTGTGCGACTACACACAAGTGAATTCTCAATGTGAATGCCCGCTATCCTGGCAGCAGCCACGATGTCTTCATCCTGCACCAGACCGGTGTGCCAGCACTCTTCCAGCCACCACATCAAGCTCGCAGTAGGCTGGTTGGAGACAAGGACTATCCACTCTCCACCTGGCACATGACACCCCTCCGCAACCCCAACACTCCTGCCCAGCACTCATATAAGGACAGCCATGCTGCCACCAGGAACATCATTGAGCAGACCATCGGTGTGCTCAAGCAATGGTTCCGTTGCCTTGACCACTCAGGAGGAGCCCTCCAGTGCTCAGCTGAGCAGGTGTCCCACTTTGTTGTCGTCTGCTGCAAGCTCCACAATTTGTCCATCATTAGGGCCCAGCCCTTGCCACCAGGGATTGTGGGTCCACCTCAGGAAGAGAAAGGGGAAGACAAAGAGGACGAGGACGAGGAGGAGGAACAGGAGCAAGGGAGGAGGCAGCCACTCAATTGGCTTTATGCCTGCCTCATCAGACTATGGTTTCAATAAATTAAACCCCAGATCCCCGTTGCTCACCACATCCCCATCATTCCATTCCTGTCACAGGCCATTTCACAGAACCAAGCTGAAGTGAGACACGTAATAATCCAAACTGAATTAATAAATTTATCAATAATCAGTTAACACATATTTACAACAACAATATTAACTATTCAACCTTGTGCAATACCTTAGTGCCTGTCATTACTGTGCCTTTGCCTACTCTAGTGCTCCTATGAAGTATTGGCCCAGTAGCTGTAGCAGGGCTGGTGGAAGGCTGCTGAGTGATCATGCGGGAGACTTCAGATGGCCTTGCAGGACACCCTCGACCAGCTCTGGGCCTGGAAGGCCTGGCTGCAGACTGCACCACCTCAGCAGGGGTGGCAGCAGTCCGGGCTGGCTGGATGACAGGCAGCGACAAGGGCAATGGCGGAGTGCCAGTGGTGGGAGCAGGAATGCTGTCATCCTGAGAGAGGACAGCAGGTTCCTGCTCCACTGACCCACTGCCACTGCCCCGGGGAAGCACCTCAGCATCCCTAGCAATCTGTTGCAGCACAGATTGCTAGCCTGTTGCGACACCGTGAAAGCCCCGGTCAACGGTGGTAGACCCAGCCACGATGGCAACAGTCAGAGCTTGCGTGGCATGAAGCTGAGACTGCATGAGAGCAGTCTGAGATTGAATGGCAGCAACCACAGACTGCTTTACAGCACTAAGACGTTGCGTCGCTTCCGCCTGTGCTACAATGGAAGCTGCCAGATCGCCCATCACACGCGGCATCAGGTCTGGGTCACCACAGTCTCTCTCGGAGTCGACCATCCTTTGCAGACTGGAAATGATGGGCTCCATGGTGTGCGCAGAGCCTTGTGCAATGTCGGAGGCGGACTCCTCCACACATCATTGCCAAGAGGCTCTTGGGCACCTTTGCCATTGCACCTATCATCTCCGTGTGCATGCCCTTCACCCTTTTTCTGAAGGCCTCCCCATTGAGGTCCTCATCTGAGTCCTGTGCAGCAGAACTCGCGCGTGAACCTGCCCTCCGTGGAGCTGGCCCTCCGAGCTACCCTTTCCCCCTGGCCTTGCTGCATCCCACTCGTCCCCGGTGCATCACCCTGTGCAGATCCCACTACTTATACTAGCCTCTAAAGAATGTGTAGTGCCAGTATCTGAGCTGGTGCCTGCGGGTGAGACATGCAGTGACGTGGTATCTTCTTCCCCCTCCTCTTCTCCCGCCTTGCTCTCTATGGTGCCCTCAGGGACAGGCTGCTCAGGTGCTTGGTCATTATCTGAAAGCATAAAGGCACAATACTCGGGTTAAGGTGAGGGGAAGGGGGCAGGAAGGGAGAAATGCTTGCATACAGCATGATTAGCTGGAAAGTTGGAAAGGCTTGTGGGGTGAGGGGCAAGTGGGATGTGAGAAGAAGAAGTAGGGATGAACATACCATTGTTGTCCCCAAGGGGGTCAACATCACTGGAAGCCATGGCGCCCACCACCTGGCACCCAATAATCTCCAGCACTCTATTTTCCAGCGCAGACAGTGGTTGGGTGTTGGCTCCTGCTCCCCCCTGCTGTGAACGACCTTGGCCTGCAAGAGAAAGGAAAGTGTGTGAGTGTGGAGCAATGTGTTTGCGTGATGTGCCTGCCATAGTTGAATAGCTGTAAATGTGTGCAAGATGTGAGATGTGGGTGTGAGTATTGGTAGGTAGAGATGGTTGGTGAGTGGTGGGGGTGTGGTGCTTTTGCAAGTGTGTGCAGACTGAGGTTCAGCTGGTGGTATGTAGCATTTGTTGAGGCATTGACTCACCCTGACCACTCGAGTGAGGTTGTTAAATTTCTTCCTGCACTGTGTGACCACAGTGGGGACCACAGTGCTGCCCGGGACATGCTGGGCTACCTCCCTCCACATGGCGTGGAAGACTTGCAGCGAGGGCCTCCTGCCACTTGTCGGGTAGAGCACTGCCCTCCGTCACTCCACAGTGGACATCAACTCCTCCAATGCTTGATCACAGAAACTGTGGGCTCTCTCCCTGGGGCGAGGATCTGCCATCATGACACCTGCTTGAGTGGTCCGGCTCCTTGGTCTTGGCCTGCTCCTGATTGCTCACATAGGTTCACAGCCAGCAATGCTGAAAATGAGGTTCTGCAGCATTTATGAACCTCCCCTTTCAGAACTGGAAAGAGCCCGCGGCAATGATGACTTACGATTAGACTGCACCTGATATTGGTTAGCGTTTTGAGTGTAACGCCACTGAACTAGGCCATTAGTACTTGATTTATTAATAAATAGACATTCTTATTATGAACACAGCTAGCTTTTGCTAGACACTTTTATTGAGCCCATGTGGACTAGGTACAGTATCTGTAGAGGCATCCATCTTGACTGCTGCCTTGTGGGTAGCCTAGTGCCTCATGGGTAATGTAGTCTTAATATACATACAGCTGGGTAGTGTAGTCTTATATATATACAGCTCTACACAGCTCTACGGCTCCACCTAGTGTCCACTATAGAATGACATGTTATTGATCATTACATCCCCCTTTCTTTGAGGTTTAACAAAATCAATATCAATCAACTTTCAAGAAAACAATAAAGATAATATCAGTAACACTTTTGTTAGTGCTCTATAAACATAAACATTTTCAAAACAGTCAACACATTTTCAAAGCTTTACATTGTACTCAAAGGTTAAGTCTATCAGGCTTTTTTACTTCACGTGTGGATCTTCTCAACACGGGTAAGTCTGATGTGTCTTCATGAGATTGTTCTGGCGGTGAATGACAAGATGCAGTTGCGGCATTGTCATCAATCTGGTCTTGAATAGTCTCTTGTGTTTTTAGGAGGGAACGGCGGTTCCTCGTGAGAATCTGTCCTTCCTCAGTTCTAACAGTGTATGACCTTGGTCCTACTTCCTCAAGAACTGTAGCTTTCCTGTTCCATGCATCTGGATCCTCAATCCTGACAACATCATCCCTTGTCAATGGTTTTAGAGTTTTGGATGACTTGTCATAGTATGATTTCTGTTTCAGCTTTAACAGTTGAAGTCTCTGTCTCAGTTCCTCACTTTGCTGTTCTTTTGCACAGCAGGGTAGCGTGGTGCACAACTTGCAACCCATTAGTAGATCAGCAGGTGAAGATCCACAGTCTAAAGGTGAGGCTCGGTAGCTCAGCAGAGCGAGATAAGGATCAGACTTGCTTTCTGTCGCTTTCTTCAGTAGCTGCTTGAGAACTTGAACACCTTTCTCTGCCTTACCATTTGACTGAGCATACAAAGGACTGGATGTGATGTGCTGAAAGTCATAATGTGCTGCAAACTGTTGCCACTCCTTACAGTTGAAGCACGGACCATTGTCGCGAACGGCAATGCTGGGAATTCCATGTCTGGCGAAGATGGATTTCACATGCATTATGACACTGCTTGCTGTGGTGCTTGAGAGCAGCGCCATCTCAGGATAGTTAGAATAGTAGTCAATCACTATTAGATAGTCTTTACCATTTAAATGAAAAAGGTCCATACCAACCTTTTGCCATGGTGCTGTTGGTATGTCAGCTACTATCATTGGTTCCTTTGCTTGTTTGTTTTGGTGTTTCTGATATGTCTCACATTTGCCTATCATGTTCTCAATGTCCTTATTTATGCCAGGCCAATAAACAGTGTCTCTTGCCCTCCTTTTGCATTTTTCAATTCTGAGGTGTCCCTCATGAATCCTTTTGAGCATGTCTTGACATAAAGCCTGTGGAATGACTATTCTGTTCTGTTTTAGTAATAGTCCACTTGCGACACTCAATTCTGACCTTATGTGAAAATATTTTGGACAGGAACCTTTTGGCCAACCATGATGAATGTTCTCTATTACTGTTTGTAATACTGTATCTTTTACTGTTTCTTCTGCTATTTGCTTTGATTTTGTGTCTGACGCGGGCAGCGCAGCAGTGACCATACTCACATGAACATGCACGTCTTCTTCAGTAGAGCTCACATGACTCATTGTGGGTGCTCGGGATAGTGCATCTGCTAACACTATGTATCTGCCTGGTGTGTAGATCAGTTCAAAGTCCTATCTTTGCAGCTTCATCATGAGTCGTTAAATCCTTGGAGACATCTCATTCAGGTTCTTTTTTATGATGGCAACCAGTGGTCTGTGGTCTGTCTCAACTGTGAAGGTGGGAAGTCCATATGTGTAGCCATAAAACTTTTCTAGTCCAACTACCAAGCCTAGACATTCCTTTTCAATCTGGGCGTATCGACACTCAGTATCAGTCATAGACCTGGAGGCATTGGCAACAGGCTTCCAATCTTCACCCTCTGCTTGTAGCAAGACCGCACCTAGGCCATCTTTAGATGCATCCGTTGACACTTTGATTCTTTTTGTTGGGTCAAAGAAGGTGAGTACAGGTGTGGTTGTCAGTACTGTTTTGAGGTTGATCCACTCTTGTTCACGTCTTTCTGTCCATGCGAAATCATTTGTTTTATGTAGCAGGTCTCGCAGACAGGCTGTCTTGGCTGACAAGTTAGGAATGAACTTTCCAATGAAGTTTATCATCCCCATGATGCGTAGCACTCCTTTTTTGTCAGTGAGTCGGGGCATTTTGAGTATGGCGTTTACTTTTTCCATATCTGGCTCTATTCCTTTACCAGATAGATTGGCCTAGAAATTCAGTGCCCTTAGCACCGATTTTGCGGCGCTAGAGGGCCTAGCGCTGCAATTGGCGCCGGTTCCTAAATTGCCTGGGGCCCTTCCGCGGCGGTAGACCGGTAGCGCTGCGCCGGCACCGATGACGTCATCGGTGTGCGCAGCGTCCCGGTTGCTGTGGTAACCCAGCCCCAAGCCGAAATTCAGTTGCGGCCGCCTCGCCAGTGGCAGCCGCAACTAAGACTCCGGCAAACGAGTGTTGCCGGAGTCTGCGCCGGCGCTTTAAGGAGGCGCAGCGGCCGGCCGCTCTCCCGCCAGCTGCCTGCCCGCAGCTCCCTCCCCGGACTTCTCCCCCCCCCCCCCCCGGAACAGATGCAAGCCCGGCACTTCTCCGAGGTGCCGGGCTCATTTTTGAAGAGATTTGCGCGGGCCGCGGCCGGGTGCAGGCAGCTCCTCCTTAACGGAAGGAGGAGGCCTGCACTTCCCGAGCCTGCCGCACCGCAGCGGGCGCTGCAGCGCCGGAATAGCGCCGCAGTGCGGCGCGTTGCGCCAGTTTTCAGGCGCTAAAACCCTTCAGTAGCGCCAGCAGCCATTTGGGCGCGGCGCTACTGAATTTTTGGCACGCGCAAAGGGACTTAGCGCCGGCGTTAACTTCCGGCGCTAAAGCCCTGGCGCAGCGCAAACTCAATTTCTAGGCCATTATCTCTTTGGAAAGTGACTTCCTGGACGCCAAACTGACACTTGGCTTTGTTGAGTTTCAGTCCATTCCGGCGTATGCTCTGTAGCACTTTAGTCAGTCTCTCATTGTGTCCTTTCAGTGTGGAGCCCCAGATGATGATGTCATCAACATAGAACCGAACTCCTTCCAGACCTTCAATTATGTGTTCCATCGCTCTATGAAAGATTTCAGATGCAGATATTATCCCGAAAGGCATTCTGAGGAAACAATACCTGCCAAATGGTGCGTTGAAGGTACAGTATTTGGTGCTCTCTTCATCCAGTTTTAGTTGCCAAAATCCTTGTGAGGCATCGAGCTTTGTAAAGTATCTGGCATCTGACATTTCACTGGTGATTTCTTCTCGCTTGGGAATCTGGTAGTGTTCACGTTTTATGTTTGCATTTAAGTCCTTTGGATCCATGCATATTCTTAGATCATTGTTCTTTTTCTTTACACATACCATGGAGTTAACCCAGTCTGTTGGCTCTTCGACTTTCCTGATGACTCCTAGTGTGGTCATTCTGTTGAGTTCATTCTTGTGCCGGTCACGCAGGGGTGCTGGAACACTTCTTGGAGCATGTACCACTGGCTGAGCATCCTCCTTTAGCTGGATCTTGTAAGTGAATGGTAGAACTCCAAATCCTTTGAACACATCCTGGAAATTATTCACTACAGAATCCACTGAGTCATCTGGTCTGCTTATGGCACAGTTTATACGGTAGACTCTCTTGACCAGTTCTAAGTCCTCACAAGCTTTGTCACCCAGTAGTGAATCAAGTCTTTCAGCCACAACAGAAAACATGAGATGATGCACTTTGTCTATGACTGTCACTTTAAGTCTGCATACACCTAAGCTATCTATTTTCTATCTATTATAGTCCTTCAGTAGTACTGACTTTTTCTGTATTTTGGGCTTTTCTTTCATATTGTTAATGTCACTCATACTGATTAAGTTTGCTTTTGCCCCAGTGTCTAGTTTCAAGGTAACTAATGCTCCATTTACCTGCAGTGGGATCATCCATTTGTCCTCTTTTACTGCATTAACTTTATGTTCAGCATTGTCCATCTCTGAGGGCTGCACATTTTCTGTATCCTTTTTGATATTGTCACATGACACCATTCCTACAAAAAATGTCTCACTTAAATCAGTGTCCTCAATTACATTAACTCGTTGCCCTTTCTTAGTTTTTACTTTTGAAAAGCATTGTTTGGCAAAGTGATTCTTTCCATTACACTTTGTGCACATTTTTCCAAATGCTGGGCATTGTCTTAACTGGTGTTTGTAACCACAGCGTTTACAATTAAAAATGTCATCCTCCGATTGCTTTTCATTTCTGTTCTGCCCATGTTGCTTCCCCTTGTAGGACACAGCACCAACAGCAGCATTATCACTCATTACAATCGCATCATTATTGATTTCACTGAAAGTCTTCGTGTGCTTTCGAGCTAGCTCGCTGTCTTGGCATAGTTTCACTGCATTTTCCAAATTTAGTTCGGTTTCTCTCAACAGACGTTCCCTGACTTTTTTATCATGAATATCAAACACAATCTGGTCACGAATCATGGATGATTTCAGCTCAGAGAAATTACATGTCTGTGCTTTCAGTTTCAGATCAGTTATAAAGCTATCAACAGTCTCATTTTGCTGGTGTCCTTGAACAGAACATGTATCTTTCATAAGTCTCATTCTTTTTGGGAGAGCAATGTGCATCAAATTTTTTTAGCACATCTTCTAATTTTTCTCTGTTCTCCTCTGGATTAAATACAAATGTATTAAATACCTCTATCGCCTGTGGGCCTGTAACCGTAAGCAGCAATGCTATCTTCCTTGCGTCTGGCTTCGTACCGAATCCGATGGCTGCAATGTAGAGTTCGAATTGTTGTTTACGAGTCTGCCAATTGTAGTCGATATTTCCTGTGAGTTTCAAACGCTCTGGTGGCTTCAAATTCTCCATGTCACTTTTCACAATTTTCAGCAGATCTTCACCATCCTGGTACCATCTTATGTTCATTAATAAATAGACATTCTTATTATGAACACAGCTAGCTTTTGCTAGACACTTGTATTGAGCACATGTGGACTAGGTACAGTATCTGTAGAGGCATCCATCTTGACTGCCGCCTTGTGGGTAGCCTAGTGCCTCATGGGTAATGTAGTCTTAATATACATACAGCTGGGTTGTGTAGTCTTATATATATACAGCTCTACACAGCTCTATGGCTCCACCTAGTGTCCACTATAGAATGACATGTTATTGATCATTACACCATCCTTTCTTTGAGCGATGAGAGTTAATTTTGAGTGTAGCGTGATTCATTAGCGCCAATCTCAAAATTTCTGAAGTTACCGCCCATTCCTGGGCTATAATTAATTTCTCCCCCCATGTGTTCCAACAATAGGTTGTGCCCCAATTTAGGAATCAATTATTACTGGCAGATAAGTGATATCTTCAGTCAGCAGCAAGTGTTTGTGGGGAAAATTCAGAGTGCTATTAACTGACCTGACTTCTGAAAATGTATTACACCTATTTTTTTCTTTTGATAAGGTCAGTCACTGCTTGTTCTAAAACTTCAGATACAGATTATCACCCACACAGTGAAGACGAAAATCAACCTCATATAAACGAGGAGACTAGGGCCACGATTTCCCCTACCTGAGCGGGTCCGTGGCAGGCAAGGTCAGTGGCGGTCTGCGAACCCGTTGCTGCCTTCATCCCGCTACAAGAAAGGATTTTGCCGTAATGGGGCTTGTTAAGCCCACCCAGCATGATTCCTGGTCCAATAAAAGCAGGAGGTCTGATGACGCCATTGATGACACATCATCAGCTGGTTTCCTTAAAGGGACCATATGCAAATTTACTTCGACATTTGTGCGGTCAGCGTTCTACAGCTTTGAGGTACTGCAAACACTGACAAGCGCTGCACAGAGGTGCACAGCTGTACCCAGACTCTTCCATGACTCCTTCCATTTGCTTATGGAGGGAGTCACAGCACACAGGGAGGTCCTCTTCCCTTCCAATGGGTGGAAGAGACCTCCTGAGGGGACCAACGCAGCCTGGTTGCACATTGCACAGGAGGACACAAGCAGGGATGTCATCAGCAGGAGCAGGCTGCAGTGGCGCAATCCTTTTAATGATATCAGTAGATCACAAAACGTTACTGCAAAGCCGCACTCAACCTCATCTTGCCGTGCCACTCATTACATCCCCATCACTCTGCCTTCCCTACCCTACTTCTGCACATCCTTACTCACACCAACTTACCTTGCACCTGCTCCCATCCCTCTGAATCTACATTATCACTTCCCCACCCACTCACCCTCATCCCAGTCCAATCATACCAACTAACAACACACAAGGGTAGGTACTTGGGTGTTTTAGCCAATGTTCATGTGAAATTTCTGTTAATATGCTGTTAAACATTGAAATCTTTATTTTCAACACTTTGTGTTCTTGGACAAATTTGTGTACACATTTGGAAGTGGCTTGGTGAGTTGCAGTGAATGGTGAGACATAGCGGCACCTCTTGTAATGGTGGTTATTGTGAAAGGAATGGCTTGGGCATTGTAGGGATGCTTTATGGTGATGGTGTGGGGTGGTGCCAACCTGGCACATCATGTGGCAGCTAGGGTGTGCAGCATCAGGTGAAGTAAATCTGGCCATGGTAAGGCCAACCCTGACGTCCTGGGCAGCAATGTGGTCAGGTGCTGATGCCCTGTGTCCTGTGTAGCATCAGGTGATTGCGGAGAAGGTTGGTGTGGTTGTTGGTGATGCTGATGTGCCTGTTGATGCTGGTGTTGTGGCTGATCGTGGTCACATTCTGAGGACCAAGGTGAGAGAGTATAAAACATACCAATGCTGATGGAATAGGTGGCAGGTGAACTTGTGATGACAGAAGCAAGCTGTCAATGGTGAGAGAGGTTGTTCCAATGAGGTGACACTGGATAGAGAGTTTGCTCCAAACCCTTGCAACCTGCATAAAGCTCAATCTGCCTTCCAAAAGCAGTAAGCAACAGCTTCTAAGCTTGGAAAGTAAACAGCTGTGAGATGGGAGCTTTTATAGCACATTTGCAGCTGTCAAGTAATGAGGTGATTCCATGGCTATTCAACTCCAGCCCTGATTAACAGACGTGATCCCCGAGCAGCGTGGACCACATTGGCGAGCTGGTAAATTCTAATGTTGTGCTCAAAATTGTTGTTAATCCTCTGTTAAAAAGATCATGATGACTTGAATTGCCTCCCCCGCCGCTGCGTGTCAGGTCTACTCAGTGCTGACAGACCCAAGATTTGGTAAAGGCACATGGTGGTGGATTGACAGCGGGGTCCCGACCCGGTGTCAAAAAGCCGCACTTTCCCACCCGACCCGACGCCGATTGCACACGCTGACCCCTAGAAAATTCCCCCCTTGGGTTCTGACACAGGTGCATAAATAGTTACAATGCTGTAAAGAAACAGCAGTGCACAATGTTCTATACAGTATCCCGCGATGTACTAACTAAAAAGCCTACACATAAAAATATTTCTCCAAGCACCAACTGTAACAAAGATATTTCTTCGTTACTGGGCATTCTGGAGGGGGAGGGTGAACAGCCAGTTGTCGTGGTGCATATAGGTACCAATGATACAGGTAAAAACCGGGATGAGCTGAATATAGGGAGTTAGGAGGTAAATTTAAAAATAGGACCACAAAAGGTAGTAATCTCAGGATTGCTACCATTACAAGGGGGAGGGATTCATATTCCTTGGACATTGGAACCGGTTCTGGGGAAGGTGGGACCAGTACAAACTGGACAGTTTGCACCTTGGCAGGACCGGGACCGGGACCAATGTCCTAGGGGGAGTGTTTGCTAGTGCTGTTGGGGAGGGTTTAAACTAAAATGGCAGGGGGTTGGGAAGCTGTGCAGGGAGTCAGAGGAAAGGGAATCAAGGATAGAAGCAAAAGACAGGAAGGAGAAAAGCAAAAGTGGCAGTCAGGGAAATCAAGGGTGTAAATCAAACATGGCCACATTAAATAATCATTCCAAAAGGTCTAAGAGTGTTACAAAACAAGCCTGAAGCCTTTGTGTCTTAATGCGAGGAGCATTAGTAATAAGGTGGATGAATTAGTTGTGCAAATAGATGTAAATGGATATGATATGATTGGGATTACGGAGACATGGCTCCAGGGCGACCAAGGCTGGGAATTCAACATCCAGGGGTATTCAATGTTCAGAAAAGACAGACAAAAAGGAAAAGGAGATGGGGTAGCATTGCTGGTTAAAGAGATTAACACAATAGTAAGGAAGGATATTAGCTCTGATGATGTGGAATCTGTATGGGTAGAGCTGAGAAATACCAAGGGGCAGAAAATGTTAGTGGGTGTTGTAGACAGACCCCACAACAGTAATGCTGAGGTTGGGGATGGCATTAAACGGGAAATTAGAGATGCGTGCAATAAGGGCACAGTAGTTATCATGGGTGACTTTAATCTACATATAGATTGGGCTAACCAAATTGGTAACAATACTGTGGAGGAGGAATTCCTGGAGTGTATATGGGATGGTTTCCTGGACCAATATGTCGAGGAACCAACTAGAGATCAGGCCATCTTAGACTGGGTATTATATAATGAGAAAGGATTAATTAGCAATCTTGTTGTGCGAGGCCCCTTGGGGTGGAGCGATCATAATATGATAGAATTCTTTATTAAGATGGAGAGCGAAGTATTTGACTCAGAGACTAGGGTCCTGAATTTAAATAAAGGAAACTACGAGTTGGCTAGATGGAGAGTGAAGTATTTGACTCAGAGACTAGGGTCCTGAATTTAAATAAAGGAAACTACGAGTTGGCTAGGATGGATTGGGGAACATTACTTAAAGGGTTGACGGTGGATAGGCAATGGCAAACATTTAAAGATCGCATGGATGAACTACAGAATTTGTTCATCCCTGTTTGGCATAAAAATAAAACATAAAAGGTGACTCAACCATGGCTGATAAGGGAAATTAAGGATAGCATAAGATCCAAGGGGAGGTCATATAAATTGGCCAGAAAAAGCAACAAACATGAGGATTGGGAGCAGTTTAGGATTCAAAGGAGGACAAAGGTATTAATTAAGAGGGGGAAAATAGAGTATGAGAGTAAACTTTCAGGGAACATAAAAACTGGCTGTAAAAGCTTCTATAGATAGGCGAAGAGAAAAAGATTGGTGAAGTCAAGCGTAGGTCCCTTGCAGTCAGAATCAGGGGAATTTATAATGGGGAACAAAGAAATGGCAGCCCAATTAAATACATACTTTCATTCTGTCTTGACAAAGGAGGACACAAATAACCTCCCAGAGATGTCGGGGAACATAGGATCTAATGAGAGGGAGGAACTGAATGAAATCAGTATTTGTAGGGAAATGGTGTTAGGGAAATTGATGGGATTGAAGGCCAATAAATCCTTAGGGCCTGATAATCTACAACCTAGGGTACTTAAGGAAGTGGCCCGAGAAATAGTAGATGCATTGCTGGTCATCTTCCAAAATTCTATACACTCTGGAACAGTTCCCATGGAGTGGAGGGTAGCTAATGTAACCCCACTATTCAAAAAAGGTGGGAGAGAGAAAACAGGGAATTATAGACTGGTAAGCCTGACATCGGTAGTGGGGAAAATGCTAGAGTCCTTTATGAAAGATGTAATAGCAGAGCACTTGGAAAACAGTGACAGGATTGGACAAAGTCAACATGGATTTACAAAAGGTAAATCGTGCTTGACTAATCTATTGGAATTTTTTGAGGATGTAACTGGTAGAATAGATAAGGGAGAACCAGTGGATGTGGTGTATTTGGACTTTCAGAAGGCTTTCGATAAGATCCCGCATAAGAGATTTGCGTGTAAAGTTAAAGCACATGGGATTGGGGGCAAGGTACTTACTTGGATAGAGAACTGGTTGGCAGACAGGAAGCAAAGAGTGGCAGGCAGTGACTAGTGGGGTACCGCAGGGATCGGTGCTAGGACCCCAGCTATTCACAATATATATTAATGATCTAGATGAGGGAACTAGATGTAATATCTCCAAGTTTGCAGACGACACAAAGCTGTGAGGAGGATGCCGAGAAACTCCTGTATGATTTGGACAGGTTGCGTGATTGGGCAGATGCATGGCAAATACAGTATAATGTGGATAAATGCGAGGTTATCCACTTTGGTGGCAAAAACAGGAAGGCAGATCATTATCTGAATTGCAATAGATTTGGAAAAGGGGAAGTGCAATGAGACCTGGGTGTCCTTGTGCACCAGTCGCTGAAGGTAAGTACAGGAGCAAGGATGTCTTGCTGCAGTTGTACAGGGCCTTGGTGAGACCACACCTTGAGTATTGTGTGCAGTTTTGTTCGCCTTACAGAAGAAGGATGTTCTTGCCATTGAACGAGTGCAGCGAAGATTCACCAGACTGATACCTGGGATGGCAGGAATGACGTATGAAGAGAAGTTGGGTCAATTAGGCTTATATTCGCTAGAGTTTAGAAGAATGAGAGGGGATCTCATTGAAACTTATAAAATTCTAACAGGACTAGACAGACTAGATGCAGGAAGGATGTTCCCGATGGCGGGGGAGTGCAGAACCAGGGGTCACAGTCTAAGGATAAGGGGTAAGCCATTTAGGACAGAGATGAGGAGGAATTTAGTCACCCAGAGAGTGATGAACCTGTGGAATTCTCTACCACAAAAGGCAGTTGAGACCAATTTGTATTGATTTCTTTTTGGGTTCAATAAAGACTCATTTCTGAAAGAGAATGTTGTTTAATCTGAAGTCTTGTTCAAGACTTTCTACAGCTTTTTACAGAACACACTATGCTGTGATACATCTAGAATGAAACTGAAAGTAAAACTCCTCTGGACTGCTTGTCTCTCACATGACCTCTGCTGGTCAGGCACAAGTAATCAAAAACACAGACAAATATGCTGTAAGGCATAAGTAATCAAACACAGACAAATATCATCACTATTTGCTGATATCATTACACAATTCATTAAATATATTCAAGAAGGAGTTAGATATATGTCTTAAGGCTAAAGGGATCAAGAGAAATGGGGAGAAAGCAGGGACAGTGTACTGATTTTGGATGATCAGCCATGATCTCATTAAATGGCGGAGAAGGCTCGAGGGGCTGAATGGCCTACTTCTGCTCCTATCTTCTATGTTTCTATGTTTCTGCTTTATGAGTGACAAGAATAATGGATAGAGCAGGTCACTGGCATGAATATGTAAACTGCACAATCCTGAAAATGGACCACTGTAATAAAAATAAAAAGCATCTTCCTACATAAAGTGGTTAGAATAACTTGGTTAATAGTTCTACTTGTTAGATCTGTGTATCTTGACGTTGTGTCCTTCAATAATTAGACAAGAGACTGCAGGGAACAATCAACAGGTGTTTACTGAATGAGGGTTACTCTAAAACTAATTGTACAGATCCCTACTCAGGGTTTATATACAGGTGTGGTCACTGCCGGTACTACAGTATACAGGAGCTGTAAAAAGTAGTTCTCCCCTTAAAAGGTACATACATTACAATTCCTCCACTTTTAGATTAACAGTACCATAACATTCATTTAACAATTAAATATCAACTAATTACAATTAACACTTTTAACATGCAACATTAACTGAAAATAGTCTATTTATAAATTCAGTCTTTGGGGAGGCTTCCTGATCCTTTCTGGATAGCGCCTTTCCTGAGTGTCTTGCTCTTGGTGCGGAGGTGATTCTGGCCCCCTGTCGCCGGTTGGTTCATCCACTTCCGATGCAATTGTTTCTGGGGTAGATGCTACCGATACGTCGGGTTCATCACCAGGTACGTATGGGCGAGACATGGGGTTGACTCATTCGTGTGACTCTAGGATCTGGTCAACATGGCGTCTCACAATGTTCTCCCCAACATCCACTGTGTACATTAGTGGCCCCTGCCGTGCGCATATCATTCCTGGTTGCCATTTCTCTGTTCGGTAGTCGCGGGCCAAGACTGGTTGCCCTACATTGAAGCTCCTTGTCAGCTTCTCATTGATGTGCTGGAATTGCTCATTCTCAACATCTCTTCGTACATTTGGTCTGAGCAAATCCAGACGAGATCTCAACCTTCGGTTAAAGAACATCATGGCCGGGGTCTGGTTGGTGACTGCATGTGTCGCATTTCTGTAGGCTAACAGGAAATTGTCCACCTTATGCTGCAGTGGAATGTCGTCATCACACATGGCCCTTACTGCTTTTTTAAAGGTTTGTACGAACCTCTCAGCCAATCCATTTGTGGCTGGATGATACGGGGCGGATGTGTAATGCCTTACCCCATTCCTTTTCATAAATCTTCGAAACTCTTCGGACAAAAACTGTGGTCCGTTATCAGAGCAAATCTGCTCTGGCAAGCCGTTCCTGGCAAATATGGTCCGCAGGACTGCAATAGTTTTCTCTGTGGTGGTGGAGGACGTTTTGATCACCTCAGGCCATTTCGAGTGCGCATCCACGGCTATTAAAAACATTGAGTCCATGAATGGACCAGCAAAATCAATATGCACCCGCTGCCATGGAGATGAGGGCCACTCCCATGGGTGTAGAGGGGCATGTGGTGGTGCATTTTGGACCTTCTGCCATCCTGAGCAGCTCTTTGTCAGGTCCTCGATTTGCTGATCGATCCCCGGCCACCACACATAAGCCCTAGCAAGGCTTTTCATTTTCACCCCTCCCAGATGACCTTCGTGAAGTTCATTGAGCACTCTCTCCCTTAATTTGGGTGGAATTACTACTCGGGATCCACACATCAAGGTCCCCTGGCATACTGACAGCTGTTCTCTTCTGGATGAGAATGCTGGCAACAGTGAGTCACCATGTGTTGGCCATCCCTTCACCGTCAAGTCATATACCCGAGACAGTGTCGGGTCATTTCAGGTCTCTTTCTCTATACCAGCATTAGTTACTGGCAAGCGTTCAATTATAGTCGAATGGAATATTTCGACAGGATCCACTGCTGGTGCTTCCTCCGCAGTAGGCAGTGGCAGGCGTGATAGCCCATCAGCATTTCCATGCTGTTTCGTGCCCTTATATTCAATCTCATAGTGGTGCGCCCCTAGAAAAAGTGACCATCTTTGTAGTCGTTGCGCAGTCATCACCAGAACGCCCTTCTTCGGATTAAAAATGGAGACAAGAGGCTGGTGATCAGTCAGGAAGGTGAATTTCTGCCCGTGCAGATAGTGGTTGAACTTTTTCACTCCCCACACTAGGCTGAGGGCCTCCCTGTCAATCTGGACATAGTTACACTCGGCTGAGGTTAGTGATTGTGACGCAAAGGCTATTAGCCTCTCTCAGCCGTCCGAGAATTTGTGCGACAGCACCGCTCCAATGCCGTAGGGTGATGCATCACATGCCAACCGAATTGGTAATGCTGGGTTGTAATGGGCCAATACCTCTTTCGATGTGATTAGTGTTTTGCTCTTCTGGAAAGCTCGTCTACATTCGTCACTCCACTTCCATGGCACCCCAGTTGGCAGTAGGGTGTTCTTCAGTGGGTGTAGTATTGTAGACAAATTTGGCAAGAACTTATGGTAGTAGTTTTCCAGCCCGAAGAACGACCTCAGTTGTGACATATTTTCCGGTGCTGGAGCCTTGACTACTGCCTCAATCTTCTCTGGGGACTTATGTAACCCCTCGTTATCGATAACGTGGCCACAATACGAGATCTGTTTTCTAAAAAACACGCATTTGGGGTGGTTAGCTCGGAGCCCATATTCCTTCAATCTAGTGAGCACCTGCTCCAGGTTGGCAAGGTGATCACTGTCATTTTCGCCCGTGACCAGGATGTCGTCTAAATAACACTGGGTCCCTGGAATCCCTTGCAGGACTTGATCCATTGCCCTCTGCCATATAGCCGGAGCTGATGCTACCCCGAACACCAGCCGGTTGTATTGGTAGAGACCTTTATGGGTCTTTTTTGATGCTTCTTCTACCTCCATTTGCAGATACGCCTGGGCCAGATCAATCTTAGTGAGGCGTTTCCCTCCGGATAGTGAGGCGAAAATATCTTCAATCCGCGGAAGTGGATATTCTATGGTGTGAAGGACCGGGTTCACTGTTACCTTAAAGTCCCCACAGATGCGAACCTTCCTTGGTTCCCCAGGCATGCTGCTCAATGACTTTTTCATCACAGGGATGATGGGTGTAGCCCACTCGCTCCAGTCTACCTTGGACAGTACACCTGAACATTCCAGACTCTCCAGCTCTGCTTCGACGGCTGGGCGGATCGCATAAGGTACCGGTCTGGCCTTAAAAAATATTGGGCTTGCGTTTTCTTCAATTTTAATCGTCGCTGTCATGCCTTTTAGTGTGCCGAGTCCTTGCTGGAATACTTCTTTCGCGTCAGTTAGGATCTTTGACAGTCGCCCAGGTGTGACGTCGTCATCCTTTTTGTCAGCCACAGTCAGTGCCTGTATGGAATGCCAATCCAGTTGTATTTTCCGGATCCATTCACGTCCTAGTAATGGTGGTCCTCCATCTTGCAATACATACAGGTCTAGTTATGGTGTTTCCTTACCGTTATATATAACGGTCACCCTTATTTTTCCTTTGGGGTAGACTTTTTGCCCCGTGTACGTCTTCAAAATAATTTTTGTCTCTCTCAAGGGTATGTGAGAGAATAGCCGCTCGTAGTCCCGTCGGTTTATGACTGTTAGGGCTGATCCTGTGTCCAATTCCATCTTTACCTGGATTCCTACTATCTTGAGAGTGACCCAAATGGTTCGGTGATCCTCCGTTGTGATCACATTATGTAGTTTCAGACAACTCAGTTCCCTGCTTTCGGAGTCGTTATCACTGTTTTGTTCATCTGAACTATTCTCCGTTATCTTATGTACCTTCTTGTACTTTCCTTTGGTCGGTTTCTTATTGCTGGTTTTCTTTCCCAACCTGCAGACTCATGCTATGTGTCCTACTTTTCCACACTGTCTGCACACTTTGTCTTTGAACCAGCAATCATTCTCGTCGTGTGTTGTTCTGCCGCAGCGATAGCACTTCTCTGTTCCATATGACATTTTGTTTGTGCCATATTCTTGTGGTCTCTGTTGCATCTCTGCAACGCCCCGTGCTGCTGCTTCATATGATACCGCAATGTTGAAAGCCTTTTCCAGCGTAAGGTCCTTTTCAGATAAAAGCCGTTTCTGGGTTCCTTCACTTTGAAGCCCACACACAAACTTGTCCCTTAAGGTATCTGCCAGTCCCGTTCCAAACTGGCAGTGTTTCGGTAGTTTGCGCAGTTCTGTTAAATAATCAGCATTGCTTTCATCCTTATGCTGGTTCCGTTTGTGAAACTTGAATCTTTCTGCTATCAGCAGCAGTGTGGGGCTTAAATGTTCCTTTAGTATCGTTACTATGTCTTCAAAACTCTTTTCCATTGGCTTTGTTGGGGTTACTAGATTTCATAATAAACCACACGTCTTTGCACCCATTAAATTTAACAATACCGACGCTTTCTTGTCATCTGACACCCCATTTGCCTTGCAGTACACCTCTATTCGTTCGACATATGTAGTCCAATCTTCGACTTCATTGTCTAATGCGGTGATACTGCCACTCTTCGGCATTTTGGGTGTGGTTTAAAATGGCGTCTCCCAATGGCTTAAAATGGCGTCTCCCACACCTTCCTTCCTCCCCCGATGCTGCCGACGCCGCTCCCGGCGGTTCTCGTGGCAATGGCGGCACCCTGTAGGTTTCTCGTGCTTCTCCTGCGCTGCTGCCAACGCCGCTCTCGGCGGTCCTCGTGGCAATGGCGGCACCTCACGGGTTTCTGCATGTCTCTCTCTCCGACACTGCTAGGCCCCTGAACACCGCCTGCGCCCTGTGCGCTCTGCCCTCTCTCTCTCTCTCTCTCTCCCCCGTCGACGCTGCTCGGCCCTTTGCTGTGCCGCTCGGTCGGGCTCTAGCCCACCGCTGTCCGGGAAAGGTCTGCGCACTACCTGTTGCCAGCCCGTTTCGCTGGACCACCGCAACTGGAATGCCAAGCCTGGCTCTCGACAGCCTCCCCCGCAATTCTCGAGTCTCTGCTGGATGACTGGGCGGTTGCCCGTGGTCGACGCCCGAGTCTCTGGCCTTGACCTCCAATCCACTGATCTCCAGGAACGAATCCCCGGGAGGTGATGCAGAGTTGCAGGTAGGTTCAAACCTGCCTCGTCGCCAATGTTACATCCATGTATAATCAGATACAGACTGCGGAGAACGGTACAACGGTGTTTACTCAACGTGGCTCACACTGCAACTGATCTGTACAGATTACTACACAGTGTTATATACAGGTGTGGTCACTGCCGGTACTGCAGTATACATGAGCTGTAAAACATAGTTCCCCCTCTTAAAGGTATATACATTACAGGAGTGGTGCCAGGGGACTGAAGGATTGTAAATGTTACACTCCTGTTCAAAAAAGCGAGCGGGATAAACCCGGCAACTACAGGCCAGTTAACCTAACAGCAGTGGTGGGGATACTTTTAGAATCAATGACCAAGATTTTGCAGTGAAAATAATGGTGAGGTTATCAGTGCTCGCTGTTATTAAGGAGTAAGTCAGACAACAACTTCCGGTGTTCGCACATACGTAGTTAAACGTGGAAATCAGGAACTTGCTGTCCGAGTTGCTCTGCTTCTCCACAAGCTTCACTACCTTGGCAAGAGATTTGGCATGGAAGTGTATGAATTTGAGGTACTTAGTCACTAGATACCCACTAAACATGCCAGAAAAGATAGGTTGTCCATTCAAGTGCAAGTGAATTTTAACAGCGTGATAAGTCTTAATTACTGCCAAACAGTCTTTCTGGCACTGAAAATTAACTTTTACAAGTGTGGATTCTCTTCTTCAGATTTGAATTATTGTTGGATATTTAAAATTAAAAAAAAATTAATAGTTTTTTTTTACTTTTTCTTTCTGACCCTTTGGGGTAGATTTTCCCGAACCTGTCGGGAAGAAGGCGGGACTTCCTCTTTCGGGTTTTTGACCCGCCTACTTCGACATCCGGCCAATCCGCGCGATTTTCCCTTGATTGACCTTGTTGAGCCCGCCTAGCGGGCTCAGCAGGCCAATTAAGGGCCACCCGGCAACAGGTGACGTCACAGACTGCAATTTCATCTGTCAAGAGTTTTTGACAGATGAAATATCAGTGTCTCACAGCTGTTTGAAGCTGTGAAACACTGACACTCTGAGTTCTACCATGAGTCATTCTGCACAGACTCAGTTAGAACTCTTACCGGCACTCAAAGCTGCAGGCTGTCACTTTTGACAGATCGCAGCCATTCAGCTTTCAGTTCTGGCTGAGTGATGGGCTCCCGACGGCTACAGGAAGAAAGGCTGTGAAGGTAAGTACAGGTAAGTAAAAGTTCTTTACACACACCAAACACACTTACCTTTACACTCATGCACCCATCACTCACCTGAGCGCCGACATCGCGACCCCTCCAACTCCTTCAACCTGACAGCCCGCCTGCTCTAACCTGGCGTGGTTTGGAGCCGTCGGGAAACCCACACGAAACCCCTCAAAATGGGGATTAGGCTAAAAACTGCCTGTTAACTACCTGTTAACAGGCAGTTAATTGGCACTAATCCCTTCCCGCCTGCTTTCGGCGGGTCCCAGTGCAGGGCGGGTACCCGCCGCCCCTGAAACTTGTGTGGGGCGGGGTTTTGGGCGGGATGGTGTCGGGACCCCCAAATTCAGGACTTTCCCCCCAAACATGCCTAAAACCCCGCCTGATGGCTGAGGGAAAATCGGGGCCTTTATCTCTCTCTCTTAATCCCATCATTCTTTCCCAGTCTTTATTTTGCTTTCTGTACATGATTTGGCATTGAGTTAAATGTTCTAACTTACACTTCCTGGTTTAGACTCTGCAACCCCAATATTGACAGAGGCGAGTTGCATAGCGGTGGGTGGAGTTTTGAAGTCTGGGTTTCCCCACATGCGACTGTTTTCTTTGACAGGATTGCTGGCCGGAAGTCAGGCTTGGCTTCCAGTCGGGCGGGTAGGACTCTGGAGCAGGCCACAGGAGCAGATAGAGAGCCTACAGCTGCTTCTGGGATCATGGGGAGGTCCAATCCCTGACCCCTGGGACGTGGGGTCCCATACCCCGATTCCCATCTCTGGGAGGGGGGTGGGGGTTGGTGGTTCCGATCAAGGAGGGTGTCCCAGCACTGGCCTTTATATAGTGGGGGGGCTGCTGATTGGGGTTCAGATCCAAGGGAAGAATGTAAGCTTGGGGGGCCGAAAGGAAGCATTTCTGCTCCTCCTGGCCCCAAAGCTGTCCTCGCCTCCCTTGAGCTGTCAGGCCAGGATTAAATCTGCAAAACAGGTTAAATCTGAGGCTATGAATATTTAAATTGCCAACCCACATCCTGGGAATGGCTTGGCTGCTCGCCCCCTGTCCCGCTTCCGTTAAACTCAAAAGTGGGAGGGTTGAAGCCGGGTTTCAGATTTTTAAAATTGTAACATTTCACCCGACCCCAACCCACCCTTTTTGGGGGTTAAAATTCACCCCTGCGTGACTCAGTAATGATTCTTCAATCTGATTGGTTAAGGAGACACACCATTGCTTGCCCTGTTCACAGAAGTCCCAGATTCTGCTGTAGAGGGTGCCACACTGGTTTGGCTCTCTATTAACTACAAGTTCCAGTGCAAAAGCCCACAGAAAGTCTGGGCAAGGGTAAGTGTAATGAACGGCCGGCCATGCATTCACCGCTGACCGTAACCGGGCCAATAATCCAGAACAAAATTAATTGGCACTTCGAAAAATATGGGTTAGTAAATGAAAGCCAGCACAGATTTGTTAAACACAAATCATGTTTGACTAACTTGATTTAGTTCGTCAATGAAGCAACAGAGAGGGTTGATGAGGTTAGTGCAGTTGATATTGTGTATGTGGACTTTCAAGAGGCATTTGATAAAATGCCACATAATAGACTTGTTAGCAAAATTGAAGCCCATAGAATTAATGCGGCAGTGGCTGCATAGGTACGAAATTGGCTAAGGAACAGAAAGCAGAGAGTAGTGGTGAACAGTTATTTTTCCAGACTGGATGGAAGTGTGCAGTGGTGACCCCAGGGTCAGTGTTGGGACCACTACTCTTTCTGATATATATTAATGACCAGTAATTGAGTATACAGGGCATAGTTTTAAAGTTTGCAGATGACACGAAACTCAGAAATGTAGTAAACAGTGAGGAGGATAGTAACAGACTTCAGGACATAGACAGACTGGTGAAATAGGCAGACACATGGCAAATGAAATTCAATGCAGAGAAGTGTAAAGTGATTCATTTTGGTAGGAAGAATGAGAAGAGGCAATATAAACTCAATGGTACAACTTTAAAGGGGGTGCAGCAACAGAGACCTAGGGATGCACATACACAAGTCTTTGAAGATGGCAGAACAAGTTGAGAAGGCTATTAGAAAGGCATACGTGATCCTTGGCTTTATAAATAGAGGCATAAGAGTTCAAAAGCAAGGAAGTTATGGTAAACCTTTATAAAACACTGATCAGGTCCCAGCTGGAGTATTGTGGCCAATTCTGGGCACCACACTTTAAGAACGATGTCAAGTCCTTAGAGAGGGTGCAGTGGAGATTTACGAGAATGGTATCAGGGATGAAAGACTTCGGTTACATGGAGAGACTAGAGAAACTGGGGTTATTCTCCTTAGAGCAGAGAAAGTTAAGGGGAGATTTGATAGAGGTGTTCAAAATCATGAACAATTTTGATAGAGTAAATGAGGAGAAAATGTTTCGAGTGACAGAAGGATTGGTAACTAAGGACACAGATTTAAGGTAATTAGCACAGCGAGTTGTTATTATCTGGAATGCACTGCCTGAAAGGGTTGTGGAAGCAGATTCAATACTGGCCTGGATTTTGCTCTGTGGTGAAGGAACAGCACTCAAGACTTTTCCCGGGCTTGTCAGTGAAGATTTCTCTAATCCGCCACCTTTGCCAGCCCAGTGCCCTCAACAGGGGTTCTGCAGCATGTGTGAACAAGGAAAGCAACAGCGAAGTTCTTCAACCAATCAAATTGAAGAATGCTCACTGAGACACGCAGAGGTGAAATTGGGCTTGATAGAGCCTGTTTTTTGGGCACTACATGGCCATATAAGGTTCCAAAATGGCATCTGCAGTGCATGCACACACTTCTGACACAAATTGCAGCAAATGCCATATTAGCGAAGGGGTTAGTGCATACGTGCACTTAACGTCCACCAGAAGTATGCAGAGCAGGCAGATCATGACATCAATCTGTGTGCAACGCTGATTTTATGCCAGTGCTGCCATTTTAGAACTCCACACTCCAGCCTATGCCCTCTCTTAACATCACACAGCTGAACACGATGTTAAGCAGCATGAAGGACCCTCCACCAGCGCTATTTAAAGGGATCATCAACTACTTACAGGTAGAGGTAGGTGCTGGTTGATTTCTTTTGGCTGTTGCTACAATTCTACATGTTTTTGGTGCTTTCCACAGTTGTTTCAAGTTTCAAACGTCTATAGAGTGGTTTGGCAGGTGCTGATGGACTTTTTGCTGACATCAAGGCTTCTACACAGCCAGTTGCTCCCAGACATGGGTGCACTAGTAAGCCTTCCTCTCGGAATTGAGCATGAATGGGAGAATGAACAGAGGCCATGCAGAGCAGAACAAGTTGCTAGAAGAGGAAGGAGGAGGGGGAGTGGGAGAAGGGCTCTCAGAAGGCGGCCATATTCAGCCAAGGCGTTCAGGGAACAATTCTCCTACCTGACCTTCAGTGACGACCAATGTTTGAGACGTCTGCACTTCACTGAGGAGGTTGTCACTGAAATCTGCCAAATGCTGCAGCCACAACTCCAACCTCAGAGCAGGGCGAGGACAGCATTGCCAGTGGCTGTGAAGGCGACCGTGACGATGAACTTTTGTGTGTCTGGCTACTTCCAGGCTGCTGCTATAGATATTAGCAACATCTCACAGTTTGCAGTGCACTCATGCATAAGGGAGGTCACTGAGGCTCTCTATTCAAAGAGAGATGACTTCATTTCATTCCCTCTTGCCAGAGAAAAGCAGGTGGAACGAGCACAAGGGTTTGCAAGGATTGTAAGCTTCCCCATAGTGCAGGGTGCCATTGACTGCACGTACATTGCTTTGCATCTTCCTCATGTCAACTCTGCCATGTACCTGAACCAAAAGGGATTCCACTCCCTCAAAGTGCAGCTGATGTGTGACCATAGGAAGTGCATCATACAGGTCAATGCCCAGTATCCTGGCAGCAGTCATGATGCGATCATTCTGCGGCAGACCTCTGGGCCTGCTGTATTTCAGCTACCACAGCAAACCAAAGGGTGGCTTCTGGGTGACAAGGGCTATCTGCTGACGACATGGCTCATGACTCTGGTTCACTATCCACACACGTGCGCAGCATGTCTACAATGAGAGCCATGCTGCCACAAGAGATCTGACAGAGCAGACTATTGCCGTGCTGAAACAACAATTCCGCTGCCTGGACCACTCTGGAGGAGCCCTGCAGTACTCAGCTGAGCGGGTCTCAAGATTTGTGGTGATATGCTACATGCTGCTTAAACTTGCCATCATTAGGGAACAGCCCTTGCCACCACCTATCAGGCGAGAAGCTGAGGAGCAGGAGAAGGAGGAGACGGAAGAAGATGAGGAGGCAGAAGAGGAAGGGGTTCTGCAACCCAGACAGCCCCTTTCTGCCCTGGGCTGTATGTGAAGAACTAATTCAAGTGCAATACCAGTAGCCTCAACCCCAATTTCCCATTCACCAAAAGTCAGACATTCCTTACCTTCTATGTCACTGACTATCACATCTTCCTCTTGGCCACAATGCACAAGTAAAAGTCAACACAAAATGCACATTCCAATCCAAATTTATAAATTAAATCATGCCATATTGCATACAAAAATAAATTAATCACCCTTGTGCATTCCATTTTGACTGTCTTCCGTGTGCCTTTACCTGTCCTAGTGCTCCTATGCCGTGCTGCCCCAGTGGCTGCAGCATGGCTGGTGGAAGCCTACTGACTTTCAGTGGAGCAGTCTGCAGATGGCCTTGGAAGACACCCTCGAGCAGCTCTGAGACTAGAAGGCCCGGCTTCATACAGCACCATCTCGGCATGGGCGGCAGCAGTCTGGTCTGGCTGGCTGGCTGACAGGCAACAGCAAAGGCACTGGCAGAATGGCAGGGTTGGGAGCATAAATGCTGTCATCCTGAGAGAGGACAGCAAGTTCATGCTCCATGGAGCCACTGCCATTTCCCTGCAGCAGCTCCTCAGCAATCCAGTAACCTGTTGGAGGACTGATTGTTGGACTGCTATGACCCCCTGCAAGTCCCTTTGAACACTGGTATCCAAAGCCATGATGGCAGCAGTCTGGGACATTGAGTGGCTGCCGCTTGTGCTGCAATGGAAGCTGAGACATCGGCCATCAGATGCTGCCTCATGGTTGGCTCGACAAGTGTGGTGATGGAGTTGGCCACCAGTTCCATGCTGGAAAGGATGGGCTCCAAGTACTGCGCAAAGCCCTGTTCCAAATTGGTGCTGGACTCCTCCATGCTACTTGACATTGAACGCAGGCTTTCTGGCAGCCTGCAATGCACTAAGCATTTCAGTGTGTACGCCGATCAACCTTTTCCTGTACAAAAGCAAAATACTGCGGATGCTGGAAATCTGAATTAAAAACAGAAAATGCTGGAAATACTCAGCAGGTCAGGCAGCAGCTGTGAAGAGAGAAACAGAGTTAACATTTCAGGTCGATGACCTTTCATCAGAATTAGAAAAAATTAAAGGTGTAACAGGTTTTACGCAAGTACAGAGGCAGGAAAAGGGGGAGGGGAGGAAAGAACCAAAGGTCTGTGATAGAATGGAAGGCAGGAGAGATTAAATGACAAAAGGGATGATGGTGCAAGGTGAAAGGAGATGGTAACGGGACAAGTAAAGAAACAAAATATTGTAGGTATTCGTGTTGACCTCTCGGGGCAAATGCCTACTAAATAATTTAGTTCGAGTTCGGATGAATAATCACTAAGTTGTTTATTAACTGGAACTGACGAAATACAACAGGTAAGCTGGCTTTACACGGGAGCAATGCGAGATAGGTCTTACCCCGACGGGGACTCCACGAGGACTGAGTCCGTAGTCCTCGGGAGAGCGTGATGACGTCATCACGCTCGGTCGCGTTTTCCTGCTGTTCGGGTGTCACGTGGCCGAGTCCTGACGTTAGCGCGTTGGCCCGCGCTTGGGGCGGTCACGTGACCTGCGCCGATACGTCAGCGCATTCACCCGGTGCAGAGGCTGGCCGTTGAGGCCGAAGTCGCGACCGCGGTAGCAGGAGCTGGAGGCCGAGCTGAGCCGGCGCTTGCCGCGGGGGATCGCGTCGCTCATGTCTGCCGGCCGATGCGGCCGAAGTCGTGGTAGGTCGGGCTGTGCCGGCGGCCGCCCTGGAAAGCCAAGTCGGGCCGGCGGCTGCCGCACATACGTCAGCGCGCTAGGGCGTGTCTTAAAGGGGCAACGGCCCCCACAGCTAAGTTAAAGGGGCAATGGCCCAAACAGGTAAGTAATACACGTACAGTTAGGTTAAAGTGAATTATATACATTATATGTGTAAGGGACGCCCGGTGGAACCGCCGCATGCGACCCCCCAGAATTCGCTTTAACGAAAGTCCAAAGATGGGCTGACGAGCCGGTGGTCTCGGCGAGCATACTGACTCGACTTGGCAGGTGAGGTCTGAAGATGCTGGTCGTCAGCAGATCCTTATGCACGTCATGGCGAATAAAACGTATCCGTCAGGCGAAGGACCGTGGAAACGTGCGAAACAGCAGGCCGTGTCAGAGTGACGGGCAGGTCGGGCAGACGCGGGCGATCGCTCTCTTGATGGTAGAAGTCCTTGTTCTGACGAACTCTGCAGGAAAGCCAACCGGGCGATCCAGAAGGACTTTACGGGCGAGGTTGGTGAACTCGCCGACAGGTAAGCATAATCGTTGGGAGCCTGGCACGCACAGGACGATGCATACCATAGTGGCATTACGATCACACAATGGAGAGTGAGCCGTTGCTATGCAGAGCAGTGCTTGGTGCAGACTGCAACTTTCACGTGGCCGCTCACGGCCGCAGGCTCTCCGTTGGACCCGTCCTCGATGTTCGCTGCGTCAGTAGATGTTTACGTTTGTTAAGGGGGAATGGGCGGCCGCAGCGAGCAAGTGGCTGAAAAACAGCATCGGCATGTAACAGGCTAGGATGGCAAATGTCGGTCCGCGTCAGGTGCTGTCCGAGCGTCGGAGCTGGAGACGGGCAGGCCCTTAGTTCCTAGCTCTGATCATTCTGTTGATTCGGTCTTTTCTGTTACCAGCAGCACCACCCTCAACAAAAGGTGTTGTCTTTCCGTTCATGCCACCAAGTGGCGAGGACAGTGTGAAGGGCCACAAGACATTGTTGGCCATGTTGAAGTTCTTGCCAACTGTGTAGATCCCATGGATCAGATTGCCAACACAAATTATGACATACTTTCCAAGCTGCTTTGCAATCAGGGCATTGGCCATCGTTGGATCTGTCGAAACCACGTTTGTAAATCAATTCACAGACAGACTTTAGAGTTGGATATTCTCACGCAATGTATGGTGCTGCAAATTGGGGCATATTGATTGAAGCCTTAGTCGTTTTTGAATTTCAGATGCTTCGAAGTGGGGAGGAGCTTTTAGGATGATAGTAGAACTAAAAGGTTCACTGGCCTGCGTCGAGCCACATTTTTTTGAATCCTCATCACTGATGGGAGTGACCGAATCGAGTTCTACATGAGGAAGGCAATTGGAAAAGTCACTGTCCACACGGTGACGCAACAATTTTACCCCTCGATTGCCCCTACCAAAGTGGTTGAAACCAATAGCTGGTGAGGCAGCAACGTTGAGGAAGCGGTTGAGCAAGGGGGTGTGCATGTTGAGCTCCATGTCTGACTCTTGCTCGACTTGTCTGCTGAGGACTGGGCTAAAAGAACTGGAAGTTAACCAATTCGACTAGGAAAAATTTGCTATTTCTTGTCAATTGACGTGCAGCTGTGCTTCAAATCCTGTGCCCCATAGCCCTGGTAGGCAGGTTACTGCTGGACATGGCACAGACCATGCCACTGCTTCAATGAGCACGAGTCTTGTGTGGTTTACCACCAGGAGTGACAGTGCTGTTCTTTGCTTTGTAGACGTAGGCACCTCTCGTGCCCAGGTAAAATTCCGTTTCTTCGCGGTAATAAACCCCCTCAATCTTCAGGAGAGCGGTGCTCTCTTTGGTTTCGAAAGCCTCATTTATAGCCAGTAAACGCAGTTTTGCAGAACCTATGGATATTACAAGGCTTGATATCAGCAATGGAACAGCAGAAGTAATAGTAACCTGCTTTCGGAAGGTTTTCTGTCAATGTTCCAGTAGGAAGGCTAATCTTCGGCGCTTGTCCAGTCGTGAAAATCAGAGTGCAGGCTTTCGACCTGCTGTAGCTTAAAACCTGTTTCTAGCTCGTGCTCTATGGAGAGGAATCGCCTCTGGACCCTTGTGCTGATGGACCAGAAAAAGGGTGGGACAGACCGGGTCGGCGTCGTTTTCGGTGGGGTGAAACTGCCGGAAGGGCGGCAACGCTGCTTGTTGTTGTTGAATTAGTGAAACTACTGCCGATAAGGCGGCACGCTTCTCTTACTCGCCGGCAAGTATGATAGGTAACACAACCAGCAGGCCGACGGGCTGGTGCGTCGTCGGCGGGGAACGAGTCTTCGTGTTGCACGAGGGGTGGAGCCTCGTGGCTTGCGAAAGATGGGTCCTCGTGGTGCGCGAGGGATGGGCCCTCGCATTGCACGCGGAGTGCATCCTCGTGGTTCGTGAGGGGGAGTCCTCGTGGTATCCCCGCCGGGCGCGCTCCGATCTTGTGGGCCCGAACGTGCTGTACCCCACGCTTGGAGAGATTTATACTTGCTGTTGCGTTGGACGTAGAGGCGGACGACACACGTGGCGGTAGAGAAATCGACTACGGGGACGGGAAACAAATGCATGCTCTGCCCTCCATCGCTGCTCCCGGCGAACTGGACTTCTACCTGTACCAAGCACGAGGGCGGTTGTTTCTCCCTGAAGTGCGGCAGCGATAGCAAAATGGCTGGTGCTGCCATGGCGGGCTTCCTTTGTGAAAAACGTTCACAAAAATCGAGGTCCGGCTGTGTGTTTGACTTGTCCATGAAAAACGAGATCACCTCCAGGCTGCGCTTCCCATGCGAATACGTTCGCAAAGAAGGGGTCACCAGGTTCAGGCTGCCTGCTTCCTCCGTGAAAACCGTCCACGGAGTCGGTTGTTCGTCGTTTGTGGAGACGAGGTTCAGGTTGCGCATGTCTTCCGTGAAAAACGTTCATGGATACGGGGTCATCAATTGTATTGTAGGAATTGATGAGCACCCATACTCACGTCGTTGGAGGTGTTGTTGGCTGCGCTTCGGCTGTGAAAAACGTTCATGGTCTCGGAGTCACCAATTGTAGGTATTCGTGTTGACCTCTCGGGACGAATGCCTACTAAATAATTTAGTTCGAGTTCGGATGAATAATCACTAAGTTGTTTATTAACTGGAACTGACGAAATAAAACAGGAAAGCTGGCTTTACACAGGAGCAATACGAGATAGGTCTTACCCCGACAGGGACTCCACGAGGACTGAGTCCGTAGTCCTCGGGAGAGCGTGATGACATCATCACGCTTGGTCACGTTTTCCCGCTCTTCGGGTGTCACGTGACCGCGTCCTGACGTTAGCGCGTTGGCCCGCGCTTGGGGCGGTCACGTGACCTGCGCCGATACGTCGGCGCGTTCACCCAGTGCGGAGGCTGGCCGTTGAGGCCGAAGTCGCGACCGCGGTAGCAGGAGCTGGAGGCCGAGCTGAGCCGGCGCTTGCCGCGGGGGATCGCGTCGCTCATGTCTGCCGGCCGATGTGGCCGAAGTCGTGGTAGGCCGGGCTATGCTGGCGGCCGCCCTGGAAAGCCGAGTTGGGCCGACGGCTGCCGCACGTACGTCACGCAATGCATGACGTGACATCAGCGCGCTAGGGCGCGTCTTAAAGGGGCAACGGCCCCCACAGCTAAGTTAAAGGGGCAATGGCCCAAACAGGTAAGTAATACACGTACAGTTAGGTTAAAGTGAATTATATACATTATATGTGTAAGGGACACCCGGTGGAACCGCCACAATATCATTAAAGAGGAGATGTAAATGTGAATATCAGAATCATCAACAACAGCTGCCCACCGGCAAAATGGGGCCAGAGATTATGAACTCAAATTGTTGAACCCAATGTTTAGTCCAGAAGGCTGTATAGTGATTAATCAAAAGATGAGGTGCTGTTCCTTGAGCTTACATTGAACTTCATTGGAACAATGAAGGAGGCCAAGGACAGAGAGGTCAGAGTCGGAGTGGTCCGGAGAATTAAAATCACAGCCTTTTTCTGCAGCCTGGCCCACAAAACTCCTCTTCTGAGTCCTCTGCAGCAGAATTTGTGTGCAACCTTGCCCTCAGGTGAACTGGCACCTGTGATAGCATTGCCTCCTGCCCTGACTTCGGCGCACTTGTGCCCGGTGTCTCACCACATGCAGCTCCCGCCTTTATGCTATCCTCTAAGATATGTGCAGTGTCACTATCTGAACTGCTGGCTGTAATGTATATACCTTTAAGTGGGGTAACTACTTTTTACAGCTCATGTATACTGTAGTACCGGCAGTGACCACACCTGTACATAACACTGAGTAGTAATCTGTACAGGCAGTTGCAGTGTGAGCCACGTTGAGTAAACACCTGTTGTACCGTTCTCCTGCAGTCTGTGTCTTATTATAACCGGACACAACATTGGCGACGAGGTAAGTTCCAACCTAATGAGGAAATCTACATGATATAAGGGGTTAATTTCAAGTGCTTGCTGGGTAAAAGTTTTCAGACTTGACACTGGGCAAGTGTCGATGTGTAACTAGAGCTATTGCACGTACTCGAACTACAGCCAAGAACAGATGTCTGCCCACCTAATGAGAATGTAGAAGTGAAATAATGAGTTCCTTTGATGTACCAATGACCTGATAACTTGTGACCGTAAGCAAAGCTAGCCTCCCAATATATGATTAAAGAGGACCTCCGGTTACACGATTCATGCCCTGTTATAGATTAACGGTTGACTTATGTGTCCAGGATCCTTCTGTCAATATGTTATTTAGACCTGATGATTAATCTAAAATGTATCCTGATAGAGGAACAAAGGAATGTCAATCAAACTTGTTTGTTACACTGTATAAATATGGAACGCTTACGCTGCATCATTGGAATAGTAGCCTCACCCCTTGAGTAGAGGTGCTGATTCCCCTTGCAAGAAGTGAAATAAAAGGCCTGTCCGTCTGACGAATCCAAGTGTGTATTGAGTCATTACCCAGAGCTAAGAAGTAAGGCACTTCTACAATTTGGAGGTTCCACCGAGATGGCTTGCTGTACCAATTGGTGAGTTAACAGACGCCGAGTACGTTGCTCGGTTGGGAAAATCCCATCGGCCGAAGGTGGTGTTTTGCCACATTTTTGGGACTTTCCCTGCCTGAAGCATAGCTGCGCATAGTCTGTTTATTCCATTGGACAGTACTGCCATCGGGTAATTGACTCACAAGGTTCGGAGGTTAAACTGCCGTTGTGACTGCTTCCCTTTCAGAAACGGAACAGAGGACCAGCCATGAGGCGCTGACGCCCCGCGAACAGGATCGTGCAGAAAAGGACTGTATAAAGGTACCAGAGAGAGAAGGTTAAGTCAGGAATTTGATTAACTAAGGAGCTAGCGATTTATTGGAAATTGAACTAGCAAGGTTCCAGCTTGCTGAGAGAGAAGGTTAAGTCAGGAATTTGATTAACTAAGGAGCTAGCGATTTACTGGAAATTGAACTAGCAAGGTTCCAGCTTGAAGTTAGCTGGGACAAATTGAAGGCCCTTTTTGCTAAAGATTTGGCTAAAGGGAGTAGGGTAGAAGGAGAGAAGAGCTTGAAGTTAGCTGGGACAAATTGAAGGCCCTTTTTGCTAAAGATTTGGCTAAAGGGAATAGGGTAAAAAAAAAAGAGAAGAGTGGGCGGTTGTCTGAAACACAGTGTCAATGTTTAATGTTTATGAGAGTGAGTATTTAACTACTTGTTATTATCAATCAACTTTGCAGCTTTGTCCAGTAAGGCTGCATAGGTTGGGGATTTAGTAACACTTTGGTTGTTGTTTAACAAGTGTATTGTTTACTGTTTATTGTTATATGTATTAATGTTTAGTCATGTCTGATCTGTAGAGGCGTCCCACGCAGATCATAGAGTGTTACGGAATTGTTGTATGTTTTAACTAAAATATTTAAGCTGAAAAAAAAAACTGCAGAAGGGGTTAGAAAAGACCCAAGCCGGGGAAGTGAGTCCCGCGGCGGAATGTATGGTTGAGAAAATAGTGATGTCTTTTACATGATCCACTAAGCTATTGTGGATTCAGTATTTTCCCCAGTTAGAAATACCTTCCACGAGGGTTGAGAACCCTCGAGTTTTATACGTATGTATAGTTTATTAATCTGATCTGTAGGGGCGTACAACGCAGATCATGGATTGTCACGGGAGTTTAGATTGTTTTAAGTGAACCATTTAAGCTGCTAAAATGGGTGCTAGCACCAGTAAGCCACCCGAGAAAGGCACGCCAGCAGCCTTTATGTTAAAGAACTGGTCAATCATCCATTGATCACCTACCAAATTGGTCCAAATGGACTGTAAATAAGACTAGACCCTTTCCCTCAGATAGTCATTTAACATAGAAAGAATTACTTGCCTCGAGGAATGTTTAACGGACAAGAGAGAAATAGAGAACAGCCAGATAAAAAGACTGCCTCTATGTTTGTTGAGTCAGAAGAAAAAAAAAATTACCCCGAAGAAACACCTTTCTCCTCTATTATGGTAGGATAACAAGGTAACTATAGAAGGATGAATAGAGGGGAATATAGAGGAAGACGTGGTAGAATAAGAGGGTATGGACGATCTGGTAATTGTTACAATTGCGGACAACCCGGACATTGGGCAAACCAATGCCCTGCGAAAAATTGTCAGAACCAAACCTCCAATAATGGACCTCCGTTAGAGAATAAAGGTCCTAATTTCACTGTCCATAACCCTTTTTCGGACCAGTCAGGAGGTTACCCTACAAACGGACAGGGATTTAGGAGAAATAGAGATCAGAATTACTGACTGACACCAGCAGCCCCAGGCGCCACAGGCCACCAAATGCCGGTTGTTTCTTTAAATTCACGCAGCGAACCTGAAGTTAAAATGCAAATAGCTGGGAGACCTATGTCATTTTAGTAGATACAGGAGCAACCTTTTCGGTGTTAGGGAAAGGATATTCTGAAGGAATGCCTATTAATGGGAAAAAGACCCCGATAGCTGGATTGGCTGGAATACTACAATGCTTGAATCAATCGACTCCCCTCACAGTAAAAGTAGAAGAATTTGAGGAAGAACACTCCTTTCTGTTATCAGGAGATGTCTCTATGAATTTATGTGGAAGAGACTTGCTGTGCAAAATGAATGCTACAATCATTTGCTCCCCATCAGGAGTAACGGTAGAAATCCAAGTAGATAAGGCATATGCGTACCCAGTAACAGAAATAAAACACCCTGTTCTTTACGCATGGGAAATTGCCGACCCAAGTTTGAGTCCCAAACTTGTCAGTCTGCTAGGAGCGTGGGGATTCATTACAAGCTCCATAAAACAATACCAGGAATCCCTGAAACTAGGGAAATGGCATTCAAAATTGCACTGCATGGCCTGCTATGACAAAACAGGACAAGATTATCAGCCGTTTTAAAATTTAAAATACCTCCTAACTATTAGACTGCACAGCCCTATAAAGTTACAATTAATCCAGCTGCACCATTACCCAAAAGGTCACAGTATCCATTGTCAGAGAAAGCAGAAAAAGGAATTGAGCCAGTGATGGAATCATTGTTAAAACAGGGAGTTAACGCCGGATAGAATAAAGGTCGTTTGCAACACATCGTTGCCAAAAACTAAAAGAGAAATGAAGCATTTTCTAGGAATGACTGGCTATGGTAGACAATGGATATTGAACTATTCAGAAATAACCAGACATGAGCATGACAAATTTGGAAAATTCGCGGTTACCTGACTTCCTCGGGAACCCAGATTAAAAATGCACAAGAAGTGCAAAATCTTTTACTAGCTATTCAGAGACGTAAACAGATTGCAATTATTAAGTGCCAAGCGGACAAGGTTGCGCTTGGAAACGCTGCTGCAGATAGCGCTGCTAAGTCAGTAGCTATATCAAGTACTGAACGACAAGTTTCAGCCTTCCCTGTTAGGGAAAAGCCAGAGATACCGCAGCCCCCGTCCTTAGATGATGTGCTGACCCATCAAGATAGGGCCAGTTCTGATGAAGTAAAGGAATGGGTTGTTAATCATTGTTTTAAAAAACACTGACGGCTTATGGGTTCATCATGACGGCCGCATGGTGGCACCCAAATCATTACTATCACCAATTGCCCGATGTGTTCATAAATTCACCCATGCGGGCAAAGGGGGGATGGCGGACTATATCCTCAAGACCTGGTATGCACCAGGAATCTCAAAGTTGGCAAAACAAATATGTGAAAATTGTACTATCTGCCAGACCATGAATGCAGGGAAAATAAAGAAGGTACAGCCCGCATCCCACCCAAACCCCATGGGCCCTTTTGTACACTTGCAAATGGATTTTATTGAACTACCTGTATGTATGAGCTTTAAATATGTATTAGTTATTATTGATATGTTTTCAAGATGGATTGAAGCTTTTCCTTGCAGAAAGAATGACGCTACCACTGTTGCTAAATGTTTATTGAAGGACATTGTACCTCGCTTTGGGATACCAGCAAAACTGTCAAGTGACAATGGGTCCCATTTTACGGGAACAGTGATTAAGGAACTATGCAAAGCCTTACAGATTAGCCAGCACCTCCATTGCAGTTATCACCCACAGTCGGCTGAACTAGTGGAAAGATATAACGGGATGCTGAAAAACAAGCTTGCAAAACTGTGTAAAGAAACTGGACTTAAATGGGTTGATTTGTTACCCATAGCTTTAATGACAATGCGGTCTGCTACCAACAGAACTACAGGATTGTCGCCTCACGAGATCGTCATGGGAAGACCACAAAGATTGCCTTTTTCGGCACCTTTAACAGCTAAACAAATGGGCATTCATAAAATGGAGGAAGATATGTTGAGTTATTGCATTGCACTAACCAAATGCATTTCTAGTTTCCATCAACAGGTGAAGGAAGCCCAGGTCGATCCCGCTGAAGGAAAGTGCCATACTTTCGAGCCAGGAGATAACGTCTATATAAAAATCTTCAAGCGAAAGAATAGCCTTCAACCCAGATTTGAGGGACCCTTCCAAGTACTCCTGACCACAAACACCGCTGTAAAAGTAAAGGAGCGACCAACATGGATACACGCGTCCCATTGTAAGAAGGCATCAGTTGAAGATAATACACTGCCAAGATGAACTGGATTTGGACTTTAACAAGACTGTTCTCTTTGTCAACGATAATTGAAACTGCCATATTGATTTACCCAGATCCCCTGAAGGGCAAACCATGCATAGAAGAATGTGTACTTTTAAACAGTGATTTCTTTTATATTATATGCTATAACGAGACTATGAAGGTTCAGCTTCAGGATCACACTATGCAGGTACCCCCGTATCAACCCCTGAGTCTTAGGATTAGGCAGGATAAGATAGTAGAAGAAGATAGATGGAGTAAGTGCAAATGTAACTACACTTTGACTAAAACTACTACTAAACCACCGGGCGCAGTCGAATGGCCCTATTGGGGACGGTGGAACCTGTCCACAGTACAAAATTTGACTAGTAAAAAAAAAAATCTGGAAAGGAGAACAAGGAATAGGAATGATGCACCAGATATGGAACAAATTTGAAGCCTATAATAACACCTATTTCATCTGTGGGCATAGAGCATACCCTTGGTTACCACAAAATTGGACTGGGTCATGTTATTTGGGATATGTAGTGCCCTATATACATCATATTTCATCTTTGGATAGCCACCCTGGGACACGAGTAAAACGAGCCATTACAGAAACTGAAAGGTTCTTTGCTATAGCATTTCCCTGGTATGGAACAGGGAAGTTAGCAAGAGAATCTATAAACATGGCAGCAGTGTTGGAACAAATAGCCAATGATACTGCTGATGCTCTTAGTGATGTAAACGCAGAAATGGTGGCTTTGCGCACTGTTGCTTTACAAAACCGCATGACTCTGGACTATTTGTTGGCAAAAGAAGGGGGCACATGTGCAATCATAAAAACTGAATGTTGCACCTATATCCCAGATAGCTCAGAAAATATCACCAACCTGGTAAACCACATAAAGGAGGCTGTAGAGAAACGTCAACCTGAACCATGGTCCATGTGGGATTGGATTTCAGGATGGGGAGGAGCACTAGGAAAGCAAATTTTGGAAGCCTTAATCGCAATTGTGATGATAATAATTTTAATTAGTTTATTGATTGGTTGTTTAAAATTGTGTACAAAAGTCCTTTCCTTATTAACGTCAACTCCTCCAGTACCAATGATGTCTGAATATGAGGATATTAAGGGTGAGACCTTTGATGTAGAGTTTCTTAAACTTAGCGAAATAGATTGTCCTTAGAAAGGACAAAAGGGGGGAATGAGGAAATCTACATGATATAAGGGGTTAATTTCAAGTGCTTGCTGGGTAAAAGTTTTCAGACTTGACACTGGGCAAGTGTCGATGTGTAACTAGAGCTATTGCACGTACTCGAACTACAGCCAAGAACAGATGCCTGCCCACCTAATGAGAATGTAGAAGTGAAATAATGAGTTCCTTTGATGTACCAATGACCTGATAACTTGTGACCGTAAGCAAAGCTAGCCTCCCAATATATGATTAAAGAGGACCTCCGGTTGCACGATTCATGCCCTGTTATAGATTAACGGTTGACTTATGTGTCCAGGATCCTTCTGTCAATATGTTATTTAGACCTGATGATTAATCTAAAATGTATCCTGATAGAGGAACAAAGGAATGTCAATCAAACTTGTTTGTTACACTGTATAAATATGGAACGCTTACGCTGTATCATTGGAATAGTAGCCTCACCCCTTGAGTAGAGGTGCTGATTCCCCTTGCAAGAAGTGAAATAAAAGGCCTGTCCGTCTGACGAATCCAAGTGTGTATTGAGTCATTACCCAGAGCTAAGAAGTAAAGCACTTCTACACTACCTGCAACTCTGCATCACCTCCTGGGGATTCGTTCCTGGAGATTAGTGGATTGGAGGTCAAGGCCAGAGACTCGGGCGTCGACCACGGGCAACCGCCCAGTCATCCAGCAGAGACTCGAGAATTGCGGGGGAGGCTGTCAAGAGACAGGCTTGGCTTTCCAGTCGAGGTGGTCCAGCGAAACGGGCTGGCAACAGGTAGTGCGCAGACCCTTCCCGGACAGCGGCGGGCTAGAGCCTGACCGAGCGGCACAGCAAAGGGCCGAGCAGCATCGACTGGGGAGAGAGAGAGGGCAGAGCACACAGGGCGCAGCCGGTGTTCAGGGGCCGAGCAGCGTCGGAGAGAGGGAGAGAGACGCGCAGAAACCCGCGAGGCGCCGCCATTGCCACGAGAACCGCCAGGAACGGCGTTGGCAGCAGCGGGGGTGGAAGGAAAGCGCGGGAGACGCCATTTTAAGCCATTGGGAGACGCCATTTTAAACCACACCCAAAATGCCGAAGAGTGGCAGTATCACCGCATTTGACAATGAAGTCGAAGATTGGACTACATATGTCGAACGAATAGAGGTGTACTGCAAGGCAAATGAGTTGTCAGATGACAAGAAAGCGTCGGTATTGTTAAATTTAATGGGTGCAAAGACATATGGTTTATTACAAAATCTAGTAACCCCAACGAAGCCAATGGAAAAGAGTTTTGAAGACATGGTAACGATACTAAAGGAACATTTAAACCCCACACCGCTGCTGATAGCAGAAAGATTAAAGTTTCACAAACGGAACCAGCATAAGGATGAAAGCAATGCTGATTATTTAACAGAACTGCGCAAACTATCGAAACACTGCCAGTTTGGAGCGGGACTGGCAGATACCTTAAGGGACAAGTTTGTGTGTGGGCTTCAAAGTGAAGGAACCCAGAAACGGCTTTTATCTGAAAAGGACCTTACGCTGGAAAAGGCTTTTAGCATTGCGGTACCATATGAAGCAGCAGCACGGGGCGCTGCAGAGATACAACAGAGACCGCAAGAATATGGCACAAACGAAATGTCATATGGAACAGAGACGTGCTATCGCTGCGGCAGAACAACACACGAACAGAATGATTGCTGGTTCAAAGACAAAGTGTGCAGACAGTGTGGAAAAGTAGGACACATAGCACGAGTCTGCAGGTCGGGAAAGAAAACCAGCAATAAGAAACCTACCAAAGGAAAGTACAAGAAGGTACATAAGATGACGGAGAATAGTTCAGACGAACAAAAGAGTGATAACGACTCCGAAAGCAGGGAACTGAGTTGTCTGAAACTACATAATGTGATCACAACGGAGGATCACCGAACCATTTGGGTCACTCTCAAGATAGCAGGAGTCCAGGTAAAGATGGAATTGGACACAGGATCAGCCCTAACAGTCATAAACTGATGGGACTACGAGCGGCTATTCTCACACATACCCTTGAGAGACACAAAAATTATTTTGAAAACGTACACGGGGCAAAAAGTCTACCCCAAAGGAAAAATAAGGGTGATCGTTATATATAACGGTAAGGAATAACCCAAACTAGACCTGTATGTATTGCAAGATGGAGGACCACCATTACTGGGACGTGAATGGTTCCGGAAAATACAACTGGATTGGCATTTCATACAGGCACTGACCGTGGCTGACAAAAAGGATGACGACGTCACACCTGGGCGACTGTCAAAGATCCTAACTGACGCGAAAGAAGTGTTCCAGCAAGGACTCGGAACACTAAAAGGCATGACAGCGATGATTAAAATTGAAGAAAACGCAAGCCCAAAATTTTTTAAGGCCAGACCGCTACCTTATGCGATCCGCCCAGCCGTCGAAGCAGAGCTGGAGAGTCTGGAATGTTCAGGTGTACTGTCCAAGGTAGACTGGACCGAGTGGGCTACACCCATCATCTCAGTGATGAAAAAGTCGTTGAGCAGCACGCCTGGGGAACCACGGAAGGTTCGCATCTGTGGGGACTTTAAGGTAACAGTGAACCCGGTCCTTCACACCGTACAATATCCACTTCCGCGGATTGAAGATATTTTCACCTCGCTATCTGGAGGGAAACGCTTCACTAAGATTGATCTGGCCCAGGCGTATCTGCAAATGGAGGTAGAAGAAGCATCAAAAAAATACCTCACAATCAACTCCAATAAAGGTCTCTACCAATACAACCGGCTGGTATTCGGGGTAGCATTAGCTCCGGCTATTTGGCAGAGGGCAATGGATCAAGTCCTGCAAGGGATCCCAGGGACCCAGTGTTATTTGGATGACATCCTGGTCACGGGTGAAAATGACAGTGATCACCTTGCCAACCTGGAGCAGGTGCTCACTAGATTGCAGGAATATGGGCTCCGAGCTAACCGCCCCAAATACAAGTCTTTTAGAAAACAGATCTCGTATTGTGGCCACGTTATCGATAAAGAGGGGTTACATAAGTCCCCAGAGAAGATTGAAGCAGTAGTCAAGGCTCCAGCACCGGAAAATGTGTCACAACTGAGGTCGTTCCTCGGGCTGGTAAACTACTACCATAAGTTCTTGCCAAATTTGTCTACAATACTACACCCACTGAACACCCTACTGCAAACTGGGGTGCCATGGAAATGGAGTGACGAATGTAGGCGAGCTTTCCAGAAGAGCAAAACACTAATCACATCAAAAGAGGTGTTGGCCCATTACAACCCAGCATTATCAATTCGGTTGGCATGTGATGCGTCACCCTACGGCATTGGAGCGGTGCTGTCGCACAAATTCTCGGACGGCTCAGAGAGGCCAATAGCCTTTGCGTCACGATCACTAACCTCAGCTGAGCGTAACTACGCCCAGATTGACAGGGAGGCCCTCAGCCTGGTGTGGGGAGTGAAAAAGTTCAATCACTATCTGCACGGGCAGAAATTCACCTTGCTGACTGATCACCAGCCTCTTGTCTCCATTTTTAATCCGAAGAAGGGCGTTCCGGTGATGACTGCGCAGCGACTACAAAGATGGTCACTTTTTCTAGGGGCGCACCACTATGAGATTGAATATAAGGGCACGAAACAGCATGGAAATGCTGATGGGCTATCACGCCTGCCACTGCCTACTGCGGAGGAAGCACCAGCAGTGGATCCTGTCGAAATATTCCATTCGACTATAGTTGAATACCTACCGGTAACCAACGCTTGTATTGAAAAGGAAACCCAAAATGACCCGACACTGTCTCGGGTATATGATTTGACGGTGAAGGGATGGCCAGCACATGGCGACTCACTGTTGCCAGCATTCTCGACAAGGAGAGAACAGCTGTCAGTGTGCCGGGGGACCTTGATGTGTGGATCCCGAGTGGTAATTCCACCCAAGTTAAGGGATAGAGTGCTCAATGAGCTTCATGAGGGTCATCTGGGAGGGGTAAAAATGAAAAGCCTAGCCAGGGCTTATGTGTGGTGGCCGGGAATCAATAAACAAATCGAGGACCTGACCAAGAGCTGCTCAGGATGCCAGAAAGTCCAAAATGCACCACCACAGGCCCCTCTACACCCATGGGAGTGGCCCTCATCTCCATGGCAACGGGTGCATATTGATTTTGCTGGTCCATTCATGGGCTCAATGTTTTTAATAGCCGTGGATGCGCTCTCCAAATGGCCTGAGGTCACCAAAATGTCCTTCACCACCACGGTGAAAACTATTGCAGTCCTACGGACCATTTTTGCCAGGAATGGCTTGCCAGAACAGATTTGCTCCGACAACGGACCACAGCTTGTGTCCGAAGAGTTCCAGAGGTTCTTGAAAAAGAATGGGGTAAGGCATTACACATCCGCCCCGTATCATCCAGCCACAAATGGATTGGCTGAGAGGTTCGTACAAACCTTTAAGAAGGCAATAAAGGCTATGTACAATGACAACATTCTGCTGCAGCACAAGGTGGACAATTTCCTGTTCGCCTACCGGAATGCGACACATGCAGTCACCAACCAGGCCTCAGCCATGATGTTCTTTAACCAAAGGTTAAGATCTCGCCTGGATTTGCTCAGACCAAACATACGAAGAGATGTTGAGAGTAAGCAATTCCAGCACCTCCATGCGAAGCCAACAAGGAGCTTCAATGTAGGGCAACCAGTCTTGGCCCGCGACTACCGAACAGAAAAATGGCAGCCAGGAACGATATGCACACGGAACGGCCCACTAATGTACACAGTGGACGTTGGGGAGAGCATCGTGAGACGCCATGCTGACCAGGTCCTAGAGTCACAGGAACAAGTCAACCCCATGCCTCGCCCATACATACCTGGTGATGAACCAGACGTACAGGTCGCATCTACCCCAGAAACAGTAGCATCGGAAGCTGATGAACCAACCGACGACAGGGGGCCAGAATCGCCTCCGCACCAAGAGCAAGACACTCGGGAAAGGCACTATCCAGAAAGGATCAGGAAGCCTCCCCAAAGACTGAATATATAAATAGACTATTTTCAGCTAATGATGCATGTTAAAAGTGTTAATTGTAATTAGTTTGATATTTAATTGTTAAATGAGTGTTATGGTACTGTTAATCTAAAAGGGGAGGAATTGTAATGTATATACCTTTAAGGGGGGGAACTACTTTTTACACCTCATGTATACTGTAGTACCGGCAGTGACCACACCTGTATATAGCACTGAGTAGTAATCTGTACAGGCAGTTGCAGTGTGAGCCACGTTGAGTAAACACCTGTTGTACCGTTCTCCTGCAGTCTGTGTCTTATTATTACCCGGACACAACACTGGCTGCGAGTGTGAAATCAAGTGACAGTGTGTTTTCATCATCACTGTCTTCCCACTCTTCCTCCACTGCTTGGGCAGGTTGTAGTTCTTGGGTATCTGAAATGAAAAAGGGACAAGGGTTGGGTTGTGGTGAGGGAAGAGGCAAAATTAAGGAGTGCATGCTTAAAGCATCTGCAGCTTGTAAGTCAGAAAAGAGTTAGGGATGTGGGAGAAGTGGGATGTGAGAAGGAGGATTAGATAGGAGGATACCATCATCTTCAATGGATTCAGCCCCACGGCCTCAGCAATGGCCCTTCCCATAATGGTCAGAACTGTCTCCTCCATGGGGATTAGAACATGCAGACTTGCTTATCCCACTCCGATTAGTTCCTGCTGCCTCCTTGTTGTGTGCCACCTTGTCCTGCAAGAGAGAGGGAAGTGTGTCAGTGAGGGTTGTGCAATATGTTTGGGTGATGTGGCTGTCATAGTTGAATAGCTGCCAGTGTCTGCATGCTGTGAGATGTGGGTGTGAGGCTTGCAACAGAGCTAAATGTGTGAGGGTGTGGTGAAGCATATGAATGTTAGGTGAGTCCTGATTGATAGGGATTGTTGGTAGGTGAGTGATGGGGGTGTGGTGAATTGAGCAGTGGCTGAGACTAGTTGTGCAGTTGGTAGGATATGGCATTTGATGATGTACTCACTGACCTTGCCCACTTGTGTGAGGTCATTAAACTTCATCCAGCACTGCATCCAGGGCCTTGGGGCTAAACTACTGGCATTGACCTCCGCAGCTATCTTCGCATCCTGCCCCGCCCCCCCCCCCCCCGAGGATACAGAACACCTATTCTCCTTTACACCTCTTCCACCAAGACCTCCAGTGCCCAACCTATCCCATGGTAAGCCATTCTTCACTCTTTCCCAGGTCAGATTCAGTTGCAGAACGACTCCCAGCACCTGTTCCAGTCACAATACACCTCCCTGTAAGAGGTGCAGGCTAGCTTTAAATAGTAACTTGCACTAATTAAAGCTAGCCTGCACTAACAATTTTTCACCCTCTGCTGATGCATGCAGCAGATGAACAGCGCAATTAGCGCTGACTGCACGCTGACATTTTTGGCCCAGAAATTCGGGTCGGAGGCTTCCTGCGGGTGTAAGCCCCCGACCTGCACTTACCTTGCGCGCCGGCCGTTGTGCTGTGGGCCCCCGTGGAATTCCGATCCTGGGCCTGCTCCAACTGCCGGCACGCTGTGCTTGCTTGTCCCAGGGGCGTAGTTAATGCGATGTGTCCCCTGGGATCACGTAAGCCATGGGCAGCCAATCAGAGGAGGGAAAAGCCCATTCATAAGATTGACAGGAAGACCTGTCTAAACTTATTAATATACGGGCCCCAAAATAACAGTAAACCTTCAAAAAATTTTTTTTTTTTAAATCACACTTTTTAAATAAACTTTAAATAACTATTTTAAACAATAATTTAAATTTTTGAAAAAAATAATTTAATAAAAAAACGGGGCTAAAAATAAACTTACCTTGCTTTAAAGTATTAAAAAATAATAAACCTGTGGAAAAAATGTTTTAATTTTAATTAATTGACCACTTACCTTTTAAAATGCAGGCCTTACGCCTGGTTTTTACATTTCTAAAATCTAAAAACCTGTAAAAAAAAACGTAAGTTCAAAGCGCACGCGCAGATTCCCACGCGCACGCGTTCGACCTCTGAACCCCTTCGTTCAGAGGAACGGAAGTGCCGGTTTCCCGGGCATGCGCAGTGCATGCAAGAAACCAGCACTTCCATCGGGTCCATGCGTGAGTACCCCGCGCGTACTCACGCGTTGGGACCCGAGTTTCTGGGCCAATGTTATTTTCTAACGGGGCTAAAAATAAACTTACCTTGCTTTAAAGTATTTAAAAATTATAAACCTGTGGAAAAAATGTTTTAATTTTAATTAATTCACCACTTACCTTGTAAAAAGCAGGCCTTATGCCTGCTTTTTATATGTGTAACTTCTGGAGACTTACCCTCCTGGGAAAACCTGCAAAAAAAACCTCTCCTGCACACGCGTTTGAACTCTGAACCTCTTCGTTCAGGGGAACGGAAGTGCCGGTTTCTCGCGCATGCGCAGTGCATGCAGGAAACTGGCACATCCATTGGGCTTATGGGTGAGTACCCCGTGCGTACTCACCCGTGGAGACCCGAATTTCTAGGCCATTATAATGAGCAGGCAGCACAAAGTTGGCGTGCTGCCTGTATTACACGGAATGGGTGCAGGTTAATCGCACATTGCGATCCCCGTGCCCGTTTTCAGGGGCTGTGCAATTTAGCCACCAGAGAGTCTAAACCCAGAAGTATAAAGCATGAAGTATAAATTAGATTTAAATCATGTACAGAAAACAAAATAAAGATTGGGAGAGACAGGTGGGATTAAGAAAGAGAGATAAAGGAGATATACAGAAAAAGTTTTTAAAAAATTGTTTACTTTTTATTTTTTTATAATCTAATTATCATCTGAAGAAATGATATTCCACTCGTGTAAAGGTCGTTTGGCACTAATTATCACTTATCATGCCCTTAAAAATTAATTTATTCCTAACTTTTTCTGGCGTGTTTAGTGGGGAACTAATGGGCAAGTACCCCAAGTTCACGCCCTTACATTGATTCCAATGCCGAGTCTCTCGGCGAGGACTGTTACAGTGCACCCTGTGGATGAGCGGTGATTCTGTGACAGCAACATCTCAATTTTTGTGTTTAATTTCGTATGCTCTAAGTTACTGTCAGGTTTCCTCCATTATAACGGTGAGCTTCATAGTTATTCTTATCACAAATGCCAGGCCACTAACTTTCAAAAGGGAATTGGGTAAATACTTGAAGGGGAAAAGTTTTCAGGGCTATGGGGAAATCGCAGGTGAGTGGGAGTAATTAGATAGCTCTTTCAAAGAGCCGTCACAGGCATAATGGGCTGAATGGCCTCCTTCTGTGCTGTATTATTCTATGATTCTATAAACCCCTCCACCTTGTTCATCTTTCTCCATCGTCAAAAGCCAACTCATAATTTATCCTTTTGCTTTCAGTCACCATCCCAATTCATCTATTACAGCTTTATTTTCCATTTTTACCTCTATAAGATGCATTGGAACATTTATTATATTAAAGGTTTTCCATAAATGTGAGTTGTTGTTATTGTACAAACATTTACTTCATTCATTTCAAATTCATTTGCTCACTACTTTAAGGGAGCATGAGCCCATTTAAAATAAACTGGTTAATGCCTCCAAGCTCTTAGGCTGCAGTTATATTGCAGCTGCTGATGTCAGACTGTTATCTGTGGAATCCAATGTGTAGCTGCTTCCTTGCCAGTTGCACTGTCATCAGTGCAAAGGCATTCTATCTGTATGTCGACCTTCACTCCCTTGGTGGCTAAGTTGCAATGTTAGAAGAGAGCATATAGGAGTGTCCACTTTCTCCTAAAATTAGAAATGTTGAAAAATAAGTTTAGAAAGTGCTCCAACACAGCCTGAGCAGTTTTAAAATACCGTTTTGTACAGGGTTGAAGATATGCTTCACTTCCTACTGGGTCATGCATTCAACAGGAGACTTATCTCTTGAGGAATGCATGACCCAGTTCCACAGCCAGCACCCTACCTGAATGTCAACAAAGACACATGAATGGATATGGTAACATGACAATCAATTCTCTTTGTTTTTAACTTATTCCTGATTTGTCATAATTTTTTTAAACTGCAAGCCTAAGGTAAAGACTCAGGCTCTATACTGGGGGGACACTACTATTGTTGAAAAGAGTTTGAGAGAAGTGTAGGGGGTTTGCACAGGCGTGTTTGGTCAGTCAGCTTTGCCTCTGACTACCTTCTTTGAGCAGTTCGAATCGCTCGCCCCCTGGGTTCTGGACACCGGACTTAGATACAGGCAGCGATACAGAAAATCGAGTAGACAAGTGGTTTGGTGTAAAAGAACCAAGATTTTATTGAAGTGAAAAATTATAACGATCTTACACGAGAAAATTACTGGTACAGCACACTACAGGCATAAAATGCTTATACTTAAAAGGAATGGGGAACACACGGCACAATCGAGGGAAAACAACTATATTAGCAATCCCCTTAATTCCCACCCCCTATACCTAACTAGATTAGACTATGAGGGGCCAGAACTTCATGCTCACCAATCCAAGAACTTGTTACGTTTAAAAAACAGTTGAAGGTTTTGGGTTCACTCCTTGTGCACTCTGTGGCCTGTCGACGTCACGTGGTTCCAGCGCGCTGCAAGGGTGCCGTCCAGGTAAAATACCCCAATATTAAAGTGTCTGCCTGGGTATTTTACCTCGCAGGATGGGCTCTTCTTCAGTTGATGTTATTCCTTGGTTGATCCTGTTGGGTTGAATGAGCTGGACTGAGGGCCCGTTTATTCGAAGCCCCACGCAGTCTTCTTCATACAACCCGTCCTGGTTGTAATGTGGCAGCGAGTTGAGAGGCAGGAGGGAAGAGGCAAGAGAGCGAGTGGCTTCCTGATGGGCCCATAGTTATACCCCCATTGGGAGCCCTTATCTGCACCCCAAATCAGTTCAGTCCTTTGTATGATTTGGGTGAGCTCGTTTAAATGTTTAAAAATGTTTATAAAAATGACCTGTAGAGTGATAGTCGTTATGTCTAAAGTAGCCTCGAAACCCTGGCCGTTGTTAAAGACAAGTTGTGAATTGCTCCCATTCAGGCTTATTACAGGTTTGCGCGTGTGTAAGGGCCTCTCCTTTTTACGAATGTAAAGAGATGCAAGGACTTCATTCTTGAAGGTAAGTGGTCTTTAACTTAAAATTATTACATTTTTTCCACAGCTTTATTGTTTTTAAGGACTTTACAGTAAGGTAAGTGTAGTTTTAGACCCGATTTATTAAAAAATTATTTTTTTCAAAAATTTGATTAATTGTTTAAAATAGTTTTTTAAAGTTATTCATAGTTAATTTAATTACTGGGATGCTTTTTAAAATTTTATTTAAAGTTTAAGTAGTGTTTTGGGGTGCCATACTTTTCATGAGTTTGACAGTTCTTACTCTCAAACTTATGAATGAAGTTTCCCCTCCCGATTGGCTGAAGAGTGCTCACCTGATCCCAGCCGGCACATCGCACTAACTACGCCGCTGGGTCAGGTTTGCACAGCGCGCCGACATCAGAACCGGGCCACTGGCAGAAAATCCACTGCGGGCCAGGTTTCAGATATCGGCGCGCCGGGTAAGTGCACATTGGGGGCTTGCACGCGCAGCAAGCCCCCGACACCAAGTTCTGGGCCAATGTCTCTGGTGAGCGGTTCCCGATTTAAAATGCAGAGAGCCTAATGGTTTGATGGAGCCCATTCCCACTTGAGGACTGGAATGGTACAATCTTTTGTCCATTTCATCAGTCTTTACAAAATCCTTGATTAGGTTAACACTTGAACTCCTTGACCTGCTTACTTTGCAAATCCTTTGTTTTAAAATCGCATTCGGCCTGGTCACGAGGTTTACTGCAGCCATTTTGGTAGCCCTGGTTTTAAAATCAAGTCCATCCAGGGTCCCTTTTGATTAATAACTTCGGGGAAATGTTGGAATTTTGAGAACCTTACAGAAGCTAAGACAGCAAACACAGATTTGTTAAAGGCAAATCTTTTCTGATTAACTTGATTCAGTGCTTCGATAAAGTAACAGAGAGGGTTGATGAAGGTAGTGCAGTTGGTGTTGTGTAAATGGACTTTCAAAAGGCATTTGACAAAGTACTACATAATTGACTTGTTAGCAAAATTAAAGCCCATGGGATTACAGAGGCAGTGGCAGCGTGGATACAACATTGGCTGAGAGACAGAAAGCAGAGAGTGGTGGTGAATGGTTGTTTTTCAGACTAGAGCGAAGAGTGAAGTGGTGCTCATAATGACCTGGAATTGAGTATACAGGGCATAATTTTAAAGTTTGCAGAAGATATAAAGTTTAGAAATGTACTAAACAGTGAGGAGATTATTTGCAGACTTCAGGAGGATATAGAAAGACAGGTGAAATGGGCAGACACATGGTAGATGAAATGTAATACAGAGAAGTGTGAAGTGGTGCATTTTGGAAGGAAAAATGATTAGAGGAAATATAAGCTAAATGGTAAAATTTTAAAGGAGTGATGGAACAGAGAGACCTGGGGGTTCACATACACAAAGCTTTGAAGGTGGTAGGACAAGTTGATAAAGCTGTTAAAAAGCGTATGAGATCCTTGTTTTTATAAATAGAGGCATAGAGTACAAAAGCAAGGAAGCTATGGTAAACCTTTATAAAACACTGGCTAGACCTCAGTTAGAGTATTGTGGCCAATTCTGGGCACCACACTTTAGAAAGGATGTCAAGGCCTTGCTGAGGGTGTAGAGGAGATGAAGGAATTCAATTATGTGGAGAGACTGGAGAAGCTAGGGTTGATCTCTTTAGAGCAGAGAAGGTTAAGGGGAGATTTACTTGAGGTGTTCAAAATTATGAGTGGTTTTAACAGAGTAGATAGGGAGAAATTGTTTCGACTGGCAGACGGGTCAGTAACCAGGAGAAACAGAAGTAAGATAATTGGTTAGAAAGCCAGGGTGGAGATGAGGAGTTTTTTTTTATTCAGCGAGTTATGATCTGGAATGCATTGCCTGAAAGGTTAGTGGAAGCAGATTCAATAGTAACTTTCAAAAAGGAATTGGACATACTATACTTAAAAAGGAAACATTTGCAGGGCTATGGGGAAAGAGCAGGGGTTGGCACTAATTGGTAGCTCTTTCAGAAAGCCGGCATAGGCACGATGGGCCAAATGGCCTCCTTCTGTGCTCTATGATTCTATGAAATCAGAATTAAGTGATACAAACTTGTGTTTTAAAAGCCTGAAAAAGGTTGGAGGATATGTTGAGTTTGAAAATATGTATACTTATCCTATAACTTTATTGTGGTCCTAAACCATTATACTCAATAATTCCTGCTATTTAAAAGAGCATAGTCATCACAAGTTTAGATACAGACTAAAGCACAATGGCAGAATTGGTTGTGTTTCAGCCTAACATACTACGGAGTGAAAAACTAGTGACAAGCTTCTAGATTTCACAGGCGTAGCATTTCTTGCCAAGGTTTAAGCGGCTGACAGATGGCCATGATGGAGGTTGAATCCACAGGAGATATCACATTATTACAGCTTCTACCCATTGTCATAACACAAACTATGTGAAGCCCCCCAGTTAGCCAAAAAGAAGTGCTATTTAAACTGACAATGCAACAGCTGTGAAAATCATCAAGAGGCAGTCTAGTGGATAATTGCACTGGGGAGGAGAAGTTTGCAAAGTAATATAATTTTACATTCAAAGCAAAACTTATCCTGGGTAAGCACAAGGTAACAGTTGATGTTCAGTTATAGCGCTTTGTGAACTAGTATCAGACATTAGCTTACTACTAATTCAACTGCCACTGATACATGGTATATTGTTTAACAAAATTTCACTTTTTTCTGTGTAGAGATCCCCTTTCCAATTCTGACACAATCCTAAAAATCTCCTTGTTACATTTTGGGATTTTTCTACCCTCCCACTCAGATTTTTTGACTTCTGCATCTTCAAATACACTCACAGGCGAGTCCAATCTGTTAATTCGATCTATCCTGGTCCTCTGTGGGAATATTCTTCTGTCTCCACAAAGTGGTAGAGCATTATAACATAGGAGGGCTTGCTTACCAAGCCTCATGCTCCTATGAAGTGTTTTCCCAGTGGCTACAGCTTGTGAAGTAGAAGGCAGCTGAGCTTCCATTGAGGACAATTCAGATGGCAATGGTGGGCGACCTTGAGCAGCTCTGGGTCTTGAGATCCTGGCTGCAGACTTAAGCATCTTGCTTTGGGTCGGGGCAGTCTGTCCCAGCTGGGACACAGGCAGAGTGGGTGACGGGGGTTCAGGCATGCTGTCATCCTGAGAGAGGACAGCAGGTGCCTCTCCCATGGAGCCAAGGCCACTCTCCTGGGATTGCACAACAGCACTCCTACAGTTTTGTGTGAGAACGGAGTGCAGGAGTGATGTGAAGCTCTGGAAGCCCCTGTCAACACTAACCCCCAGAGCCAAGAAGACAGCTGTCTAAGCTTCCACTGCAAGTTGTCACAGCTGTCAGGAGGTTCCATCACGGTGGGCATCACTGTCATGTTCATGGACCTGACCAGTCAGTCCATGTTGGACAGAATGGTCCCCATGCTCTGCAGAAAACCCCGGCACAAGTTGAAATCTCACCCTCCTGAAAATTGGCACCTGTGGCATTCTATTTTCTGCCCTAGCTCCTGCACACTTGTCCTGGTGATTCACCATGTGAAAATCCCTCCCCTAACCTAGCCTCTAAAGTAAGCATCTGAGACCTTTGCAACGGAACCATCATGCGATATCGCTCACCAGCAAATTGGCACCTGTTCTATCCTCTGCCCTAGCTCCTTGTGCTCGGTGATTTACCAGGTGACGATCCCTCCCCTAGCCTAGCCTCTAAAGTTCGCATGGTGCTAATATCTGAGCTGGTGCTTGCAAGAGTGAGATTGAGTGATGCTGCATCTTCAGGAAGACTGGCCTCCTCTGTCTCCACTAACAGTGAGATGTCCACATTTTCAGCACCTGAAATGAAAAAGAGGCCCAAGGGTTAGCTTTTAGTATGAAGGAAGAGCAGAGAGAGATGTGGCTGAGGAAAGCAGCTGCAGTTTGTCATGCAGAGTGAGATAGAAGTCAGGTGGGAAAAGAAGTATGAGTGAAGAAACCCTGCACGGTCGCCTCCAGCATTGCCGCTCGCCATGACCATGATGGCCAGCATGTTTTCTTCCATAGGAGAGGGGGTGTGCAGGCGGGCTCAAACTCCTCCGGTGGCAGCCTCCTGGTGCAGGTTGTGCATGACCTTCTCCTGCAAGAAAGGAGTGTGTTAGCATTAGTCTTGTGAGGTGTTTAGAGAATGTGCCTGTCATGATAGAATAGTTCGTATGCAGTGTGTAAACTGTTAGGTATGGGGACGTGAAGGTTGCAATAGTGGTGAATGTGTGAATATGAATAGAAAATGATGGATTGAAGTGTGGTGCAGTGATTGTCGAGAGTGAAGGGAAGTGAGTAAGTAGTGAGGCTAGAGGTGTGAGCAGAGAGTAAGAAAGAGAGCAGTATTTTTAACTTCTGCAACACTGGTGAGATCACTGAACCTTTTTGGCATTCAGCCATATCCTGGGAGCAAGCTCCTGACATTAACTTCCTCTGCATCCTCTTCACACTGGCAACGGAGGTGTTGCCCGGAGGACCTTCTGATCCCTGGTGGGAACAGGATTTCCCACCTGCTGTCCACCACCTGGACCAGGGCCTCCGAGGTAGCATCACAGAAGCTGGGTGCTCTGTCTGTACTTTTCCAGCCATTTTGTGTTTAGAAGTGTATCCCTGGTGTCTGAATCCAGAGTGCACTTGCCCTTTAAGAAGTGAGTAAGTAGTGAGGCTAGAGGTGTGAGCAGAGAGTAAGAGAGCAGTATTCTTAACTTCTACAACACTGGTGAGGTCACTGAACCTTTTTTGGCATTCCAGCCATATCCTGGGAGCAAGCTCCTGACATTAACTTCCTCCGCATCCTCTTCACACTGGCGACGGAGGCTGCCTTTAAGTGGCATCAGTGATGCACTTTTTCCACCCTGATCCAAACAAGCGTGCAGCCAATGAATAGCCCAGGAAATGCTGGCTGTACACCTGAAACATTATGAGGTCCCAGCACCAATTTCATTTGGTCCATGGGACCACATAAACAGGCATGTGTCGTATGCATCCCATCCCTTGTGCCCCTTTTTCAGGCACAATCCAATTTCTAAGCCATTGCCTTTGCTTTGCACTGCACCATAGTTATGTAGCTGAGACGAGAAGCTTAACTGGAAATGTGTGTTGGGGGAGGGATGCATGTTTCTCATGTGAATTCACATCCCATCATTCTATGGTGTTACATGCTCCATTGTACCAGCTAAACATCATTTTAAAAACCTTTATAAAAAAGGAGCCATTGGCATATGAACAATAGAAAAACATTTCTCCACACAATAGCAAAATATTGCAGATGCTGGAAATCTGAAATAACAACAGAAAATGCTAGAAACACTCAGCAGGTTAGGCAGCATCAAGGAGAAAGGAACAGAGTCAATATTTCGGATCGAGGACAAAGGGTTTTGACGAAGGGTCCTCGACCCGAAACGTTGACTCTGTTTCTCTCTCTACAGATGCTGCCTGACCTGCTGAGTATTTCCAGCATTTTCTATTGTTATTACATAAATATTTCTCTTAGCCCCCCCACATTATATGCTCAAGCTGGTAATAGTTACATGATATCTGCAGCACTGGTCTTTACAGTGACTCATAATTCAACACTAAGGCACAGGGATGACTTGCTAAAATTGATTAGCCTAAAATCAAATTGCCTTTCCAGCAGATATTCCTAAATTTCAAAAGTCATTCATTGTGCAAAGTACTTTGAGATATTTTGATGTGATAAAGCGCTGTAGGGTACAATTGCAAGGCTCCACTTCTGGCCAAAACCTTGTTCACCTTATTAAAATTGAGCACCAGAAAATTGGCAGTGCTGCAGCAGAAATATGAGGCAATGGATGTATGGCAAGTGAAACCTATTAACCCAACAGCAATACATTTAATAGAAATATACAAAGTGCCATCATACCCATTTATTTGCATCAGCAGAAAAGAGGAACATGCAGCTTAAATCCCTGTAGTGGGCAATTCAAAATAAGGAGTTTTTGCATGTATCCCCCATGATATGTTTGTATATCTGTACTCCATTTTCTTTTAATTAACCACAAACACTTTTTAATTCAATTTGCTTCTGTGCAGCCGCTAAGGTAGGTAACAAGGAACTGCTGGTGTGAGGGGAGTTGCAGACAGCTTAAGGGGTGGAAGATGGCAGCCTAATTTTCAAATCCAGCACGTAAGGTAAACCATCCTAGCCTTTAGAGAGAGAAGCAAGCTGCAAGCTGAGGAAAGGAAAATGACTGCATGAAATTTCATAGACTCATACAGCACAGAGGGTGGATATTGATCCTATTGTGCCTGAGTCGGCTCTTTGAATTAGTCCCACTCCCCCGGTCTTTCTCTATAGCCCTGTAAATTTTTCCTTTTTACCTTTTCAAGTATTTTTCCAATCCCCTTTTGGAAATTACTACTGAATCTGTTTCCACCACCCTTTCAGGCAGTGCATTGCAGATCATAACAACTCGCTGTGTAAAAAAAATTCTCCGCATTTCCTCTTTGGTTTTTTACCCAGTTTACTCAGAAGTAATTTCTAATAAGAACACAATAGAGCATGGAATGAAAAAAAGACATTGGCCTAGAAATTGGGTTGGGGCGCCAAAGTGGCGCAAAAGTCGCCTGAGCGCAGGATTTAGCGCAGCGATCGGAGTAATACCGATCGCCAGAAATTCAGTTTCAGTGCCGCTCGAGGGACATGGGGCGAGGCTCGAGGCGCTCCACGTCCCTCTTAGGGCGCTGAAACTGATTATCGCAGCGCAACGTGCCGCAGCGCCACACGCTGCGGCACGGCACACTGCGGTACTGCAGGCCTTCCTCCCACTGTTAAGGGGGAGGTGCCTGCAACAGCGCGATCCCCGCTCGCGAGTGCCGGCAAATGAGCCCGGCACCAAGGAGAAGTGCCGGGCTCTCGGGAAACAGCCGGCAATGCCGCGGGGGGGGTTAGGAGGCCGGGGACAGAGGTGCTGGCAGGCGGCCGCCGAAAAAGCGACCGCCCCGCACCTCCACCTTAACTTGCGCCGCTGCCGGCACAGTAAGGCCCCGTGAACCGGGCGCGGGTAGCAAACAGCGCAACTGCGGCGTTCGCTGCCAAATATCGCGAACAGGGCACGAATGGGGCACTGCGCACACCGATGACGTCATCGGTGGCGGCGCAGCACAAATGCCGAATGCCACCATTAGCGACCCTACTGAATATCGCGGGAGACGCAGCCAGTGGCGCTACAGCCACTGACTGCCTCTTTAGGCGCTACCAGGTGGCGCTACTCACCCAATTTCTCCCCCATTCAGTCAACCACATCAATTTTATCAATCCAATCAATATCCTGAGGGTGTAAACTAATCCTCCTAAATGATGAAGACTTCCCTGACCTACAAGACAATTAGCAAATCTTCCCAAATACAACTCAGAATATAACCTTAGGCACCTTATCTACAGCTCCACAAAATGCTCTTCTACAACCCCAGCAATCCGTGATCACTGTGGTCTGAAGACTATTAGATTATCTGCGTTTATCCTTATACCACATTCTTAAACAGTTATTTTTCACATTTTATTTGAAGGAATTAATAAATGCAGTAACAATTGCTTTTAAATCTGCTGTCAACCCTCTCCTCAAAAAACCAACCCTTGACCCCTCCGTCCTTGTAAACTATCGCCCCATCTCCAACCTCCCTTTCCTCTCCAAAGTCCTTATAGGGGCTAGAAATTCATCTTATTACCGACACTCCGTAGCCCCATGAAATGGCGATAAAATAGCGGCCGCCGTACTTTTGTCAGCTGGTGGTGGGTCCCGCGGCGGCCGTCATATTGCTCTCCCACTTTGCGCTGCCGGGACTGGCAGCACCCTGGAAAAAAAATGGCGGCTTGGTTACATCAATCGTCGTGCAACACCTTCTTAACGTCACCAACACGAACTTCAACCCTAGCACTGGGTCCTAATCACGCCAAGTTAACCTGGCATGCAAGCAGGCTGATAGTGGCAATGTCTGAAGCTCTTCAAGGGACACGCACATCATTCGGGTAAGTTTGAATTTAAGCGTTTTGACTGGATTTTTTTGATTTTATTGATGTGGTGGCTTGCTGCAATAGATATGAATTTTTTTTTAAACTGTGCAGGGAATGCTACATGACGCTTGCAAGGGCTCGGATGGTAAATGAAGGCCTTTGAGAAGATGCTGCGAAAACTCAGTAGCTCACGCAACATCTGTGGAGAGAAAAACAGAGTTCACATCTCAGGTCGACATGCTGCCTGACCAACTGAGTATTTCCAGCATCTTATGCTGTCATTTCACATTTACAGCATCCGCTTGCAGAGGGAAGAGGAAGATGCAGAAGAGGGGGAAGCAAAAGAGTTGGAAATAGATGGAAGGATGCATCCTAGACAGCCCTTTGTAGCCAGGATATCCAGGATGGAAACATCCACCTGCGGTCCCACTGGCTGAGCAGGCTGCCTCTTCCTGTTGACCCACTGGCTGGGCAGGCTGCATTTCTTGGGTGTGTGAAATGAGGAAGGCACAAGGATGGAGTTGTGCTAATGGGAGGGCTAGAAAGCAAGAGGTGAATGCCAGAAGGAGTATAGCGTACGAGGATACCCTCATCTTTTATCCTTTCAGCCCCGCCGTTGGCCAAGGGCTCAACCATGCTCCTGTCAAGAATGGCCTGCACCATCTCCTCCAAGGGGATGAGATGAGGCTAGGAATGGGAGATGTGCCTCGTCATTGGTGCAGATTGTTGGTAGGTGAGTGATTGGGGGTGTCATGCAATGAGTAGTGTGTGAGGCTAGTGGTGCAGTTGATAGGAGACGACTTTTGAAGATGCAATCAGTGACCTTGACCAGTGGTCTGAGGTCATGAAGCTTCTTTGGGCACTGGAGCCAGGTGGTGGGGTGACACTGCTGGCAGTGACTGTCTTAGTGATGTACTCCCACATCGTTCTTTCTGGAGGGCCTCCTGGTCCCTGTGGGTAGAGGGCCACTCTTGCAGTGTTGACCCCCTGCACAAAGCTGGAGTGCTGCATGTGAGACCCTCAGTGCCCCTTCCCTGGCTTGCTGAGCCATTTGTGTTAGTGCTGAGGCAATTTTCCCCATTTGTTGAGGTTAGGTAGGTAATTCAGCTTTAACAGCTGAATATTCATATTTGGAAATTCTTTTAAATGTTGAATATTTTTTTAAAAGGCAGAAAGGGCTGAAAAATGTCTTGATTCACTGCATTTTATTTGTATTGCTTCAGTGTGCATGACCCTTTTAACTCTCAGACCTCTTCATTGCCCACAATTCCTTGCGAGCTCCACAGCTTCGCTCACAGAGGCTGTGGGAAGCTGTAGCGCCAGACCTGGATGGGAACTTCATCCCAGATCCCTCCAGCAATGTGGTGTTGCACGGAAGGTGAGAACTGCGCCACCTATCTCCATGACCCGCAGACCAATTTGACTCGGTTAGCATTGCAGTCATTTCTAGCTGCCATTAACTGCAGTTGCCGGTAACACCGGTAACTTTGCTGGTGAACACTAATTTCTCCCCCTTTGAGTGTGTTGTTGCCTCCCAAATTTGTGCCCACCTTTCCCAGGACTCCATATTTAAATCCCTCCAATCAGGTTTCCGCCCTTGCCACAGTACCGAAACAGCTCTCATTAAAGTCACAAATGACATCCTTTGTGACTGTGACAAAGGTAAACTATTCCTTCTCGACTTGTCTGCAGCCTTTTACATGGTTGACCACTCCATCCTCTCCAACGCCTCTCCACCGTCGTCCAGCTGGGTGGGACTTCAATCGCCTGGTTCCATTCTTATCTATCTAATCATAGCCAAAGTATCACCTGCAACGGCTTCTCTTCCCGCTCCTGCATCGTTACCTCTGGTGTCCCCCAAGGATCTATCCTTTGCCTGCTCCAATTTATCATCTACATGCTGCCCCTTGGCGACATCACCCGAAAACACAGCGTCAATTTCCACGTGTACGCTGAGGACACCCAGCTCTACCTCACTACCACTTCTCTCATCTCCTCCATGGTCTGTAAATTGTCAGACTGCTTGTCTGACATCCAGTACTGGATGAGCAAAAATTTTCTCCATTTAAATATTGGGAAGACCATTGTTTTCGGTCCCCACCACAAACTCCGTTCCCTAGCCACAGACTCCATCCCTCTCCCTAGCATTTGTCTGATGCTGAACCACACTGTTCGTAACCTTGGTGTCATATTTGAACCTGAAATTAGCTCCCAACCACATATCAGCGGCATAACTAAGACCACCTATTTCCACCTCCATAACATCGCCCATCTCCACCCCTCTCATCTCATCTGCTGCTGAAACCCTCATCTATGTCTTTGTTTGTTACCTCCAGCCTTGACTATTCCAATACACTCCTGGCTGGCCTCCCACATTCTACCCCACGTAAACTTGAGGTGATCCAAAACTCACCTGCTCATGTCCTAACTTGCACCAAGTACCATGCACCTATCACCCCTGTGCTTGCTGACCTACATTGGCTCCTGGTTAAGCAACACCTCAATTTCAAAATTCACATCCTTGGGCTAGATTTTCGGGGGGCCGCCAGGTGGGGTTTCAGGCGTGTGGTGGGGGGGGGGGGGGAATCCTGACTTTGGGGGTCCTGGCACCATCCCGCCCCACGTAAGTTTCAGGGGCGGCGGGTACCCGCCCCGCACTGGGACCCACCGAAACCAGGCGGGAAGGGATTAGTGCCAATTAACTGCCTGTTAACAGGTGGTTAACAGGCAGTTTTTAGCCTAATCCCCATTTTGAGGGGGTTCGTGTGGGTTTCCCGACGGCTCCAAACCACGCCAGGTTAGAGCAGCGGGCCGTCGGGTTGAATGAGTTGGAGGGGTCGCGATGTCGCGCTCAGGTGAGTGATGGGTGCATGAGTGTAAAGGTAAGTGTGTTTGGTGTGTCTAAAGTGTGTAAAGAACTTTTACTTACCTTAACAGCCTTTCTCCCTGTAGCCGTCGGGAGCGCAGCACTCAGCCGGAACTGAAAGCTGAACGGCTGCGATCTGTCAAAAGTGACAGCCTTCAGCTTTTAGTGCTGCACAGAAGGACTCATCTTAGAAATCAGACTGTCAGTGTTTGGCAGCTTCAAACAGCTGTAAAACACTGATATTTCATCTGTCAGAAATCTTGACAGATGAAATTTCAGTCTGTGATGTCACCTGTTGCCGAGTGGCCCTTAATTGGCCTGCTGAGCCCGCTGGGCAGGCTCAACAAGGCCAATCAAGGGAAAATTGCGCGGATTGGCCGGACGTCGAAGTAGGCGGGTCAGAAACCCGAAAGGGGAAGTCCTGCCTTCTTCCCGACAGGTTCAACAAAATCGACCCCCTTGTATTCAAATCCCTCCATGGCTTTGCCCCTCCCTATCTCTGTAATCTCCTTGAGATATCTACGCTCCTCTAATTCTGCCCTCTTACACATCCCTGATTATAATCGCTCAAACTTTGGTGGCCGTGCCTTCAGTTGCCGAGGCTCTAACCCTTCCTAAACCTTTCTGCCTCTCTACCTCTCTTTCCTCCTTCAAGACGCTGCTTAAAATCTACCTCTTTAACCAAGTTTTGTTACCTGCCCTAATTTCTCCTTATGTGACTCGGTGACAAATTTTTTGTTCTATAATACTCCTGTCACGCGCCTTGGGATGTTTTACTACGTTAAAAGTGCTATATAAATACAAGTTGTTGTTGTTATTTAGGGCAGCAGTTATTACAAATATTTCACTAAACTTTAGTAGTAGAATTATTGCAACAAAATTAGTGCCAGCATGAAACCACTACATTTTGATTTGTTTTAACTATTGCCATGAATCAGGGAGCTGCACTCTCCGATCTTGTATTACACTTATAGCAAAATTTGCTGGAAAATTGATTTGACAACAGCACGTGACGGATCAGGGACCTCATTTGTGGTGCAGCTAATGTCTTACCCTGCAGACCCATCATATTATAGCACATAAAAAGCAAGGAACAGGTTCCGTAACTCAGAGTGAGGATTGGCAGAGGGGAGGTACGTGCGCTGTCTGTTATGAAATCACCTTAAATCAATTTTAAACTGTTAATTTTGGTTGAAAAACATTGTTGTAAAACACTGTAAATAGCAATTTCCACTTTCTGTACATCCCCTTTTCCAGACATATGTTGCAGGAAGAGGTGAAGAAAAGGACCAGGATCTTTGGAGTTGAAGACCTGCGGGCCCTTTACAATGAGGTAGAACAGATACAGGACCGGCTGTAATTAATGGAGTTTAATGTCCCTGCGGAAGAAAGCATCTGTCACCTGTTGAATGCAGATCCTTACAGCTCCTTAGCTGATGTTAGACAGTGCCTGACTGGAAGAAACCAGATCCTTCCAAATCGAGGGCCATCATTACTTTCATTCCTACTGTCACGGCCTTGCGAGAGATAAACCATAGCTTCAGGTCTTCCTGAAATATTTCGCAAAGTTGGCCAATTGCTTCCTTGGTGAAGCGCAGGCTGCGCAAGCACAATTTCTCCAACAGCACCTCAAATGACATTTGCTCTCTCTACACTCTCTGGAGAGGGTGGGGGGAGATGTAACAAGTTTGGTGCAATCTCCGCCCACGCTCCCTCGTGCGCCATTATTCCTCCGTCTGCCACTCTTCCAGGTCGTTCATGATAATCAAGAGCAGGGGAATGCAAGTGGATAGTCCATTTTAATCCTTTCACCCTCTTAACACATGGGGGTCCTGAAAGTATTGCCTTCAGACACTCAAGATTCTGGATGGCAAAACTGGAAATACTGTGAAAACTGAGAGAATCTGAGAACTTTTTCCAGATTGCAGCTTTAATGGTCCTTTTGTTGTCCTCCCAGGCTGAGAGTCATGCGAAGGCCATGAATCATGTCAATACCAGGTCACTTGCACCAATATTTTTCAGTCTAAGTGGCTGCAGCAAAAAAGCAGGCATAAATCCAGGAAAATCGTAAGCGCCACTGACTGTAATGGTGGGCGGAGCTATGATATGAACTTTTCTTGGTTTCGGTAAGGGTATTAAAGAAGTGCTGGAGAGGGAGGATGTCCTGGAGGGATCAAGGACAGAATCTATATGGCTGGAGTTAAGAAATAATAGAGGTGCCATTACACTACTAGGTGTATTCTATAGACCACCAAATAGTGGGAAAGATATGGAGGAGCAAATTTGCAGAGAAATTACAGACAGGTGCAAGAACTAATAGAGTAGTAATAATGGGGGACTTTAACTATCCTAATATAGACTGGGATAGTAATAGTGTTCAGGGCAGAGAAGGGGAAGAATTTCTGAAGTGTGTTCAGGAGAACTTGCTTGATCAGTATGTTTCCGGCCCGGCGAGGGAGGAAGCATTGCTGGATCTGGTTCTGGGGAATGAGATAGGTCAGGTGGAGCAAGTGTCAGTAGGTGAACATTTAGGGCATAGTGATCATAGTATCATAAGGTTTAGATCAGCTATGGAAAAGGACAGGGAGCAACCTAGAGTAAAAATGTTTAACTGGGGGAAGGCCAATTTCAGTGGGATGAGAATGGATCTGGCCCGGGTAAACTGGAATCAAAGATTGGCAGGCAAAACTGTAATGGAACAATGGGCTGCCTTTAAAGAGGAAATAGTTCAGATACAGTTGAGGTACATTCCCACTAGGGGGGAAAGACAGGGCAACTAAAGTCAGGGCTCGCTGGATGAGGAAAGGGATAGAGAATATGATGAAGCAGAAAAAGAGCGCATATGACAGATGTCAGGTTGCAAATACATCTGAGAATCAGGCTATATATAGAAAGTCAGAGGAGAAGTGAAAAAGAAAATAAGGGGGACAAAGAGGGGGTATGAGAATAGAATAGCAGCTAACATAAAAGTTAATCCAAAAGTCTTTTATAGGCATATAAATAGTAAAAAGATAGTAAGAGGAGGGGTGGGGCCGATTAGGGACCAAAAAGACCTATGCATGGAAGCAGAGGGTATGGCTGAGGTACTAAATGAGTACATTGCATCTGTCTTCACCAAGGAAGAGGCTGCTGCCATAGACATAGTAAAGAAGGAAATAGTGGATATACTTGATATTACAAACATTGATAGAGGTGGTATTAGAAAGGCTGGCTGTACTTAAAGTAGATAAGTCACCAGGAGTAGACGGGATGCATCCGAGGATGCTGATGGAATTGAGGGAGGAAGTCGCAGAGGTACTGGCCATAATATTCCAATCCTCCTAGATACAGGGGTGGTGCCAGAGGACTGGAGAATTGCAAATGTTACACCATTGTTCAAAAAAGTGTGTAAAGATAAACCCAGCAACTGCAGGCCAGACAGTTTGACCTCGGTAGTGGGGAAGCTTTTAGAAACAGTAATCAGGGACAAAATTAACAGTCACTTAGACATGTGTGGATAAGGAAAGCGAGCACGGATTTGTTAAAGGCAAATTGGGGGAGAAATTCAGTATCGCCACGTTTGGGGCGTTATACTCGAGCGGGCGCGAAATTTCCGGCACAAATTATCGCCACCTACACCTAAATTGACCTGCTTCGCCCCAGGAGGTGCTTGGAGCGCTAAAACAGGCGCTGCACGACTATCCTAAGGCGCTAAGCTGGAGAAGCGAGGCGCTACCACCGAGGGCGGGTGCAGCGCAGGTGCGGCCAGGTAGCGATTGCACGCAGACACGCTGGTGCCGGTCAGCTCTTAAAGGGGAGGGTCGATCTTGGATTGCAGCCACACCCTGCACATCGGAGCCCTGATTCTTGGCCTGGACAGACCTGCTGCCACATTCTAATGCCTAGGACCATGGAGAGGGCCAGGGAGCGAGCTCAGCGGTTCAGTGAGGGGGCCCTGCAGGTTCTGGTTGGCGCGGTGGAATGCAGGCGATCCATCCTGTTTCCGGATAGTGGCAGGAGGCCGCTGCCCATTGACTATCGCAAAGCTTAGAGGGAGACCCCTGTGCAATGCAGGAAGAAGTTCAATGACCTCACTCGGGTCGTCAGGGTGAGTACCCTTTTCAGTATCCTCTTCATCCCTGCATGTGCACCTCACTTTATGGCCAAAGGGTCCTGAAAGCCCCAATGCCCAGCCCTCATCCAACACCTATGGGCCTTTCATGAAACTCACATGCACATTCAGCACTTTACACACAGTAAGGGCTATTCCACCATGGGAGGCAGTGCAGCCAAGATCAGGGCTTCACACTGTACTCAGAGCCCGTCCTTTCTCTTGCAGGGCAAGCTGGCCCATAACAGGAGGCAGCAGCAACGGACCGGGGGAGGCTGGCACCACCTTCAAGACCTCAGCGATCTGGAGCAGCGAGTCCAGCGTATTATGGCAGGCCGGATGATTGGCCCCGTCGCCACTGGAGATGCCGACCTCATTCTGGACAGCAATGGTAAGGTCATCACCTTTTTGACCTCTCTCCTTCCACTTGTGCCTCACACCAGCATCCTTTGCCACTATCGAACCAATACAGTGTATTGCAGCACTCATGCCTCCTTCGCTGCCGCTCTGTCCTCACGCTAAAGCAACTCTTGTACCTCCCTGCTTTCAGATGCTGATTCACCAGGTGAGGAGGCGGGCCCTCAAGCTGCCACTGTGAGTGATTCTGAAGGCAAGGAGGAGGAGGAAGACAGATCATCAGTGCCACCCTCAGCCGAGGCAGCCCATGGCCATAATGGGGACACGTCTTCCCTGGAGAGGAGCGGGGGGGGCGGGGGGAAGGGTCTGAGGAGGGTGAAGCTCCGGGGCTGGCCAACGGGCTGCAGCAACGCCGGGGGGGGGGGGTTAGGGAAGCTCAGCGGCCTTCTCCCCGTAGGGAGAGTCTGGCCTCCAGTCCTGTTACAGTGAGCGCAGAAGAGGTGCGGGTCCTCGCTGAAATGGGCGCCCAGGCGGAGCAGAGGCACACTGAGCTCATGGCTGCAGTGGCAAGGATGCCCGAATCCATTGAGTCACTGGCAAGGAAACAGGACTTCAGCGCAACACAGGCAGGGAGTCTGCAGAACTTTGGTGCAGCACTGGCAAGGAGTCTGCAGGAGTTCGGTGCAGCACAGGCAGCTTCCACGCAACTGCTTACTGGAGCAATGCAGTTAGTGGCTGGTCTGATGCAGACGCAGATTGAGGCCACACGAGCACTGACTGCTGTCACCCTTGCTGGATCAGGCACGAATCGCCGGGGCCCTCGCCGCGCTGCAGCAGGCCAGCAATCTGTGCATCAGCAGATTGCTCCGCATGCTGCAGTGCTGCCCCGTGGGAGTGCCAGTGTGTCGTCCGACCAGGGAGTGCCTGTCCTCTGTCAGGATGGCAGCATTTATACTGCCAACACTGTCACTTCTCCACTGCAGCTGCCACCACCCGTAGGACAGACTGCTGCTGCCCAAGCAGAGTTGGAGCAGTCAGCAGCTGGGCCCTCCAGGCCCAGAGCTGGTCCAGGCCGTCCCTCAAGGGCATCTGCCGATTCAGTTTCTGACACTCAGCAGCCTTCCCCCAGCCTTGCTGCAGCCACTGGGGTCCCATTGTGGAGGAGCTGCAGGGTGGGAAGGGGCCAATCTCGCAAGCGAAGCAGATCACCCTCGAAGGGCAAAAAGTAGGTGGTGTGGCAAAATGCTGTTAATTTTTTTAGTGAAGGCTGAGGATCGTGGTCATTTTTTGTTTACTCTTTTGTTCATTGTCTCCAGGTTATGAGAGCCAGTTATGTGTCTGACTGCTTTTTTTGGGGTTTCTCTCTATTACAGGAAACTTTGGTTTATCCGGAGGTTGTTTGTCCGGAAACCTCGATCTAACGGCAGAAATTAGCAGCCATTTTGGTTAGGTTTTTTTTTCTACTCCTAGCATTTTTTTTTGAATAAACAGTCAGGCTCTCGAAAGCGTCTCTGTAGCTTAGCAACAGCTTCAGAGACGCTTCAAAGGTACGGGCCGAGTGTTTACAAGCTGTTGTTAAGCAACAGTGTTTGTTGTTAGATACGGAGAATAAAACCTCCGTATCCTTCAACATTAGCGCTGGTCTATCCGGAAGTTTTGATAGATCGGCAGCAGCTCGGTCCCGTCGGTGCCGGATATCGTGAAGTTTCCTGTACTTTGTCATGCGGGAAGGGCACACAGTTTGTTAAATAAAGAAGTGTCTTTATTCAGATTGTGCATGTTTGCTCTTTGAATTATTTGTTGCCTTGACCGGCTCAGGGGTTGCGGAACGGTTCCATTCATGTTCTTTCAATGGCACAAGCCATTCCCTCAGAGGAGGCCTAGAACTGACTTGCAATAAGCCGCTGACGGACGGCCCTTGCACTTTGTGCCTCCCTCCCATCTTGGTGCTCCTTCTCCTCCGCTGGTGCTCCAGTGTCTGGTGGCAGTGGCTGAGTCCTGAGGATTGCCAGGTTATGCAGCATGCAGCACACTACAATGAAATGGGAGACTCGCTCAGGTAAGTACTGAAGGGCTCCCCCGGAATGGTCCAGACAGCGGAACCGTTGCTTTAGCACGCTGATTGTGTGCTCAATTATGTTCCTGGTCGCTTGATGGCTCTCATTGTATCGTTCTTCAGCACGGGTGCTGGGCGCACGGAGCGGGGTCATTAGCCAGGTGCACAGAGGATAGCCCTTGTCCCCAAGAAGCCAGCCTCCTGGGTGAGCCGGGGCTTCGAAAAGGTCTGCCACAGAAGTCTGGCGCAGGATGAAGGCGTCGTGGCTGCTGCCTGGAAAGCGGGCATTGACAGCTAGTATCAGCTGTCTGTGGTCACACACCAACTGGACGTTCAATGAATGGAACCCCTTCCGGTTGCGGTAATCCTCGGCATTCTCTTGCGGCGCCCGCAAAGCCACATGCATGCAGTCAATGGCGCCCTGGACCATGGGGAAGCCCACTATTCTTGAAAATCCCATTGCGCGCTCTTTCTGCTTGTCCAGGGTCATGGGGAAGGAAATGTACTGACGTCTCCTTTTAAAGAGGGCATTCGTGACTTGACGGATGCAACAATGCACCGCGAACTGGGAGACATTGGCATTGTCCCCAGTAGTGGATTGGAAGGAGCCGGTGGCATAGAAGTTGAGAGCCACTGTCACCTTCACTGCCACCGACAGAGACGTCCTGCTCCTCAGTTGACGCTGCAGATCTGGCTGAAGCAGGTGGCAGAGCTCAGTGACCACCTCCCTGCTGAATCGAAGCCTCCGAAAACACTGCTCCTCAGACATGTTGAGGTAGGAGTACTGTTGGCGGAATACCCTGGGAGGGTAAGGCCTCCTGTGCTGATGCCTGTTGGCCCTCCTCCATCTGGCCATGATTGGCACTCTCTCTCGGTGTCTCTGAGCCCTCTCAATGCAATCGAGTAACCCAACGTTTCCACCCATTGCAGCCCCCATAGTATGTGGCCACTCAAGGTTATGCCACTGAAAAATCAAACCAACTACACAGTTCTGGTCCGAAGCCAGAAGTACCTCTGCGAGCACTGACTCAATGCAGAAAGCTCTCTCCCTTTGTCTCTCTGCAAATCTCTCTCTCACAGAAGGTGTGGTCCAAAAATGGCTACCACAAAGAAGCCAGGAAGAGCCCCCTTTAAATAGCGCCCCCCCAGCCCCACAGCGACTGGGAACCGTTCCAGTCAACCAGTCGCTGGGAGCGACAGGCGGAAAGGAGGGGGGTGCCACTGAAGTTCTAGTTCGGGGCGCCCCAAGGGCGTTGCACCATGAAATGACGTCAGGATCTGTGCGCGCAGCTGAGCGGGCATTGCGGTTTTGCGCCGCTGCTAAATGTCTGCTCAATTTCGCGAGAGGCGCAGGTCTCGCAGCGCCCGGGCGCTAGCTGCTTCATGCCCCACTTATCGCCCTCTTAAGGCGCTAACGGGTGGCGCTAACAACGTAATTTCTCCCCCATCGTGTTTAACTAACTTGATTGAGTTCTTTGATGAGGTAATAGAGAGGGTTGATGAGGGTAATGCAGTTGACGTAGTTTACATGGATTTTCCAAAGGCGTTCAACAAAGTGCCAGCAAAGTTGAAGCCCAAGGAATAAAAGGGAGAGTGGCAGCATGGTTACAGAATTGGCTAAGTGATAGGAAACAGAGGGTAGTGGTGAACGGTTGTTGTTCAGACTGGAGAACTGTTCTCCCTGAGCTCACCTTAGGACACCTGCGTTACAGTGCTCCCCAGGGGTCGGTTCTAGGACCATGGCTTTTCTTGATATATCTTAATGACATGGACTTGGGTGTACAGGGCACACTTTCAAAATTTGCAGAGGACACAAAAATTGGAAGTATAGTGAACAGTGAGGAGGAGAGTGATAGACTTCAGGAAGACATAGACAGGCTGGTGAAATGGGTGGACATGTGGCAGATGAAATTTAACACAGAAAAGTGTGAAGTAATACATTTTGGCAGAAAGAAATTTGCAGGGCTATGGGGAAAGGGCGGGGGAGTGGGACTAGCTGAAGCGCTCTTGCAAAGAACCGGCACGGGCTCAATGGGCCAAATGGCCTTCTTCTGTGCTGTAACTATTCTACGATTCTAAGTGGCACAAAAGTCTTAGCAAATGATGGCGCAACGTGACTAATAGCATAACTCACTTACACCATTGTTTCCTGGATCTTCTATACTGGAAAAATGTCATACACCGTTGATGCGTCAAGTTTCCAGGAAATTCCAAGCCAACGAAGCCCCATGTTTCATCCTTTGATTTATGCTGAGGTTGCTAATTTCAGAGGGGATAGAATTCCAAGCAATACAGTTACCTTTAGTGTGCCAGATTAGGGAAAGATATTAGTTCAGATTTCCCACTCCTGCTTGCAATCTATGGATCCCTGCTGGGAGTATGCATGCATTGATGTCAGAAGGGGGTAGGATTAGGCTCAGCTTGGAGGCCCTCTGTGGTCACACATGAATAATGACCTCTCGGAACTGTACCCCAGCTTTCAGAAGATGAGGGGAATGAGAAAACCGATGAAAAAAAATTAAAGTACGCAGTCTGATTTTGAAAGTGAAGGTAAGAAATCATAATAAAAGGAAAATGAGCATTGAAAATGAGCGCAATACTATGTGCTTCTACTGACACCATGTGGAAATTTAACAACTTTGCATTGGCAAGATCCATGTTACCATAGAAATATTATTGCCATGGTTTTTCAAGATATAGATACTCTATCAAAACATTGCAGATCCAAACATCACAGGTTCCTTTCTTAACTGTATCTCCCATTTACAGAACTAATATGTGCAATGAAAGTAACCCTATGAACTGCTGGATAATATCAGCTTTATACAGCAACATGTGGTACTTCGTACAGAAATGAGCTGAACAGCATTGAATTTTTGACTCAGTACTATTCGTAGCCTAGCAACATGATCTACTAATGACTCAGCCCCATTCCCAGCACTAATAAATACTGCTCTGTCTTTGCAGAAGTAAATATCCAATATGAATTTATTTGTAATAATTTCAAAGTACTAAAGGTGATTCCTACTTTACCAATGTTCTCTAGATTAAACAGCACAATGGAAGCATAGTGATCTGAAGTACCAACACATTGCACTATGGAGTTGCGGGACACAGATCATGCCCATGATTTCTCTGTATGCTAAGTTCTTAATCTTAGCTTTGCCACGGCAGGGAAGCACAGTCAAGCTACAGTTAAATTTCCACTTTTACACCAATGCATAATGGTTTTCGCTATATTAAAGTACCTGCATTAGCACAGAGCAGGATTAAATGGAGTGGACTTGAACAGAGTGCTTTATTTGGGAATTTGAAGAAGCGAGGGAAGGAGTTGTTGCTTTTTGCCTGCACTACTTGTAGTGCTTTGTGTTACAGGTAGATATTTAATTTCAGTACCCTTAACTTAATCTAGATCAAGTAATTGTCAAGAAACTACACTGTAAACTAAGTTACCTAATTACAAATTTAATTAAATAAAACAAGATCATATAGGGATGGCAGTGCAGGCGGTGTGCCGCAACTGCAGCATGTGGGAGTTTGTGGAGAGCATTGTGATTCCAGACAACCACGTTTGCAGTAAGTGCCTGCATCTTGAGGAACTTCAGCTCAGAGATTTTGAGCTGGAGTCTGAGGTGCAGACATTACAGGGCATCAGGGATGGGGAGAGTTACCTGGACACTTTGATCCAGGAGGCAGTCACACCCCTTAGGTTAGGTAGTGGTAAAGGTCTGGTTAGTGGTCAGGGACAGGAGGGTGTGACTGCAACTCAGGCAGGTAAGGGGACCCCAGGTGCAGTACTGGAGGAGCCTCAGACTTTGCACTTGTCCAACAGGTATGAGGTTCTTGCTGCCTGTGTGGATGAGAGAAAAGCCTACAGGATGGATGAGCAAGCTGACCATGGCACCATGGTGCAGGAGGCCATTCAAGTGAGGGGAGTGAAAGGGAATGTAATTGTGGTAGGGGACAGTATAGTGAGGGGGATAGATACTGTTCTCGACAGCCTCGACCGAGAGTTCCGAAGGTTGTGTTGCCTGCCCGGTGCCAGGGTTAAAGACATCTCCTCGTGGCTGGAGAAGAACTTGGAGTGGGAAGGGGAGGAGCCAGTTGTCGTGGTCCACGTAGGGACCAACGACATAGGAAGAACTAGTAATGAGGTTCTGCTGAGGGAGTTTGAGGAGTGAAGATCCAAATTAAAAAGCAGAACCTCAAAGGTAATAATCTCTGGATTGTTACCTGAGCCTCATGCAAATTGGCATAGAAACAAACAGATTAGAGGTTTAAATGCATGGCTCAGAGTGGTGTGGGAGGAAGGGGTTTCAGTTCATGGGGCACTGGCACCAGTACTGGGGAAAGAGGGAGTTGTTCCGTCGGGACGGGCTCCATTTAAATCGGGCTGGAACCAGTGTTCTGCTGAACCGAATAACTAGGACAGTAGACAGGGCTTTAAACTAATGAAGGGGGAGTGGGACGATTCAGGAAAGAGTAAATTTAAAAGCAGTGAGAGAAATGTCAAGGCTCTGGGGCAGAGTAAAGTTATGGGTAAAAATAAGCAGAGTGGGTCAGGAAGGGACAGAGAGAGTAACAAAGCTAATAAGGCATCAGTGACTAAGTTGACATCAGGGAAAAATAGAAATGTCAAAGCTGAATACGCGAAGCATTCGCAACAAAATTGATGAATTAGTCATAGAGTCATAGAGTCATAACGGCACAGAGGGAGGCCATTTGGCCCATCGAGTCCATGCGGGCTCTCTGTGGAGCAATCCATTCAGTCCCATTCCCCTGCTCTATCCCCGTAACCCTGCAAGTTTATTTCGCTCAAGTGCCTATCCAGTCTCCCCTTGAAAACATCGAGTGTGTCCGCTTCCACCACTTCCCTCGGCAGCGGGTTCCAAGTCCTCACCATCGCTGCGTAAAAAAGTTCTTCCTCACATCCCCCCTGTGTCTCTTGCCCAAAACCTTAAATCTGTGTCCCCTAATCCTTGTACCATCAACTAGTGGGAACAGCCATTCCCCATCTAGCCTATCCAAATCCATCATAATCTTGTACACCTCTATCAAATCACCCCTCAACCTCATTTGCTCTAATGAAAACAAATCCAGCTTTTCAAACCTGTCCTTGTAACTAAGATCCCCCATCCCCGGAACCATTCTGGTAAATCTCCTCTACACCCTCTCAAGTGCCTTTACATCCTTCCTAAAGTGTGGTGACCAAAACTGGATGCAACAATCCAGTTGTGCCCTAACCAGCGCTTTACAAAGATTCAGCATAACTTCTCTACTTTTGTAAATACCTCTATTTATGAAGCCCAATATCCCATATGCTTTGGTAACCACTCTCTCAATATGTTCTGCCACCTTCAGGGACCGATGCACATTAACTCCCAGGTCCCTCTGTCCCTGAACACCCTTTAAAACTGTGCCATTAAGTGTATATTGCCTCTCCCTGTTCCTTCTGCCTAAATGTATCACCTCACACTTCTCTGTATTTAATTCCATTTGTCACTTGTCTGCCAATTCTGCTAGCCTTTCTATGTCCTGTTGCAGTCGATATTAATTAATAGCACAGATAGAAATTAACAGGTTTGATCGAATAGCCATAACGGAGACATGGTTGCAAAGTGGCCAAGGTTGGGAACTAAATATTCCAGGATACTTAAATTTTAGAAGAGCTAGGCAAAATGGGAAAGGAGAAGGGGTAGCTCTGATAATAAAGGATGGGATAAAGACAGTAGAAAGGATCTTAGCTCCAAAAATCAAGAAGTAAAATAAGTTTGGGTGGAGCTAAAAAACAGCAAGGGGCAGAAAACATTGGGCTAGTTGTTTATAGGCCCCCAAATAATAGTTGTAATGTAGGGCAGAGTATAAATAAGGAAGTTAGAGGTGCATGTTACAAGGGTAATACAGTGATCATTGGGGAATTTAATCTACATATAGGCTGGACAAAATAAATTTACAGTAATAGTGTGGAGCACAAATTCATGGAATGTATGCAATGTAGTTTTCTAGATCAGTATGTTGAGGAACCAACTAGGGAACAGGCTATTTTATATCTAGTATTGTGCAATGAGAAAGGGTTAATTAATAACCTTGTAGTAAGGAAGAGTGACCATAATATGATAGAATTTTATATTGAGTTTGAAAGTGATTTAGTTAAATCCGAAACTAGGGTCTTAAATCTAAACGAAGCAAACTACATAGGTATGAGGGGCGAGTTGGCTATGGTAGATTGGGAAACTACATTAAAAGATATGTTAGACAAGCATTGGCTAGCATTTAAAGAATTAATACACAAATGAAGGCACAAAAACCCCACAGAAAAAGTGGTCCAACCATGGCTAACAAGAGAAGTTAAAGATACTATTAGATCAAAGGAAGAGGCTTATAATTTTGCCAAAAATAGTAAGCTTGAGGATTGGGAGGATTTTAGAATTCAGCAAAGGAGGACCAAGAAATTGATAAAGAAAGGGAAAATAGAATGAGAGTAAACTTGCGAGAGACATAAAAACAGACTGTAAAAGCTTCTATAGGTATGTAAAAAGGAAAAGATTAGCAAAAGTAAATGTGGGTCCCTTACAGGCTGAAACAGGAGAAGTTATAATGAGGAATAAGGAAATGGCAGAGAAATTAAACAAACACTTTGGACCCAATTTTCGGCTTGTGTGGGAAGGACGTTCTTGCCATGGAGGGAGTGCAGCGAAGGTTCACCAGGCTGATACCTGGGATGGCAGGAATGACGTACGAGGAGAGATTGTGTCGATCGGGCTTATACTCACTGGAGTTTAGAAGATTGAGAGGGGATCTCATCGAAACCTATAAAATTCTGTCAGGTCTGGACAGACTAGATGCAGGAAGGATGTTTCTGATGGCCGGGGAGTCCATCTAAGGTCATAGTCTAAGGATAAGGGGTAAACCATTTAGGACTGAAATGAGGAGGAACTTCTTTACCCAGAGAGTGGTGAACCTGTGGAATTCTCTGCCACAGAGGGCAGTGGAGGCCAGTTCATTAAATATATTCAAGAAAGAGTTGGATATATTTCTTGAGGCTAAATGGATCAAGGGATATGGGGAGAAGGCAGGGACAGGGTACTGAATTTGGATGATCAGCCATGATCTCATTGAATGGCGGAGCAGGCTCGAAGGGCCGAATGGCCTACTCCTGCTCCTATCTTCTATGTTTCTATGAAATGGTCGGGTTTCCCCGAATGTGGGGTTTCTGACACACATAAAAAAGTGTCAGCCAGCTCCACGCAATTTTCCCTCAATTGGCCAATTAATTCCCAGCATGTGGGCAGCCTTGCTAATTGTCCAATTTGAGTCAGAAATCCCCACAGTATGATGTCATCATTCATGGTGCTTTCAAGGTCCATAGCAAGCACTGCATCCTCTGAAGGCTTCCAAACAAACCATACAGGATGGCAGAGGAGACTGCAGCAGCTGTGGCCAGTGCCAGACCCCGAGCTGCCTTCAAATTCGACGAGGCTTCACTGCAGGCATTATTTGGCTGGGGTTAGGGCCCACAGGGAGGTCCTCTTCCCTAGGTCAGGGAGGAAGAGGCCTCCCACTGACAACAATGCTGCATGGATGCAGGTGTCAGCAGATGCCAACTCACTGACAGTCACCAGAAGAACCTTGGCATTACATCTCTAACTCCTTCATTTACTCCCCCACAGTACCATCCAGAGCCCCCGTCCTCACTGTGGAGGAGGAAGAGGCTGTGCAGCCAGACTCCTCAGAGGAAGCAGAAGTAAGCGCACCCAGCACCAGCGCAGACACTCACACCTTGGGGGGACCTTCGGGACATAGAGTAGTGTTGTCACCTGGTGTTTCCCAGCTCACAAGTGAGCCTCAGCAGATTCTGGAGACAGGGACAGCAGTGGAGAGTCCTCGTCGGAGGGCTCAGGACTCTGCCAGCTCAGCTCAGCTGCACTGCATGTCAACCCTCTGCCTCTGGGTCCATCCGCAAGAGAAGAGGTGATGGATCTCCATGCACAGATGCAGGAGTCTCTGTCAGGTTTTGTCTCCAGGGTCGCTGCGAGTGTGGCGCGAATGGAGGAGTCCATAGCGACCATGAGCAGAGCCTTTATTGAGTCATTGGCACATGAACGAATCACCATGGAAAGGTTGGCAACCTCCATGGAGGAGCTAACTCGCCAGGGTACGGAAAATATGGTGAGTGCTCATAAGAGAATGACATCTCTTGAGGAGCGTTGGCCATCTGTTGAAACCAGATCTTCATGGAAGTCCTTCTGAGTAGGACTGCCAGTGCAGAAACAGGTCCCCATGGCCCCCTAAAGCGCAGCTAGGTGCTCTCAAGCCACTTCCAAGCGCTGGCCCCTTCTGGCCTGTGCAGCTTCAGGTGAGTGAGCAGCAGCCTGGTGCTCCTGGTGCTCATCCTGCTGTTCCTGGTTCTGCTGCTGCCGCCTCTGCTGCTGGAGATCCTGTAATGGCAAGAAGGGAAGGAAAAAAAGGCGTCCCATGCTTCTCGTAGATGCCTCCGCTGAGGAAGCGCTGAGTGAGGGTGGCGAGAGGGGCTTTCCAGGAGATCACATTGGAGAAGTGTGTGAGGCTCCAACCTTCCACAGCTGTACCTAAGCCTTGAAGAAGTAGCCCCAAACCTGCAACAACAAGGTCCTTCAACATACAAGTGCTGTCCCTTTAAATCGCAGCTTTCCCTGACCTGCAGCTGACAGCAAGCAAGCCGGCAAGCTTCACGCCAGGTCTCATCAGCGGGGTCCCATTGGTCATCAGTGTGCCGACAACCAGTCCCGCCAGCGGCGGCCGGGACTGAAGCGGGTCGCAGGGAAATGGCGGTCCGAAAGTCGGACGGGGTGGGGAATCAGGCGGGGGGGGGGGGGGGGTGGAGTCCCGACCCACTTTTTCGGCGATTTTCGGCCCTCGACCGCCTGAGAAGCCGCACGACAGCGGCCAGAAAATTGACCCCTTTGTGTCTGTCTTCACGGAAGAAGATGCAAAAACTTCCCAGAAATAGCGGAGAACCAAGGCTCTAGCGAGAATGAGGAACTGAAAGAAATTAGTATTAGTAAAAAAATAGTACTGGAGAAATTAATGGGACTGAAAGCCGATAAATGCCCATGGCATAATGGCCTACACCCTAGAGTTTTGAAAGAGGTGGCTATAGAGATAGTGGATACATTGGTTGTCATTTTCCAAAATTCCATAGATTCTGGAACGGTTCCCGCAGATTGGAAGGTAGCAAATGAAACCCCACTATTAAAAAAGGGAGAGAGAAAACAGGGAACTACAGACCAGTTAGCCTGGCATCAGTAGTAGGAAAAATGCTAGAATCTATTATTGAGCAGGGAAATCGTGTTTGACAAATCTGCTAGAGGTTTTTGAAGTTGTAACTAACAGAATAGATAAAAGGGAACTAGTGGATGTGGCGTACTTGGATTTTCAGAAGGCATTTGATAAGGTGCAACACAAGAGGTTATTTAAAAAACTAGGGCTTGTGGGATTGGGGGTAATATACTAGCATAGATTGAGAATTGGTTAACGGACAAGCAACAGAGAGTAGGAATAAATGGGTCATTTTGGGGTTGGCAGGCTGTAACTCTAGACTTGACTATTTCAATGCACTCCTGGCTAGCCTCCCACATTCCACCCTATGTAAACTTGAGGTCATCCAAAGTTTGGCTGCCCTTGTCCTAACTTGCACCAAGTCCCGTTCGCCCAGCCCCCCTGTGCTCGCTGACCTATATTGGCTCCCGGGTAAGCAGCGTCTTGATTACAAAATTCTCATCCTTGTTTTCAAATCCCTCTATGGCCTCGCCCCTTCCTATCTCTGTAATCTCCTTCAGCCCCACAACCCTCCGAGATATCTGCACTCCTCTAATTCTGCCCTCTTGAGCATCCCTGATTATAAATCGCTCAAACATTGTTGTCCATGCCTTTTATTGTCTAGGCCCTAAGCTCTGGAATTACCTGCCTAAACCTCTCTGCCTCGCTACCTCTCTTTCCTCCTTTAAGATGCTCCTTAAAACCTACCTCTTTGACCAAGCTTTTCGGTCACCTGCCCTAATTTCTCCTTATGTGGCTCAGTGTCAAATTTTTTGTCTTAAAATACTCCTGTGCAGTGGGACATTTTACTAAGTTAAAGTCACTATATAAATACAAGTTGTTGTTGTTATTTGGGAGTCAGTTCCCAATCTGACTTCAGAGTGTACTATAGGAAAGAGGTCCAATAGTACTACTGCAGTATAACAGCAGTTCAGTGAGCAGTCAACTTTTAAACATGCCCAAGACCTTCACAGCAACTCTTGGGAACTTTATAAACTTATTTTGCAATATTTTTAAAATTCAGAGAAATAAAATGCTGCTGCCCATTGTCTCTAAAATTAAAAATCATTCAAGTGGAGGGCAAGCATCGTCGTGGAGATTTGGGTTGGATGCTTCCCGCGGGCGCAAGCCCCCGACCTGCACTTACATAGCGCATCTGCCGTTGTGCTGTGGGCCCACATGGGGTTCCGATCCTGGGCCTCCTCCAGCTTCCGGTGTGCAGTGCTCACGTATCTCAGGGGCGCAGTTAGTTCACAGCATCCCCTGGGATCATGTGAGCAATGGGGAGTGCAGGATTTGCAAAATTGAACATTGTCCTATAAGGGTCTATTGACAGAAAAGGCCTTAATTTTAAAGACTGTTTTAAAAGAAGCCCAGAAAAAGGGGCACACAAAATGGCCACCAGGCCCCGTGACCAGCTTTTTGGGACATTTTAAAATGGTTCCTGCAGTCCACAGACAGCTTTTGTGGATTCAGCCCACAGTAAGTTCTGGAATGCAATTTCGGAGAATGTGAAACCACAGAACCCCATACATATGGATTGGATGCAGATCCAATCAGATCGGCCTGCAGATAAAAGCCATCAAAATGTTTACCCAGACAAAGGGAAACAGCTTCAAATTCAAAGGGGAACATCAAGACCCATTAAAGACAATACAAGGTCATTCCAGACCAGAGATGGCAGTTACCGGCCATCCTGAATGCACTTTTAACACAATGACTACCCCTCTGTGCTACAAGCTCGCCAAAAATTAAACAAAGACTAACCTTGATATGGTGGGAGATAAGGGCCTCGATGAGAAGTATAATTGGAGACCCGGGGTAGCTATTGAGAGAGGATCGGGTTCAGATGATCGAGGTTCGAGTTTGGAGAGAAGTTCGAGAGAGAGAGGTTCAAGAGGGAAGATCGAGTCAGCGCCCAGACCCGGGGTAGCTATCGGGAGATCATCGACAAACCCCGGGCCATTTTGACGAGACGAAAAGACGGCGACCCTCCAAGAAGAAACCTATATGAAAATGGTCAAACAGTTGTTCTCTCTCCACGCCGACGTCCAGGCCTGCTAACATCCAGCCTGTCCATGTCCATCACCTCGAGGGAGAAAAAAAGAGTGTGTCGCAGCCCGCTGCGTTCCGCTGACCACGTGGAGACAGGACGCCTGAGAGGACCAAAACGCAGACTTCAAAACCTCTGTTTTCTAACTGGGACTGGTGAGCATTTTTCTGGCCCCTCATAATCTAATCTAGCTAGGTTTAGGGGGTGGGCATTTTAGGGGATAATTAACAATGAGTTGTTGTCCCTCGACGTTCCGTGTGTTTCCCTATTTCATGATGAACCTTGTGAAGTATAATATGCCTGTGGATATATTGGTTAGTACTGTATTGTGATTTGTTTTTCCCTCCCACGTACCTTATTTGGCTTACATTCAATTTTTTTCCTTTATGCAATAAAATTTCACTTCGTTTCATTAAACTTGGCCTACAGAGTATTCTCTGCATTGTAGTTCCTGCCTCAAAGTCCAGAGTACAGAACCTAAGGGGTGAGTGGATCGAACCACTCGGTAAATTACTGTGCAAAAGAGAGAGAGGTCTCACCAGAGAGAGAGACCTAGCAAGAAAACCCCTTACAGTAGCCAATCGGAGCAGGGAATCTCCATTCATAGATTTGACAGGAAGACGTGTCAAATCTATGACTAGAGATCGGCCCCAAAACCTAAGTAAAACTTCAAATAAATTTTTTAAAACATCACATTTTTAAAATAACTATAAATTACATAAATTAACTATTTTAAACAAAAATTAAAATTTTTGAAAAAATTTATTAAAGTTTTTAACAGGGCTAAAAATAAACTTACCTTTCTTTAAAGTATTTTAAAATGATAAACCTGTGGAAAAAATGTTTTAATTTTACTTAATTAACCTCTTACCTTGTTAAAAGCAGGCCTTGCGCCTGCTTTTCCCACGTGCAGCTGCTAGGGACTTAGCCGCACGGAGAAACCTGTAAAAAAATCAGAAGTTCCAGGTCTACGCGCTGCCTCTCCGGCGCACGCATTTGACCTCCGAACCCCTTCCTTCAAGGGAACGGAAGTTCCGGTTTCCAGTGCATGCGCGAAACCGGCACTTCCGTTGGTCTTACGGGTGAGTACACAACATGTACTCACCCGTGGGGACCCGAATTTCTGGCCCAATGTGCTCTTCTGCTGTTAAGTACAGTACAATGTACAGTCAGAAGTATAAATTTGGTCTACCTGCAGTTCATTATGCTCCACAGTCTGTCACTACTATTTGCATTTCAACTTCAACTCTAGTGACTAGTTTTAACGACATAATTAAAGAAAGGCTGGAAGCAAGTTCCCTGGCTATAAGTTGCATATGGCAGGTACCACAGGGAAATCATGACAGGGAATAAAGGGAATAGTGCGTGCCTTAAAGAGTGGTTTCACTCTCTCAAAAAAAATCATAACCCAAAACTGCAGTGCTAGTTGGATCATTGATCGCACACCATATTCTCTATTTATGTTTCAATATTTCCTATAAATACTAAATTAACAGCTGAGAATTGTCTTGACAGTAAAAATCTGAGGGAAAAGTGACTCAAAGAAATGGTTCAAGATGCCTCTTTTTAACTTTTGTGCCTCAGGTCATTTAAGTGCAACCATGAATAAAATGCTACCTTTTATATGGTGAGAAAGGCTCCGCAGGACAGAGTTGTTTATGCTCCACACAAGCCTCCTCCTATCCTACTTCATCTAACCTTATTAGCAGATCCTTCCATTCCGTTCACCCTCATGTACTTATCTAGCTTCCCCTTAAATGCATCTATGCTTTTCGCCTCAACATTCTAACCACTCTCTGGGTAAATAAGTTTCCCTTGAATTTCTTATTGGATTTATTAGCGACTATCTTTTAGTTATGACCCCATATTTTGGACACCCCAAAAGTGGCAACATCTTCTCTACATCTACCCGGGTATTTAACTGTATAGGCGAGTCAGCACTTATTATTCTGTACCTGTTTTAGCTATAGCATGACATTGCATTTAAAGGATTGTCCCACCAGGCTATGAAACCCACCATTTAAGTTGTCATCAGCATCAATCAGCAAAGTTCCCAAATTAAATCTTAACTAAAGAAATGCCAAGAAGACCTTTTTTTCTTCTTCCTGGGATGTGGGCGACACTGGTAATGCCAGCATTTAATGCCCATCCTTAATTGCCCTTGAAAAGGTGGTGGTGAGCTACCTTCTTGAACCGCTGCAGTCTGTGTGGTGAAGGTACTCCCACAGTGCTGTTAGGTAGGGAGTTCCAGGATTTTGACCCAGCAACGGTGAAAGAACAGCGATATATTTCCAAGTCAGGATGGTGTGTGAGTTGGAGGGGAACTTGGCGGTGATAATGTTCCCAGTTGCCTGCTGTCCCTGTCCTTCTAGGTGGTGGAGGTTGTAGGTTTGCAAGGTGCTGTCAAAGAAGCCTTAGCCAGTTGCTGCAGTGCATCTTGTAGATGGTACACACTGCAGCCATGGTGCACCGGTGGTGGATGAGGTGCCAATCAAGCGGGCTGCTTTGTCCTGGATAGTGTCGAGCTTCTCGAATGTTGTTGGAGCTGCACTCATCCAGGCAAGTGGAGAATATTCCATCACACTCCTGACTTGTGCCTTGTAGATGATGGAAAGGCTTTGGGGAGTCAGGAGGTGAGTCACTCATCGCAGAATACCCAGCCCCTGACCTGCCCTTGTAGCCACAGTATTTATGTGGCTGGTCCAGTTCAGTTTCTGGTCAATGGTGATCCCCAGGATGTTGATGGTGGGGGATTCAGCAATGGTAATATGCTTACGTTGAGCTTCGTCGTTGGAATAATGTAAGAGGCCGATGACAGGGAAGTCAGAGTGGGAGTGGAGCGGATAATTAAAGTGACAGGTGACCGGAAGCTCAGGGTCATGCTTGCGGACTGAATGGAGGTGTTCTGCAAAGCGGTCACCCAATCTGCGGTTGGTCTCCCCACTGTAGAGGAGACTGCATCATGAGCAGTGAATACATTATACTAAATTGCAAGAAGGACAACTAAATCGCTGTTTCACCTGGAAGGAGTGTTTGGGGCCCTGGATGTTGGGAAGGGAGGAGGTAGAAGGGCAGGTGTTGCATCTCCTGTGCTTGCATGGGAAAGGGAGTGAGTGTTGGGGGTGATTGAGGAGTGTGCCAGGGTGTCATGGAAGGAGCAATCCCTTTGGAATGCTAAAAGGGGAGGGGAAGATGTGTTTGGTGGTGGGATCATGCTGGAGGTGGCAGAAATGGCAGAGGATGATCCATTGAATGTGGAGGCTGGTGGGGTGAAAGGTGAGGACAAGGGAACCCTATCGTAGTTCTGGGAGGGAGGGAAAGGGGTGAATGCAGAAATGCGGGAAATGGAATGGACACAGTTGAGGGCCCTGTCAACTATGGTAGAGGGGAATCCTTAGTTGAGGAAAAAGGAAGATATATCAGAAGCACTAGTATGGGCGGTGGCATCGTCATTCAGTACCTTATTTGCATTTTCTTTTATTTCAGCTAAGCACTGTGGTTTCATAGACATATCTGCTATAATCCCTTATATGATCAAAAGCAGTTGACATGATTAATGTTCTCGTTGCTCTAACATAAAAATTGTGACAGCCCAAAACAATCATTCAAACACACAAAAAAACTCAAGTTTACATAACCTCCATTTCTCATCTTGGGATTTCAGCGATAATAAATTTTATAGTGTATTTTATGAATGTGAGTGTAGAAATACAGAAAGAAATGAAGTCCAGACAGTTTCTTTGTTCTGTGCCCTATTTTACTTCCAACCTTGTTTTATATGTGCCTCAACAAAACATGTAAAACCTTTTAATAGCAGTATATTCATTTTTACTTCTTAACTCAGTAAGTAAAAGGACTGGCTAAGAGCATAACCAGGAGTTATACCAGTAAATGTGTTTGATCAGAAATGCTATGCTGTTAGATAAATGTTCAAAGACTAAACCGCTAGGGGGAAAAATTGGTGATCACCGGCAACGCAGTCGGTGTCACCGCCAACTGCCATTAACGGCCACCTGAAATGGCTGCAGCGCTAACCGACCTAAATTAGTCTGGAGGGCATGGAGGTAGGTGGCGCAGCGTTAACCTTAGGCACAACACCGTCCTGGTGGCATTGCACAGGGATCCGGGACCAATTTGTGGTCCTGGTGTGGTGTTGCTGCTTCCTCTAGCGTCTGCGTGCGAGGCGGTGAAGCTCGCAATGCATTGTGGGCAGTGAGGAGCTCTGAACTTTAATGGGGCCATGCAAAATAAAGCAAGACAATACATTTTTACAAATATTCAATATTTAAAAGAAGTTCCAAATGTGATTAGTCAGCTCTTAAAGCTGAAATACCTTCCTAAACTGAACAAATGGGAAAATTTCCTCAGCACTAACACAAATGGCTCAGCAAGCCAGGAAAGGGGCACCCAGGGTCTCGCATGCAGCACTCCAGTTTTGTGCAGGGGGTCAACACTGCAAGAGGGGTCCTCTACCCACAGGGGCCAGGAGGCCCCCAGAAAGAACAATGTGCGAGTATATTACCAAGGCCATCATTACCAGCAGTGTCGCCCCCACAACTTGGCTCCAGTGCCCAAAGAAGCTTCATGATCTCAGACCACTGGTCAAAGTCAGTGAATGTATCTTCAAAAACCATCACCTACCAACTGCACCACTAGCCTCACACACTGCTCAATGCAGGACCTCCAATCACTCACCTACCAACAATCTGCACCAATGATGAGGCACATCTACCATTCCGAGCATCACCTCACCCCCTTGGAGGAGCTGGTGCAGGCCATTCTTGGCAGGGGCATGGTTGAACCCTTGGCCAGTGGCGGGGCTGAAAGGATACAAGATGCGGGTATCCTCGTACATTATCCCCTTTCTGGCATGCACCTCTAGGTTTTCTGCCCTCCCGTCAGCACAACTCCACCCTTGTGCCTTCCTCATTTCACACACCCAAGAAATGCAGCCTGTCCAGCCAGTGGGTCAACAAGAGGTAGCCTGCCCAGCCACTGGGACTGCAAGCAGATGATTCCATCCCGGATATCCCGGTCACAAAGGGGCTGTCTGGGATGCATCCTTCTGTCTGATTCCTCCTCTTCAGCTTCCTCCTCTTCTGTGTCTTGTTCGTCTGCATCTTCCTCTTTAGTGTCTTCCTCTTCCCTCTGCAAGTGGATGCTGTAAATGTGAAATGACAGCATAAAATGCTGCAAATACTCAGTTGGTCAGGCAGCATGTCGACCCGAGACATGAACTCCAAGGATATTGCGTGACCTGCTGAGTATTTGCAGCATGTTCTGTCTTCTCAAGGCGTTCACTTACCATCTAAGCCCTTGCAAGAGTCCAGCAGTACTCCCAAAGCACTTAAAAAACTTTTCACATATATTGCAGTAAGCCACCACTTCAATAAAATCCAAAAAGCCAAGGCCAAATCCTTCCAAACTAACCTGATTGATGTGTGTGTCCCCTTAACAGCTGCAGATAATGCCCATCAGCATGTCAACCTGCTTGCTTAGGACCCAGCGCTGCATTGAGCGCTAGGGTCAAAGTTCGTGTAGGTGGCATTAAGTCAGCATTGCATGCCGACTGATGTCACCACACCGCCATTATTTTTTTTTATTTTTTTTTAAGAGGCCGCTGCCGGTTACTGGCAGCGCAAAGGAGCCCACGAATAGGGTGGCCGCCGCGGGGACCGCCTGCAGCTAGCACCAAAGCAGTGGCCGCCATTTTTTTGAGAATCACAGGCACTAACAGGTGGCGGTAAGTGTATGAATTTCTCGCCCTAGTATTTCTAGACTATGTCAGTGTCTTTACCTATTAAGTAACATCTGTGCTATATAAAACAATTGGATGTAGATTGCAAAGGTCTCAAAAGCTTTATCCTGGGTCACCTTTGGCTGGAGCTTTGAATAAAAAGGACAAAGTCATGGAAAAGATAAATTGGATGCATGTCTATTGAGTGCTACCACAGCAGACCCTCTACACACACTGAGAGGTAGAGCTGACAAGCTAATTCTTCAATAATAGCAGACCTTACACAAGTTTGAACACAGCAGGTTGACTCCGCCCATCACACAAGGTCAATTACCCACCCCATCAGTCTACTCTCAATCATCAGCAAAGTGATGGAAGGTGTCGTTGGCAGTGCTATCAAGCGCCACTTACTCACCAATAACCTGCTACCGATGCTCAGTTTGGGTTACGCCAGGCCCACTTAGCTTCAGACTTCATTACAGCCTTGGTCCAAACATGGACAAAAGTTCTGAATTCCAGAAGTGAAGTTAGAGTGACTGCCCTTGACATCAAGTCAGCATTTGACCGAGTGTGGCATCAAGGAGCCCTAGTAAAATTGAAGTCAATGGGAATCAGGGGGAAAACTCTCCACTGGCTGGAGTCATTCTGTGCGTGGTTAGTAGAGAGCATTATGGCATGCAACAACATCCAAAATTACAGTTATTTGTCAAATCAGGCATTGCACACCGATGTACGTCACGATCTGCACATATTAATTAGAGATGCAAGCGCTTGCAACAGCAGTACTATCGACCTCTCCAAAATGGTGTCCCATGCCGGAAGTGGTTGAAGGCGGCTGCCATTTGTTGAAGAAGTATGGTGTTAATGGAATTTCCCGGCCATGATTTTTCAAATAATATGGCATGGATTTTGTGATCGGGATAATGGCAAACTGGCAACACTCGCCGTCATTCCACCTTTGAAACTGACTGTAACTTCGGGATTTGGCTCATGAAATCATAAAGTTGCGGTCCGTCATTCACGGCTCCGAAACAGACTGCACTGTGCCCTGCCACCCACCCCACCTTCGCAGAGCCAGCAATCTGAGTAACCACCCAAATCAGGGAAACTGATGAAAACTTTGACATTTCCGCAGTAAGTACGCTGTTAAATTCCCCACTAAAAGTTAGGCCCAAAGGGATTAGGTGTAACTGGGGTTTTAACAATGTATTGACTGCTAGAAAAAGTTAAGGACTTGGAAAACGATTTTTAATTTTGTTCAGTGTGAAATTTGTACATTTTAATAAAAATAATAAGAAACTTAAAAAATATATATTTTTAAAGTTTGCCATCTTTATTTTAAGTTTGCCTTTTCCCCACGTGAGAGCCCCAATCTTTGTTCTGCTCTCTCTAACATTTGTAAAATGTTAGAATTTTAAGATCTTACTCATTTCCTGGTTCGCTGTCTGTGAGAATTTTACCTTTTGATTGCCTGCTTCAACAGCTTGTTGACGTCACAGCAGTTCACACAAGGGGATCCCCACTATGCTCCGTTGATTTGATTTGAATGTCGGAAAACCTGAAGTTCTTCACCACTGACTGCAGATTCCAGGCCTATAAGTTTGTTTATGATATTTCAACGTCTAACTTAATCCTATGTGTATTTCCCAATCTTTATTTTGGTCTCTAAAATTTATAATAAGTAAATTAGAATCTGTGCATTTTACTTCCTGGTTTGCTGTCTGTGGGAATTCTTCAGTGTGATTGGCTACTTAGCCTGCTTGATGACATCACTGTTGCTGGATGCTGGACGCTGGATGCTTTATTTGGCACCAGATTCAAACAAAGGTTGGGAGAGCTGAAATTCATGCCACAGAGGTCACTAGATCTTTGTGGGCAGTTTTCTTCGAGGTCAGCGGTGAGCGTCGTCACTTTGCCACTGACCACAAATTCCGGGCCAATTTATCTTTTTGGTGGGAATTGGAGAAGTGCACTTGTGATGGGGCCCAGCTGAAATTTTAGTCTAACTTTCTCTTTCAGATGCCGATTGACCTGCTGTGCATTGTCAGCATGTTTTGCTTTACTTTATATCTTCAGCATTCATGGTTTTACTTTTTATTTCGAAGAAACTATAAAGTTGATGGGTTTTTTTGTGTCTCTCAAAACAATAAGCAATTAGGAAAACAATACAGTCACATCTGTTGTGACTTCCATAATATAGGACAGAAAAAAAGAGACTTACATTTATATACAGTAGCACCTTTCGCAACCTCAGGACATCCTGAACACTAATGAAGAACTTTTGAAATGACTGTTGTAACATGGAAAACATGGCAGCCAATTTACATACAGCAAGGCCCCACAAACAGCAATGAAATAAATGACCAGATCATCTGTTTTAGTTGTTAGTTGAGGGATAAATGTTGGCCAGAACGCCAGGAGACCTGCTCTTCTTTGAATATAACATACTATTACATAGTATTTACAGCACAGAAACAGGCTATTTGGCACAAGAGGTCTATGCCAGTGTTTATGTTCCACATAAGCCTCCTCCCACCCTTCGTCATCTAACCCCATCAGCATATCTTTCTATTCCTTCCTCCCTCATGTGATTATCTAGCTTCCCCTTAAATTCATCTAAGCCAGTCGGCTCAACTACTCCTGTGGTAGCAAATTCCAAATTCTAACAAGGTAAAGTGATTTCTTCTGAATTCCCTATTGGATTTTGTTAAGTCTGTGTGTTCCAGTTGTATTAAGATTAATTACTGACACAGACTACAAGAATAAAGTTCAACAGGTCTTTATTAGTTGGAGGTCAGGACTATACTAAATACAATATCACTACACAGTACTTATATACTGGTGGTCACCACCGGTATTACGTATACAGCAGCCAGAGAAAGTAGTACATCTCTTAAGGTGGAACAGGTTACATACACCACAATCCTCCCTTTTTAGCTTAACAGTCATATCCCCATTTAACATAACATAATAACATATATACATATATAACTTCAGGTATAAACAGTTCAAAGGTTCAGTCTCTCAGGAGGCCTTCTGATTCGGTTTGGATAACGCCTTTCAGTGGTCTCTGATTCTTGTTGCTGAGGTGACTCTTCTTGTTGGTTTCCTATGTATTGGACGTCATCATCAGGTACAGTCCCTGCCGAGGTAGATGCTTAAGGTTCATTAACGTCTTCCACAGTTGTCTCTGTCGCAACCATGGGTTCGACCCTTGCTCTTGATTCTACCAGTTGATCCGCATGACGCCTTATCACATTGTTACCAATATCTACTGTGTACATCAGAGGTCCTTGTCTGGCCCGAATTGTTCCGGACTGCCATTTTTCGTTTCCATAGCCCCTTGCCAACACTGGTTGTCCTACGTCGAAACTTCGAGTGGACTTGTTATTAATATGCCGGAACTGATTGTTTTACACTTCCCTCCGCACATTTGGTTTTAACAAGTCCAACCTGGACCGCAACCTCCTGTTATAAAACATCATGGCAGGACTTTGGTTAGTCACTGCATGAGCGGCGTTTCGATATGCCATTAGGAAATTGTCCACCTTGTGTTGTAACGGAATGTGATCATCGTTCATGGCCTTTATTGCCTTTTTGAATGTTTGGACAAATCTCTCGGCCAACCCGTTTGTCGCCGGATGATATGGGGCAGAGGTATAATGTTTCACCCCATTCTTCTTTAAGAATTTTTGGAATTCTTCCGACACGAACTGTGGTCCGTTGTCCGAACATATCTGTTCTGGCAATCCGTTCCTTGCGAATATTGTTCTTAACACCGCAATTGTCTTTTCTGAAGTAGTGGTATTCATCTTGATCACTTCTGGCCATTTGGAATGTGCGTCCACCGCAATTAGGAACATGGAGTCCATGAATGGACCAGCAAAGTCAATATGTACGCGTTGCCATGGGGCTGAAGGCCATTCCCATGGGTGTAGCGGTGCGATCGGAGGTGCATTTTGCACTTTTTGGCACCCAGCGCAGCTTTTTGTCAACTCCTCTATCTGTTGGTCAATGCCCGGCCACCATACATAAGCCCTAGCAAGACTTTTCATCTTAACTCCCCCAAGATGACCTTCATGCAGTTCCTTTAGAACTCTTTCCCGTAACTTGGGAGGAATAATCACTCTTGTCCCGTACATCAAAGTACCATGGCAGACGGACAGCTGGTCTCGCCTTGCCGAGAATGCCGGTAACAGAGGATCACCATGTGTTGGCCATCCCTTCACTATCACCTCGTAAACTCGGGACAGTGTCGGGTCGTTCCTGGTTTCTCTTTCAATACTTGCATTGGTGACTGGTAAACACTCGATGATGGTCGAATGAAATAACTCAACAGGGTCAACTTTCATCGTCTCTTCTGCTTCAGGTAGTGGCAGGCGCGACAGCCCATCAGCATTGCCATGCTGCTTTGTACCTTTGAATTCTATTTGATATTGATGTGCCCCTAGGAAAAGGGACCATCTCTGGAGTCGCTGTGCTGTCATCACTGAAACACCCTTCTTAGGGTTAAAAATGGATACCAACGGCTGATGGTCTGTCAGAAGTGTGAATTTTTGGCCCTGCAGGTAATGATTAAACTTCTTCACTCCCCATACAAGGCTGAGAGCCTCCCTATCGATCTGCGCATAGTTGCGCTCAGCGGAGGTCAATGATCTGGATGCAAACGCGACTGGCCTTTCCGTGTCATTTGGCAACTTGTGTGAGAGTACTGCCCCAATACCATATGGAGAAGCATCACAAGCCAACCGAATAGGCAGTGTCGGGTTGAAGTGAGCCAACACTTCCTCGGAGGTGATCAATTCTTTGCTTTTGCGAAATGCCTTCTTACAGTTTTCGCTCCATTCCCATGGTACCCCCTTCTGTAAAAGAGCGTTCAGCGGGTGCAGTACCGTGGATAGATTCGGTAGAAACTTATGGTAATAGTTAATCAATCCCAGAAACGACCTCAACTGAGACACATTATCCGGAGCGGGAGCCTTTACAACTGCCTCTATCTTGTCAGGAGACTTATGAAGCCCCTCCCGGTCAATGACATGACCACAGTACGAGATCCGCTTCTGAAAGAACTCACATTTCTGCCGATTAACTCTAAGTCCATACTCTTTCAGTCTGTTGAGCACCAGTTCCAAGTTTGCGAGGTGTTCTTCATCACCATCCCCTGTAATCAGAATATCGTCCAGGTAACATTGTGTGCCTGGAATTCCCTGTAATACCTGCTCCATGGCCCTCTGCCAAATTGCCGGAGCCGATGCCACTCCAAAAACCAGCCTATTATACCGGTATAAACCTCTATGCGTGTTGAACGTGAGGTACTGGCGTGACTCTTCATCAACCTCCATCTGCAAGTACGCCTGCGCCAGGTCTATCTTGGTGAAGTGTTTCCCGCCAGACAACGAAGCAAAAATATCCTCAATCCGCGGAAGCGGATACTGCACTGTGTGAAGCACCGGATTAACGGTGATCTTGAAATCTCCACAGATGCGAACCTTCCCTGGTTCTCCTGGCTTGTTGCTCGAAGGACGTTTCATAACGGGAACAATGGGCATAGCCCACTCACTCCAATCTACCTTAGGCAGTACACCTGAACGTTCTAGCGCTTCCAGTTCCGCTTCTACAGTAGCTCGTATTGTATAGGGTACCGGTCTGGCTTTGAAAAATTTTGGTTGTGCATGTTCAGCAATCTTGATGTTTGCCGTAATTCCTTTCAGTGTTCCCAGTCCTTGCTGGAACACCTCTTTAGCATCATCCAATATTTTGGACAATCGTTTAGGTTTGACATCTGTTTCCCCGGAATCTACCGTTAGTGCTTTTAAGGAGTGCCAGTCCATATTCATTTTCCTAATCCACTCCCGTCCCAGTAGTGGTGGACCTCCTTCAGGTAGCACATATAAGTCCATTACTTGGCTTTCTTCGCCCTTGTGGACCACTTTTACCTCTATCTTTCCGGTGGGGTACACTCTTTGCCCCGTGTATGTTTTCAATATAATCTCCGTATCCCGTAGGGGAATATGTTGGAATAACCTTTTGTAATCTTTCTTATTCATGACCGTCAATGCCGATCCAGTGTCCAATTCCATCTTTACTTGGACTCCTGCTATCTGAAGAGTGACCCAAATTGTCTGGAGATCTGTATCCTTACCAACGTTGTGTACTCTTAAGCTACCCAGTTCATTACTGCTAGCATCTGAATCGGACTTCTGTTCGTTCGAACTGGTCTTTGTCACCTTGTGCACCTTTATGTATTTTCCTTGCGGTGACTTTTTGTTGCTGGTCTTCTTTCCTGACCGGCATACTTTAGCTATGTGGCCAAGCCTGCCACACGTTCTGCATTCTTGGTTTTTAAACCAACACTGGTTCTGATCGTGTGTTGTCTTTCCACAACGATAACATTTTACAGTACTCAAACCCAATTTATTTGTACTGTGTTCCGGTGACCGTAGCTGCATTACTGCCGTGCCTCTCGCTGCAGCTTCGTGTGCTGCTGCCATAGTGACCGCTTTCTCAAGCGTCAGCTCATTCTCCTCGAGCAGTCGCTTTTGTGTATCTTCTTTTAATAATCCACACACAAATTTATCTCTTAGCGCGTCTGTTAGTCCCATTCCAAACTGACAGAACTTTGCTAGCTTACGCAATTCCATTAAATATTCAGCATTGCTTTCATCCTTCAGCTGCCTTCTGCTGTAAAATTTAAATCGTTCCGCTAGCATCAGCGGCGTGGGGTTTAGATGATTTTTCAGGACAGTAACAATCTCCTCGAACGTCTTATCTGCCGGTTCATCTGGTGATAAAAGGTGTTTCAATTGCCCGTATGTCTTCGCACCCATTAAGTTCAATAACGTTAGTGCTTTCTCTGCATCTGGGATTTTATTTGCTTTACAATAATTTTGTATGCGTTCTACATACATGGCCCAATCTTCGATGTCACCATCAAAGGTATCAATGTTCTCATGTTTAGGCATCGTTGCAATTTATTTTATCCCAAGATGGCGGCTTCCCGCTCTTGTCTTCGTCCTCCGCCTACAAAATGGCGGTTTTCACGCGCTTGGCGGTCTTCACCCACTGGCTGCAATGGCGTTTGGCGTGCCGCTGCTGCTCCCCTTTCCCAGCGGTTAGTAACTCCCCCGACGCTGTCTCCGCTTCACCGCGGCTCTCGCGCCTTCAGTCGCCCCAGACGCTGCGCCTTTTTGGCCCGAAAGCGGCCCAGCCCTGATCACCAGCCGCGATCGATCTCACCGCCCTTATTCCTCCGTCTTCCTCCCCCCGTCTGTACAGCCAACGCGGCCGACTTTCTGCTCGCGTCGCTGACCGGCTTACCCACCACCGAGGTAGAAAGAAGATAGCTGACTGCTGCTGATGGAGGCTTTGAGTTCAGGATGTCTTCTGCACTCCGGGTTCTCGATGCCTGCCGCGCGACGTGTCTTCCAGCAGGGTGATGAGGGTGGATGCCTCTCTTCGACGCCCGTTCTGTGGACGAAGCCGCCGTGGATATAAACTGCCGCAGGGTAAGAATCGGACTCGTCGCCACTGTTAAGTCTGTGTGTTCCAGTTGTATTAAGATTAATTACTGACACAGACTACAAGAATAAAGTTCAACAGGTCTTTACTAGTTGGAGGTCAGGACTATACTAAATACAATATCACTACACAGTACTTATATACCGGTGGTCACCACCGGTATTATGTATACAGCAGCCAGAGAAAGTAGTACATCTCTTAAGGTGGAACAGGCTTAAGTTCTCTTAAGGTGGAACAGGTTACATACACCACAGATTTATTAGTGACAACCCCCACAAGTGTATACATCTTCTCTATGTCCAAGAGCACAGAAGGAGGTCATTTGGTCCATCATGCATGTGCTGGCTCTTAGAAAGAGCAGTCGTGTTTAGTCCCAGATACCCGCTTTTTGTCCGTAACTCTAAGTTCCTCAACTTCAATTACCTGTCTAACTCTCTTAAAATTATTTATGGAATCAGCTTCCACCACCTTTTCAGGTAGAGGATTCTAGATCCTGCCAACTCTGAGTGAAGAAAATCTCCTCATCTCCTTTCTCGATCTTTTGCCAGTGATTCTGAATCTATGGTTATTGACCCACTTGTCAGAGGGACTAGTTTTTCTCTATCTATATCAAAACCTCTCATCATCTTGAAATCCTTTATTAGGTCACCTCTTAACCTTCTCTGGTTCAAGGAGAACAGTTCTAACTTTTTCAACATCTCCTCATAACTGAAGTCCCTCATCCCTGGTAACATCTTGGTAAACCTCTTCTATGCCCATTCTAAGGCCTTTACATCTTTGCTGAAGTGTGGTGCCCAGAATTGTTCACAATATTCCAGCTAAGGTCTAACCAGTGATCCAGTAATTTATAAAGTTCCAGCATGATCTCTTTGCTTTTGTATTCTACTCCACTATTTCTAAACCCAAGAAACCCATTTGCTTTTTTAATGACCTTATCAACTTGCTGTGCCACCTTTAAGCATTTGTGTGTTTGGACACCAAGGTCTCTGCTCATCTACACTTTTCAAAATTGTGCCATATATAGTATACTGTCTTTCCATAGTATTCCTCCCAAAGTGCATCACTTCACACTTCTCCGCATTGACCTTCATCTGCCATGCTTCTGCCCATTTCACCATCCTCTAAGTAATCCTGAAGCTTAGAAATATCATCATCACTATCTACTACTTTGACAAGTTTCGCATCAACTGCAAACTTGATAATGGTAGCAAAATACTGCAGATGCTGGAAATCTGAATTAACAACAGAAAATGCTGGAAAAACTCAGCAGGCCAGGCAACATCCGTGGAGAGAGAAATAGAGTCAACGTTTCAGGTCGAAACCCTTTGGCAAGACTGAAAAAGCACAGGAAATGAAACAGATTAAAAGACCAGGCTGGGAGAGAACAAAAGAGAAGTGAAGAGACATTAAAAGGTATTCAAAACGAGACGAGATGGTAATAGGACTAGTGGAGACAAAAGACGGCTCTAGATTAGATGTGAAATGCGCTGGCAGAATGAAAGACAGCTGCCATGTGGGAGAGTAAAAAAAGGGGGAGAGGGCCAAAACAAAGGTGTGGATAAAAGGTGTGGATAAAAAATAAGTAAAAATGTAAAGGGGGCCGAGGTTATGATCTGAAATTGTTGAACTCGATATGGAGTCCGGAAGGCTGTAAAGTGCCTTGTAGGGGGTGGCGGGTCTGGCGCGTGTGCCCAGTCAGTTATGCCCCTGACTGTTGATGAGCAGTTTGAATCACTCCCACGCCCCTGGGTTCTAGACACCGGACTTAGGTGCAAGCGGCGATACAGAAAAAAATTCGAGTAGACAAATGGTTTGGATGTAAGAAAACCAAGATTTTATTAAAACAGAAATAAAACACAGTCTTATGAGAAATTACTGGTAAACGATTACAGGCATAAACAAATAACTATACTTATACAGAGAATGGGGAACACACGGCACATCAAGGGAAAAAAAACTACTTTAACAATCCCCTTATCTTTATCCCACCCCTATACCTAATTAGATTAAGCTATGAGGGGCAGGAATTCATGCTCACCAATCCAAAGCAAAGCCTGTTGCTTTAGCAATCGCGAGTTTTGAGGTCTGGTCTCCTGTCCTTTGGGGTGACCCGTCGCCACGTGGTCTCAGGGCGCGGTGCTGGAGCTGTTACTGCGGCACACCTTTCTTCTCCTCGGCTACCATCGTCGTCTCGTCGCGATGGGTTTTCTTCTTCTTCTCCCTTGGGCGGTCGTCGGCGGTAACGTTGCGTTGGCAGTCTTTACTGCTTAGATTTTTCTACCCATTCTTAGAATGCCAGTATATTCGCTATGGCGTGGACACCTGCGTTTAACGCCAGTTCATTCGCAGTGTTCAACAGCCAGCCTATTCTCTTCCCCAAGCGCCATAACTAGGCGCGCGGTCTTTATCAATGCGTCTTTGCTGCCCTTCTCTGCTCTTTGTTGGGTCTACCTTATTCTTCGTCTCGGTTCGTTTCACCTTGTTTCCTCTGCCCTCTCTCGTGGTCCGGGTGTCCTGGGTGACTTTGGACTCAGGTCTCATTACCCTCTCCTGCGATTGGTATGGATGTCCTTGACTGCTGAAAACCCAATGCGGGGAGCAAGAAAAGAACCCGCCACGAGGCCAGGGCACAAGTACGGGCAGTGGCAGCCGAAGACCAGACAAGGGGTCAGAGTCAAGAGAGAGATTGGTACTGATGGGCCTACAAATATACTCCTTCGGATAGCCCTTATCTGCACGCCAAATCAAGTCAGTCCATTGTTTCACTTTTGGCGGGTTGTTTTAAATGATTATACCAATCTAAACTAACTGGTATTAGATGGCCGTTTATCGCACCTAATGGCCCGATTTCCGGGCTGTATTGTCATTAATGCATTTTAATCGGCCTGTCCAGCCTTGATGGCTTCCATAAGCTGTTTCCGATTATTTATGTGGACAAACTAATGGCCTTGCGCTTAGGCCTAACTGGGTTGCTCTGTTCCAATCTGACGAAATGCATATTCAGTGTTTGCTTAACTGGCTGGGTTTTCAAACACAAAGTCCTTTTCACAGAAATGCATTTTAAGTTTCGATTTCCCAAAAGTGCCTGTTCTGTGCTACAGAGTCCAAGCTTTAAAAATCTTACAGGCTTTTGGTCACGAGGTGCAGACGCCATCTTTTGGGTACCCTTTTTAAATTGTCCATGCAGGGTCCCTTTTATTAATAACCTTGGGGGAATGTGGGAATTTTGTGAATCTTACAGCCTAATCGGAAGATGAGGTGCTGTTCCTCGAGCTTACGCTGAGCTTCCAAGGAACAATGAAAGAGCCCGAGTATGGTGAGGTCAGAGTGGGAATGGGGTGGTGAATTAAAATGACAGGCGACCGGAAACTCGGGGTCATCCTTACGGACTGAACGGAGGTGTTCCGCAAAGCGGTCACCCAATCTGCATTTGGTCTTCCCAATGTAGAGGAGACCACATCGTGAGCAGCGAATACAGTATACTAGATTGCAAGAAGTACAAGTAAATTGCTGTTTCACCTGGAAGGGGTGTTTGGGGCCCTGGACAGTGGGAAGGGGGGAGGTAAAAGGGCAGCTGTTGCATCTCCTGCGCTTGCACGGGAAGGTGCCGGGCAAAGGGGAAGGGGTGCTGGGGGTGATAGAGGAGTGGTCTAGGCTGTCTCGGAGGGAGCGGTCCCTACGGAATGCTGAAAGGGGAGGGGAGGGGAAGATAACATAAGAACATAAGAAATAGGAGCAGGAGTAGGCCAATCGGCCCCTCGAGCCTGCTCCACCATTCAATAAGATCATGGCTGATCTGATCCTAACCTCAAATCTTCTATCACTCTGCATCCACCCAGACCCATGTGATCTCCCGGGAGAGGCGAAAAACCAGATAAAGACCCAATGGCCAATTTGGGAGAAAAAAATCTGGGAAATTCCTCTCCGACCCATCTAGGCGATCAAAATTCTTCCAGGAGATCACTCTGTCCCTATATTTTCTACAGTACTTACCTTCTGTAAAGGCGATCTCCACCCCAGCCAGGAACAGGAATAAAACCATCTCCTGAAATCTAACACAGAATTAGAACACAGTAGGAGCAGAACCAGGCTACACGGCCCCTGGGCCCACTCCACTACCCACAGGGCCATGACCATTCCGAACCTAGACTCATGTCCAATTTCCTGCCCGCTCCCCGTAACCCTTAATTCCCTTTACTTCTAGGAAACTATCTATTTCTGTTTTAAATTTATTTAATGATGTAGCTTCCACAGCTTTCTGGGGCAGCAAATTCCACAAACCTACCACCCTCTGAGTGAAGAAGTTTCTCCTCATCTCAGTTTTGAAAGAGCAGCCCCTTATTCTAAGATTATGCCCCCTAGTTCTAGTTTCACCCTTCATTGGGAACATCCTCACCGCATCCACCCGATCAAGCCCCTTCACAATCTTATATGTTTCAATAAGATCGCCTCTCATTCTTCTGAACTCCAATGAGTAGAGTCCCAATCTACTCAACCTCTCCTCATATGACCACCCCCTCATCCCTGGGATTAACCGAGTGAACCTTCTTTGTACTGACTCGAGAGCAAGTATGTCTTTTCTTAAGTATGGACACCAAAACTGTATGCAGTATTCCAGGTGCGGTCTCACCAATACCTTGTACAACTGCAGCAATACCTCCCTGTTTTTATATTCCATCCCCCTAGCAATAAAAGCCAACATTCCATTGGCCTTCTTGATCACTTGCTGCATCTGCATACTAACTTTTTGAGTTTCGTGCACCAGGACCCCCAGATCCCTTTGTACTACAGTACTTTGCAGTTTCTTGCCATTAAGATAATAACTTGCTTTATGATTTTTCCTGCCAAAGTGCATAACCTCACACTTTCCAGTATTGTATTCCATTTGGTGGTGGGATCACGTTGGAGGTGGTGGGAATGGCGGAGGATGATCCGTTAAATGTGGAGGCTGGTGGGGTGAAAGGTGACGACAAGGGGAACCCGATCGTGGTTCCGGGAGGGAGTGGCAGGGATGGGGGCAGAAGTGCGGGAGATAGAACGGACACGGTCGAGGGCCGTGTCAACCACGGTCGAGGGCCGTGTCAACCACGGTAGAGGGGATTCCTCGGTTGAGGAAAAAGGAAGACATGTCGGAAGCACTGGTGTGGAAGGTGGCATCGTCAGAGCAGATGCGGCGGAGACAGAGAAACTGGGAGAATGGAATAGAGTCCTTACAGGAGGCGGGGTGGGAGGATGTGTAGTCCAGGTAGCTGTGGGAGTCGGTGGGTTTGTAGTGAATGTTGGTCAATAACCTATCCCCAGAGATGGAGATGGAGAAGTCGTAGAAGGGAAGGGAAGAGTCGGAGATGGACCATGTGAAGGTGAGGGAAGGGTCAAAATGGGAGGCAAAGTGAATGAAATTGTCTAGTTCAGGGCGAGAGCAGGAAACGGCACCGATACGGTCATCAATGTACCAGAAAAAGAGGTGAGGGAGGGGACCCGAGTAGGACTGGAACAAAGAGTGTTCCACATAACCCACGAAAAGGCAGGCATAGCTAGGACCCATGTGGGTACCCATAGCAACACCTTTGATTTGGAGGAAATGAGTGGAGTCAAAGGAGAAGTTGTTCAATGTGAGAACAAGTTCCGCCAGGCGCAGGAGGGTGGTGGTGGATGGGGACTGGTTGGGCCTCTGTTCAAGGAAGAAGCAGAGGGCCCTCAGGCCTTCCTGGTGGGGGATGGAGGTGTAGAGGGATTGTACGTCCATGGTGAAAAGGAGGCGGTTGGGGCCAGGAAACTGGAAAATGTTAAAGTGGCGGAGGGCGTCCGAAGAGTCGCGGATGTAGGTGGGAAGAGACTGGACAAGGGGAGAAAAGAAAGAGTCGAGATAGGAAGAGATAAGTTCGGTGGGGCAAGAACAGGCTGAAACGATGGGTCTACCAGGGCAGTCCTGTTTGTGGATCTTGGGAAGGAGGTAGAAGCAGGCTGTGCGGGGTTGGGGAACTATGAGGTTGGTGGCCGCGGGGGGAAGATCTCCAGAGGAGATGAGGTCAGTGACAGTTTTGGAAACGGTGGTTTGATGTTCGGTAGTGGGGTCATGGTCCAGGTGGAGGTAGGAGGAGGTGTCGGAGAGTCAGAAACTTTATAATGCTGTTCCCTACACCCGAGTCTTAGTTGTTTATAAAAGTTGAAAAAGTAATGGGCCCCAAACTGACCCTTGGGGAACATCACTGCAAACACCTCCCAGTCTGAAAAACATCCATCCACCACCACCCTTTGTTTCCTGTCACTGAGTCAATTTTGTATCCTTACTGCCATTTTCCCCTTATGGGCTTCCATCTTCTTGATAAGCATCCTGTGTTGTACCTCATTGAATGCCTTCCAAAAGTCCGTATGTACAAAATCTGCTGCACTACCTTTATCAACCTTCGCTGTTAGTTAACGAAGAACTCAATCAAGTTAGTCAGACACAAAATAAAAACAGAAAATGCTGGAGATACTCAGCAAGTCAGGCAGCATCTGTGAAGAGAGAAACAGAGTTAACGTTTCAGGTCAAAGACCTTTCATCAGACAGGATTTGCCTCTAACAAATGCATGATGATGTTGTGGCAATAACGGAAATGTGGCTTAAAAACGGTGAGGACTGGGCAATTAATATTCAAGGGTACAAGGTGTTCAGAAAAGATAGGGAAGGAAAAAAGGGAGGTGAGGTGGCAGTGCTGATTAAGGAAGACATTGTAGTGTTGGAAAGGGAGGATGTTCTTGAGGGGACAAGGACAGAATCCATTTGGTTAGAGTTGAGGAGCACAAAGGGCATGATCACACTATTGGGGGTATTCTACAGGCCTCCAAATAGTGAGAGGGAGGTAGAGGAGCAAATCTGCAGGGAAATCGCAGAGATATGCAAGAGCTTTAGAGTGGTGATATTGGGGGACTTTTAATTAGCCAAATATCGATTGGGATAATGCTAGGGTAAAGGAAAAGGAGCAGGAGAAATTTCTGAAATGTGTTCAGGAGAATTTCCTTGACCAGTATGTTCTTGGCCCAACTAGGAAGGAGGCATTGCTGGATCTGGTGTTGGGGAATGAGGTGGGCCAGGTCGACCAAGCCTCTGTGGGAGAACACTTGGGTACGAGTGATCATCATATCATAAGATTTAGATTAGCAATGGAGAGAAGCAAGTCACAATCTAGAGTGGAACTTCTAAACTGGAATAGGGCTACTTCAATGGGATGCGAAAGGATCTAGCCAGGGTAAAATGGAACCAAAGACTGACAGGAAAAACTGCAACGGAACAATGGGTGACCTTTAAGGAGGGGATGTTCCAAGTGCAGGCTAGATACATTCCAACAAGAGGGAAGGGTAAGGGAACCAAAAGCAAGGGCTCCTTGGATGATGAGGGAGATAGAGAAGATGATGAAACAAAAAGAGGGGGTATGATGCATGTCAGGTGAATTCTTCAAGGGAGAACCAGACCAAATGCAATAATTTGAGAGGAGAAGTAAAGATGAAAATAAGATTGGCAAAGAGAGAATATGAGAGTAGAATGGCAGTTAACATAAAAGGGAACCCAAAAATCTTCTACCGGCATGTAAACAGTAAGTGGGTACAGGAAACTCTCTTTTAACCGGCACTTAAATATCCAGTAATCTCTCTTAACCAGCAAAATTCAGGAGTAGGTTCAGGTAAGTTTTACTATATATTAGTGGCTATGTAACCAGAATTCCTGGATCTGTGGCCGTGTAACCAGGGTTCCTGCACCTGTGGCCGTGCAACAGGGACTCCTGGATCTGTGGCCATGTAACCAGGTCTCCTGCACAAGTGCCGTGTAACCAGGGCTCCTGCACCTGTGGCCATGTACGGGGCTCTCGTACCTTGGTAAGTATACCTCTCTGTAATCCAGACTTTCTGATCAACTGGCACCACGCCGGTCCCGTCGGTGCTGGATAAAAAAGAGTTTCCTGTAGTAAGAGTCAGGGTGGGGCCTATTAGGGCCAAAGATGTGATATATGCTTAGAGGCGCAGGGCAAGGCTAGAATACTCAATGAGTCCATTGCATCGGTGTTTACTAAAGGAGGTGAATGCTGACAAAATATTGGAAGAAGTGGAGAAGGTAGAAGCAATGGAAGGGGTGAAAATTGATGGACAGGATGTACTAGAAAGGCTGGGTATGCTTAGAGTGGATAAGGCACCTGGTCCAGATGAATTGTATCCCAGGTTGCTAAGGGAATTGGGAGAGGAGATAGCAGAAGGGCTTGCCATAATTTTCCAATCTTCCCCTAGATGCAGGGGAGGTGTCTAGGATTAGAAAGTGGCAAATGTGACTCCATTGTTCAAGAAAGGTGCAAGGACAATCTTAGTAACTACAGGCCGGTCAGTGTAACATCAGTGGTGTCCCGTCTTTCGGATGAGACGTTAAACCGAGGCCCCATCTGCTCTCTCAGGTGATGTAAAAGATCCCATGGCACTATCTCGAAGAAGAGTAGGGGAGTTATCCCCAGTGTCCTGGTCAATATTTCTCCCTCAACTATCATAAGAAAAACAGATGATCCGGTCATTATCACATTACTGCTTGTAGGACCTTGCTGTGCGCAAATTGGCTCCCGCGTTTCCCACATTACAATAGTAACTCCACTTCAAAAGTATTTCATTGGCTGTAAAGCGCTTTGAGCTGTCCGGTGGTCGGTAAAGGCACTATTTAAATGCAAGTCTTTCTTTCTTTTTTAAAATTTTAGAAACAATACTCAAGAAAAAGATTTACGGGCACTTGGAGAGGTTTAAGCTAATTAAGGAGAGCCAACATGGATTTGTAAAAGGCAAATCGTGTTTGACTAATCTAATTGAATTTTTTGATGAAGAACAGGGAGGATTGATGAAAGGAATGCAATGGATGTTGTCTACATGGATTTTAGGAAGGCATTTGACAAAGTACCACATAGAAGGCTAATTAACAAAATTGAGGCTCATGGAATAGGTGGGTGGAGACAGGGACAGCAGTGGAGAGTTCTCGTCGGAGGCTGCAGGACGCTCCTAGCTCTGCTCAGCTGAGCCTCTGGGGCCACCTGGAAAGAGCGCGGTGCTGGAGCTTTAGGAACAGGTGCAGGAGGCTCCAAGTGGCTTTGCAAACCTGATGACTGCGAGTGTGCAGAGAATGGAGGAGTCCATCTCAAACATGAGCAATACCATTGCACACGCAATGGCGAATGTGGGTTCCGCAATGGAAAGGATGGCAACCTCAAAGGAGGACATCATTTGCCAGAATCAAAACAATAAAGTGACTCTTCTAGATAGATGGTCAGCTATGGAGAGGAACCAGAGGTACATGGACATCCCCGTTATGAGGACTGTCAGTACAGAGACGGGTCCACATGAGCCCACTGATGTGCAGCAAGGTTGTATCCAGCTACTTGCAAGCAGAGAAGTGCGGGTGGCCCATGAGAGGGATGGTGATGGGAGGGGACATGCAAGTGAGGGCTCCTCTCCAAGCGCTCAAACTTCCATCCCTTTGCCAACCCCTCAGTCAGAGCCCTAGATGAGCATCCAAGCAGTGATGGCCAAGTCTGCCCCTGTGCAACTGCAGGAGGAGCAGACTTTGGCGTGGACTTCACAGGCTCCAAAATCCAGAGGATGACCACCAAAGGCATCTAAGCAGGCACAGCAGGGAGGTGAGCAGGCTGCCTCTACATCTGCTGAAGCCACAGGGGGAGCACATCGTAGAAGTATGCGCAAGAGAAAGATGATAGATAAATAAGCACAAGGGTTCTCACTTGGGTGTTCTGATAGATTTAATTGTGAAGTTTCTGTTCTTTTCTTATGTTGGAATAAATTTATGTTGAATAAAGGTTTGACATCGTTGCCATCTGTGTGCTGACAATTTGAGGTGGCACAGTGAAGGGTAAGTGCACCTTTAAAATCCAGCAATGCAGGTGACAGTGGATATAGAGTGAACACCACATACTTGCAGCCTAAACACAGAATGTGGTTCCCAAATTGTTCAATCACCAACCTCTGACATTTGAAGCTGACTAGATTTGAGAGTGCAGCTTTTACAGTTCAGTTGCAACTGTGAAGTTTCCAGCTCGTCGGTGTTCCCAACACACTTGCCTGCCGTGTTCTCCAAACGTTGGGAAACCCGACCCAAAAGTAGGAAATTTTTTAAATGATGTCAAAATAGCTCAAACCAGCTCTTAACAAGTACTTTAATCCCTTACGTTTTTATGTTAAAATCTAGATTTTAATTACAGTTAGAACTCTTGTTGTCCTCAAGGTCTTGGGTTGCATCATCAACCATGGAAACAGAAAACAAGCACGGAAAAAGCTTGTGCTATGGCTAAAAAGCAGATAAGGGAGGCTCAAGGCCTCTGCCTGGACACAAAACTGGCTGTGCCCATGAATATATGGATTTCTCTGCAGTTTTGGTTTCTGGGGTATATCCTAGTGGGTTTGGGACATTCTGAGTGTAGAAGGGCCATGAAGGGCACCAGACTTGTGCAGATGTATAGGTGAGTAGAAGGAACATGGAATGGGCTACGCCTTCTAGTAGGACAGTATACTTATGCTTAACTAAAATCATAACTGTTACCAATATGGAGTCAGCTTCAAACCATTTAACAGACAGTCCAAAGGGACTTTAAGTTTATTATAATGGTGAGCCACCCAGGAGCTGATTAATGGTTATTGAAATATTTTGGTGTAAGTGAGATACTGGGACTGGTGTCGTTGGCTGCCGAGCCAGTTAAGGAAGGAAAACCTTCGGGGAGTGTAGAAAATTGTCACCTACCAGCAATATTGTGGCAATTCATTAAGAATGGCGGACTCAAACAATGTTGAGATGGTCTGAGATAAGAAATTTGAGAAGTTGTGTGACAGATTTAGTGTCATTTCTGAGCAGTCCAGAAGGGGACTGAATGGACTGAAAAGTGACAGAACGGATCTGGAGCCAAATAACTCTAGGCAAAATCAAATTAGATAAGTGCAGGCAGTTTTTACACCATGTAGCTCATGTTTACGTGCAACATGACGACAGAAGGGATAACAACTACCAGAGAGATTAAATAGAGGGAGTCAAAGAACGCCAGCAGCTAAAAACCAGGAATGTTGATCTAAACTGTATTCTAACCCAAATCTAGGTGGGGGCTGCGGTAGCAGTGGCACAAACTCTGGGAACTCGGTAAATGAACGAAAAGAACAGGGAGATAGAGAACTAAAACAAGCTGCTGAGACAACAGTTCAAAAGGTGACATAAAAAAACCTTAAAGTTAAAACTGGCACTGAAGCTGATGGGAGATGCTGCCAGCTTCTGTTTCGAGAAAAGCGGAAGGATTACTGAGTGAAAGGAAACTTAAAGGTTGTTGGAATTTCAGTTTGTGTGAAAGTGTCTCTGAATGTGTGGATGTTTCCGGACTATGAATGTTTAAGAAGTTACAGCAGTTCTTTTGTTTGAAAGTCCGTCTTTTATTGTCAGTGCCATCCTCTGTTATTATGTGTCAGGAGTGTCTCTATCTTGCACTCCAGCTCAAAAGACTCTGAGCCGGAGTATCTCAAGACAGACATTTCCTGCAAATGTAGCAATCACAGACAGACTTGCTGTCCACATACTCCCACATATTACAGTCCCAATACATAGTCTGCACTACCATTTCTAGTTTTTATTTATTACTGTTAATTTAGTTTTATCACCGATTTATCACAGGTTGCTTAAAACCAACAAACACCAACAGCTTTTATATTGCAGCGGGTATCGCTCCCCCTGATATAAGAAGAACGGTAGCCAGCAAGAAAGAACGACTCCGTCAAACATCAGATGAGAGACACCCTCTGCATTGTCATACACCTACACCCAGCCACCTAAAGTCAAGAAAGAGCTTCATGAACAGTGTTGTTCCATTACAATCCACCTCATCTGTAGCCCGCATCGCCTTGTGGAAAGACCGGCTCGCCAGTCTTGAACAACCCCCAGTGATGGAAATTTTACTTGATGAAAGCCTTCCCCCAGGAGCTAATTGCAACTGAGCAACCTGGAAGTGCCTTAACAGACTTAGGACCGGTGTAGGTTGCTCAAAGGTGTCACTAAGCAAATGGGGATATTCAACCAGCCCGACAACTTGTGAATGTGGAACTTGTGGTGTATGTGCCTTTAAGAGCCCCCTGTGTACTGTAATGCCGGTAATGGCCACTCGGGCTAGATAAGCCTGTATAGTGTCTTGTATCTGTTAGTTCACCTCCAGACTTTGTTCAGTAAACACCTGTGAAACCAACTCCTGCATTCCGTGTCTCCATTAACACACGGATACAACAGTGGTGACGAATTGGAAACGGACTTACCTGCAATACGGCAGCACCTCAAGGAGATCGATTCCTCAGATGAAAGTCAAAGAAAAACAAGAAAGAAAAAAAACCTGTGGTTTCACCAGCTAGCCGAGCTGGTGGCAGGTACTGCAATAATCCTTCCTGGGCGGCGGGCTGGGGCTCCATCGGCTGGCTCTGCAGTGGGGCCGAGCAGCGAAGGCGGAGGCAAACAGAGACAGAGGCTGGAGCACTCGGGAGACGGCCGGCGCTGCAAAGCAGGTCGGCGTTCGGACCAAGCAGAGGGAGGGAAAAGTCCCAGAGAATCCGGCGGGAACGAGTCTCCACCTATTAAAAAAAAATACCTGTGTAAATAAAAACCGCGGAGAACAGCGTTGTCAGCAGCGACAGCAGTGGGAAAGCGCGGGAGGCGCCATTTTTTTTCTGCGGGGAAGAAAGGAAAGCGCGGGAGGCGCCATTTTTTTTCCAGGATGCCTAAGACTGGCAATATTACTGCTTTCGATAGCGATATAGAGGATTGGACCACATATGTGGAAAGAGTGGAGGTATATTGCACAGCAAATGAAATAGAGGATGATAAAAAGGCATCAGTACTTCTAAATCTAATGGGTGCAAGGACATATGGGCTGTTACGAAACTTGTCCCTCGGTTTGGCTGGAGTGATTAAGAATTTTAAGGAGATTGTTGATACCCTACAGGAGCACTTAAACCCAACACCGCTGCTGATAGCGGAACGATTCAAATTCTTCAGGAGGAATCAGCACAAGAATGAAAGTAACGCTGATTACCTCACCAAATTAAGGAAGCTGTCAAAGCACTGCCAATTCGGGGCAGGACTGACAGATTCTCTTCGAGACAAATTCGTCTGTGGTCTCCTAAGTGAAGGAACACAAAAAAGGCTACTTTCTGAGAAAGATTTGACACTGGGCAAGGCTTTCAGTGTGGCTGTATCATACGAAGCAGCCGCAAGAGGAGCTGCAGAGGTACAGCAAAAGCCACAGGACTTCGGCACCCATGAAATGACACAGGGTTTCAAGGGATGTTCTCGCTGCGGCAGATCCACCCATGACCAGAGGGATTGCTGGTTCAAGGACAAAGCATGCAGGCAATGCGGAAAAATTGGACACATTGCACGTGTATGCCGATCTGGAAACAAAAAATCCACGGACAGGAAAAAAATCAATAAGGAAAAGTACAGAAAGGTACAAATGATGACGGACAGTAGCTCCGAAGACCAGAAGAGCAATAGCGACTCCGGAAACAAGAGACTAAGCTGTCTCAAATTACATAATGTAATTGCCAAAGAAGATTACCAGACCATTTGGGTTACCCTCACGATAGCGGGGTCCCCAGTTAAAATGGAGCTAGATACAGGATCAGCTCTGACCGTCATAAATCGACGTGATTACGAGCGGCTATTTCCACATATACCTTTGAAAGACACATCCATTATCTTGAAAACATATACGGGGCAGAAAGTATACCCCAAAGGGAAAATAAGGGTGCCTGTTGTATACAACGGCAAGGAAATACAGAAGTTGTATTTATACATTCTGCAAGATGGTGGTCCACCGCTGTTGGGAAGTGAATGGATCAGGAAGATACGTTTAGACTGGCACTCCATTCAGGCACTGACGGTGACCAGTAAGAAAAAAAATGATGACGACGTCATACCTGAACGATTAAAAGACATCTTGGCCAACGCCAAGGAACTGTTTCAACAGGAACTAGGAACCTTGAAAGGCGTCACCACCTCAATAAAAGTGGAAGATGCGGCAATTCCCAAGTTTTTTTAAGGCAAGGCCGGTGCCATACACAATTCGTCCAGCAGTCGAGGCAGAGCTGGAGAATTTGGAAAAGGCAGGCGTATTATCCAAGTTAGATTGGAGCGAGTGGGCAACACCCATCATCCCGGTCATGAAGAAAACGTTGAATAATGATAAATCTGAAGAACAGAGAAAAATTCGCATCTGTGGGGACTTCAAGGTGACTGTAAACCCAGTCCTTCACACGGTACAGTATCCTCTTCTGAGGATAGAAGATATTTTCGCCTCACTATCCGGAGGGAAACGTTTCACCAAAATTGACTTGGCACAAGCATATCTACAGATGGAGGTTGAAGAGGCCTCTAAAAAGTATCTCACGATTAATACACAAAGGCCTGTACCAGTACAATCGACTGGTTTTCGGAGTAGCATCAGCTCCAGCTATCTGGCAAAGAGCTATGGAGCAAGTCCTCCAAGGGATTCCGGGGACTCAATGCTACCTAGACGACATCCTTGTAACAGGAGAAAATGACAAAGAGCACCTTGCCAATTTGGAGCAGGTGCTCACTAGGCTGAGAGAACGGGGCCTACGACCAAATCGCTCCAAGTGCGAATTTTTCCAGAAACAAATATCATATTGTGGCCACATAATTAACGAGGAAGGGTTGCATAAGTCACCTGAAAAAATTGAAGCGGTCATAAAAGCCCCAGCACCTGAAAATGTCTCACAATTAAGGTCATTCCTGGGATTGATAAATTACTATCATAAATTTTTACCGAACTTGTCAACTGTTCTGCACCCTCTTAACGAACTGCTACAAACGGGAGTAATTTGGAAATGGAGCGAAGACTGTAAACGTGCCTTCCATAAATGCAAAGGTTTGATCACGTCCAAGGAAGTTTTGGCTCATTACAACCCATCACTGCCAATCAGACTGGCGTGCGATGCATCCCCTTACGGCGTAGGAGCGGTATTATCGCATAGATTCCCTGATGGCTCGGAGCGGCCGATAGCTTTTGCGTCACGCTCATTGAACTCAGCTGAGCGTAACTATGCCCAGATCGACAGGGAAGCACTCAGCCTGGTATGGGGAGTTAAGAAATTCAACCATTACCTACACAGACAAAAATTTACCTTGTTGACTGACCATCAACCCCTCGTCTCCATATTTAACCCTAAAAAGGGTGTTCCCATTATGACAGCGCAAAGGCTACAGAGGTGGTCCCTTTTCCTAGGGGCACACCAATATGACATAGAATACAAAGGATCAAAACAGCATGGGAATGCTGACGGTTTATCGCGCCTACCGTTGCCAACGGTAGAAGAGGCACCTACAGTGGACCCAGTGGAGATGTTCCACTCAACCATAGTGGAATGTCTACCAGTAACAAATTCTGCCATTGAAAAGGAAACGAGAAATGACCCGACTCTCTCACGAGTCTACGATTTAACGGTGAAGGGATGGCCAGCACATGGCGAACCACTGTTGCCAGCATTCTCGCAAAGAAGAGAACAGCTGTCAGTTTGCCGATGAACCTTGATGTGTGGCTCCAGAGTGGTGATTCCACCCAAGCTCCAGGATAAAGTGCTAAAAGAGCTTCACGAGGGACATCTGGGTGGAGTGAAAATGAAGAACCTAGCCAGAGCGTTTGTGTGGTGGCCAGGTATCGATGGAGACATCGAAGAAATGACCAAGAGCTGCCTAGGATGCCAGAAGGTCCAAAACGCCCCACCACAAGCCCCTCTACATCCATGGGAGTGGCCCTCATCTCCATGGCAAAGGGTACACATCGACTTTGCTGGTCCATTTATGGACTCAATGTTCTTAATCGCGGTTGATGCACACTCCAAGTGGCCGGAGGTAATAAAGATGTCCTCCACCACCACGGAAAAAACCATCACAGTATTACGGACCATATTTGCCAGGAATGGGCTGCCTGAACAGATCTGTTCTGATAATGGACCGCAATTTGTGTCCGAAGAATTCAGGAAGTTCTTAAAAAACAATGGGGTTAAGCACTACACGTCCGCCCCATACCATCCCGCCACCAATGGATTGGCTGAAAGGTTTGTCCAGACCTTCAAGAAGGCCATAAAGGTCATGGGTAATGAAGACATAAATCTACAGCATAAGGTAGATAACTTCTTGTTTGCATACAGGAATGCAACACATGTGGTTACAAACCAAACTCCCGCCATGATGTTCTTCAATAGAAGCCCAAGATGCCGGCTGGATTTGATCAAGCCAAACATCAGAAGGGACGTGGAGAACCGGCAATTTCAAGGCATGAATGAAAGGCCAACTAGAACCTTCCAGATAGGTCAACAAGTTTTGGCCCAGGACTACCGTACCGAGAAATGGCAGCCTGGAACTATTTGCACACGACTAGGACCGCTGATGTATACCGTGGACATTGGAGAAAGCATAATAAGGTGCCATGCTGACCAGATCATAGAGTCATCCGAAAAGGGACAACCTACACCACAACTCTATACGCCTAATGATGAAGCAGAGATACCCATAGTATCTACCTCCGATCCGGTGATACTGGACTTAGATGAACCCGACACTGGCATTCAAGCCGAATCATAGTGGTTAACACTGTTGCCTCACAGCACCAGGGACCCGGGTTCGAATCCGGCCTCGGGTGACTGTGTGGAGTTTGCACATTCTCCCCGTGTTTGCGTGGGTTTTCTCCGGGTGCTCCGGTTTCCTCCCACAATCCAAAGATGTGTGGGTTAGGTTGATTGGCTATGATAAATTGACCCTTAGTGTTAGGGGGATTAAATACGTGGGGTTACGGGGATAGGGTGGGATATGTGTTGGTGTAGGGGTTACGGGGATCGGGTGGGATATGTGTTGGTGCAGGCTCGATGGGCCGAAATGGCCTCTATCTGCACTGTGAGGTTTCTGTGATTCTGTGATTCTGTGATCACCAGAAACTACTACACCACCGAGGCGTTATCCGGACCGAGTCAGGAAGCCTCCAGAGAGACTGACTTATAATTGATTAGCTGCAGCAAATGTGTAGATTATTGTTCTTGTAACATGTTAATTAATGATTACTTAAAATATTATGTACTGGTTGTCTAAAAGGGGAGGAATTGTGGTGTATGTGCCTTTAAGAGCCCCCTGTGTACTGTAATGCCGGTAATGGCTACTCGGGCTATATAAGCCTGTATAGTGTCTTGTATCTGTTCGTTCACCTCCAGACTTTGTTCAGTAAACACCTGTGAAACCAACTCCTGCATTCCGTGTCTCCATTAACACACGGATACAACAGAACTGAGGCACAGACTATGCAACATCTCCTGCAATGCCCATCGTTAGAGGAACCCTGCACAGTTGCAGATCTTGCCGAATTCAACAACAAGGCGCAAAAATGTGTCCAGTTCTGGCTGGGCTATATATAGACTGTCCGTAGACACGATAAGAAGTTCTAAATATAATACAATTTGAGGTCTAGATTATATTTAGATTTAGGTTGTTTACAGATTAATTTGTAGTTAATTAACCTTGTTTTTATTAATTATCTTTTTATTTTATTTCCTTAACTCCTAGTTATTATTTATATATATCAAATTTTAATTTAATGAAATACAGAATCCTTTATTGTTAGTATCATCTGTTTAGTTCATTTTAATTTTATCCCTCTAGAACTGATTAATTAATTAAACACTTGATTTAATTATATAATAAATTAAACACTTAACTGTAATTCCTCAGGCTCCACCACTCCTCTGACGTAACTTTTTCAGATTCTGATTTTTTTCCCCAGTCTCTTCCTTGCATCACCGAGTGGCCTCATCTCAATCACTTCCCCGTACTTTATGGCGTCTCCTCACAGCCACTTCTGCCAGGCTTTATGGCCTCATGCCACAGCCGCATCTCCCATGCTTTATGGCCTCGCGTCATAGCCACTTCTCCCAGGCTTTATGGCCTCGCGTCACAGCCACTTCTCCCATGCTTTATGGCCTCGCGTCACAAATTCTTATCCCACGTTATGACATCTCTTCACAGCTGCTTCTCCTATGCTTTATGGTGTCTCCTCACAGCCGATTCTCCTATGCTTTATGACGTCTTCTCACAGCTGCGTCTAAGAACATAAGGCGGCCCTTCAATCCTACTCCGCCATTCAATAAGATCATGGCTGATCTTCTACCTCAACTCCATTTTCCCGTCTGATCCCCATATCCCTTGATTCCCCTAGAGTTCAAAAATCTAACTAACTCAGCCTTGAAGATACTCAATGACTCAGCTGCCATAGCTCTTTGGGGTTGAGAATTCCTAAGATACACAACCCCGAGTGAAGAAATTCCTCCTCATCTCAGTCTTAAATGGCCGACCCCTTATCCTGAGACTATTCCTTAGTTCTAGATGCTCCAGCCAGGGGAAACAATCTCTCAGCATCTAACCTGTCAATCCCCCTCAGAATCTTATATGTTTCAATGAGATCACCTCTCATTCTTCTAAATTCCAGAGAGTATAGGCCCAATCTACTCAATCGCTCCTCACAGGACAGCCCTCTCTTCCCAGGAATCAATCTAGTGAATCTTCGTTGCAACGCCTTTCAGGCATGTATGTCCTTTCTTAGATAAGGAGACCAAAACTGTGCAGAATCTCCAGGCGTGGTCTCATCAAAGCCCCGTACAATTGTAGCAAGACTTCCTTACTCTTGTACTCCAACCCCCTTGCAATAAAGGCCAACATGCAATTTGCCTTCCTAATTGCTTGCTGTACCTGCATGCTAACTTTGTGTTTCCTGTATGAGGACACCTAAATCTCTCTGAACACCAACATTTAATAGTTTCTCCCCATTCAAAAAATATTCTGTTTTTCTATTCTTTCTACTAAAGTGAATCACCTCACATTTCCACACATTATACTCCATCTACCACCTTACTGCCCACTCACTTAACGTGTCCATATCCCTTTGCAGGCTCTTTGTGTTCTCCTCACAGCTTACTTTTCCACCTAGCTTTGTATCGTCAGCAAACTTGGATACATTACACTCGGTCCCTTCATCTAAGTCATTAATATAGATTGTAAATAGGTGAGGCCCAAGCACTGATCCTTGCAGCACCCCACTAGTTACAAGCTGTCAACTTGAAAATGACCCATTTATCCTTTTTCTGCCCATTAACCATTCCTCTATCCATGCTATTATATTACCCCCAACCCCATGAGCCCTTATCTTGTGTAGCAACCTTTTATGTGGCACCTTATCAAAAGCTTTTAAGAAATCCAAATATACTACATCCACTGGATCCACTTTATCTACCCTACTCGTTACATCCTCAAAAAACTCTAATAAATTTGTTAAACACGATTTCCCTTTCATAAAACCATGTTGACTCTGCCCAATCATATTACGATTTTCTAAGTGCCCTGTTACCACTTCCTTAATAATGGATTCCAGCATTTTTCCAATGACTGATGTCAGGCTAACTGGCCTGTAGTTCCCTGTTTTCTCTCTCCCTCCTTTCTTGAATAGCGCGGTTACATTTGCTACCTTCCAAACTGCTCGGACCGTTCCTGAATCTAGGGAATTTTGGAAGATCACAACTTCCACTATCTCTGCAGCCACGTTTTTTAGAACCCTAGGATGTAGGCCATCAGGTCCAGGGAATGTCAGTTTTTAGACCCATTAGTTTCTCAAGTACTTTTTCACTACTGATATAAATTACTTTAAGTTCCTCACTCATATTAGCCCCTTGGTTTCCCATTATTTTTGGTATGCTATGTGTCTTTTACTTTGAAGACAGATACAAAATATTTGCTTAAAGTCTCTGCCATTTCCTTATTCCCCATTATAATTTCACCTGTCTCAGCCTCCAAGGGACCAATGCTTACTTTTGCTACTCTCTTCCTTTTTACATTCTTTTAGAAGCTCTTAAAATCTGTTTTTATATTTCTTGCTAGTTTACTCTCAAAATCTATTTTCTCACTTTTTATCAATTTTTGGGTCATCCTTTGCTGGTCTCTAAAGCTCTCCCAATCCTCAGGCTTACTATTATACTTATGTGAAGAGAAAAAGATTGGTGAATTCAAGCGTAGGTCCCTTGTAGTCAGAATCAGGGGAATTTATAATGGGGAACAAAAAAATGGCAGACCAATTAAATACATACTTTGGTCCTGTCTTCACAAAGGAGGACACAAATAACCTCCCAGAGATGTTGGGGAACATAGCGTCTAATGAGAGGGAGGAACTGAATGAAATCAGTATTTGTAGGGAAATGGTGTTAGGGAAATTGACGGGATTCAAGGCCGATAAATCCCCAGGGCCTGATAATCTACATCCTAGGGTACTTAAGGAAGTGATCCTAGAAATAGTAGATGCATTGCTGGTCATCTTCTAAAATTCTCTAGACTTTGGAACAGTTCCCATGGATTGGAGGGTAGCTAATATTACCCCACTATTCAAAAAAGGTGGTAGAGAGAAAACGGGGAATTATAGACCGGTAAGCCTGACATCGATAGTGAGGAAAATGCTAGAGTCCATTATAAAAGATGTAATAGCAGAGCACTTGGAAAACAGTGACAGGATCGGACAAAGTCAACATGGATTTACAAAAGGTAAATCGTGCTTGACTAATCTACTGGAATTTTTGAGGATGTAACTGATAGAATAGATAAGGGGGAACCAGTGGATATGGTGTATTTCGACTTTCAGAAGGCTTTCAATAAGGTCCCGCTTAAGAGATTAGCGTGTAAAGTTAAAGCACATGGGATTGGGGGTAAGGTACTGACTTGGATAGAGAACTGGTTGGCAGACAGGAAGCAAAGAGTTGGAATAAACTGGTCTTTTTCCGAGTGGCAGACAGTGACAATTGGGGTACCGCAGGGATCGGTGCTAGGACCCCAGCTATTCACAATATATATTAATGATCCAGACGAGGGAACTAGATGTAATATCTCCAAGTTTGCAAATGACACAAAGCTGGGTGGGCGTGTGTGCTGTGAGGAAGATGCCGAGAAACTCCAGTATGATTTGCATAGGTTGGGTGATTTGGCAGATGTAGTATAATGTGGATAAATGTGAGGTTATCCACTTTGGTGGCAAAAACAGGAAGGCAGATCATTATCTGAATGGCAATAGATTGGGAGAAGGGGAAGTGCAACGAGACCTGGGTATCCTTGTGCCGCAGTCACTGAAGGTAAGCATGCAGGTGCAGCAGGCGGTTAAGAAGGCAAATGGTATGTTGGCCTTCATAGCGAGAGGATTCGAGTACAGGAACAAGGATGTCTTGCTGCAGTTGTACAGGGCCTTGGTGAGACCACACCATGAGTATTGTGTGCAGTTTTGGTCGCCTTATCTGAGGAAGGATGTTCTTGCCATGGAGGAAGTGCAGCGAAGATTCACCAGACTGATACCTGGGATGGCAGGAATGATGTATGAGGAGAGATTGGGTCGATTGGGCTTATGTTCACTGGAGTTTAGAAGAATGAGAGGGGATCTGATTGAAACTTATAAAATTCTAACAGGACTAGACAGACTAGATGCAGGAAGTATGTTCCCGATGGCGGGGGAGTCCAGAACCAGGGGTCACAGTCTAAAGATAAGGGGTAAGCCATTTAGGACAGAGATGAGGAGGAATTTCTTCACCCAGAGAATGGTGAACCTGTGGAATTCTCTACCACAAAAGGCAGTTGAGGCCAATTCATTAAATATATTCAAGAAGGAGTTAGGTATATTTCTTAAGGCTAAAGGGATATGGGGAGAAAACAGGGACAGGGTACTGAATTTGGATGATCAGCCATGATATCATTAAATGCCAGAGCAGGCTCGAGGGGCTGAATGGCCTACTCCTGCTCTTATCTTCTATGTTTCTATGTTTCTTCGCAACATTATAAAACCTCTTCCTTTAATCTAATTCTCCCACGCTTTATGGCCTTGTGTCACAGCCGCTTCTCCTATGCTTTATGGCATCTCTTCCAAGTCGCTTCTCCCACCTTTATGGTGTCTTTTAACAGTCGCTTCTCCCACGCCTCATAGCTTCTCCTCACAACCACCTCTCCTGCATATATAGCGTCTCCTCGCAGCTGCTTCTCTCACACTTCATGGCTTCTCTCTCCAGCGCTTCATGGCCTCTTTATTGTGCTGTAGGATCACCTAAGAGGGCAGACGGGGCCTCGGTGTAACATCTCATCCAAAAGCCAGCACCGCCAAAAGTGCGGCACTCCCAAAGTAATGCATTTAAGTGCCAACCTAGATTATGTGGTCAAGTCTCTGAAGTGTAACTTGAACCGATGACCTCCTGACTTAGAGGTGAAAGTGTTTCCACTGAGCCAAAGCTGACACTTTATCAATTGACAACAAAATTGTGCAATCATAATCTATTAAAATGGACACATCCACAGTAAATGCAACTATGTATGTTTGCAAGTCAATTATAAATGATGTTGACACTACTTGCAAGCAGCGTTCTCACTAAGCTGCGCAGGCTTGCAGCGGTCTGGATGTCCCGCGCCGGCCACTCACCGGCTTTTATATAGGAGAAACCGCGCATGCGCAAAAATTTGAATGGGCCACGCAGCCACTTATTGGGATCGTGCACCAAAAAAAATAGGACGCATTGGCTGCAAGTCAGACTTGCGTCTGAATCCAAACTCACAATAAAAAGAACTCCATGTCCTTGCCTATTTGCTTTGTTGCTCAGCAATCCTCAAAGATTTGCTCAATGGCTTCAGGTCCAAAATAGCCTCCATTTTAACTTATTATTTTTAGCCTGTGCTGCGAAAATGGAGGACTGTGCTAATGCCCACAAAATTCTCATGTTTTTCTAAGATTTTCTAATTGTGACTGTATTCTTTCATTTGCCTCTCATAAACCATAGCATATCAAGGAGTCTGAGTGAATGCAGTCAAACAGCAAGAAGCTACCATAACAAATGTTATAAGGCTCTATAATTTGTGCCTTTAAAAGTTAGTTTCAACCTGCTGCAGTTAACTGTTTTATTTGTCAGGATAATTGTACTGTTCATGCCTTAGTATAGCTTCCATAGTTCAGAAGTTATCAGTTATGTTTGATTGTTTTTTTGATCTTAAATTTAAGGTTTGCGTTCTGATCACACCAGATTCCATAATTCAGCTTCTTGGTTTTGAGTCACAATTGTTTATTCATTAATTCTCAGGATCTGGGCATCGTTGGCATTTATTGCCCATTACTATTTGTTCTTGGGAAGGTGATGGTGAGCCGCCTTCTTGAACTGCTGCAGCCGTGTGGTGATGGTGCTCCCACAATGTTATGTAGGGAGTTGCAGACTTTTTAATAAGTAAACCTCAAAATGCATTTACACAAACAAGCAAGTGAGTGGAGCCTAATATTGCAACTGACTGAAATTAGATAAACTTAATTAAATCCAACTGATCTAAGCAAAACGAACTTCAGGGCTTCTCTCTCGCATTAGCTTTTTATAGGCAATTGAAATATTATTTTTTCTTTGAGATTGAAGCTGATGGTAGCCAAGGCATTATACAGCTCTCTTCACTGGTCTCCCAGCTCCACCTACACCAGCCCTGCTTGGTGTGCACTGCTACTCTTGTAAAATACCTTGCAATATTTGCTACATAAAAGATGCTATACAGATGCAGGTTATTGTTGCTATTGTATAGTCATGAAAAGTCTGGCTTCAGAGTTCACTATAGCCCATTTTATATGGGACAGAGGCCAATATTTAATTCTCTTGCACATATTTGTGACTGCAATGCAAGAGACAAATCAATGTCTGTTAAGCACATTAAAACGATGACAAGTGAGGAGTGAATATTTGAATTTTTGGATTGTCAGCAACTTTACCACTCATTTATTGCTAAGTGGAATATGTCAGGCCAGGGATTAAAAGGTGCTTTGAGCAGTGGGTAATGCCATGTCACATCTTCCAGTGTAGGTTTAACATACTGCTAAATGATTAATGCAAATGACCTAAGCTGACGGATTTGTCCAGTGGCATTTCAAATTTTTACATGCCATGATAATTATTCTAAAGCACCACTCTCATAATTCACACATTGAGCAAGTTTTATTGTTGCTAACATCAACACATTGGGGGAAAAGTTCAGTATCGCCCCTTATGGGCGCCATTATCAGCCGTGCGCAAAGTTTAGCGCCTGGCGCTAATTATCGCCTCCGACGGCAAACTTGGCTTTTATCGCACCTGGAGGTGATTGGAGCGCTAAATCAGGAACTTCACACCTGTCTTAAGGCTCAAAGGTCGAGCAGCGAGGCACTAACTAACGCTGGCGAAGCAAGGAAGGGCAAATCAAAATGAACCTGCAAAGTGCTGCTCAGTACCCAAAACTCCTTCACACAGTTTTGAATCTCTCCAGAAGTCTCTCTCTCTCTCTGAATGCATGGTGCAAAAATGTCACCAACAAAAAAAGGCAGGAAGCAGTCACCTTTAAACAGCGCTCCCCCAGTCCCTTTCTGACTGCAAAACGCTCCCCTCAACCTGTCGTTGCTAGCGGCAGGTGGTAAGGCAGGGGGCGCCACTCAATATCCGGTCCTGGGCACTACTGGGGCGTTGTGCACTCAACTGACGGCAGGATCTGCCGGTGCAGGAGATCGGGGCGGTAGTGTTTAGCGCCGCTGCAAAATGTCTAGTTAATTTCACAAGTGGACCGAGGAGTGAAATTTATTAAAAAGTTGCTTTTACCTCACAATTAGCAATCCGATAACAAAATTGCATTCTCAGGAATCTCACATTTCAAAGCTATGCTATCCTGCAAGTTTCCTAGCAGGTCATCGAGAAAGAAGAATATCAATCCCCATGTATGTAGATGGCCTGGTGAGGCAGCAGCCATTCAAACTCAAAAAAGACCCATATTTTAACTTAACCCATCCTGCAGGAATGGGGCAGGTTCAGGTCGGACACCTGTTTTACACCCCATTATTACTCCCCATTGGGGTCGATTTTGAATCTTGGACGAACGATTGGCAGAGTGCACTGGCCAGCTGCTCAAACCTGCAGCGAAGAAGTGGATGTGATTTTCAGGCATCAGCCTCATTTACATCTGTGCAGGATGCCAAACCAGTGCTGCTCGCCTGATTATGGCCTCAAGATCAGGCCAATCTGGACGTCCACTGGGAAACTGCAGGGGCTACGGGAGGGGTCGTGATCCCAGGGGGACCCAGATTATTTTTGTGGATCCTGAAGGAGCACTACTACTCCTCCGGGGCTACAAAAAATAATTCCAAACTTACATTTGCTGGGCCTCTTCAACTCCATTACACATGAAACTGGTTAGAATGTGCATGGCATGTTCTCTAGCCAGTTCTGACCTACCATAGCAATTGGGGTTGTAGGAATCTGATTTGCATATTAAAAGGGGCCAGCTGCCTGCAATAGGCAGGCACTTTGGACGTCCAATGGTAGGCCCCTTTCAAAATGCCATCGACCACATTGTCGGTGTTCACAAGGCAACTGATCCCAGTTTGAGGTCCTTAGCAGCCGTTTAATGGTAGGCATTGCAAGTGAAAATTGACTTCAGTGGAGACTGAAATCTTAACATTAAAAGGGGGGAAAAATTGGGTTGGTTTCTGCCTCTCATTAGTGCCCCCAGGGGACGCTAACGGAGCAAAAATCCCCTAGCACCCAGGCGCGGCACCACTAATGCCTCCCGCGAAATTCAGCAGGAGGTTAGTGGTGGCAGTAGCCAGTAGCGCCCCACGCCGCCGGCGATGACATCATCATCATCATGCACAGCACCCCACTTGCACCCCCTGACCTATCGCCGGCCAATGGGCCAGAAATTCGGGTCGGAGGCTTCCCGCGGGTGCAAGCCCCTGACCTGCACTTACCTTGCACGCCGGCAGTTGAGCTGTGGGCTCCCGTGGAATTCCGATCCAGGGCCTGCTCCAGCTGCCGGCGCGCAGTGCTTGCATATCCCAGGGGCACAGTTAGCTCGATGCGTCCCCTCGGATCACGTGGGCCATGGGGAGCCAATCGGAGCAGGGAATGCTCCATTCATAAGTCTGACAGGAAGTGCTGTCAAGACTTACAAATACTACGGCCCCAAAATAGCACTAAACCTTCAAATATTTTTTTTTTTTTTTTTTAATCACATTTTTTAAATAAACTATAAATTACATGAAATAACTATTTTAAACAATAATTTGAATTATTGAAAAAAAATAATTTTATATTCTAACAGGGCTAAAAATAAACTTACCTTGCTTTAAAGTATTTAAAAATAATAAACTTGTGCAAAAAATGTTTGAATTTTAATTAATTCACCACTTACCTTGTAAAAAGCAGGCCTTACGCCTGCTTTTCACATTTCTAAATTATGCAGGCTTACGTTCCCGGAGAAACCTGTAAAAAAAAAACTAAGTTTGATGCGCACACGCAGCCTCCCCCGCGCACGCGTTCGACCTCTGAACCTCTTCATTCAGAGGATCGGAAGTGCCGGTTTCCCGCGCATGCGCACTTTGAGTACTGTTGGGCGGGATGGCTTATCAGAGGAAGGCAGCAGCAGCCAACTTCCTGGCACCAGGGGTGGCTCTGCTGCACAGAATGGGAGGAAAAAGAGTGGTAAAGCTATAGTAATAGGGGATTCTATTGTAAGGGGAATAGATAGGCATTTCTGCGGCCGCAAATGAGACTCCAGGATGGTGTGTTGCCTCCCTGGTGCAAGGGTCAAGGATGTCTCCGAGCGGCTGCAGAACATCTTGGAAGGGGAGGGTGAACAGCCAGTTGTCGTGGTGCATATAGGCACCAACAATATAGGTAAAAAGCAGGATGAGGTCCTAAAAGCAGAATATAGGGAGTTAGGAGGTAAATTAAAAAACAGGACCTCAAAAGGTAGTAATCTCAGGATTGCTACCAGTGCCATGTGCTAGTCAGAGTAGAAATAGAAGGCTACTTCAGATGAATACGTGGCTAGAGGAATGGTGCCAGGGGGAGGGATTCAAGTTCCTAGGACATTGGAGCCGGTTCTGGGGGAGGTGGGACCAGTTCAAACCGGACGGTCTCCACCTGGGCAGGGCTGGAACCAACGTCCTAGGGGGAGTGTTTGCTAGTGCTGTGGGGGAGGGTTTAAACTAAAATGGCAGGGGGTTGGGAACCTGAGCAGGGAGACACAGGAAAGGGAAACAAAGGATAACAGCAAAAGATAGGAAGGAGAAAAACAAAAGTGGCAGTCAGAGAAATCAACGGTTTAAATCAAACTTGGCCACAGTAAATAATAATTCTAATAGGTCTAAGAGCGTTAAAAAAACAAGCCTGAAGGCTTTGTGTCTTAATGCGAGGAGCATTTGTAATAAGGTGGATGAATTGGCTGCGCAAATAGAAGTAAACGAATATGATTTGGTTGGGATTACGGAAACGTGGCTCAAGGATGGCCAAGACTGGGAACTCAACATCCAAGGGTATTCGATATTCAGGAAAGATAGGCAAAAAGGAAAGGGAAGTGGGGTAGCATTACTGGTTAAAGAAGGGATTTACACAATTGTAATGAAGGATATTAGCTCTGATGATGTGGAATCTGTATGGGTAGAATTGAGAAATACTAAGGGGAAAAAACATTAGTGGGAGTGGTATATAGACCTCCAAACAGTAAGGCTGAGGTTGGGGATGGCATTAAAAGGGAAGTTAAAGAAGCGTGCAATAAGGGCACAGCAGTCATCATGGGTGACTTTAATCTACATATAGATTGGGCTAACCAAATTAGTAACAATACTGTGGAGGAGGAATTCCTGGAGTGTTTACGGGATGGTTTCCTGGACCAATATGTCGAGGAACCAACCAGAGATCAGGCCATCTTAGACTGGGTATTATGTAACGAGAAAGGATTAATTAGCAATCATGTTGTACGAGGCCCCTTGGGTCGGAGTGATCATAATATGATCGAATTCTTCATTAAGATGGAGAATGAAGTAGTTGACTCAGAAACTAGGGTCCTCAATTTAAATAAAGGAAACTACGATGGTCTGAGGAGCGAGTTGGGTAGGATTGATTGGGGAATGCCACTCAAAGGGTTGACGGTGGATAGGCAATGGCAAATATTCAAAGACCGAATGGATGAACTACAGAAGTTGTTCATCCCAGTTTGGCATAAAAATAAAACAAAAAAGGTGACTCAACCGTGGCTAACAAGGGAAATTAGGGATAGCATAAGATCTAAGGAGAGGACATAAAATTGGCCAGAAAAAGCAATAATCCTGAGGATTGGGAGCAGTTTACGATTCAACAAAGGAGGACAAAGGGATTAATTAACAAAGGGAAAATAGAATATGAGAGTAAGCTTGCAGGGAACATAAAAACTGACTGTAAAAGCTTTTATAGATATGTGAAGAGAAAAAGATTGGTGAAGTCAAGCGTAGCTCCCTTGCAGTCAGAATCGGGGGAATTTATAATGGGGAACAAAGAAATGGCAGACCAACTAAATACATATTTTGGTTCTGTCTTCACAAAGGAGGACACAAATAACCTGCCAGAAATGCCGGGAACATAGGGCCTGATGAAAGGGTGGAACTGAAAGGGTGGAACTGAAAGAAACCAGTATTTGTAGGGAAATGGTGTTAGGAAAATTGATGGGACTGAAGGCCGATAAATCCCCAGGGCCTGATAATCTACATCCCAGGGTACTTAAGGAAGTGGCCCTAGAAATAGTAGATGCATTGCTGGTCATCTTCCAGAACTCGATAGACTCTGGAACAGTACCCACGGAATGGAGTGTAGCTAATGTTACCCCACTATTCAAAAAAGGTGGCAGAGAAAAAGCAGGGTATTATAGACCAGTAAGCCTGACATCGGTAGTGGGGAAAATGCTAGAGTCCATTATAAAAGATGTAATAGCAGAGCACTTGGAAAGCAGTGACAGGATCGGGCAAAGTCAACATGGATTTACAAAAGATAAATCATGCTTGACTAATCTACTGGAATTTTTTGAGGATGTAACTGGTAAAATAGATAAGGGAGAACCAGTGGATGTGGTGTATTTGGACTTTCAGAAGGCTTTCGATAAGGTCCCGCATAAGAGATTAGCGTGCAAAATTAAGGCACATGGGATTGGGGGCAAGGTATTGACTTGGATAGAGAACTGGTTGGCGGACAGAAAGCAAAAAGAGTTGGAATAAATGGGTCATTTTCTGAGTGGCAGGCAGTGACTAGTGGGGTACCGCAAGGATCGGTCCTAGGACCCCAGCTGTTCACAATATATATGACTGATCTGGACGAGGGAATTGGATGTAATATCTCCAAATTTGCAGACGACACAAAGCTGGGTGGGAGGGTATGCTGTGAGGAGGAGGTCATGAAACTCCAGTACGATTTGGACAGGTTAGGTGACTGGGCAGAAACATGGCAAATGCACTATAATGTGGATAAATGTGAGGTTATCCACTTTGCTGGCAAAAACAGGAAGGCAGATTATTATTTGAATGGCAATAGATTGGGAGAAGGGGAAATGCAAAGAGACCTGGGTGTTCTTGTGCACCAGTCGCTGAAGGTAAGCATGCAGGTGCAGCAGGCGGTTAAGAAGGCAAATGGAATGTTGGCCTTCGTAGCAAGAGGGTTCGAGTACAGGAACAAGGATGTCTTGCTACAGTTGTACAGGGCCTTGGTGAGACCGCACCTTAAGTATTGTGTGCAGTTTTGGTCGCCTTATCTGAGGAAGGACGTTCTTGCCATGGAAGGAGTGCAGCGAAGATTCACCAGGCTGATACTTGGGATGGCAGGAATGACATATGAGGAGAGAGTGTGTCGATTGGGCTTATACTCACTGGAGTTTAGAAGATTGAGAGGGGATCTCATTGAAACCTATAAAATTCTGTCAGGCCTGGACAGACTAGATGCTGGAAGGATGTTCCCAATGGTCGGGGAGTCCAGAACCAGGGGTCATAGTCTAAGGATAAGGGGTAGACCATTTAGGACTGAAATGAGGAGGAATTTCTTCACCCAGAGAGTGGTGAACCTGTGGAATTCTCTGCCACAGAGGGCGATGGAGGCCAGTTCATTAAATATATTCAAGAAAGATTTGGATATATTTCTTAAAGCTAAAAAGGGATCAAGGGATATGGGGAGAAGGCAGGGACAGGGTACTGAATTTGGATGATCAGCCATGATCTCACTGAATGGCGGAGCAGGCTCAAAGGGCCAAATGGCCTACTCCTGCTCCTATCTTCTGTTTCTATGTTTCTATGAAACCGACACTACCATCGGACCTACGGGTGAGTGCCCCGTGCGTACTCACCCGTGGAGACCCGAATTTCTGGGCCAATATGTCCGACAGGATCAAGCGGCGTTTTTGCAGCGGCGGCGGCACTGTTTAAAGGGCAGGTGTTGGCCGGCCATTTTTATTATGGCCGACGGCCAGCACCTGCCCCCTTTCACTTTTTTATGCAGGGTGCCGGCCGCGATCGCTCAGTCCGGAACTCCGAGTGCCGAGCTGTTTTCACGACACCCGTTCCCCGGTGATCTGGCAGGGCCCCCGTGTGTGCAGCGCTAGGCCCCTCCCCTTTAATCAGGGGAAGAGGCCTGAAATGGCACGGCACTATGTGCCACCACGTGTGGCGCTGCTGCACATAGCGCCATGAAATTCAGTAGTAGCACCCCAAGAAGGAAGTGGCATGCTTTCCAGTAGCACCCCACCTCCTGCTTGGGGCGCTACTGCTGAATTTATGGCAGAGGGGCACTAACTTTTTCAGGGCACTAAAATTAGCACCCCGGCGTCATTTGCACCACAAAATGGGCGCCATCCAATTTTTCCCCCAAACTTTTCTGATGAAGTAACAGAAAGGGTTGATGAAGGTAGTGCAGTTGAGGTTATGCATATGGACTTTCAAAAGGCATTTGATAAAGTATCACACATTAGACTGGTTAGCAAAACTGAAGCCCATGGGATTAAAGGGGTAGTGGCAGTGTGGATACGAATTCAGCTAAGGGACAGAAAGCAGAGAGTAGTTGTGAACGTTTGCTTTTCAGACTGGAGGGAAGTATACAGTGGTGTTCCCCAGGGGTCGGTGTTGGGAACACTGCTCTTTTTGATATATATGAATGGCCTGGACTTGTGTATACAGGGCATAATTTCAAAATTTGCAGATAATACGAAGCATAGAAATATAGTAAACAATGAGGAGGATTGTAACAGACTACAGGATGATGTAGACAGACTGGTAAAATGGGTAGACACATGGCAGATAAAATTTAATGCAGAGAAGTGTAAAGTGATGCATTTTGGTAGAAAGAATGAGAAGAGGCAATATAAACTTAAAGGTTCAATTATAAAGGGATGCAAGAACAGACACACCTGCGGGTGTATGTAAACAAATCTTTGAAGGAGGCAGGAGAAGTTGAGAAGGCTGTTAAAAAAGCGTACGGTATCCTTGGCTTTATAAACAGAGGAATGGGCGGTATCATTAGAAAAGTTGGAGAATTAGCGCCAGGCGCTAATGTTTTCAACTGCATGCAAAATTCATAGAAACATAGAAGATAGGAGCAGGAGTAGGCCATTCGAGCCTGCTCCGCCATTCAATGAGATCATGGCTGATCATCCAAATTCAGTACCCTGTCCCTGCCTTCTCCCCATATCCCTTGATCCCTTTAGCCTTAAGAAATATATCCAACTCCTTCTTGAATATATTTAATGAACTGGCCTCCACTGCCCTCTGTGGCAGAGAATTCCACAGGTTCACCACTCTCTGGGTGAAGAAATTCCTCCTCATTTCAGTCCTAAATGGCTTACCCCTTATCCTTAGACTATGACCCCTGGTTCTGGACTCCCCGGCCATCATAAACATCCTTCCTGCATCTAGTCTGTCCAGGCCTGACAGAATTTTATAGGTTTCGATGAGATCCCCTCTCAATCTTCTAAACTCCAGTGAGTATAAGCCCAATCGACACAATCTCTCCTCATACGTCATTCCTGCCATCCCAGGTATCAGCCTGGTGTATCTTCGCTGTACTCCTTCCATGGCAAGAACATCCTTCCTCAGGTAAGGCGACCAAAACTGCACACAATACTCAAGGTGCGGTCTCACCAAGGCCCTGTACAGCTGTAGCAAGACATCCTTGTTCCTGTACTCGAACCCTCTTGCTACGAAGGCCAACATACCATTTGCCTTCTTAACCACCTGCTGCACCTGCATGCTTACCTTCAGCGACTGGTGCACAAGAACACCCAGGTCTCTTTGCACTTCCCCTTCTCCCAATCTATTGCCATTCAAATAATAATCTGCCTTCCTGTTTTTGCCAGCAAAGTGGATAACCTCACATTTATCCACATTATAGTGCATTTGCCATGTTTCTGCCCAATCACCCAATCTGTCCAAATCGTACTGGAGTTTCTCGACATCCTCCTCACAGCTTACCCTCCCACCCAGCTTTGTGTCGTCTGCAAATTTGGAGATATTACATCCAATTCCCTCGTCCAGATCAGTAATATATATTGTGAACAGCTGGGGTCCAAGGACCGATCCTTGCGGTACCCCACTAGTCACTGCCTGCCACACAGAAAACGACCCGTTTATTCCAACTCTCTGCTTTCTGTCCGCCAACCAGTTCTCTATCCAAGTCAATACCTTGCCCCCAATCCCATGTGCCTTAATTTTGCGCGCTAATCTCTTGTGTGCGACCTTATCGAAAGCCTTCTGAAAGTCCAAATACACATCCACTGGTTCTCCCTTATCTAATTTACCAGTTACATCCTCAAAAAATTCCAGTAGATTAGTCAAGCATGATTTACCTTTTGTAAATCCATGTTGACTTTGTCCGATCCTGTCACTGCTTACCAAGTGTTCTGCTATTACATCTTTTATAATAGATTCTAGCATTTTCCCCACTACCGATGTCAGGCTTACCGGTCTATAATTCCCTGCTTTTTCTCTACCACCTTTTTTGAATAGTGGGGTAACATTAGCTACACTCCATTCCGTGGGTACTGTTCCAGAGTCTATCAAGTTCTGGAAGATGACCAGCAATGCATCTACTATCTCTAGGGCCACTTCCTCAAGTACCCTGGGATGTAGATTATCAGGCCCTGGGGATTTATCGGCCTTCAGTCCCATCAATTTTCCTAACACCATTTCCCTACAAATACTGGTTTCTTTCAGTTCCACCCTTTCATCAGGCCCTATGTTCCCCGGCATCTCTGGGAGGTTATTCTCATATGCTCAAAGAAATGATTGGAGCGCTAATTCAATTCTTTAAGCCCAAGCTCATTGGTGTTACACTCAAAGGGTGGACCAATATCAGATGCGGTCTAATTGCAAGTAATAATTGCCACAGGCTTTTTCCAGTTCTCAAAAAGGGAGGTTCACTGATGCTGCAGAACCTTATTCTCAGCATTGCTGGCCGTGCAGCTGTGTCAGCAAACAGCAACAGGTCAAGGAGAAGGAGTCAGAGGACTGAAGCAGCTGTACTCATGGCAGATCCACGCCCCAGGAAGAGAGCCCACAGATTCAGCAATCAAGCATTGGAGACGTTGGTGTTCAGTGCGGAGAGACGGAGGGCGGTGCTCTACCTGGTAAGTGGCAGGAGTGCCCTCGCCGCAACTCTTCCGCACCATGTGGAGGGAGGTAGCGCAGCACATCTCAGGCGGCACTATGGTTCCCAGGACCCACAAATTTAACAAGCTCACTTGGATGGTCAGGGTGAGTGAATGCTTCAACAAATGCTACATACCACCATCTGCACCACAGTCTTCACACACTGGCAAAAGCACCACACCCCCAGCTCTCATCCACCAACAACCTCTACCTACCAAAGCCACACGCACATCTCGCACCTTGCACACAATGACAGCTGTTCAACTACGGCAGGCACATCACCCAAACACATTGCTCCACATTCACTCACATTTCCTTTCTCTAGCAGGCCAAGGTGGCTCACAAAGGAGGGAGCAGAAGCACACAGGCAGGGAACAAGCCGACACCCAACCACTGTCTGTGCTGGAGAATTGAGCGCTGCAGATTATTGGGCACCAGGCGTCGTGGACACCAGTGACGTTGACCCCCTTGGAGCCAACGGTATGTTCATCCCTACTCATTCTTCTCACATCCTATTTCCCCCGCATCCCACAAGCATGTCGCACTTTTCAGCTAATCATGCAGTATGCATGCATTTCTCCTTTCCTGCCCCCTCCCCTCACCTTAACCTGAATCTTGTGCCTTTATGCTTTCAGATAATTAGCAAGCACCTGAGCAGCCTGTCCCTAAGGGCACCATAGAGAGCGAAGCGGGAGAAGGAGGAGGAGGAAGAACACACCGCATCACTGCATGTCTCACCCGCAGGCACCAGCTCAGATACTGGCACTATGCATTCTTTAGAGGCTAGTATAAGTAGCGGGATCTGCACAGGGTGATGCACCGGGGACAAGTGGGCTGCGGCATGGCCAAGGGGAAAAGGGTAGCTCGGAGGCCAGCTCCCCAGAGGGCGAGTTCACGCGCAAGTTCTGCTGCACAGGACTCAGATGAGGACCTTGGTGGGGAGGTGTTTAGAAGAAAGGTGATGGGCATGTACACGGAGATGATAGGTGCAATGGCAACAGTGACCGAGAGCCTCTCGGCAATGGTAAGGAACATGGAGGAGTCCGCCTCCAGTATTGCACAAGGCTCTGCACATGCCGTGCAGCCCATCATTTCCAGTCTGCAAAGGATGGTAGACTCCCAGACCCGATGCCAAGTGTGATGGGCAATCTGGCAGCTTCCACTGCAGCACAGGCGGAAGCGACACAACGTCTTACTGCTGTAATGCAGTCTATGCTTGGTAGCATCCAATCTGAAACTGCTCTCATGCAGTCTCAGCTTGATGCCATCGTGGCTGGGTCTACCATCATCGACCGGGGCTTTCATGGTGTTGCAACAGGCCAGCAATCTATGCTCCAACAGATTGCTAGGGAGGCTGAAGTGCTGCCCCAGAGGAGTGGCAGTGGGTCAGTAGAGCAGGGACCTGCTGTCCTATCAGGATGACAGCATTCCTGCTCCCACACCGCCATTGTCCTGGTCACTGCCCGTCATCCAGGCAGCCCAGACTGCGGCCACCTATGCGGAGGTGGTGCAGTCTACAGCCGGGCCTTCCAGGCTCAGAGCTGGTCGAGGGTGTCCTGCAAGGCCATCTGAAGTCTCCTGCATGGACACTGAGCAGTCTTCCACTAGCCCTGCTGCAATACTAGAGTAGGCAAAGGCACAGTAATGAGAGGTCGCACAACTGCACATTAAATGAGTGGTAGCCTTTGTGGTTACAGAAGTTCTCAGGATTGTTATGAGGTGTCCGCAAAGCTACGTGGGTGCAGTCAATGGTGCCCGGCACTATGGAATCCCGCTATCCTGGCAAAGCCACATGCACGCTCAGCCTGATTCTCTCTGGTGATGGGGAAGGAAATGTAATCCCTTCTCCTACTGTAGAGCGCCTCTGTGACCTCCCCGATGCGGCAATGGGTGGCGAACTGTGAGATGTTAGCTATGTCTCCTGTTACAGACTAGAAGGATCTGCTGGCGAAGAAATTGAGGGCGACGGTGACCTTGACTGCGTTGTTGTCATGATCTGAGGCTGTAGATCTGGTTGCAGGAAGTGGCAGACTTCTATGACCACCTCCTTGAAGCGGAGCCTTCTAATACACTGCTCCTTACTTAATTGGTGGTAGGAGAAGTACTCTCGGAATACCCTGGGAGGGTAAGGCCTCCTGTTGAGAGCCCTCATGACTCTCCTCCTCCCTCTAGCCACATGTTCCAGTCTTTCTCGTTGCCTCCACTCCCTCCGCCATAGATTCTGGAGAGCAGGGTCGACTGCCAGTACAGCCCCCATTAATGTAACCAAGTGTAGCAATTTGATTTTTTAATGAATAAATGTACCTACATTTTAGTTGCCACAACACTCCTGATACTAAATAACTTTGAAGTGATGGAATGGCACTGTTGCACTATGTGAAACTGACAAGAAAGCACAAACTCCACTAACCTACAGCTGTGACTCATTACTGATGATCCCTTTAAATAACATCCCTGGAGCCAGCTTTCTGTTGCTTCACACCAGCTCCCTCTGTCACTGTTTCCTCCAGGCACGAAGGTAGGTGGCGACAATCAATTTCGCAGATCGAGCAGCCAGTGAGCATTGCACACTCACTGACATCACCATCCTCCTGGTCTTGAGGCTCCTGGCAATAACTGTTAGCAACGCTGCTGCGGGGGGCAGGATTTGGCATGCGGCGTTGGGTTTGCCTTCCCCAGCGATACTGCTTTTGTACCCCATTAATGTATCTGCTGGTGCTAACGGGAGGTGCGAAGGTACTGAATTTTTTGCCCCATAGTGTATAAAAACAAGGAAGTTATGCTAAACCTTTATAGATTACTGATTGGGCCCCAGCTGGAGTATTGTGTCTAATTCTGGGCACCTGACTTTAGGAAGGATGTGAAGGCCTTAAAGAGGGTGCAGAGGAGATTTACTAGAATAATACAAGAGATGTGGGATTTCAATTATGTGAAGAGACTAGTGAAGCTGGGTTGATCTCCTTAGAGCAGAGATTTCAAAATCATGAAGGGTTTTGATAGAGTAAATAAGGAGAAACTGTTTCCAGTGGCAGAAGGGTCAAATACCGGAGGACACAGAGTCAAGGTGCAGTAATTGGCAAAAGAACCAGAGGCAAGATTAAGATAATTTTTTTTACGCAGTGATTTGTTGTGATCTGGAATGCACTGCCTGAAAAGGGTGGTGGAATCAGATTCAATAACGAGTTTCAAAAGGGAATTATATAAATACTTGAAGGGGTAAACATTGAAGGGTTATGTGGAAAGGGCAGGGGAATGGGATTAATTGGATGGCTGTTTCAAAGAGATGGCATATGCATGATGGGCCAATTGGCTTCATTCTGTGCTGTATCATTCTATGATTCTATGAAATCAAACGGGGTGTAAAACAGGCATCTGACTTGAACCCACCTTGTTTTTGCAGGCAACTTTGGTTAAAATAAGTGCTAAAGTTACAGAATTCAGAAGGAGTCACCTAGAAAAGCTCCAAAAAGGAGAAAAGTGACTTACTCTGAGGGAGCGAAAATCAGAAAGGGGAGTCAGCTTGAGTCTCGTTCCTACCAAATAAGATACCAATTGAACCGAACAGTAATTTAGTGGCATGAATCTGACATAGCTCGTGCTCTGTTTCCCATGCAGCAAATTTCCAACGCTAGGAGGGGGCATGTGACAGCATCCATTTCTCCAAATGTTAAAAAATTGAGATATAACTTTTAAAAATGTCCAAGTTGTGATTACTTTTTTTTTTTAAGTCTTTGCACGGGCTATAGTTATGCTGCACCCGATGCAAACTCAGACATTCTGTTTCCCAAGTTATATTGCCACTTCTATGTTAATGCAAGAGTTAAAAGAATTTAAAATGTTCATAGAATAAGCAATGGTGGAACTATTTAGCATGGAGAGTCCTGATGCAAAGACGGGGGCTAAAATGGGAGCACTCTCACCAGCCAAAGGGGTTGGAAATACCAGCTGAAGCTTGTCGGGCCAGGACCTCCTCTCCCCCCGGCCGGCAAAACAATCCCATAAGTACTGAGACCTCACACCTGCTTCCTTGACTAAGTGAGAGGCTTTTGCTCACAGTATTTGTTCTGAATTTGCTTTCAGTACTTTGCAGGTGATTTCAACTACTTTGCAGGTGATTTCTACTACATTGGAGCTTGGAGGTCACTTTCTCTACTTTGGAGGATTGTGCATCTGATCTCCACTTTCCATCCGTCATATATCAGATCAGCATCGGTGCTGCTTATGCTGTTTTACCTTGGCGCTCAGATGAGGACCAAGATGAACAACAGCAGCAATAACACCAGCAGGAGAAGCAGCAGCCTTCTCTTCTCAGATGTGCCACTCCACAGGAGAGAGGGGATGAGCACAGGGGTGCAGCTCGCAAGAGGCGATGTCTGCAACACAGGGTATATAGGCAGAAGATCATACTGAGTTTTGGAGCCCATGAGGACCCCGGCAAAGACACCTATCCGACAATGTGGGAAACTGTCCAGGTTTGTCCTGTCCACAAAAAGCAGGACAAATCCAACCCGGCCAATTACCGCCCCATCAGTCTACTCTCAATCAGCAGCAAAGTGATGGAAGGTGTTATCAAGCGGCACTTACCTCACCAATAACCTGCCCAGTTTGGGTTCTGCCAAGACCACTCAGCTCCCAACCTCATTACAGCATTGGTCCAAACATGGAGAAAGGAGCTGAATTCCAGAAGTGAGGTGAGAGTGACTATCTTTGACATCAAGGCAGCATTTGACAGAGTGTGGCATGAAGGAGCCCTCATAAAACTGAAGTCAATGGGAATCAGGGGGGGGAAAACGCTTCACTGGCTGGAGTCATACCTAACACAAAGGAAGATGGCTGTGGTGGTTTAAGGTCAATCATCACAGCCCCAGGACATCACTGCAGGAGTTCCTCAGGGCAGTGACCTAGGCCCAACCATCTTCAGCTGCTTCATCAATGACCTTCCCTCCAACATAAGGTCAGAAATGGGGATGTTCTCTGATGACTGCACAGCGTTCAGCGCCATTCACAACTTCTCAGATAATGAAGCAGTCCATGCCCGCATGCAACAAGACCGGGACGATGTTCAGGCTTGGGCTAAGTGCCAGGTAACATTCGTGCCACACAAGTGCCAGGCAATGATTATCTCCAACAAGTGAGAGTCTAACCAGCTCCCCTTGACGTTCAACGGCATTACCATCGCTGAATCCCACACCATCAACATCCTGGGAGCCACCATTAACCAGAAACTTAACTGGACCAGCCACATAAATACTGTGGCAACAAGAGCAGGTCAGAGGCTGGGTATTCTGCGGCAAGTGTCTCACCTCCTGACTCCCCAAAGCCTTTCCACCATCTATAAGGCACAAGTAAGGAGTCTGATGCAATACTCTCCACTTGCCTGGATGAGTGCAGCTCCAACAACACTCAAGAAGCTCATCATCATCCAGGGCAAAACAGCCCGCTTGATTGGCACCCCATCCACCACCTTAAACATTCACTCCCTCCACCACTAGTGTACCGTGGCTGCAGTGTGTACCATCTACAAGATGCACTGCAGCAACTCGCCAAGGCTTCTTCGGCAGCATCTCCCAAACCCACGACCTCTTCCACCTAGAAGGACAAGGGCAGCAGGTGCATGGGAACACCACCACCTCCAAGTTCCCCACCATCCTGACTTAGAAGTAGATCACTGATCCTTCATCGTTGCTGGTTCAAAATCCTGGAACTCCCTACCTAAGAGCACTGAGAGAGTACCATCACGACACGGACTGCAGCGGTTCAAGGCGGCGGCTCACCACCACCTTCTCGAGGGCAAAAAGACAATAAATGCTGGCCTTGCCAGCGACGCCCAAATCCCACAAACGAATAAAAAACCTGTGCAGCAGCAGACTCGGCCATCAGGACACGAGGCAGCATGTGGGGCACTGACTGAGGGGAGAGCAAAGGGTGAGGTGGAAGCGCTTTGAGCAAAGTCCCCACTTCCATGTCACCTTTCTCAATCTTCCCTCTCATGGCTCAGCCACACTTTCCTCCTAGCAATGTGCTGGAGAACACTTTGCTGCACATCAGCAGGCTGGTGAACAGCTCAGCCTAGGATATCATTTATCCTATTTAAGGTGGCATTCAGAGTGTGCAAGCCATTAGTGAGGGGCAGCATGCACTCATTTGATTGCCACATTTGATGCTCCATTCTTTCCATGGACAAAGACGACATTACAAAGGCCTGTGACATCATGCCAATTATGCTCGAGACGGAACCTCCACTCTTCCCAGGCCTTGGGAAACCCGACAGTTGAAAGGAGGTGAGGAGGGCTAAATTCATGAGGTAGGCACCTTTACAGCACTACTTGTGGGCCAGGAGGAACATAAGAATATAAGAAATAGGAGGAGTAGGCCATTCGGCCCTTTGAGCCTGCTCCGCCATTCAATGAGATCATGGCTGATCTTCTGCCTCAACTCCATTCACCAGCCCTATCGCCATATCCCTTGATGCCCTTACTAGTCAGAAATCTATCGACTTCTGTTTTGAATATACCCAATGACTGAGCCTCCACAGCCCTTTGGGGTAGAGAATTCCAAAGATTCACCACCCTCTGTGTGAAGAAATTTCTTCTCAGCTCAGTCCTGAATGACCTACCCTTTAACCCGAGGCTGCGGCCCCTGGTCCTAGACTCCCCAGCCAAGGGAAACATTCTCCCAGCATCCACCCTATCAAGCCCTGTAATAATTTTGTATGCTTCAATGAGATCCCCTCTCATTCTTCTGAATTCAAGAGAATACAGGCCTAGTTTACTCAATCTTTTCTCATACGACAGTCCCGCCATCCCAGGAATCAATCTCGTGAACCTTTGTTGCACTCCCTCTATGGCAAGAATATCCTTCCTTAGGTAAGGAAACCAAAATTGTACACAGTACTCTAGGTGTGGTCTCACCAAGGCCCTATATAAATTGCAGTAAGACTTCTTTCCTTCTGTACTCAAATCGTCTTGTAATGAAGGCCAGCATACCATTTGCCTTCCTAATGGCTTACTGCACCTGCACATTCACTTTCAGTGACTCATGTACAAGGACACCCAGGTCCCTTTGAGCATCTGCATTCCCCAATCTTTCACCATTTAAAATTCTCCCGTCTCTGACTGTAAAGGACCTACATTTACCTTCGCCAGTCTTTTTCTTTTCACATACCTATAGCTTTTACAATCCGTTTTTATACTTTTTGCTAGTTTGTGCTCATATGACATTTTCCCTTTCTTTATCAATATCTTGGTCCCCCTTTGCTGATTTCCAAAAAGATCCCAATCCTCAGGCTGACAGTTTCTTCTGGCAACTTTATAAGCTTCCTCCTTTGACTTAATACTAGCTTTAATTTCTTGTTAGCCATGGCTGGATCACTTTTCCTTTTGGGTTTTTATGGAGCAGGAGTGCTTGCTCCAGGCCAAAAAGTTTAGCACTAAAACTGCCTCCCCCGCCATCTGCTCCCCTACCCACCCCACCCTCTGCGATCAGACTCTCCGACCACCATCTGCTCCCCCTGACCACTGTCGGACCCTCCGACCACCATCTGCTCCCCCCGACCCCCTGACCACCGTCGGAATCTCCGACCGCCATCTGCTTCCCCCGACCCCCTGACCACTGTCGGACCCTCCGACCACCATCTGCTCCCCCCCCCGCCAACCCCGTCGGACTCTCCAACCACCATCTGCTCCCCCCGACCCCGACCACCATCTGCGCTCCCCCCCAACCCCGTCGGACCCTCCGACCACCATATGCTCCCCCCGACACCCTGGGCACTGTCGGACCCTCCAACTACCATCTGCTCCCCTTGACCACTGTCGGACCCTCCGATCACCATCTGCTCCCCGAACCCCTGACCACCGTCAGACCCTCCAACCACCATCTTCTCCCCGACCACCGTTGGATCCCTCGAACACCATCAGAATCCACCTCCTACCCCACCACCGCCACCACCCCCCCCCGCCCCCCCCCAAAACTCAGGGGCACCCCCGTGATCGGGACGGCCCCCCCTGGCAATCAGGAACCTGACGATTTCTAATACCCCAGTAGACCTACCTGAGCTGCTCGGCTGCAGGCTTCCCGCCACACAGCCCTCCAGCCTGTCAATCAGGCTGCCTGTGCGCGGGAAACCGACAGAAAATTTTTAAAGGAGCCCAGCAGTTAAAAACTGCAGGACATTCGGGAAACCCGTTCTTCCGCGTTTCACGACTTCAAAACAGCCCCCCCCCGCACGGGACACACCTCCGGGCTAAAATTCAGGCCCTGCTTCTCTCTCCACAGAAGCTGCCTGACCTGAGTATTTCTGGCATTTTCTATTTTTATGACAGTACACAGTTAGTTAGTGCTACACAATACCTGCTCAAATGTATTCATGCAGTCTCTGATGACTGCAAAACCCATGATTTTTCTACCTGAATTCCCTGCCCCCTCCAGTACATTGTGCCACATTGTTTGAAGCATAGCCCAATACTGCAAATGACGTGAGATAGGACCCCTTTATAATGGACAACACTAGTCCAGATAGCCATGACCTGGTTTTTCCTATTTTTAATATAGCTGCTATGCTGAGAGTACATGATTCTAGGCACCCTATACTGTGCAAACAGCTATGTGCTTTTAGACAGCTTATTAAAATTTTGATATGTTCGTATGGCAGTCAAATGACAGTCTTGGAGCAACTATTTTAGCAGAGGCATTAGTTTACTTTATAAAATTCATGAGTTGATGCCTGCATCAAAATAGCTCGCAGGAATATAGCACAAAGACAATAATTCATACAATAATTTCAGCAATGGTCACCACTAAGCTTGCAATATCTGCAATTCTCTAGGTTTGCAGCAGAATTCAATTTTTAGCAATTCAGATAGGAGCTAAGTTATCTATGCTGCAGCAATTTTTGTGAAGGTATTTAAGTTTTTCTGCAGTCTCAAGGGGGCTTTATACACAGGGTACTGACCTCTATTCGCTGATCATTGATTTGTGCCATCACTGAGCCAGAATTTAAGGACAAGGGCAGATGGTAGTGATATTATACACAGATTAGGTACTTTCTGTTCTTAACTCTGTCACAAAACCATGGCTATTTCATAATCAACAGGAATAGAAAAAAATCCTGGCCTAGAAATTCGAGTGTGCTGGAAACCTGCCAGTGGCACTGCGGGCTGCAGTTAACGGCTGCCGAAATTAATAGCACTGGCAGCACCGGTGTATTGATGCTGCTTCCTAATTATCAGTGCAGCGCTAAACGCACCGTACAAGGCTGGTTTTCAGGCGGTAGTCTCAGCAGGAGGCCCAATGTAGCATGGTCGTAGCATCATTACAGCAAGAACAGCCTTCTCTTAAAGCAAGGCTGTCATTTTAGAAAGTACTAAACTGCCTTCTAAAATGAAAAAAATAAAAATAATTTAAAAAGAGGCAGTTTTTAACCCTTAGAGCTCAACTGCCTTCTGGAAAAAAAAACATTAAAATGAATTCCCAAATGGCAGTCTTCAGCTCTTAAAACGGAATTGCCTTCCGCACCTCAAAAAATGGGAAACGTGCTTCAGCACCAAACACAAATGGCTCAACAAGCCAGGGAAGGGGCCTCAGGGTCTTACACGCAGCACTCCAGCTTTGTGCAGGGGGTCAACACTGTAATGATCAGTACCCTGTCATTCTGGAATGGTACACTAGGTGGTGCTGCATGTATATAAGAGTGGGCTACCCACGATGCACCAGGCTACCCACAAGGCAGCAGTCAAGATGGATGCCTCTACAGATACTGTACCTAGTCCACATGTGCTCAATAAAGTGTCTAGCAAAAGCTAGCTGTTCTTAATAAAAATGACTAGTTATTAATGAACATAACATGGTACCAGGATTGGTAAGATTTGCTGAATATTGTGCAACGCGACATGGAGAATTTGAAGCCACCAGAGCGTTTGAAATTCACAGGAAATATCGACTACAATTGGCAGACTTTTAAACAACAATTCGAACTCTACATTGCTGCCATCGGGTACGGTACGAAGCCAGACGCAAGGAAAATAGCGTTGCTGCTCACGGTTGCAGGCCCACAGGCGATAGAGGTATTTAATACATTTGTATTTAATCCAGAGGAGAACAGAGGAAAATTAGACGATGTGCTAAAGAAGTTTGATACACATTGTTCTCCCAAAAAGAATGAAACCTATGAGAGGTAAATCTTCTGTTCTCGGACACAGCAGCAAAATGAGACTTTTGATAGCTTTATAACTGATCTGAAACTGAAAGCACAGACATGTAATTTCTCTGAGCTGAAAGCATCCATGATTCGTGACCAGATTGTGTTTGGTATTCATGATAAAAAAGTCAGGGACTGCCTGTTGAGAGAAACCGAACTAACATTAGAAATTGCTGTGAAAATATGCCAAGCCAGTGAGCTTGCTCGAAAGCACGCGAAGACTTTCAGTAAAATCAATAATGATGCAATTGTAATGAGTGATAATGCTGCTGTCGGTGCTGTGTCCTACAAGGGGAAGAAACGTGGGCAGAACAGAAATGAAAAGCAATCTGAGGATGAAATTTTTAATTGTAAACGCTGTGGTTACAAACACCAGTTAAGACAATGCCCAGCATTTGGAAAAATGTGCACAAAGTGTAACGGAAAGAATCACTTTGCCAAACAATGCTTTTCAAAAGTAAAAACAAAGGGCGGGCAACGAGTTAATGTGATTGAGGACACTGATTTAAGTGAGACATTTTTTGTACGAATGGTGTCATGTGACAATGTCAAAAATGATACAGAAAATGTGCAGCCCTCAGATATGGACAATGCTGAACATAAAATTAATGCAGTAAAAGAGGACAAATGGATGATCCCACTGCAGATAAATGGAGCATTAGTTACATTGAAACTCGACACTGGGGCAAAAGCAAACTTAATCAGTATGAGTGACATTAAAAACATGAAAGAAAAGCCCAAAATACAGAAAAAGTCAGTACTACTGAAGGACTATAATGGACAGAAAATAGATAGCTTAGGTGTATGCAGACTTAAAGAGACAGTCAAAGACAAAGTGCATCATCTCATGTTTTCTGTTGTGGCTGAAGGACTTGATTCACTACTGGGTGATGAAGCTTGTGAGGACTTAGAACTGGTCAAGAGAGTCTACCGTATAAACTGTGCCATAAGCAGACCAGATGACTCAGTGGATTCTGTAGTAAATAATTTCCAGGATGTGTTCAAAGAATTTGGAGTTCTACCATTCACTTACAAGATCCAGCTAAAGGAGGATGCTCAGCCAGTGGTACATGCTCCACGAAGAGTTCCAGCACCCCTGCGTGACCGGCTCACGAATGAACTGGACAGAATGACCACACTAGGAATCATCAGGAAAGTCGAAAAGCCAATAGACTGGGTTAACTCCATGGTATGTGTAAAGAAAAAGAACAATGATCTAAGAATATGCATGGATCCAAAGGACTTAAATGCAAACATAAAACGTGAACACTACCAGATTCCCAAGCGAGGAGAAATCACCAGTGAAATGTCAGGTGCCAGATACTTTACAGAGCTCGATGCCTCACAAGGATTTTGGCAACTAAAACTGGATGAAGAGAGCACCAAATACTGTACCTTCAACACACCATTTAGCAGGTATTGTTTCCTCAGAATGCCTTTCAGGATAATATCTGCATTTGACACCTTTCATAGAGCGATGGAACACATAATTGAAGGTCTGGAAGGAGTTCAGGTCGATGCTGATGACATCATCATCTGGGGCTCCACACTGAAAGAACACAATGAGTGACTGACTAAAGTGCTACAGAGCATACGCCAGAATGGACTGAAGCTCAACAAAGCCAAGTGTCAGTTTGCCGTCCAGGAAGTCACTTTCCTAGGAGATAATCTATCTGGTAAAGGACTAGAGCCAGATATGGAAAAAGTAAACGCCATACTCAAAATGCCCCGACCCACTGACAAAAAAGGAGCGCTATGCATCATGGGGATGATAAACTTCATTGGAAAGTTCATTCCTAACTTGTCAGCCAAGACAGCCTGTCTGCGAGACCTGCTACGTAAAACAAACGAGTTTGCATGGACAGAAAGACATGAACAAGAGTGGATAAACCTCAAAACAGTGCTGACAACCACACCTGTACTCACCTTCTTTGACCCAACAAAAAGAATCAAAGTGTCAACGGATGCATCAAAAGATGGCCTAGGTGCGGTCTTGCTACAAGCAGAGGGTGAAGATTGGAAGCCTGTTACCTATGCCTCCAGGTCTATGACTGATACTGAGTGTTGGTACGCCCAGATTGAAAAGGAATGTCTAGGCTTGGTAGTTGGACTAGAAAAGTTTCATGGCTACAAATATGGACTTCCCACCTTCACAGTTGAGACAGACCACAGCCCACTGGTTGCCATCATAAAAAAGAACCTGAATGAGATGTCTCCAAGGATTCAACGACTCATGATGAAGCTACAAAGATATGACTTTGAACTGATCTACACACCAGGCAAATACAGTGTTAGCAGATGCACTATCCCGAGCACCCACAATGAGTCATGTGAGCTCCACTGAAGACGTGGATGTTCATGTGAGTATGGTCACTGCTGCGCTGCCCGTGTCAGACACAAAATCAAAGCAAATAGCAGAAGAAACAGTAAAAGATACAGTATTACAAACAGTAATAGAGAACATTCATCATGGTTGGCCAAAAGGTTCCTGTCCAAAATATTTTCACATAAGGTCAGAATTGAGTGTCGCAAGTGGACTATTACTAAAACAGAACAGAATAGTCATTCCACAGGCTCTACGTCAAGACATGCTCAAAAGGATTCATGAGGGACACCTCGGAATTGAAAAATGCAAAAGGAGAGCAAGAGACACTGTTTATTGGCTTGGCATAAATAAGGACATTGAGAACATGATAGGCAAATGTGAGACATGTCAGAAACACCAAAACAAACAAGCAAAGGAACCAATGATAGTAGTTGACATACCAACAGCACCATGGCAAAAGGGTGGTATGGACCTTTTTCATTTAAAATGGTAAAGACTATCTAATAGTGATTGACTACTATTCTAACTATCCTGAGATGGCGCTGCTCTCAAGCACCACAGCAAGCAGTGTCATAATGTATGTAAAATCCATCTTCGCCAGACATGGAATTCCCAGGATTGCCGATAGCGACAATGGTCCGTGCTTCAACTGTAAGGAGTGGCAACAGTGCCATTATGACTTTCAACACATCACATCCAGTCCTTTGTATGCTCAGTCGAATGGTAAGGCAGACAAAGGTGTTCAAGTTCTCAAGCAGCTACTGAAGAAAGCGACAGAAAGCAAGTCTGATCCTTATCTCGCCCTGCTGAGCTACCGAGCCTCACCTTTAGACTCTGGTTCTTCACCTGCTGAACTCCTAATGGGTCGCAAGTTGCGTACTACGCTACCCTGCTGTGCAAAAGAAAAGCAGAGTAAGGAACTGAGACAGAGACTTCGACTTCAACTGTTAAAGCTGAAACAGAAATCATACTATGACAAGTCATCCAAAACTCTGAAACCATTGACAAGGGTTGATGTTGTCAGGATTGAAGATCCAGATGCATGGAACAGGAAAGCTACAGTTCTTGAGGAAGTAGGACCAAGGTCATACACTGTTAGAACTGAGGAAGGACAGATTCTCAGGAGGAACCGCCGTTCCCTCCTAAAAACACAAGAGACTATCGAAGAGCAAATCAATGACAATGCCGCAACTGAATCTTGTCACTCACCACCAGAACAATCTAACACAAACACACATACAGGCTCTCATGAAAACACATCAGACTTACTTGTGCTGAGAAGATCCACACGTGAAGTAAAAAAGCCTGATAAACATAATCTTTGAGTACAAAGAAAACTACATTGAAAATGTATTGACTGTTGAAGATGTTTATGTTGTTATGATTGATATTGATTGATACTGATTTTGTTCAACCTCAAAGAAAGGGGGATGTAATGATCAGTAACCTGTCATTCTGGAATGGTACACTAGGTGGTGTTGTATGTATATAAGAGTGGGCTACCCACGATGCACCAGGCTACCCACAAGGCAGCAGTCAAGATGGATGCCTCTACAGATACTGTACCTAGTTCACATGTGCTCAATAAAGTGTCTAGCAAAAGCTAGCTGTTCTTAATAAAAATGACTAGTTATTAATGAACATAACAAACACTGCAAGAGAGGTCCTCTACCCACAGGGGGTCCTCCAGAAAGAACGAGGTGGAACTAGATCACCGAGGCCGTCACTGCCAGCAGTGTCACCCCCACCACCTGGCTCCAGTGCCCAAAGAAGCTTCATGACCTCAGACCAGTGGTCAAGGTCAGTAAATGCATCTTCAAGAGCAGTCTCCTACCAACTGTACCACTAGCCTCACACACTGCTCATTGCACGACCGCCCCCCCCCCACAAAATCACTCATCTACCAAAAATCTGTACCAAACACAAGGCACACCTCACATTCCTAGCTTCACCTCGCTCCCTTGGAGGGCCGTTCGTGGAAGGGGTATGGCGGAGTCCTTGGACAGCGGTGGGGCTGAAAGAATACACAATGCTGATATCCTCATATGGTTATCATTCTTCTTGCATGCACTTCTTGCTTCCCCCCCACCCCAACTCTACCCTGGTCCCTTCCTCATTTCACACACCCAAGAAATGCAGCAGCAGAGGCTTTTATTTCAGCATTGTGTCACTGGTACTAGAGAGGATAATTCCATCCCAGCCAGAAAGGGGATGCCTGGGTTGCGCCCTCCTCTTCCCACTGTGAGCGGATGCTGGCAATCTGAACTAAAAGCAGAAAATGCTGGAAATACTCAGCAGCTCAGGCAGCAGCTCGACCCGAGACGTGAACTCTTTCTCTCTCCACAGATGCTGCCTGGCCTGCTGAGTATTTCCAGCATTTTCTGTCTTCTCGGAGGCCTTCCTTTACCCTCTGAGGCATTGCAAGCCGCACTCCCTGCACATTTTAAAAACTTTTAACATGTATTGCACCAAGCCACTACTTCGAGAAAATATAAAAAGATCTGGTACAAAAGCTTAAATGTAAACTTACCTGAAAGATGTGTGCCCCTTTAAGAGCTGACCGCGTCTGTCGGTCTGGTGCATGTTCGCATTTCAGAGCGAGCTTAGGGCCCAGCACTAATCTCAGCACAAAGTCCAAGTTTGCAGAGTGTGGCGTTAAGTCAGCGTTGCAGGCCGACTGACATCATGCTCGCCAGATTTGCATATCTAGGGCCAGCGCTGCTAATGGCAACACTATGACCCTCACCAAAATGGCAGCTGAGTCCCGTGCCAGAGGGGGGCATTAGAGTGGCGCCCACCACTTTTTTCCAGGATTCCAGTGATAACGGGTGGTGGTAAGTAGCCCAATTCTTCCCCCATATGTCTTTCTAACTAGCCACTGCAAATGTGTTACTGTGGGATGTTGCAGCTTTAAGACAATTGTGCTCCTGCATTATCTGCTAGAAGTTGCTCCATTTTGGAAAAAAATACACTTTTTGGTACAAATTCCTTTGTAATTATCAGAAAGAGTTGAAATATTTATTTTTATTCACTGCAAAGCAGTGCCCGCCCTCCTGCTTTGTGTCAGCTCTTGCTGTCAGCTGGGCACTCAGCATGAAATGGACAACATTATATTGGAATGGTGTTGGCTGCTGAATTACATCATTAGACCCCAACTTTTGCATGTCCATTGGGCCTTCGCCTACCTGGCTTAAATATGCCTGTTAAAATTGTAGGGTGTGATAAATCCATGTAGTGAGACAAGGACTCGAAGAGGCGAGGTATTAGGATTAATAAGAGTACTTTATTAAAACGACTGCGAAACAACCAGGCAGGCTTGCATCCAGGCATTGCACCTTTGCTGACCTTGACAGGAAGACAACCTCTGACCTTAGCAGCAGCATTGGCTACAGCACCACCTGGTGGATAACCTTAATCATAACATCCCAGATTACTATATCCCTCCTCCCTTAAGATTTCAGTATGAATTTCTTAACAAACAACCATTCCTGAGGGTCACATAAGGAGTCTCCATTCATCATGTTCCATACTTGACGAATCTAACAGTTCAGTATCAATCTCTCTGGTGGCTTGCGAGTCCTTTGTGAATGTCTAACAGTAAAGTCCCTGATTGTTTGTGGTGAAGCCACCAGCTGCTCCTGAGCAGTGCTCAGAATATCTGACTCTGCAACGATGGTTTCCTCTTGAGGAATAGGTTCCTGTGGAATTGTCTCGGTCCCTGGTGGTGGCACCACAGATGCACTTGGATAATTGGGGGCAACCCTGTCTTCAGTCATTGCATCTGGAACCTTCATTTCAATTTCCCCTTGTCTGGGAAGTATCTGATCTACATGTCTGCGTACTACCCTACCATCTCCCAACATGACTTTGTATGATACTGGACCTGTCATTGAGTCGATGAAGCCACGAATCCACTTTGGTCCATAACTGAAATTCCTGGTAAGGACTGCATCTCCTTCTCCAAAACTTCGGCTCTTTGTTCTTTTGTCATGGTTCTCTTTTTGTTTGTTTTGTCTGTTTTCCATTTTGCTTTATAAGTCTGGGTGGACAAGGTCAAGAGTGGAGCGTAGTCTACAACCTAATAACATCTCAGCAGGAGAGCGTCCTGTGGTGGATTGAGGTGTTATTCTGGAGCTGAACAGAACCAGTGACACTTTGGCTGCTAAACTCCCTTCTGCACTTTTTTTCCATCATCTCCTTAAATGTTTGTATGGCTCTCTCCGCAAGTCCATTCGAGGACGGATGATATGGAGCCGAGGTCACCTGCACTATGCCATTTTTTCTCAAGAACTCTTTTGACTCTGTACTCACAAAACGAGTGGCATTGTCACTCACCACGATCTCCGGTAGCCCTCGATTACTGAAGCTCCGATGCAGGTAGTCTGTAGTAGTAGTGGTGGAAGCAGAATTTACAGGATAAACATCCATCCATTTGGAATGTGCATCAATGATTATGAGGAACATCTTCCCTATGAATGGACTCGCATAATCTAAGTGCAATCTTCTCCATGGTTTATCCGGCCACTCCCAGGGGTGGAGAGGAGCCGCTGCTGGTGCCTTCCGGTGTTCCTGACAAGTGCTGCATGTCTTGACTAGATTTTCTATCTCCTCATCTAGCTTTGGCCACCACAAGTAACTCCTAGCCAAGGCTTTCATACGCGAGACCCCAGGATGACACTGATGTAGTTGCTCTAGGATAGACTGTTGTGCTGGCTGTGGAATAATCACTCGTGCTCCCCACAACACGCAACCATCCTGCACACTCAGCTCTGTTTTCCTGACACTGTAGGGTGTGAAGTCAGCCCCTTCCGGATGCTGTGGCCATCCCCTCACCACATATTCTCGAACTCTAGACAGTACTGGATCTTTACCTGTCCATGTTCTTACTTGCTCTGCAGTCACAAGTGCCGTGTCAGTGTCCTCCAACATCAAAACTCTGTCCTCTGGAGCTGCATGGATAGGTGTGCCTGGCAGTGGAAGACGGCTCAAGGCATCTGCGTTCCCATGGTACTTGCCCGCCTTGTAGACGATGACATACTCATATGCCCTCAACGCCACTGCCCAACTCTGGATCCGGGGTGACACCATCTGTGGAACTGCTTTCATTTCATTGAAAAGAGAGGAGGTTTATGATCGGTGCATATGGTGAACTTCCTGCCATGTATGTACTTGTGGAACCTCTGTAACCCAAACATTACTGCTAACCCCTCTTTGTCTAACTGGGAATAGTTTTTTTCCGCTGGTGTCAGAGTTCAGGACATAAACCCTATTGGTCTTTCAATTCCATCTTCCATGCAGTGTGAAAGAACTGCCCCCACCCCGTAAGGTGAAGCATCACAAGAGAGAATGATGTCTTTCTCTGCATTGTAGTGAACCAGCACATCCGACGACAGCATCAGTTTCTTGGACTGTTCAAATGAATCCCCCTGCTCCTCTCCCCACTGCCACTGTGCCTCCTTGTGCAGTAGTTTGTGAAGAGGTGCTAACACAGTTGACAAGTTTGGTAAAAACCTGTTATCATAGTTCAGCAGTCCCAGGTAAGCTTTTAACTCAGCCACATTTGTAGGAGCAGGGGCGTCCTGCAGTGCTTGTACCTTCTCCTTGTGTGGATGGAGCCCGGTGGCGTCCACTGTGTCCCAGGAACACTGCCTCATTTCCCAGGAAAGTGCACTTACTCCTCTTGAGCCGTAACCCAGCCTTATCCAATCTTTGTAGTACCTCTCTCAGAGTGCTCAGATGCTCCTGGTCGGTTCTTCCCATCACCAGAATGTCATCCAGATAGATGGAAACATGTGGAATCCATTGCAGTACACCTTCGATTGTCCTCTGGAAGATAGCTGGACTAGATGAGACACCAAATGGTAAGCGGTTATATGTAAACAAGCCCTTGTGTATTTGTGGGGGCATACTTTGATTCGTCATCCAGTGTAATCTGCAAGTAGGCATGACTCATTTCCAACTTTCTGAATTTCTTTCCTCCAGCCAGGTTTGCAAAGAGATCCTCTGTTTTGGGAATCGGATACTGCTCTAGTTTGGACACCCAATTGACTGTCAATTTATAGTCTGCACAGAGTACTCTGCCTTGTTCATTATGGTCACGCCGCACCCTGTATCCACTTCAAAGTTCACCTTAGAGTCATTTACTGTCAGTTGCAATGCGATAGGAGCCACTTTTGGAATGTTCTCTAACATGCTATACATTATGAACATATCCTCTTCTTCCTCAGCTTTCCCGCTGATGTGGTGTGCGCCATGCTTTTTCCCATTTCTCTCCCTTGGTTTTGCTGTCCTCCCCATTTTGGTTTGGATTCCCCCACAGGTGATTTTGCCCTGCAAGCTCATTTCATGTGTCCTTGTTTCCCACACTTGTAGCACTTTTCCTCCAGAAACCAGCATTCACTCGCCAGGTGATCGCCCTTGCATCTATAACATGTCTTCACATGCTCACGTTGTGGTTTCTGACGCATGTTCAACTTGTGCACAACAACCTGACCTGCAACTTGAGTAGCATTAGCCCTGTCTGAACCCTGTATTTCTTTTACATCTCAGTTCGCTGTCTCTATGGCTTGAGCAAGTTCCAATGCTTTTTCATAAATAAGCCCAGTCTCGGATAATAATCTGCGCTGCATTCGGTCGTCCATTATTCCGCAAACTAGCCTATCTCTCAGCATTTCCTTCAGGTTGTTCCCATAATTGCAATCTTGTGCTAATTTACGCAACACCGCTACATTGTCCATTACACGCTCTTCCTCTTTCCTGTTCCTTGAATTAAACTTGAACCGCTGTACAATCTCACTAGGCTTAGGGTTGAAATGTTCTTTTAGCAAGGCCACTAATTCAACAAATGATTTGTCTCCAGGCTTTTCAGGACTGAGCAGATTCTTCATCAAACTGTAGGTTTGGCTTCCCACTGAACTAAGCAGAATGGCTTTCCTTTTTCCGGCATCATTTATTTCATTTGCTTCGAAAAAATAACCCAACACTTCACAGTATTCCTCCCAGGCTTGTGCTTGACTATCAAAAGCGGAAACCGTTCCTACCATGGCAGCCATGCTCTCTTCTAGCTGGTACCTAACCGTAGCTCATAATTTTTTTGTTTAAACGTCCTGGCAGACTTTTCTTCTTTATTCAGGGTCCTTTAGTTACCTCGTCGCCAAATGTGATAAATCCATGTTGTGAGACAAGGACTCGAAGAGGTGAGGTATTAGGATTAATAAGAGTACTTTATTAAACGACTGCGAAACAACCAGGCAGGCTTGCATCCAGGCATTGCACCTTTGCTGACCTTGACAGGAAGCAAACCTCTGACCTTAACAGCAGCATTGGCTACAGCACCACCTCGTGGATAACCTTAATCATAACATTCCAGATTACTATATAGGGGGTGGTGTGGGGTGGCGCATACGCCCCATCAGTTATGCCCCTGACTGTTTATGAGCGGTTCAAATCGCTCCCACGCCCCTGGGTTCTAGACACTGGACTTAGGTACAGGCGGAGATACAGAAAAGACTCGAGTAGACAGGTGGTTTGGATGTAAGCAAAACCAAGATTTTATTGAAATGGAAATTAACACAATCTTATGAAAAGTTACTTGTATAAAATTTACAGGCAAATACAAAATAACTATACTTATACAGGGAATGGGGAACACACGGCACATCGAGGGAAAATGACTATCTTAACAATCACCTTATCCTTATCCCACCCCCTATACCTAACTAGATTAAGCTATGAGGGGCCAGAATTCATGCTCACCAATCAAAAGATCTGCTGAATTCAAAACAGCGGTGGGGTTTGGGGTCCGCTCTTTGTGCTCTCTGGAGCCTGCCATCATCACGTGGTCTTGGGGTGCTGCAAGGGCATTGTCCAGGTACAAGTGCCCCAAAGTTAAAGTCTCTGCTTGGGTACTTGACCTCGCAGGGATGATGGTTCCTCTTACTCGGCCGGCAGTTGGAGTTTGCGTGAAGATAGTCGACAGTGAGCTGGATTGATGGCCCGATTATTCGAAACTTTTCTTCAATCGTCTTCCCATTCGTCTTCCTCACCACCTCGCCTCGTCGCGTCCCGCCTCGCCTGGCTTGTCCGTGTCCGCCTGGCGCAATGCCAGGCATCCTGATGGAATGGGGAAGGCACGGGCAGTGGCCAGGCGGTAAGCGCGGGACGGGGAAAGAGCAGTAGCCATGAGGGCAAGGGGCCGGAGCAGGTGCCGGGAGCAAGGGCAGAGAGCAGAGAGAGAAAAGGTGGCCAGTGGGCCTACAATTATACTCCTTCGGATGGCCCTTATCTGCGCGCCAAATCAGGTTAGTTCTTTGTCCCAATCTTGGCAGGCTAGTTTAAATAATTGTAGCAATCTAAACGAACTGTTTTTAGATGGCCGGTAATCGCACCTACCGGCCCGATTTCTGAGTTGCTTTTGTTATAAATACATCTTAAATCGGCCTGCCCAGCTTCGATGGCTTCCCAAAGCTGTTTCCGATTATTTATGCAAACAACTTGATAGCCTTACATATAGGCCTCACTGGGTTTTGATCTGTCTCCGATTTGACTTAATGCATGATTCAAAGTCCTGTCTGCTTTCAAAACACAAAAGTCTCTCTTCACAGACACTAGCTTGGGTTTCGATTTCCCAAGAAGCTGCTTGTGCCACAGAGTCCAAGCTTTTAAAATCTTGCAGGCTTTTGGCCACGAGGCGCGGACGCCATCTTTGGGTACCCTTTTCATTAAAATGTCCATGCAGGGTCCCTTTTATTAACAATAACCTTTGGGGAAATGTAGAAATTTTGCGAATCTTACAAAATGGCATGTAGTGCTCATTCAGCACAGATGTGGTGAGTTGTAAGCTGCCATGATTCTCGTTGGGAATGGGGGTTTTGAATCAATTGTTTGCCCAGGACTGATGTTGAACTAGATGTTCTATAGTTACCTAGTTTATCAAGGGAATTATATATGCCACTTTCCAATCCCATGGCACAATTTGCATATTTGAGGAGATTACAAAATTGTGGCCAAAGTCTCTGTTATCTCCCCTCTGACTGCTTTTAACAATCTAGGGTGAATGCCACCAGGGCCTGGTGACTTATCTGCTAATTTCTTTTCAGAACCAATTCCATTTCTACAGTTATCTCTGACAATCGTTCTGTATCCTCTGACAGTATACCAACAATCACATTTCCACTAGCATTGATAAAAAACATAAAAAATATTAATATCTCCATTATATCTTAATTGTTTACAATTAGAACCCCTCCTTCATCTCAGTGGTCCTACCTTCCCTTTTTACTTTGTAGATGCTTACTAAAGCAATTACTATTTCCTTTATATTATTTGCTAGTCTTTTATTGTATTCCCTTGTGTCCATTCAAATCTGCTTTTTCATCTACATACCACACTTTCCATATTATTTAGTATTATCAGCCCTAACTTTAAGGTATGTCCTCCTTTTAAGTTTCAGTTTAGTTTTAATCTATTTATCCACAGAACTCTGTACTTTGAACCTCATATTTGAAGATTGCTGATCTCTATCTTGAATCCACAGTTCTCTAGGTTTGTAGCAGAATTCAAAATGTTTCAACAAACCAGATAAAAGCTTCATAGAAATTGGAAATTCTGACATGTGATAGCTCAGACTTCACAGAAATCAGGATTTCAGACAGGCCTTTCTAACTATAGAAAATACAAATCAAAAACAGGATTCTTTATTAACAATTGAGTAACTTTCATGTTTTTAACAACAAACAGAATTAGAGAGCTAAATATGCAGATGAAATCGAAAAAGCTTTCAACTGAAATGACCCTCATTATCATTAGTTGTACAAAAGCAACGCTCATTCTTCTATGGTGAACTATATTTAAAGATATTAATTTCTTAAGTTTAGCACTATTTTAAAAGGATACATTTCCACAGGAACACATGGATTCACACTTTCTTAATGCACGAAAAAATCAGTACTGACAAAATGAATATGCATCAAGCATGCTGCTGACATATCTGACACAAGAGGAATGGTGCTAGCATTCAATAATCAATGACAGTGGTACAGAACAGGCCAGATTGCTGAACTGAATACTACCTTCACTTTTTGCCATAAAGAACACATTTCCATTTCACAGTCATGTCTCAGAGCTAGGGAACCTTTAAATATGAATCTCATGTGAAAGGATTACTTTATTCCCATGTAAGGAACCTAATGAACTAGTACATGGCTGGGTTAAAATAAAACACTTAAATTTGCAATGATTTAATATTAATGGGCCAGAAATTCAGGTAGGAGACTTCCCGCAGGTGCAAGCTCCCGACCTGCACTTACCTAGCGCGCTGGCCATTGTGTTGTGGGCCCACATGGGATTCCAATCCTGGGCCGGCTCCAATGGTAATGCTCAGTGTAGTGTCTCCTCAGCCTGTACTGCAGGGAAACTACTATGAACCAACCAACTCTACTTCTCTAGTTTGCAAAATGTCATAAGTTTTGCTATTTAACTATAAATAATATGAAATCAATATATTGGGCCAGGTCATACTGGAGCTGGGGTAGGCCATTAGACAGACATTTTCCTGCATCCTTCAGCTCAAAATTATTTTGCGTCGTAACTTACTGCAAGTGCGAGCCGGCGCACAGTGCTTGCATATCCCAGGGGCACAGTTAGTTCGAAGCGTCCCCTGGGATCACGTGGGCCATGGAGAGCCAATCATAGCAGGGAATCTCTATTCATAGGTGTGACAGGAAGACCTGTCAAATCTATGAAGAGAGTTCGGCCCCAAAACCTAACTAAATCTTCAAATACATTTTAAAACAACATCACATTTTTAAAATAACTATAAATTACATAAAATAACTAGTTAAACAATAATTTACATTTTTGAAAAAATTAATTACAGTTTTTAACAGGGCTAAAAATAAACTTACCTTTCTTTAAAGTATTTAAAAATAGTAAACCCGTGGAAAAAATGTTTTAATTTTACTTAATTCATCACTTACCTTGTTAAAAGCAGGCCTTGCGACTGCTTTTTAAAAGTATAGCTGCTGGAGACTTACCCTCACAGAGAAACCTGTAAAAAAAACGGAAGTTCCAGGCGTACACGCTGCCTCTCCGGCGCATGCGTTCGACCTGTGAACCCCTTCCTTTAAGGGAACGGAAGTTCTGGTTTCTCGCGCATGCGCAGTTCATGCACGAAACCGGCACTTTCGTTGGGCCTACGCGTGAATACCCAGTGCGTAATCACCCATGAGGACCCGAATTTCTGGCCCAATATGTATTGCACAAGCAATTCTAAGGGAAAACAAAATCATTTTTATCCTTGAATAAAACTCTACAATTGAACCAATATTTTTACTTTAACCACAAATTACTACCTTCTAGTTAATCTCCCATAGCATTGCACATGGGGAGCTGAAACCAACTATTATCTTCAGGTGAAGTAGGGTTAGAGGTCAGGCAATAGTTGGACCAAGGCACACGGACATAATTCAGTCCCCATCTTAAAGTCATCCTGTCCTTATTTTTATATAATGAGTCAGATCTTGCTGGAAAAATAACAGCGTGGTAACGATAACACCATTATTAATGTGTAAATCAGCCAACAAGTTCAGGGGATTAAGAGATACGCCGTGAATTACGAATCTCTAGAACTTGCTGATCAATTTACGCCACTCGCTTTGCATAAACAGCACCTTGCCCTTAGCCTCCCCATTACTTTTAAACTTACTGGATTTGCACATTAATTGCCCATTAAACTTGCCACAGAAAGTTAGGGCTAGAACTCAACTCAACCTCTCTGGCCCAGAAAGGGAACAATTTAAACTTTTCAATCTCATTCCTGCATGTAGTAAATTGTTTAGAGATTTTTTAAGTACAACATTTTTAAATGTATAATTTTTTTTCTTACTTTTCTATTCTGTCTCTATTTTCTCTCTCTCTTAATCCAATCCTTCTTTCTGTTAGTTCTCCTTTTGTACCTGATTTGACTCTAATTCACTTTCCTTTCAGTCATTTCTTTGTTTCTTTCTGAATCCTTAAATCTCATTGGTTACAGAGATACACTGTTGGTCCTGTCATTTACTAACGTCATAGAAGTCCCGCTGCCTCACCACGCCATTATCAGCTCGCACTTGCAGTAAGTTACGACGCAAAATAATTTTGAGCTGAAGGATGCAGGAAAATGTCTAATGGCCTACCCCAGCTCCAGCATGATCTGACCCAATATATTGATTTTATATTATAGTTAAATAGCAAAACTTATGACATTTTGCAAACTAGAGAAGTAGAGTTGGTTGGTTCATAGTAGTTTCCCTGCAGTACAGGCTGAGGAGACACTACACTGAGCATTACCATTGGTGACAGGGTATAATTAGTGTTACAGGTTTACAGAAGCAGTTTGCATTATAAATGGGCACATGGAATTTTTAATGGAAAATTTGACAATAGGAAGTAAGGTTTGCAGATAGGAAGTGCACGCTGATGTAAGATTTTTAATGTTATCGATGTGTACAACTAATGGTTAGTTAGAGGCAAAATGTAGCATCTGCAAGGGGCATTATTTCACCTGTTGATAAATTCTCCAACTATTGTGATACTTTATGAAACAGGAAGTTTTTTAAAATATTTGAGCTAAGGTAGGAGAATGAGTGAATATGAAGTTCAGACATAATCATTTGCAAATGCCTAATAAAGTGCAATAAGGGAAACTGGTTGAGGGGGATTGGGCTTCTTGCACGTGCTCCTCAGAGTATCAGAAGGCGAGTGGGGGTTGGGGAGGGGGTGCGGGAAGTTGTAGCGTTAAGTTCAAGATTCCAGGGCATGGGTGAACCAGTTGGGTTTTTACAATTATCCAGAATTATCAGCTTTATTATTTAATTTAAATCACAACTTGCCATGGTAAAATTTGAACTCTCAACTTTCAGGATTGCTTTTCAGTATCATAACCACTAGATTACCAAAGTGCAAATGAAAGCATTAATCACATACTTTACTACATACTGCACCACTCCATGCAGAATGAAAATGGCCTTAAAATAAATTATTTGCTTTATTTCAACATCCTCTCATTTCTTTTTTTTCCATGTTGTTATGCAAGTTACGCAAAAATAGTAGAGAAAATTTCAAAACTAGGAGATCATAAATATATGATAGTCACTAATAAATCCAATAAGGAATTCAGGAGAAACTTCTTTACCGAGAGTGGTTAGAACGTGGAAATTGCTACCAGATGAAGTGATTGAGGCGAATAGCATAGATGTATTTAAAGGGGAAGCTAGATAAGTACATGATGGAGAAAGGAACAGCAGGTTATGCTGATAGGGTGAGACCAAATAGTGGCATAGACCAGTTGGGCTGAATGGCCTGTTTTTGCTGTAAATTCTATGTAAATTATAGAATCATAGAATGTTACACAGAGAAGGAGGCCATTTAGCTTAAAAAGTCTGCACCAGTGTATTTCTCCACATGAGCTTTATTATCTGATTCTACTCACTCCCCACACCCTTTAATAGTCCTTGTTTTCATACTACAACCGGTGTAGGCTCCAATATGCATAATTAGTGCCTCCTCCTGATTCAGTAGATTATTTGGTAAATGAATAAATTAACCACTACATTTAACTTCCTCACTAAATTTCATTAATTATTTGCTCACTTTATACAAATACTACATTGAAAAGAAACATTACTGCTTCATTAACATAAATAATAAAAATAATCTATGAACTTACAACATCACTATCTCTTATTATAAACCCATCCATTTTGTCGATGGGCAACTCCACAGGAGATTCAAACACATTAAAACAAAATCATCCTCAACCTTTTCTTAAGGGTAATAAAAAATTATATAAGTGGAGTCTTTGGTGGGAATGTATTTGATACTTACTTGATTGTGAGCTGTGGTACCAGCACCATCCACGTGATAATTGTTACATAAAATTCTGTTCTTATCAAGTATTTAACACCCCTGCTGTATTTTTAATACCAATAACCTCATGAGTAGCAAAGGGATATAATAATGTCCATGCTTATTCTGAAACTTACCTGTGCAGCAAAGATTTGCCAAAGAAATATGTAACTGTGAGAGATATAGTGGTAGGGTTTGATTACACATGAGATTCAAAGCTGCAGGTGTTACCTGCTTCACCAGAATGCGATATTTAAGTAACAAGTATCACAGCTACAGTCCAATTTACATGAAGAATCTAATTTCTCATTTTGACATTGGTTTGGTCTCAGCTGTCAGTGAACATCAAAAGTCATTTGTGAAAGACTTCTCTGCTATTTATAATCAAGATCAATCTTGACTATACAAGGTTAACTGGCACTCAGAATAAAAGGAGCCTGTGGCAGGATTGACTAATGTGAAAAAAGTGCCTTCCTTCACAGTAGTTATCTGTGGTAGATAAATATCCTTAAATTAGATTTATTGACATTAAATATTATGTGCTGTTACCTTAAAGCAATAGGATTTTAAAAAGAATGTGAATCATATAGCTTGTTGCTGAGTATGTGACCATCATTTTAAAATATAATTTAATAGATTGATGTATTTGCTGTATCTTATTTCATTTAGAAGTTAAACTAGGTAGAATCTTTAAACAGAACAAAACAAGTTAGACATTTTGAAACAAATTTTGCATTTTTATTTTAAATTATGACTGCCTGAAAATGCCGAAGATAATATTCCACAAATTTGGCTACTCCCCTAACAGACCAACTAATGTTCAGTAATCATTTCTAGACCCTATCTGGAAAACAAAAAAAAGAGTTACTGCTGTGTAACAAGGTTGAATAATAGAACACGGCAAGTGTCATCAAATGGGATGGGCTTGGTTTTCCTCAACCCATCCCAGGGTGATCGGGACAGGATTCCACCTGCTGCACAAATGCCATGAACTGAGTTGAGGTTGTTACACCTACAGAGTGGGCTCCCAGCCTGCCAGCAAAAGGGAACCCATCACCGCCAGCCAGGCAAATGCGGGCAGTGCTGCAGCAGAACCACCACTGTGGGGCAGTGAAAGGGTGAAAGGGCACAAAACTAAATTATGGCAGGGATGCAGCAATAGGCCTTCCCACCCTGATTTTCCTCAGGGTAAGGGATGGGTGAAAATTTGAAGCATAGTTAATGCAGTTCTCTGGATCAGGGAAAGAGCAGGAGGCAGGGCCGCTACAGTCAGTGATGTATTGGAAAAGGAGGTCAGGGAGGGGGCTTGACTAGGACTGGAACAAAGTGTGTTTAACATATCCTGCAAAGGGACAGGCAGAGCTAGGACTCCTATAGTGACACCTTTTAACTGAAGGAAGCGAGTGGAATTAAAGGAGAAGTTGTTCAACAAAGTGACAATCAGCCAGGATTCATACGCCCAGATTTTATACAACAACTTGCTTGTGGATGTGGGACATCAGTTGAGGACTAGGGTCCATCTCAGTTGTTATGATCTCCATAGTCAGATAGCCTACTGACGCTGTAAAAACTTATGGATGAATTATGACCACGTCAGTAAGATGTTGGAAGTGCGCCATCACTCAAGTGACTGTGCCCATTAAAAGAAACAATGCTTTCAGGGGAGGACAGGAGTTGAGGATTTGGAGAGAAAATCAAAGTAGTTGTAGGAAACCAAAGATTTTTGAAATGGCTGAGGGATTTTTCAAATGTAGAGACAACAATCAATTATCCCCCATTTACTCTGAAACAGGTTACAAGTGAAATGAGTGTTGATGAGCCTGTTATAGTCCAACTCCTGATGCTCTCAATACTGTAATTACAGAACAGTTATGTTGCCTTTGAATGTGTGCACCTAAAAAAGGCTCAGTCGGAGATCTTAATGGCAATCCTGGAAGAGTTTAATTGACAGTCCACCTTAATATCCAGATATGCTTTTACAATCACAAGGGTAAATAGTAAAATATTTAGAATCGGTTTTGTCCTTAAATAGAAGTTTCAATATAAATTACGGTTAAATCAATTACTAAATACCAACAATTTACCTACAACATGTTTTTGCTCTGCAGTATTGTTCTGTTGATATTACGGATGACCTTAAATTGAATTCATGCTTGCCTTACTTTATTACGTGCCAAAACATTTTTTCAAGTAGACAAAAAGAATTATCTACATTTGTCTGAAGCTGTAGAAAATAAGATGATACCAGATCTAATATATTGCAATCTTGTTTTAATATACCAATCTTTTTATTATTCACAGTGTTGTGTGGCACTTCATCTGACTCTGGAAGCAATGTCTGTGCAGCAATAGGAATGGAATCACTGTACTGTAAATATGCCGAGCTTTTCACTCAGAATGTTAGTTTTAGAATTTTAACTATGGCCTTCTCAGAGCTCCTGGTTTGACGAAGTGCTGTTCAAAACAATAAGAAGCAATTGGAGTCGAAATTGAGGATGAGCATCATATTCTGTATGATTACTTCCTCCAAATATTAACAAGAGAAGACGTGAGTAACATGCCCTCGCTAAACAGAGATAACCAATGTTAAATCAGTAAATTTGATATAAATGAGAATGAAGTCCTAGAAGGGCTAAAAAGGCTCAAAACAAAGAAATTGTGAGGCAATGATAATCATTATGAGGTTACCAGTGGATACTGGGGAGGTATTAGTAGATTGGAAACAGGCTAAAATGGTACCGATATTCAAAAAAGATCAAAATCGACACAGGGAACAGCAGACCCAGTATTCTTTCTTCCATTACATACAAAATAATGACATTGATTATTGGGAGTAAACGGTAGGAGTACCTGTATAATAAGAACCTAGTAAACAGTAGCTAAGATGGGCTGTGAATTTTTTTGACGCTGCCCCTGCTCCACTTCCGAAACTTGTCCGGAAGTGCGTCAGAAACCCAATTTAGACATGGTAATAGGGTTTCCACTGCATGTCTGCCGAAGCTACGGCAGCGGAGCAGAAGCAGCTCTGAGGAAAGTACACAGCTATAGATTCAGAAGGGGAAGATTGTGACTGACCAACATCCTTGACTTATTTAAGAAAGTGACATTCCAAGTAGGTGATGCCCTGCAACATATACTTCCAAAAAGCAGTTGACAAAGTTCCACATGAAAGGCTTGCATCTGAAGGTCATTGGGACAGAACAATTGCTATTTTTTATAATTACTATTTGATGTAATCATTTTTATATATTTATACAGTAATGAGTATTTTCTATACACTGATATTTATGCTGTGGGTAAAAGTGATTTTGAACAATGTAACCCTGCCAAAACTGGAATCTTCCTCCTCAAAATGATATAGAAGATCTAATGCCTGACTAAATAACAGCGAGTTGAGATAGCAACATTTAAATTCATGAGATGCAATTCTATTAGTTTGAATACATTTAAAGCTGTTTCTGTGGGCCATCATCTGCTCAGTATAGAAACATCATAGAGAGTGATATGAACTAGTGATGTCACTATTTTATTCTAAAATGCATTAAGACAGATAACTCATAATATATTGCTTAAGTTTGGAAACCCCTTGTCAGAGAGTTACACTGTCTAACAAGGACACACCTTTAGGAACATTCAGAATGCCTATGCTCGCTATCCAATAGAGGCTGAGCATTGACCACTGTTCTTCCATAAGAACTGAATTTGGCTCTGATGAGAGTGCAGGTAGAATCTTGTTCTGAATTATATTGTTCTTAAGCTGGATTCAATAATGATAAATTTTGCATTATGTCTATCTTGAGTGATAGTCAAAGTAGAGTTTATGGGAAAGTCAATGTTCACCTTATCTTTGAGTAAGCAAACAACCTAACAAACCTATTTACATATGCTTTGGTTCCCCAGTTGAAAGTGACATGTAGTCTACATGAATTGAATAGAAACATAGAAGATAGGAGCAGGAGTAGGCCATTCGGCCCTTCGAGCCTGCTCCGCCATTCAATGAAATTATGGCTGATCATTAAAATTCAGTACCCTGTCCCTGCCTTCTCCCCATATCCCTTTAGCCTTAAGAAATATATCCAACTCTTTCTTGAATATATTTAATGAACTGGCCTCCACCGCCCTCTGTGGCAGAGAATTCCACAGGTTCACCACTCTCTGGGTGAAGAAATTCCTCCTCATTTCAGTGTGGTAACCCTAAGTCCCCACTCAGAAGTTTCTTCACCAGGTCACACAACGGAGCAGTGCTTCAAGTAAGCCATCATCATGATGCTTATACACACACCAATATTGTGACGATCCTCAACAGCCAAAGTTTCACATACTTTAAAGATCAGCAAGCTGGCAGACAACATGCTAAGGAAAGGGGCTACTGAAAGTACAGCCCCCTGGTAATAGTTATAAACAAAACATAGTCATCGACGTGTAAGGTCACATGATATAAAGTATCATGTACAAGAGGAACTACATTACAGTTCCTGAAACCAAGAATGCATTATAATTATGTTAATATAGAAAATGTAACTGCTTTTGTTTCAATGGTTTTCTTTTACAGAGGAAGACATTATGGGGCCAAGTTTCCTCTTGTTGTGCTTCCTGTTCACTAATCACCAGGACACAAGGCAGGTCAAAAAAGGGACATAGCCCCGTATGCTAGATATGTTCTTGCCTTGCATTTCCTGAGGCGGGACATTTAAATATTATGTAAGAGACATGGGAGTGATGTATTAATGTCTCCTGTACCATTTTCTAGGGATTGTGCCTGGCATTGGCAAGAAAAGAAAAATACCCAAGAAAACTGGGCATCAGAGTTTGTGGGCAACCCTTTCGGATCAAAGGATCGGCAAAGGCGCTGCTAGCCATTCCTAGCATCCAATAAAAATGTTCTACTTTCCATCTAGGGTGCAGCAGGGCTCCAATGTGGGCCTGGGGCCTTTAAATAGTCTGAAAAAGTAAGTCCTGTTAGTTTTATCTAATGTTAACAACCTGGCAGGTCCCCAGAAAAAAGGAGAACCAGGGATTCACAAGTATTGCCAATCTACACACAGATTTCTGTCAACAACAATTAGCCTTTAACTGACCTCAGTGTTTATTTACAACAATTAGATGTTCCCTTAAAAGGAAAAGTCCACTTTAAACACAACCCTACCTTAGCAGCAGAATAATAGATTGTGTGTTAGATAGTATTTTACTCCTGTCATTATAAAATGGCATATCCTCTAACTTAACATGAGCAGGACCAGAGGAGAACTGCGAGCAATCCAAAAATAATCAGTGAAGTGCCTGGATAAACCAAGTATTCCATATATTTGGGTACATGGACTTACATGTTGTTCTGAGGACGGTTATGCACAGCAACACTCAGGAATCAATGTTTCCTTTCAGCAGGACATTGAACTTGATTGGAAATCTAGCTACTGGTCTGGAAATCATATATTGGTGTCTAAGAGTTTGTGAAGGGTGACATGTATTAAATAGGAAAGGTTGGCAATTGACATTTAATACAATTTAATTTATTTTTTTTGCTTTGAACTTGACTGTGGCCTAGTGTTGTCATCACATATTACACTAAGCACTGAAAGCTAATTGACTTTGTAAATTATTTGTGACACTAGTAATAAATATTAAATTGGATTTTTCATGGTTGTTGTGTTCAGAACTGACTGAGATTGCTTTACCTTGTACAACCACAACACAATCCACATCATGAATAAATACAATTGTCAGCAGAAGGGCAAGATACCAGGAAGGACTGAGGTAAATAATTTTTTTTCAAATGAATGTTTTAATGTGATCAAAACATATCCATCGGCGAAAATTGTTTCTCTCTTGCGTAAGACATTAGAATTCAAATTCACTGACGTATGTTTGCAGAGTTCGGTGTTTCACTAAACAAACAGTCAGTCATTCTCCAGTTGACAGCAGGATTCACAGATTTTTACCACAGTATTCCATTAAGATACACTTTACATGTTGATGGTGCCAGAGGACCTTTCACAAAGATTGGCTGGCTCCCAAAACCACAAAAGGAAATCTGGCAGCGCAGACTCCTACTTATTAAATACAAAAAGCAGGAGGGAAAGGGAACAAATACAAATAGAATGAATTGTCTTCGAAAGACATGCAGAGAAACAGAAATAATGTTCAACTGTATGTGGTCCTACATTAAATTTAAATAGGTGATATGAGTTAGACAATCACTCACCGCGAACCTCGCCGCTGGTCCTAATGGACGTTTCCAGGTCAGGGGGCGGTTTTCTCATTTCCCTGCTGTTGCTACTAGTGGCTAAAGATTGCCTGGCTAGGGGAGTGTGCCAGGGAGGGGAAGGGATTTTGGGATGGTCTCAGGGGAAGGAGGGGTGCAAGTCCGGGACAGGGGAAGCCATGATTTTCCACGTGAGGCCTAGAGGGGCTCTCTTACTCCCCCGGCCCCATAAAAAGGAAAGTTTTTCACTTACCTCAGAGGGTATTTCTGTCTTTCCAGACACCTGCCTTCATCTGACGGGACACATGGCAGTTTCCCCACTCAGGTCCAGGTTAAAATGCAATGGGGGTCCCAGTGATGTAATAGGACCGCGATTTGCATTCAGCCATGAGGTTCCCATCTGCTTTAAGCAGCAGTTTGAGCCGACCAACTGCAGTGATATTCCAGCAGGAACTGGGCGAAAAAGCATATCACTCCATTTTAAAGATTCCCCTGTCGGTTAGAATCGACCCCTGCATTTTTGAAACCCATCCAATAAGTATACAGGTAAGAGATACTGGGGTAGTGTGGTAAACCACTGTATTGTATATTGCCACCTCTGGGTGGCGCTGTGTATGGAGGCATGCCTCAGCTGACTCCACCCACCACTGTGTGGGTTTCGTTCAGACTTGTTCAGTCACTCACGAAGAAGCATGGTCTCTTCTTAGCTAATAAAAGCCTTATTCATCTCTTCTTTCGACTCATCATCTCTTCTTCGACTCATCACCTTTTATGAAGTAATTGATAAGCGTATCAATTTTATTAGCTAAAAGTTAAATGGCGACACCTGAGGAGCAACAACAGCAACGGATACAGCAGACATTGCTGAGAGCCCTCAGACCACCACGCCTGGACCTCGACCCTCAAGATGTGGGTGCATCAGCCAAGTTTGAACACTGGCTGAGCTGCTTTGAATCCTTCCTCGCAATCTCACAGGTTACAGAGGAGGATCACAAACTGAAAATTTTGACCGCCCAGGTGAGCCATCAAGTATATATGCTAATCCGGGACTCTAATACGTACGTGGCGGCCCTCGAGCTACTAAAAGGGCAATATACGCGCCCAGTGAACACAATTTACGCCCGACACCTCTTGGGATCCCGCAGGCAGCAACCGGGAGAATCGGTAGGGGCATTTGCACGGGCGCTACTGGCACTCTGCAGAGACTGCGATTGTAAAGCGGTAACGGCTGTGGAGCACGCGCAGGGACTCGCCTGTGATGCCTTCGTCAGGGGCCTCCAGTCAGACCACACCCGGCAGAGACTGCTAGAAAGCAAGGAACCCGACCTGAAGACGGCCATTGCCCTTGCGCTCTCGTTAGAGGAGGCCCACCGAAACCTCGAGGCATACCCCCGTAACGGCGCCGAGACATGGCAATCGAAACCGTGGGACACGGGACCGCCGCCCCCGGCACCAACCGCTGCAGCGACCCAACCGAGACAGCAGCCTCCGGTAAGAACTGCTTCGATGCCCAGTAACCAGGCCCAAAAATGCTATTTCTGTGGCCAGTTAAAACATCCCAGAGCGCACTGCCCAGCTAAGACAGCTACCTGCTCGGGCTGCGGGAAGAAAGGCCATTACGCTAACGCCTGCAAGGGGAAGCCAGCCAGCAGCGCAGCGTGCGGGCCGTGGGAGCAGCCATCTTATCCGCCATTTTGTGTACCCCCGGCCGCATGGCATCCGCCGCCATCGTATCCAACGCACTCAACCGCCATTTCGTCACCGGAACCGACCACCGTCTCGGCGGATGACTATAGTGACTCACTAAGCCACATACTGGCCTCCGTGACGCTGGATCAAGCCCTCCCTCACCATCTATCCAGCTCCATGATGGATATCGCGGTAAACGGCCGCGCCACCAGTTGCCTGATCGACAGCGGGAGCACAGAGAGTTTCGTCCACCCCGACACGGTACGTAGCCACTCCCTCACGATTCTGCCAACGCACCATCGCATTTCTATGGCGTCCAAGTCCCAGTCAATGGACATCAGCGGCTACTGTGTGGTGACCCTGTCAGTAGGGGGCACTGAATATAAAAAATTTAAACTGCTAGTCCTGCCCCGTCTTTGCGCTGCCGTCCTGCTAGGGTTGGATTTTCAGTGCCACCTTAAGAGTGTCACACTAGCATACGGTGGACCCCTCCCCCCACTCACAGTCTGCAACCAACAACTTTTAAATCGCCCGCTGCAAACCACCTGCAGCCTTTCCACATTAAAAGTCCCCCCCCCTCCCCTGTTCGCTAACCTCACCCGCGACTGTAAACCCATCGCTACCAAAAGCAGGCGGTACAGTGCCGGGGACAGAGCTTTTATCAGCTCTGAGGTGGAGCGGCTCTTGAAGGAGGGCATTATCGAAGGTAGCACTAGCCCCTGGCGAGCCCAGGTTGTAGTCGTTAAAACCACTGCAAAACGCCGCATGGTAATCGACTACAGCCAAACCATAAACCGGTACACCCAGCTGGACGCGTACCCCCTCCCTCGCATATCTGATATGGTCAATCAGATTGCGCAATACAAAGTATTCTCCACCATCGACCTTAAGTCAGCGTACCACCAGCTGCCCATCCGCCATGAGGACCGCCAGTATACTGCCTTCGAGGCAAACGGCCGCCTCTACCACTTCCTTAGGCTCCCCTTCGGCGTCACCAACGGGGTTTCGGTCTTCCAAAGGGAGATGGACTGAATGGTTGACCAGAACGCGCTGCGGGCAACCTTCCCCTATTTGGATAACGTCACCATCTGCGGCCACGACCAGCAGGACCACGACGTTAATCTAGCAAATTTCCTCCGTACGGCCCAACGGCTGAACCTAACGTACAATAAGGAAAAATGTATGTTTCACACCAAGCGCCTGGCCATCCTCGGCTGCGTGGTGGAGAACGGAGTCATCGGGCCCGACCCCGACAGAATGCGCCCCCTAATGGAGCTACCCCTTCCCCACTGCCAAAAAGCACTGAAGAGATGCCTGGGGTTTTTCTCCTACTACGCCCAGTGGGTGCCCCTCTATGCAGACAAAGCCAGGCCCCTCATCAAAGCCACCTCCTTCCCCCTGACACCAGAGGCGTGTGCAGCCTTCACTCTTATCAAGAACGATATCGCGAAGGCCGCAATGCACGCGGTGGATGAGTCCATCCCCTTCCAAGTGGAGAGCGATGCCTCCGACTTCGCCCTAGCTGCGACCCTTAACCAGGCGGGCAGACCCGTGGCCTTTTTCTCAAGGACCCTCCAGGGCCCCGAGACGAGACACTCCTCCGTCGAAAAGGAGGCCCAGGCTATTGTAGAAGCGGTGCGTCACTGGAGGCATTACCTGGCCGGGAAACGATTTACCCTGCTCACTGACCAGCGTTCAGTAGCTTTTATGTTTAATAATAAGCAGAGGGGTAAAATCAAGAACGACAAGATCTTGAGGTGGAGAATCGAACTCTCCACCTACAATTATGATATCTTGTATCGGCCAGGGAAACTCAATGAGCCCCCAGATGCCCTATCACGTGGTACATGCGCCAACGCGCAGAGTGATAGGCTGCAGTCCCCCCACAATGACCTCTGCCACCCGGGGGTCACCAGGTTTTTCCATTTTATCAAATCCCGTAACCTGCCCTACTCCATCGAGGAGGTCAGGACCATGACCAAGAGCTGCCAAATCTGCGCCGAGTGCAAACCGCACTTCTATAGGCCGGACAGAGCAAGCCTGATCAAGGCCACCCGCCCCTTCGAACGCCTGAGCGTCGATTTTAAAGGGCCCCTCCCCTCCGCTGACCGCAATGTGTACTTCCTCAACATAGTTGATGAGTACTCCCGTTTCCCCTTTGCCATCCCTTGCCCAGACATGACCAGTACCACGGTCATCAAGTGTCTGAATGACATCTTCGCTCTGTTCGGGTTCCCCAGCTATATACATAGCGACAGGGGCTCATCGTTCATGAGCGACGAACTTCGGCAGTACCTGCTAACAAGAGGTATCGCCACGAGCAGGACCACCAGTTACAACCCCCGGGGGAACGGCCAGGTGGAAAGGGAGAACGCGACGGTTTGGAAGGCAGTCCTCTTAGCACTAAAATCTAAGGGCCTTCCGACCTCCCGCTGGCAGGAGGTCCTCCCTGCAGCACTCCACTCCATTCGGTCACTGCTTTGTA